>NC_091468.1:52802135-53402135 GCF_027789765.1 Dendropsophus ebraccatus
ATTCATTACTGTATGTTCAATGTAATCCCGATCATGTGAGGCACAGCACAAGCGACTTGCGGTACCTCATTGATTGCTGAATTGATTCTCCACACAGACAAGTATTTTTTATGTTTGTCATAAAGATGAATATTTCATGTATCCTGGTATCTGCTGACAATAACAGGTAAGATACATGCTGGAGCTGATAGATAAGACCTGATGGTAATGTTTTTGCAATCAAGCCTTCAAAAACTGCTAGCCTTTCCAGTGCCCTCCACCCCCCCCCCTTCCCCAAGTCAGGGGTTTAAAGGGGTTATCTATATTTACTGCTGTTCATGCTGTAATCACTGTACTTTTAGTAGTTGCAATGTAAGAAACTACAGCATGGCTCTGATCACTTTAAGGGACAATAGGTTAGAAGTATGTAATCTGCTGATAACTCCCTATAGTGTACAGGGCTCTAAGGATGAATTTAAGTATCTTACCTTCATCCTCGGTGCTGTTTCCATGATATTAAGAGTTCAATCCCTTTGCTGATCCATTTTTTTTTTTAGTGCACTGGGGTGGGGGGACTACTGCCCCCTGTGCACCAATCCCCCCCCCCCCCCCCGGCTCATCAGTTTCAGACTCTCAGCACTGCGGTGGGTGAGGTCTTGTGGCAAAGATGGTATGACCTGACATGTAACATCCTGCAGGAGAAATGTACCAAGATTTTAATATGAAATAATGGGGCAAAAATAAATCAAACAATAGTTTGTATAAACAGTTAGAAAAGTCTAAACATTTACCGTACAGCATAGGCCAACGTGAAAAATTTGGATCGTTCTTGCCTAGTCGAAGGTTGGCCATACACATGGGACTTTGATCGGCCACACGTGACGCTGTAAGGGCCCGTTCACACTACGAAAATCGGCGCCGAAATTCCCCTCCTGCGTCAATTCCGTAGTGTGAAAGGGCTCTTAAAGGGAAACTAACAGCAGGTTAGAGGAGCTAACTAACTCTTTCCCCCATCGAATCTCTTAATCACAGTCCATGACTGCACTCCCCCAAGTCGGCTGCCTTGGAATCACATTTGACTCTACCCTTAATTTTAAACTACACATTCAATCCCTGACCACCTCCTGCCGCCTTCACCTCAAAAACATTTCCTGAATCCGCTCTTTTGTCAACCCGAACTCAGCACAACTGCTGGTATATGCTCTTGTTATCTCCTGCTTGGACTACTATAAAATCCTCCTCTCTGGCCTTCCATCTAACAACCTTGCTCCCCTTGAGTCTATCCTTAACTTTGCGGCCCAGCTAATCCACCTTTCCCCTCACTTTGCTTCTGCCTGTATCCTCTTACCTATATCCTCAGCACTGTTTCACTGCAATTTACTAATATATTAATTAGGTGGTTTGGTACACTGGTGGTGGCACTACAGTCCATATCTGCCTACCCCTCTTTATAAATAATCATCCAGAGGTCTCCAGTGATGATCTGATGTCACTACAGAGCACTGCCCCAATATTCATGAGGAGGGAGTGGCTTGTGGGTCAGATCGTTTCACTGATGGCTGTTGTACTGCCAGCAGTGTACCAAACCATCTAATTAAGGGGATTGGCCACATTACAGTAAAATTGCACAATACTATACAATATTAGTAACTGTACTTACAGCAGCTTCCTAAAGTATGTACCTCATAGAGGTAAAATCAGACTCCCATCCTCCAGACTATTCTTCCCTGCTATTGCAGGAACACTGTGCTGAGGAGGAAGGTAATAAAATTACCACCTATGGGAATATAACAGTAGGTTAGATTCTTCTTACCTGCTGTTAGTTTCCCCTTAAAGTATAATTCAGGATCCGTAAATCTCCCCCATGTTTTTCCATTTTATCCCCAGTCCTCAGAGTTGTTCTTTCCTGACATAATAACATCAGAGACATCTTATTCATTTTTTCTGTACTGGCCATTTAAGTTTGTCATCTAGTTATTTTTTTTTTTTAACAAGCCTGAGCAACACCTTGTTATAATCTAACATATAGTCAGAACTGTCACTGTACATTTACAGAGAGAAATTAATTCATAGCAGTGTATTGCGCTGAAACATGACATGTATAGATAAGAATTCTTCCACGGCCAGACGTGACATTTATATTCTCCATGAGCACACACACATATGCGGGATTCTGTTTTGGCTTAGGATTCCACCGACTGATCTGTATATCCACCATATCCAAATAAATGCTAATAGCATACTTAACTGTCAATCACATTTGATTTTTAAACCTAATCTAATAACCCAGCTAAAACCATTTAACAGATGAAGACCTTGGAATTCCATAGAAGGTTAATGGATATGTCCTAGAGATGTGTGTGATGTGTGCTGATTGTGTATCATTCACAGTGATGTCATTATACTGTATACGGCTAACTCAATAAAACAGTTAATGGTTTTATTCAAATTTTTTTTGTTTGTTCTGAGGTTTGAGATCTGAGGTTAATCTGTCCACATTGTAAGGTTTTAGGCAAGTAGAACTTTCCTAGGTTAGTTTTTAGTATTCAGGTGTCTCCTTGAAAAGCTTTTGATGCCTAATACAGATTTACTATGTCAGCGGAGCAATGTGCTGGCGCCATTTGTAGAGCAGCAGGGAACCTGTATAACGCTTTGCTGGTGTGTTAGCTCATCCATCGTGCCAGACTCATAGGTAGTCAATCTAAAACTACCTATTTCTCTTAAATTAAATCTGTACCCACATTCTGCCCACCACAAACCACTTGTCCCTTCGGATAGCTGCTTTTAATCCAAGATCTGTCCTGGGGTCCGTTTGGCTGGTGATGCAGTTATTGTCCTAAAAAAGAACTTTTAAACTTACAGCCCTGTGTCAAACTGGTGTAGCCTAGAGTGTCTGTGCATTAGGCTGGCACAACCTCTCCATCCCTCCTCCCCGCCCTCTTCATCATTAGTAATGAACGGAGGGGTGGTGCAAGATTAGGGTACAGATACTCTAGGCCATGGTGGTTTGACACTGGGCTGAAAGTTTAAAAGTTGTTTTTAGCACAATAACTATATCACCTGCAGAACGGCCCCCAGGACAGATCTTGGAAAAAAAGCAACTATCTGAAGGTACAAACGGTTTGGGGTGGACAGATTGTGGGTACAGAGTCACTTTAATTTCCATGTACTCTATCCTTTTACTCTGTTATTTTTCTTCTTAGACTAGTATGGAGTCTAAGTCTAGTTGTCATTCACAGAATTCACTGACTCGACCCTTACTCACCGACATTGCGTACTATTGAGCTAGAGTCCACAATGGGTCCCGCTCACAACAGCTAGTGACTTGCAGCTTTGCTAGCTGCAACGCGTCATGACCCGGCTGAGTGATTGCCCACCCAAGCAATCAGTGACTGGGGCAGGACACCACCCCAGTCACTGACTGGCTAAGCGGGTGATCGCACAGCCGGTCCGTGACACATCAGCTGGTAAAGCCAGGTATGTGACATACCCAGTTTCCAGCTGAAGTTGATAGCCGGCTGCTGTGAATAAGACCCAGGAGCAGCGCATCGGCCGCAGGAAAACGAGTGAGTTCAGGCCTTTATTATTTTCCTGCCCCTGCCAGCCTGCCTGCAGTTTTTGTCCTTCCTTTAAGGAGTCTGGGCTGATTTTGCTTAGAGTTGTTGACTGTAGACATGATGTACAAGGATGATGGTGACGACTGACTGGCAAAGTTTTACAATTGTGCCTTGTACAATTTTCTCCACTATGTCTATGATGTTTTAATGGATTTTTCCTTCACAATGTATCAATTCCACATGGGCACATTACTATAACGGCATGATCTCTGGACCTTCTTTGACCATGTTTTTATGGTTTATCCTATTGCAGTACTATAAAAGGTAACACTGAGAGACAATTTCAAGCTTCTTAGATGATCAATAGGGCAAAAAAAAAGGTACAATCAAAAAATATATTAGTCACGGCTTAAAGGGGTTGTTCACCAAAAATGTTTTCTTTCACATCAACTTGTCCCAACAAGTGCCAGAGATTTGTCATGTACTTCTACTAATCTCAAACTTCCCACTACTTATCAGCTGCTGTATGTCCTGCAGGAAGTGATGGATTCTCTCCAGTCTTACACATTGCTCTCTGCTGCCACCTCTGTCCATGTCAGGTACTCTCCAGAGCAGTAGCAAATTCCCATAGAAAACCTCTCCTGCTCTCCAGACTGGAAAAAATACACCACTTCCCGCAGGAGATACAGCAGCTGATAAGTACTGGTGAAGTACCCCTTTAACAGCAGATTTCTTGGTGGGAAATCTGTCGGTTGGCTACAATGTAAATCATCACTGTCTAAGCCCATACTGATGGATAGGTAGTTATTACCAGTGATGGTAGGGGATATGTGTAAATCACATACATGGCCTTTTCCATCAAAACTTTATGAGAACATGAAACTTTTTTTTTTTTTTTTTTTTTTATACATAAAGTGTACGTCCTATAGGAATAACATTTTCTTGTGAACTTGAAATCAGTGACTGCACCTTCCTAGTATACATAACATGTTTCCCTTTAATCCTCCAGTTATAAATATTGCAGAGGATAGGAGTAGTTGTAGCCGTTCAGAAGACATGTTTAACATCCGCTCTGCATACTGATACCGGGCTTTATGCTTTGACACGCTTAACAGAAATGGCATCAAACAGATTTTTTTTCTATAGATTAATAATGCCTAGAGGCGGCATAGTATTGTCAGAATAATCTATTCCAATGTAATATTCACAGTCCGCATAGCATTATTTAGTAGGATATATAATATATTGATGTAATATTTACATTTAGTATCACATTGTATAGCACGAATACATAATTCATAGACAATTTAAAAATGCAGCTCTTAAAATACCCTGTTTCCCCCGAAAATAAGACCGTGTCTTATATAAATTTTTACACCCAAAGATGTGCTATGTCTTATTTTTAGGGGATGTCTTATTGTTCCATGAATAAGAAATCCTACTTATTGTTGAACAAAAAACAAAAAAAAAAAAGAAAGATTTATTATATACTGTATAGTAGTTGTCATTACAAACCAGCATAACCCGACAAAACCTACCACCTTCCCCTTAGCAGCGTGGTCTTACTTTCGGGGGATTTATTATTTTCAGGGGGATGCCTTATTTTAAGCTATCCTGTAAATCCTCCACTATGCCTTAAAGGGAAACCCCCGGCGCAGCCCCGGATACTTACCCTTTCCTGCAAGTCACCCGAAGCTGAGCATGCGCTGTATGCTAATCAGCATATTAGCTAATCAGGAGCCGTCATTCTCTATGGGCATCAGACCCACCTCTGCAGCGCATGCACCGCTTCCGACGGGGATATCTTCGTCCCAGAACGGTACCAGGAGCGGGACTTGCAGGAAAGGGTAAGTATCCGGGGCTGCACCGGGGGTCGGGCGGGCTCTGCGCCCACATCCTGGGTGACAGGTTCCCTTTAATTTCTGAGGATGTCTCATTTTCAGGGAAACAGGGGTAGGAGGTGCAAAGTTCAATATACACAGACCAAGGGTATATAGAAGCATGAGCACCAACAGCACTAAAAAAATTACTTTATTTACCCTTTGGAAGCAGAAAACTGCAGCATATATAGGGCTTCAAACAGAAAATTCTCCCTCTAAAGAGGCAGAATTCTCTGTCTGTTAACCATCGGGGCTCTGCAATGTGATCGCAGAGCCCAATAGTAGCCATAGATACTAAAAGCTTAACGGATAGAAATCATCATGGGAATTCTGCACCAAAATCTACACACAACATATTTTGTTATGTTTAACAAGCCTCTCTGGCTACAACTCCTTTTAGCAGCAAAATCACTGATCCCGTTTTTTGGAAGCAAACAGTGACACCCCCCCCCCCTCCTTTCCTGTTAGCCATTGTCCCTATGGCACCAAGAGATTTCAGACCACCTAGAGCAGTGTTTTTCAACTCCAGTCCTCAAGACCCACCAACAGTTCATGTTTTGTGGATATCTCATACAACGAACAGCCGTGGCAGTTACTGGTGTGTTGTTTATGATTATATCACCTGTGAAATCCTCAAAACATGACCTGGCGGTGGGTCTTGAGGACTGGAGTTGACAAACACTGACCTAGAGAAACTATGCCATTTATGTTATGGATCTTTACTAGTGATGAGCGAATACTGTTCGATCAAATAGATATTCGATCGAATAGTGAGATATTCGAATATTCGATATTCGTACGAATATCCTGAATATTCAATAAATATTCGATAAGCATTCAAATCCCCCAGCTTCCGGTTTCACCATCCAAATGGTCAAATAGATGTTTTTCACTAATCGAATACTTGTTCCCATAGACTTTAATGGGATCGAATATTCGATTGAATATTCGCAGGATATTCGTACGCATATCGAATATTCGAATATCTCACTATTCGCTCATCACTAATCTTTACCAAAAATTTACAAGACATGGACTCCTTAGACCTCAAGCATCTCCCTAACTGATATGGAGAAATCAACCCCATTTTCCACCCCACCGGTCTCTAAACCCTCCTCAGTGACTTGGGTAGTCTCAATCTAATTTCCTTTCCTCACGCCCCCTTCGTATCACTCTCCTCATCCCCATTAAACTTACCTGAACCCAATAACATCCCTCGTTTAATGTCGGTCCATTCCCACAAATCCAAATTTTCTTGTTCAACTGTTATATTCTTGTGTTCTTTCCTATTGTCTTAGGACAATATATATATATTGTATATTCTGTGCCTCTTCAGGCTTCTTTGATATCTTTTCATACACACTTTCCATCTTCTAAAATGTTCAGATAGAAGGATTTCGATCGTCTCGTAATCTGAACAAAATATTATTTTTGTTTTTCTCGCTTAACTCTTATGTCCACAGCCCAAGGCGTTGCCCGGAACCTTCACCAGCACCAAAGCTCAAAAGTATCAACACCTTTACGTATTCCTTCCTGTTATTGTGCATCTTCCACATCTGTAAAGAGTATCCTGATAGACACATCATTAAATTCACAGATCTTTCCCAGGTCTTTTATCCTCGTACTACCAAGCCATGGTCTACGTCACTCTTCTCAACTGCTAGAGTCTTCTTTGTTAATAATTGATTTATGTAAGCAAAGCTGTCTCCCACTTCTAAGGTTAGCTGTCTTCCCCCTTGTCATTACTTTCTTTATATTATACTGAAAACTCTTTCTATTCCGGTTTTTAAATGTTGTGATATGGTTTTCAGGGATTCTTCATGGTGCACTCTGAGTATATTGTTATTGGTTTGTAGAAGCTGTACTTTACGGGTAAGTATGTCTTTTTATGCCTTCTCACATGTCATAGAAACATGCAAGAAAATGGTTATTAAGCGGAAACCAATTGCTTCAACAATGACGTGATCATTCGGACTGTAGTAAACATCAGCTACAATCCCCAGAACCGACAAAATCCCTTTGTTCTCATGATCGGAGGTAAACCAGCTGAGACTGGGACTGAAGACATCTTCATTCAGAATACCGTTAATGTTGCATACAATGTACCTTTTTATTTTTCATAGGAAATTGCCAGAATATTTGAAAATCCCTGAGATAGTTGGAATATACACTTAAAGGGATTATCCAGTGTTAGAAAAACAGGGTCACTTCCAAAGACAGCATCATAATTGTCTTCAGTTCGGGTGCAGGTTTTGCTAGTCAGTTTCTATTGAAATAAATGGAGCTTAATTGCAAATCAAACCTAAACTGGAGACAAGATTCTTGTTGTCTCTGGAAGAAAGTGGCCATGTATTTCTAGATAACCCCTTTAAATTCAGGCTATTAATACTTTTACAAAGCATCACTTATAAATAATATTACTTAAGATATAACTTTACTGTGTAAACAATGCAACCCCCCCCCCCCCCATAGGATATGATTATAGTTAAAAATAGCAGGAGTAGAGATGAGCCAAATTATAGGAAGTTCGGGTTCATAAAAGACACAACGTTTGGTATTTGACTTTCATTGGCTGGAGAAGATGGGTGCATCCCTAGGGTTGCCTGGATATATAAATATTGCCTTTGGCTGTATCCGTGTTATCCAGGCAGCCCTAGGAATTCAGCCAAAGTCAAATACTGAACATTTGGGGTTTCTAGAACCCGAACTTACTGAACAGCCACCAGGACTCAGATGTCAAGTTTTTGGTGTTTCGTAAATCCAAATTTACTGTAAGTTGGCTCACTAGTTTTGATAATCAACAATCACCCAGAGTCCTACAGGTTGTGTTCGGGTCAGTTTTGTAGATTAGAGTTTTTATTATAGTTATTTTGTTATTTAGGAAGTCTGGTTGTTACACAATTTAGCTCTGCTGTAAGTCCTGGGGTAAACTGAGTATGAGAGGACCCAGCTAAGGCAACTGCTTTAGGTCAAGTCAAGGTCTACTCCCTTGTTTTAAGACAGTATTACTACTATTATAAAGACATGTACCTGGTACACATGAAACACACATGAATTACTCTGCTACATCTGTATAGTACAGTGGCCACTCTATAAGCATTAGACTTGTGCAGTGTCAATATTCAAATATGTACAATGAAAAACTCTCTAAATGATCTCTCATACAGAACTATGAAAAGAATAGAATTTTTTTCCCCCTACAATTCACACGGAAAATGTTTAGTAAATCCACTTGGTGTGAACGTGATCTAAAGATAAACTTACCACATGTTACGAATGACACACAGAATGAAGTAGCTGTCACTCATCATAGAGAACTGCTTAGGTGTCAAGAATAAATTCCCTTGGGCCCTGTGTCTACAGAAAAAGCCAAAGTCATTCCTTTCATTGTGTACAATGGGTTTATCAATGTGAACTGACCATGTCAGCAATATGAATTATTGAGTAATTTAAGCAGTAACCCTCAAAGAGAGATTTCCACTTCAGACCTTCGGACCAGACACCGACCATCTCTTCTTCTCTTCGAGTATTTCGCCTATCACTCTTATCTGCCACTTCACCTGTCTGTCCATAAGTTGCTAGTTGTTAGCGTAAAGTACCCAGATCAAATACTATAAAAACTATACTATAATAAATACATGGCAAATATTTTCACAGTCCAGTATCACTGGATGTTGTTGAAGGGAGACAATAGTTATTTTATCCATGTGACGTTCTAAACATTTTGTTAATCCTGGCAGTATTATTCCACTTCCTTTTTTATTGTTTTATTTTATTTTTTATTAGATGTGATTCATGCAGGAGACTGCTATTCGACACCTATAGAATGGGAAAATTTTTAGTCTGTAATTATAGGCTTCAAGAATAACTATAGTCTCAACATGAATACATTCTCCCAATCGCAAAATTTCTATTTAGTACACACGCACACACACACACAATTATTTTATATATATATATATATATATATATATATATATATATATATATATATATATATAAAATTTTGTGCGAACTTTGTGAAAAAATTGTCTTTTAAGAATATAAAATGACATACTACCTCTTTTTCTTTCTGCCTTTTGAGCAGGCAATTTTAATTGAATGTAAATGGTTTCCAGTGGTCAAAATCTATAGTGGGAAAATTGCTAACCCATTTCCGCCAATCTCCTGGTGCATAAAAGTCCCATATTTTGACTCAAGTTGCATTTGTACAATTTTGTTTTACTTTTTTAGTCCCTTGGCCACCAAAAAACTAACCAAAGTGTATGCCAGAAATTCACATAAACTAATGCAGATTTGATCCTGGTCATAGCAGTTGTAGTTTTTGCTCCCTTGCGGTAACCTAGCCATAGTAAATTCCTCAGGTTGATGTAGCGTAGCTGTGAAAATACTACTACACTCATATAGTTGATACAATTTGGCTGTGTGTTGGTAAATATCCCTAAACATAAAAAAATATCAACAAAAATGGCATTAACTGTCACCTTCATCTCATTTTTATGGTACTTGGCTTAAAGGGGTATTCTGCAAAAGCAAAAACATTGCTTACCGGTCTGAGTTGCTTTGTTTGTTTGTAAGTCTCTTCCTTTGTCAGATAATAATTATGCTTCCTGGCTGAGCTCAGTACCACAATTCCCATAATGCATAGCTTTTCCTCTGCTTTTCATTACAGCCCTCCACCCTGCCTACTCCCCTCCCATAGCACTCCTGCCATTTTCCTGCCCAGAGCTTCTGGCATTAGCTGTCAATCTTTAATCTCATTTTTAAGGTACTTGCCTTAACCCCTTGCCGCAAAATGACGTTTGGGGAACGTCATGTAAAACAAGTATTTCCCGCAACATGACTTTCCCCAAACGGCTGACGGTGATCGGGCAGCGGGAGGAGGCTATGTCACACAGCATCCACCCGCTGCCTCTGCCCGGAGGGGAGCCACGCTCCCCTCGGGCAGTTAACACCATAAACGCCGCGGTCAATGCGACTGCAGCGTCTATGGGGGAGATTTGTGTTCTCCCGCCGATCGGGCGGCGGGAGGAGGCTGCAGAACGTTGCCTCCTCCTGCCGCCACTTCTAAAGTGTCCCCCCCCCCCCCCTCGCCCCCCGAAACCGGCGGATCGCCGCTATAACCGTTATAGCGGCGATCCGCCAGTAACGGGCATTACCGGCGCCGCTGATCGCTTTCATGTATAAATCAGACCCCAGATCAGCCCCCCTAGTGGGCGATCACTAACCCTCCCCTCCCCGGGCGGCCATCACATCCAAGATGGCCGCCCCCATCCCTGCGAGCAAACGATGTTTGTTCGCAGGGATGGAAATGAATAAATGATCAAAGCCCCATGCTCTCCGCCACCGAAAAAGATACAAAAAAATTAAACACACACTTTTTATTATAGTAATAATTGCAGTTTACTCCCAAATTACCCCTAACCCCCCCCAGATTACCCGTAACCACCGCAGGTTGCCCATTTCCACCCCAGGTTGCCCATTTCCGCCCCAGGTTGCCCGTAATCACGCCAGATTGCACGTAATCACCGCACGTTGCACGTAATCACCGCA
The DNA here is from genome assembly GCF_027789765.1 of Dendropsophus ebraccatus. Lineage (NCBI taxonomy): Eukaryota > Metazoa > Chordata > Amphibia > Anura > Hylidae > Dendropsophus > Dendropsophus ebraccatus. The sequence continues at coordinate 52,813,105 of NC_091468.1, forward strand.
CGTTGCCCGTAACCACCGCACGTTGCCCGTAACCACCGCACGTTGCCCGTAACCACCGCACGTTGCCCGTAACCACCGCACGTTGCCCCTAACCACCGCACGTTGCCCCTAACCACCGCACGTTGCCCCTAACCACCGCACGTTGCCCCTAACCACCGCACGTTGCCCCTAACCACCGCACGTTGCCCCTAACCACCGCACGTTGCCCGTAACCACCGCACGTTGCCCGTAACCACCGCACGTTGCCCGTAACCACCGCACGTTGCCTCGTGCCCGTAACCAGATTGCCTGTAAAGACCCCAAATTACAGGTACCCATCCCAGATTACATATAAGCACTTCAGTTTATCCGTAACCACCCCACGTTGCCCGTAACCACCCCACGTTGGCCATAACCACCGCAGGTTGCCCGTAACCACCCCAGGTTGCCCTTAACCACACCAGGTTGCCCGTGACCACCCCAGCTTGCCCGTGACCACCCCAGGTTGCCCGTGACCACCCCAGGTTGCCCGTGACCACCCCACATTACCTGTAATCTCATTTTTATTGTATTTTAGTAACTGCACTATTCTAATACCTATTACTAGCTGCGGTTTTGCTCCAGCAAATTGGCGCTCCCTTCCTTCTGAGCCCGGCTGTGTGCCCATACTGTGGTTTATGCCCACATATGGGTTACTGTTTTACTCAGAAGAAGCTGCGTTAAAGATTTTGGGGTACGTTTTTTCTCCCATTCCTCGTGAAATTAAGAAATTTTTAACTAAACAAACATATTATTGAAAAATTCGAGTTTTTCATTTTTAATGTCTTATTTTGAATACTTTCCTCTTATACCTGTGGGGTCAAACCGCTCACTGCACCCCAAGATGAATTCTTTCAGGGGTGTACTTTCTTAAATGGGGTGACTTTTGGTGGGGTTCTATTCTGCTGACACTACAGGGGCGCTGCAAACGCACCTGGCGCTCAGAAACTTCTTCGGAAAAATCTGCACTGAAAATGCTAATTGGCGCTCCTTCCCTTCTGAGCCCGGCTGGGTGCCCATACAGTGGTTTATGCCCACATATGGGGTACCATTCTACTCAGGAGAACCTGCGTTACAGATTTGGGCATGCAGCTTCTCCCCTGTTCCTAGTGAAATTGAGAAATTTCAAACTAAACGAACATATTATTGGAAAAATTCTAGTTTTTCATTTTTACTCTTATTTTGAATACTTTCCTCTAATAACTGTGGGGTCAAAATGGTCACCACACCCCAAGATTAATTCTTTGAGGGGTATACTTCCAAAATGGGGTGACTTTGGGGGGGGGTTCTCTTCTGCGGACACTACAGGGCCACTGCAAACGCACCTGGCGCTCAAAAAACTACTTCAGCAAAATCTGAACTGAAAATGCTAATTGGCACTCCTTTTCTTCTGAGCCCGGCTGTGTGCCCATACAGTGGTTTATGCCCACATATTAGGTACCGTTGTATTCAGGAGAACCTTCTTTATAAGTTTTGGGGTACTTTTTTTTTCTCTTGTTCCTCGTGAAATTGAGAAATTTCAAACTAAACAAACATATTATTGGAAAAATTTGTGTTTTTCATTTTTACTATCTAATTTTGAATACTTTCCTTTAATGCATGTGGGGTCAAAATGCTCATCCTACCCAAAGATGAATTCTTTGAGGGGTGTACTTTTGAAAGTGGGGTGACTTTTGGGGGGGATTCTATTCTGCGGACACTCCAGGGGCTCTGCAAATGCACCTGGCGCTCAGAAACTTCTTCAGCAAAATCTGCATTAAAAAAGCTAATTGGCGCTCCTTTCCTTCTGAGCCCGGCTGTGTGCCCATACAGTGGTTTACGCCCACATCTGGGGTACCGTTGTATTCAGGAGAACCTGCGTTACAAATTTTGGCATGCTTTTTTTCTTATGTTCCTTTTGAAAATGAGAAACTTTAATCTAAACGTATATATTATTTGAAAATTTAAATTTTCAATTTTTTTACGGCCTAATTGTGAATACTTTCCTCCAGCCCCTGTAGGGTTAAAATGCTCATTATACCCCTATATTAATTTTTTAAGGTGTCTAGTTTCCAAAATGGGTTCACTTATGGGGGTTTCCAGTATACAAGCCTTCTAAATCCATTTAAAAAAAAGAACTGGTCCCTAAAAAAAATCAGTTTTGGAAATTTTCACAAAATGTGATAATTTGCTAATAAATTTCTAAGCCCTGTAACACCCTAAAAAAGTAAAATATGTTTCCCAAATTATGCCAGGATAAAGAGGACATATTGGTAATGTGATTTAGTAACTAATTTATGTGCTATGACTTCCTTTTTTTAGAAGCAGAGAATTTCAGAAGTTCAGAAAAAACAATCTCAGAATCGCTAGCATACGTTAAAGCATCACTGAGCTATAAGCGCATAAAGTGAGACAGGTCAGAGTTTGAAAAATGAGCCTGGTCATTAAGGCCAAAACAGGCTTTAGAGGCAAGGGGTTAAATGGGTTTTCCAACTCTATCTATCTATCTATCTATCTATCTCCTATCTATCTATCTATCTATCTATCTATCTATCTATCTATCTATCTCCTATCTATCTCCTATCTATCTATCTATCTATCTATCTATCTATCTATCTATCTAGCAAAAGCATTCAGCTTTGTTTGTTTGTAAGTCTCTTTCTATGTTAGGTAAAAGTTGTGCTTCCTGGCTGTACTCAGTACTACAATTCTGATAATGCATAGCTTTTCCACTGCTTTTCATTACAGCCCTTCCACCCTGCCTACCCACCTCCTATAGCACTTCTGCCATCTCTTTACACAGTAAATCTGCAAATGCTGATGTACTTACTGCCTGCTCCTCTGCTTGTGGCATTGTTCAGCACAAGGTAGCATGATGTAAACACATCTCATTCTTCTCTAGATATCCCAATAAAGATATGCATGTATACGTGTATGTGATCATGGTTATGTAGGCTGGAGCAGCTGGTCATAGGTGGTAATGTAGGCTGTAGGGGCTGGACAGAGGAGATTTGATGTGGGCTAGAGACAAGATCCAGCCATGCCTCCTGAGACAGTGGAGGACAATGTGTTGTCTCAGGATGAAAGAGATAGCTGGGTACGTGGAGACAACATCACATTGTGTTGTTTTTGTTTTTTTGTTTTTTTAATCCTCTAGCTGTCAGGGGTAAATCAAGCAAAAACATTCCGAGTTCAGTACTAAGAGTAATAACTATGAGCGAACCTCGAGCATGCTCGAGTCCATCCGAACCCGAACTTTCGGCATTTGATTAGCGGTGGCTGCTGAACTTCGATAAAGCCCTAAGGCTATGTGGAAAACATGGATAAAGTCATTGGCTGTATCCATGTTTTCCAGACAACCTTAGAGCTTTATCCAAGGTCAGCAGCCCCAGCTAATCAAATGCCGATCGTTCGGGTTCGGATCGTCTCGAACCCGAACCCGGTTCGCTCATCTCTAGTAATAACCTTATGTTAGAAAGTTATATGTCTGGGGTGATAGATTTTTTTTGTGTTATTTAACAACAAATTTCTGATACCTGCAAAAGTTCTCTCCATGCATTAAAAGAAGGAACTATAACCCTCCTGTGCTGGGTTTCTTCTCTTCTGGAGCAATATGAGGTCATAAAATAGTCCACTCAATTGTCCAAATGTTGAAGAACTTTCAGAGGTTTAGGAATATTCATGAACGCCCCCAATAGTGTGAAATATATAATTGTCTTATTTCCCCATACATGTCTGCAGACCAAAAAAAAAAAAAAGGAAACCTGTGTTACGATGATGCATTAATATTAAGCTTTGACTTTGACGGCATAAAGAAAATGCAAGTACTGAAGCAGGTACTTTCATTTTTATAGTCTGTCAGGGCAGATTCTGCCTCTGGCGAGAGACTTTTCAAGGACTTTTCATTGTGCATAGCTTTGCGAGCAAATTCTGGCTACTTAGCTGTGGAAATAAAATGTATAAGAATTAATACCTTAAGTTTTACTGGAAAGTATGCAATTGTGGTGTTCAGTATAATCTGTGTTAAAGGGGTTGTTCAGGACTAGAAAAACAAAGTTGTTTTTGTGGTGTCCCACCACAGGTGTAATTGGTCTATACACCCCTCACAAAAGCCTGTACTCTAAGTAAAAGTGGTAATGAAGTTGTTCCTAAGTTTTGCCACTAGATGTCGCTACTATGTGTATATGTACTTGTATATTGCACAGCTGTAGTGAACAAGGGGTTATTGTTTGTTGATAATCTGCGCACCAATAACAGCTATTTTCTTTTTTCACCCTACTGTATTCTTCCTTTCTCTGCACTTTCTTCTCCACCACTCACAGGAGGTATTACACACCCTGTAGGAAGTTGGCACATGGGAGAGGAAGTACACATCCACACTTAGTCAGTCCAGTGTAGTCTAGTCTGGAGTGTGTTAGTGGATGGACACACATGGGATACGCAGAGACTTTTTTCCTAAACGCAACCCTTATTCTTATTATGCAGGGTTCTCTTTAAAAAATAATTTTTGCTATATCAGATTATAAAATTGACAGCAAAAAAAACAAACAAACAAAAAAAAAACATGAGAGCCATGAACGTTAAGTAACACAAGCAGGATTCTCCCCATTACCTGGAGCCACTGTACACACTACACCAGTAAAAGTACAATAAAACTAACCATATAATAGAGAATATTAGGCGTTGTTTCCTGTATCAATGTGAAAATACAATCCAGAAAAAAACATTCCAATATGTGAGAGAACAAATTGGTCCCAAAGAGTAATAGTGTAACAGAATAAATACAAGTAATCATACTGCAAAATAGCGCAGAGCGAAACAAAGCAACAATCACAGCGCCAACGGAGAAGGGAAGCCGCCCCATTAGAAATATATAAAAGTTCATCACAGCGTCCTGGTGTAGTGTGGGAGAAACCTGAAAGCTCTGCTATCTCTCCATAGCATTCCCACACTGAGTTTTAGTATTTATTGGTACCAATTTATTATATATATATATATATATATATATATATATATATATATATATATATAAATATAATATGGATTCTATACATTATTTATTTATTCTTTCATTTAAGTAGGGTGACCGCAGTAATATGATATGGCTCTATTTTATTTTATTGCTTTCATAAGATTTTATAAAAAGCCTTCAGCAGCAGAATTCAGGCTCATACATTGCAAAGAGGAGACAATTGCACACTGCAAAGAGTACACTGCTTTCCTGCTGTGTTCCTTCCGTCCATGTCGAAGAGTTACTGTTAGAAAAAATAATGATTATAATTAAAAAAAAAGTAGTCATGAAGAAAGCTTTAATATAGTACAACCAAGCTATACAGTATGCCGGCAAAACAACCACATAACAACATACAGAGTAGATCTAGTGATGGCACCATCAAAGCTGACAGAGTGTCCCCTACTACATATATAATAAAGCCAACAGAGGGATCTGTATATACAATAAAGCCAGTGTGCTCTCTATGCACAAGGTCAGGGCAGTGCGCTTTATGCACAGTGCCAGCAGAGGGCGCTCTCTACATAATGTTAGGACAGTGCTTTCTATACACAAATGCAACAGGGTAGAGATGAGTATACCTCAAGCATGCTCTGGTTCTTCCAAACCCAAAGGTGCGGCATTTGATTATCGGTGGCTGAAGAAGTTGGGTAAAGCACAAGGGAGCCCTGGAAAACATGGATACATCCTTCGGCTATATCCAGTTTTTTCAGGCAGCCTTAGGACTGTATCCAACTTCTTCAGCCACTGGTAGCCAAATGTCAAGCATGGTCGAGGTTTGCTTATCTCTACAGCAGAGTGCCCTTTATACTCAATGCTAGCAGTGCGGTCCATACCCATTAATTCCAGCGGAGTACTCTGTTTACATATTATCAGAAGAGTACTTCTCATACACATTGGGGTGCATGACTCTTAGTAAAGATGGCTGCCTTGTGCCCGGTACAGGCTTGGCGCAGCAAATGTACACCTGCTTCAAGATTGGTATCATAACTTACACCTCTGAGCATCAAAAATCATGATTAATCAGGTGATGGGGGAGGCCATCAGACCTCTAAGACCCCCCACGGATCCTGAGAACAGGTGTGCAATTGTCCTCACAATGCATGGAGAATTCCCATATGCAGTCACCTCAACCTGCATTGCATTCATTCTCAATGGGGCCACCAAACATTCTGGGGATGTACAATATTCTTGTGTAAACAGGACTGCACTGGACTATACTACTTACAAAGTTAGAGATATTTCGCTGGGGGTGAAATTTCAGGATGAACCATGAAATGCACTTTAACCTTTACAGGAGAAAATGTGACCCTCTCTAAAGTTTTGAATGCACATGTGCAACTGTTCCATGTTTCAACTTTTTGCACAACGTACTATTCTCAAACAAGGAGCTTGTTAGTTGGTGCATGGTGGGTGGTGTTACAGTGTGGGCAGGTTTGTCTTGCGGTGGTGGTGTTACAGTGTGGGCAGGTGTGTCTAGTGGTGGTGGTGTTAGTGTGGAGAGGTGAGTCTAGTGGTGGTGGTGTTACAGTGTGGAGAGGTGAGTCTAGTGGTGGTGGTGTTACAGTGTGGAGAGGTGAGTCTACTGGTGGTGGTGTTACAGTGTGGAGAGGTGAGTCTAGTGGTGGTGGTGTTAGTGTGGAGAGGTGAGTCTAGTGGTGGTGGTGGTGGTGTTACAGTGTGGAGAGGTGAGTCTAGTGGTGGTGTTACAGTGTGGAGAGGTGAGTCTAGTGGTGGTGTTACAGTGTGGAGAGGTGAGTCTAGTGGTGGTGGTGTTACAGTGTGGAAAGGTGAGTCTAGTGGTGGTGTTACAGTGTGGGCAGGTGTGTCTAGTGGTGGTGTTACAGTGTGGGCAGGTGTGTCTAGTGGTGGTGTTACAGTGTGTGCAGGTGTGTCTAGTGGTGGTGTTACAGTGTGTGCAGGTGTGTCTAGTGGTGGTAGTGTTACAGTGTGGGCAGGTGTGTCTAGTGGTGGTAGTGTTACAGTGTGGGCAGGTGTGTCTAGTGGTGGTAGTGTTACAGTGTGGAGAGGTGAGTCTAGTGGTAGTGGTGTTACAGTGTGGGCAGGTGTGTCTAGTGGTGGTAGTGTTACAGTGTGGGCAGGTGTGTCTAGTGGTGGTAGTGTTACAGTGTGGAGAGGTGAGTCTAGTGGTAGTGGTGTTACAGTGTGGGCAGGTGTGTCTAGAGGTGGTAGTGTTACAGTGTGGGCAGGTGTGTCTAGTGGTGGTAGTGTTACAGTGTGGAGAGGTGAGTCTAGTGGTGGTGGTGTTACAGTGTGGGCAGGTGTGTCTAGTGGTGGTGTTACAGTGTGAGAAGGTGTGTCTAGTGGTGGTGGTGTTACAGTGTGAGAAGGTGTGTATAGTGGAGGTGATGTTACAGTGTGGGCAGGTGTGTCTTGTCAAATCAGAACTGTCTTACACTGTGTGAATGGTACAGTGACAAGCCCGTACTACTTAAATAGAATCCTTAACCCCTTAAGGTCAAAGCCAATTTTCGTTTTTGCACTTTTGCTTTTTCTACTTTATGTTTAACAGTCCATAGCGCTTGCATTTTTTCACCTAGAGACGTATATGAGCGCCTATTTTTCTTGCTTTGCAATGACAGGCATTATTTTTCCATAACATATGCTGCGAAACCGGAAAAAAATCATTTGCGCTGTCAAATTGAAAAAAAAAAAAAGGAATTTGTTTTTATTTCGGGGAGTTTTGCATTTACGCCGTTCGCCCTATGGTAAAACTGACTTGTTATGCATGTTCCTCAAGTCGTTACGATTACAACGATATGTAACATGTATAACTTTTATATTATCTGATGGCCTGTAAAAAATTCAAACTATTGTTAACCGATATATGTTCCTTAAAATCGCTCTATTCCCAGGCTTACAGCGCTTTTATCCTTTGGTCTTTGATCCTTTGTGCCATGATGCGTTCTTTCTATCTGTACCTTGATTGCGCATATACGACTTTTTGATTACTTTTTATTACATTTTTTCTGGATTTGATTCGACCAAAAATGCGCAATTTTGCACTTTGGAATTTTTTTGCGCTTATGCCTTTTACCGTGCGAGATCAGGAATGTTATTAATAGTTTGGGCGATTACGCACGCGGCGATACCAAACATGTTGGTTTATTTGTTTATTTATTTATTTATAAAATGGGAAAAGGGGGGTGATTTGGACTTTTAATAGGGGAGGGGATTTTTTATTAATAAAAAAACATTTTTACTTTTATTTTTACTGTAACTAGAAGCCCCCCTGGGGGACTTGTATATAGACAGCACTGATCTCTCATAGAGATCAATGCTGTGTATATACACAACAAAGATCGATTAGATTGGTCATAGATTGCTATTGCCGAGTCGGGATCAGCGTCATTCCGACCGCGGGGGGGAGATCCGTCCCACTAGACACCAGGGATGCACGGAGGAAAGCCTCTAAGTGCAGCTGTCTGGTTTGACAGCTGCACTTAGAGGCTTAATTAGCCGGCGCAGCAACGGGACCCACACCGGCTAATAGAGGCACTGCCCGGCTGCACATGTCAGCCGGGATCAGCGCCGTTCAGAGCGGGGTCCCGGCGGGACCCCTCTCTGAACACCCCGCGCGGCACCATGACGTATCAGATACGTCATGGGTCGCTAAGGGGTTAATCCTGTCATTGTGCCTCTGCATGAACAGCACAGGCCTAATCTCATATTTGTGGATGACAATACTCCAGCTTATCCAGGTTTCATCATTGGGGAATGGATGTTGGAGACTGGGGGACCTTAAAGGGGTTATCCAGCGCTACAAAAACATGGCCATTTTTCCCCCTACTATTGTCTCCAGTTCAGGTGCAGTTTGCAATTAAGCTCCATATACTTCAATGGAACTGAGTTTCAAAACCCCACCCAAACTGGAGACAACAGTAGGGGGAAAGTGGCCATGTTTTTGTAGCGCTGGATAACCCCTTTAAATGGCATAGCCGTCACTTTCTCCAGACCTGAATCCCATAAAAACCTATGGAATCTGCTAAACTGCCATGTAGAGGCCCGTAACTCTGTACCCCAAAACCTCAATGACCTGAGAGCTGCCTTTCAAGAAAAGTGGGATGCCATGCCTCAGCAGATAACAAGACAACCTGTGAACAGCATGAGTCTTCTCTGACAAGCTGTAATTGATACTCATGGGCACATGACAAGTTATTGAGACACTGACATTTTTTTGTTGGGATATACCCACCACTGGTGGTGGCTTTAGTTTCGATAAATTGAGATAAGGAAATCACCATTGCATGCGTCCACTTAAATTCCCTACTTTCATATTATAACATCACTGGAGTATGAACTTTTTCAGTCTTCCATACATTTTACCCGCAAGCCAAATATCCTTAACTTTTTGTGAGCAGTGTATATGTTGGTTTAACATACAGTAGTCCATTGTGAAATTTTCACCTGTGTGCACTGAGGGTACTAAGTAAAGATCAGAGTAGTATGTTAAAGAAAAGTGAGCACCATAAACCTGTTTTTTTTATATTATTATTATTATTATTATTATTATTATTATTATCAGGCTATGTTCACACAGTATTTCAGGCAGTGTTTTGGTCAGTATTTTTCCAACTAAAACCAGTTTATGTGAAAACACACAAACTGTGCAAATCTTTCCATTATAATTTTTCTCCTGATTTTGGCTACAAATACAGATAGAAATACTGATTAAAAATACTGTATGTGAATATAGTCTTAGAACAAACAAAAAATTAAATTAAATATAAATATAAAAAAATCAGTAAATATATATAGTGTAAGTATCACCCTTAGGCTATGTTCACACTACGTAAAACTACGGCCGTAGTTCTCGTCGCAGAACTACGGCCGTAGTTTTGCGGGGTGGAACATAACCTTACTTTCAATGGGATCCCGGCCGGAACGTACACACTCCGGCCGCTTGCTTCACTGTGGGCTATGGGAAGCTCTGATGCGGGCGCGCACTGATGCGCCCCCATCAGAGCTCCGCAGCCTTAAGATCATCCAGCCGGTATGAAATGATCCGGCCAGAGATCAGCCGTTCTGTGACCCGGCCGGGGTCACGGAACGGCCGGTCTCTTACGTAGTGTGAACATAGCCTGAAATTTTAATTCTTCTGTATATCTAATGATGGTAACTCGGTGATATTAACTAGTAATGAGGGAATAGTATTTGAGCGAATAGTACGCTGTTCACTTAAAAAAAAATGTTTAAAAAAACTCTAACTGTGATTGGCTGGCTAAACTATGTCACCTCCTGAGAATGAGTATACGAATAGGTGATTTCAGATTTGTGTCACTTGCTGGTTGAAGCTACAGTATAGAGGGACAGAGTGTATACCAGGGAGAGAAAGCTTTTAGGTAAAGTTAGTTAGAAAGGGACCACCAAAAGCCCTTGTTAGGGCTAAAAGTATAAAAACCATATATTTAGAAGCTGTTGTGACACAGGCAGTGTGTTCAGACATCTACTGATAGTGTATACGGCTGTATACTGTGATTGCGGGAAAATACCTGTTATCTTGCTACTACTGATTTGTGCATTCTGCGTCCTGTAAAGGAGTTGAACAGCTCTTTAATTTTATTATTGTAAAAAAACAATTATATATCCAGTATATGGCTGTATACTGTGATTGTGGGATAATACCTGTTATCTTGCTACTACTGATTTGTAGTTATCGTTAATTTTCCTTATTTGGTATTTTACACTGCACCTGACCCGATACGTATGCAAGTGTAAACTGCTAGACTGAAACGTACTTTATGTTCGTAATTTTTTCATGAATGTACGGCGAACAAGAACCAATCACGAACATTTTTTTGGGACGTTCGCTCATCACTAGTGTTAGATGCAGCCAGGCATGCTTTCCCTGCTGTCCAATATGCAGAGGTGTTGGCATCATTTCCAGAGGTGTTATTGTGCACTTGGTGACCTTCTAGTGGTCGAATATTGATTTCCAGGTCCCTAGTATTTTTCTCCCATAGACTATAATGGCATTCGATATTCATTCGAATATGTGAATATCGGGAGCTATTAAAATCAAATTTCGAATAATCGAATATTTCAGTATTCGCTCATCTCTAATAATAACCTATATGTATACAATTAGCATTGACATGTCCTACAGATGTCAGCGTCCTGTGGATACTTCCTACTTTGGACTCCATTAATGGGCTTTTGATGTAATGGAACCATCTATATAATGTCACTGCTTGTTTATAACTGATACGTCTGAGTAATTGTTTCTAAATGGCAGTACCCTCTCCCAGCTTCACATGCCTCGTGTTAATGGCCAAGATACAGATGAGAATGACGTTTTTTATGATACATCTTTCTTCCAGAAGGAATAGAGAATGTGGTGGGTGCCAAATACTATAATGAGCATTCTCTGCAGCCCGATCACTTATCTTAGACCTCGGCTGCATCAATGGACTGCGTCTCTTCAAAGCAGAAATGACAAATGATGATGATAGGATCGTCCTTTAAGGCTTAGAATACAGTAAACACTGGTATCTTTATTAATGGTAAAATCTGTGTTTTAGGGAAAGATGCAGCATTTGATGTCATATAGCGTTTTAGGCATTTATATGATAACCCCATTGTCAAATAAATTGAGTTAAAACATGGGGACCCTACTTTAATGGTTTTGGAAACTGCATAAATAATCTCTTGAAGGGGCTAAGCAAAGAAGTGAATGATGAAAGTAAACAGAAAAGAGCACACACTTAAAAATCATAAGCTGGAGATATATACAGTGATGCCTTGGATTACGAGCATAATTCATTCCGGGACTGTGCTTGTAATCCAAATCCACTCTTAAACCAAAGCAAATTTTCCCATAAGAAATCATAGAAATGCAGACAATTGGTTTTGCAATCCAAAAAACAGCAGAATATGTGATTTTATAAGTTACTGTACAGTAATGGAGAGGATGGGAAACACAACGGCTGACAGAGACAACAGGGAGCATGAAGGAATGAGCAGGGCAGATGTGGGCACAGTATAGCAGCACTCTCTGTCCAGGGAGAGAGGGGTTACAGCTATGGAGAGATTACCTCCACAGTCCTGTCCCCTGATGTAAGCCCCAGCCTGATGTGGATCTGCTATGATTTGGAAGGTAAGGGAGACTTCCTGGGTCAGAGTACAGAGCTGTAGACCCTGCTGTGCAGGCTATTCCCCTCACCCACTCGCCCTTCCACTCAGTACAGGGAGCTCTTAAACCAAAGCAATGCTCTTAAACCAAGTCACAATTTGTAAAAACTGTGAGCTCTTAAACCAAAATGCTCTTAAACCAAGTTACACCACTGTACATATAAAACTAGAAAAAAACTTCTTAAACTACACACAGTACATGGCTGCATAGCTTTCTAAATAGTAGGGAGACTATTTATTTGTCTTCATTTTAAGTGACATAGAGGCCTGGTCGGGGTACTGAAGTGCACAGAGGTGCCCTGGCCATACCTCCATGACATTTCAGATCATAATTATAAACTTTTAAAAATATTCAAATGATTATTTTTTAATAATAATAATAATAATAATAATAATAATAATAATAATATTTATTAATTGGATTCTTAAATACCTCAAAATAGGTTTGGGTAGTCTTACATAGCTATGTAGTGATAGAAGCAACTTGATATGTCTTTTTTCCCTCTAAAGCCATCTGCACACACCAATTTTGGTGATATAAGCCAACCATCTAATGTTCATATGGGGGGGGGGGGGGGTCTCTGAACCTGCCACAGATGGTTGTTGTCAGAGGAGAGAAGAAGAGTCAAACATGTTAAATTTCAACATGACCAATACATTTGTTCCCTTAACAGAGGTGTCTGTCAGCGACTTTTTTTTTTTCTTACTTCTTTCATTCATAATACATCAATGCTTGGCTAAGCATGCATAGATATCTGGGGATCAGGACAAATAGATGTTGACTGAACAAATATTTACCAATATCTATCTAATGTGTATGTGTATTTGTAGAAATTTCACAGTAGTAAATATACAGGACCTTCCTCTTTGTGGGGATTCCATAATTTTTGCCATGTTAATAAATCTACTATATTACCCTTTAGATCATGGGTCTCCAAACTGCGGCCCTCCAGCTCTTCCAAAACCATAATTCCCTTGAAGCCCGGACAGCTAAAGCTTTGGATTTCCCTGAGGGATATCTGGCTAGTCCTGTGTTTTCAGACTCTTCAATGAGGCTCCACAGGCTCTTTTTTTGCGTATTTATGTTTCCCAGGGGGCAATGCACCAAGGACTTCACTGCATTGAGCGCTTTCACTAGCAATCGGCAGTGTTATCATTTGGCTGGTCTCCCTGAGATCAGTGATCGGTTTCTCTTAAAGCTTTGGATTTGGCTGTCCAGGCATGATGGGAAATGTAGTATTGCAACAGCTGGAGGGCCGCATGGAGACCCATGCTTAGTGGGTCCCAAGATAGTAGGTATGTATATTTTTCACTTTAAAATGCAGTTGGAGAGCCATTGACTCCCAAAATGACACATTAGAAATCATTCTGTATTGGTTTGTTTAGAACTTAACCAAAAGGCAAGATAAAAATGTGAGATACACATGGCGCCAAAGTAAATGTGAAATACAAATATTGCCAAGTAGAGTCTTATTTTCTAAAATAAATGTAAAATGTCTATTTGTTTTGATGTAAAATGTGAAACGTAGACCGAATCTTCCATCAAATGTTTAGAAGCCAAGAAATAAACATATACTTAACTAAGAGCAACATGAAAGTGCCGGAGGGCTTACCTTGAGGATAACAGCCAGAATCTCCAAAATCTTTTACACAAGCGAGGAAAATAATGTAAGAACTCTTCTAATCGGATTACAAACAAGTGATAATTATTTTAAGATTTATCTCTTTCAATAGTTGGCAAAGCTTTTTGCGGAAGCTCATACCGATTCAAAACTTGGGTTATATTACACACTATGATAAATCTCCCGTAGACATAAAATAAACAGATAGTTAGTTTAGATACTTTGTTACCTATTTCCTTATATTAAACAATCATATTGGGAAAGGAGAGATGGAGGCGCATCTGGAGTGGTAAATCTTAGTCAATAATACAATAGATATAAGTGGTTTCACCTAGAGGAGTTGTGCAGATATACAGTGATTCCTCAACTTACAATGGCCTCAAGATACAATATTTTCAACATACAATGTTCCTTTTTGGACCATCGTAACTTGAGACCAGACTCAACATACAATGCTACAGAGAGTCCAGATCTGTGGAAAATGAAGAAAAAAAAAAAACTAGCTGATTGACCAATGATAGTGGCCATTTTACTGGTAAAACCCCTGTATTCGTGAAGTACATGCAATGGTTGGCTTCTGGTATCTCCTCTCTACAGTACATTGTGATACTATGCTCCAGTCCTCTACATAGAAAGAATTTGAGTGTCTCGTAGCTCTTTCTGACTGTTGTATGCAAGGACTTACTGTATCCATATTAGTTAGCTAGTAAGGGGGACTTAGAACCAATTACCAGTTTTCCATAGAGTTTTAGTCTCAACATATAATGGTCGTCCTGGAATCAATACAAAATGTTGAGGTACCACTGTATAGGCACAACTCTATAGAGAGTATATATACCTCCTACACTGCAGCTTGCTCCAGGGTACGCTTGGCTCCAAGCTGGAGTGAACAATGTGGATAGATGATACCAACCTGAACCATCTGGGATCTATACCCTTCTATATGGACTTAATGAAGGTATTGAGGTAGGTCTAAGGTACGGTTTTATTTCTAAGTGTATTATGAAGTATTGTGTTTGAGGAATTTAAATGTATGTATTCTGTCCTGTATGAGTGTTGTTTTGACCCGGAAATACTCCAATTAACTTGACCTATGACCTGTGAACCGATTTGTAGTTACTGTATGCTTGGGGAAGGTGCTCATGCGTTAGGTTAATAAAAAGCTTTTTATTTTTTGGTTCACAAGTTCGGTCTAGTTGCTGAAGTTGTAGCTGGCCTTTATATGGTCACCAACCCGATGTGTAGCTGCCCAGAGTGACACTCCAATACCTTTGCTAAGTCCAGAAGGGCCTCGCTCACAGATGGTTCTGGTTGGGATCATCTATCAACTAACATATTGGGCAACACTGTAAATTGCTGCTTTTTATGATAGTCCTGTAATCTAAAAGCCCTATGCCAGACAATGTATTCTGCTCTGACCAAGGTTGTCACATGGTCATTATCGATCTCAGATCAAAGGGCAGAATTTTTTTCTTTTCATTCGAAGGATAAATATTGTGATTTCCAACCTGCTACAATTTGTATCATGTATGTATGTATTATATATATATATATATATATATATATATATATATATATATATATATGAACTTGGAAGGTTTATGTTGCTGAATATTCAGATTCCCAGGAGTAAGGATGAGGGAGGCTTTGGAAACCTTTTTTTTTTCTAACTAGGTTAAAAAGCTTTGACTTCAAAGCTTTGAATCTTTATACAGCCTTGCATTACAAATGTAGTTATTTGAACCCATCTACTGGCAACCCCAGAAACATGCTTTGGCTTTTAGAGTGACATAGCTCAGTTAACCCCTTTAAATAAATTCTGCTCTTTTTATGTAGCATGAAGAGTGGAACCATGACTCCACTTTTTTTTTTTTTTTGCATTTTCATTAGATCTCAACCACTTGCAGTCTTGTATAAAGTAGTGCCGCAACTCACCACAGATCCCACACTGTGACATTGACACAGTGCAGGTGCTGTTGGTGTCACTATGTGGCTGCATTGCTTTGTGTTGCTACTTGAGACAGATCAGAACACTGGGGCACCCATTAGGAGCACTGCCCACCCACATAGCGTTGATCCAGCCTGCACCCAGCCAGATCACCACATTCCTTATCATTAGAAGTTGCAGGCTGGCCGAGGGCACATCAGCGCTATGGACGTTGGCAGGGCCCGCTCTAATGGGTGCCCCAGTGTTCCGGACTGAGGAGTAGACGATTAACTGCACCAGAATGAGGAGAAACCTAGCACGAGGAGAAAGAGACATACCTTCCTCCTACACATTTCCCTTGAAATAAGGACATATCTGCAAATTAGATTTATCTAACCTGCTAAGAGTTCCTTTTAAATGTTTCCCTTTTCGGATACCATAATTGTTCTAAACCAGCTTTAAACTAAACACTTGAGTCAGATGAGACCAACTTAGCAAGCCCTGCCCAATAACCTGGATATCCTGGTAAATGCCTGCCAGAAAGCAACACCCTAGTGTTCTAAGGAGAACAAAGATGCTTAAAGGGGCTGAAACCACTTTCTTTCTTTACCATACGACATATTGTAATTCCAGACGGAGTTCTTCAAAATGCCAGTTTATTTTTGTCTATCAGTCGATACAGTATACAATATAGTTGAAAGTATAAACAATTATATCTTTTCCTATTTTTTTGTCCCTTGGTTTATAAGGATTACAGAATATTTTCTCATTTTATGCATTTGATTTGGATGAGCATGGAGCATGTTAATTCTTTGCGTGGAATCCGGCGGGAGCGGAAGCGCGCAAGCCCTCCCAGAGACACTGTGGAACACTGAGGCAGGCGCCTGAGGTTTCCTACCTTTTTTTATGTCTACAGCTACTACATAAACATACAGACTATACTGTAAGATCCAACTTCATGTTGTCTCATCCTACAGCGGTGTTTAGTTCTGCCTAGGGATGGTCCGAACCGAGTTCGGTTCGGGTCCGTACGAACCCGAACCCTCGGTAATGATTCCCGCTGTCTGCCCGCTCCGTGGAGTGGGCAGATCCAGCGGGAGGACCGCCTGGAAAACTGGGATACAGCCATAGCCATAGGCTGTATCCCAGTTTTCCAGGCGTTACTCCCGCTGGATCCACCCGCTCCACGGAGCGGGCAGACCGCGGGAATCTGCTGCCGAGCGTTCGGGTTCATACGAACCCGAACCTCGGCAGGTTCGGACCATCCCTAGTTCTGCCATCTTCTTCTTCCTAACTTTCATTAGATTTTTCTTCTTGTGAGAAAGCAGTGTTTTAAGAGTTTTGTGTCAAAATGGGAATTTTTTTTAAGACCTGGAAAAAAAAACACATTGCTTTTTTACTTTCCAGATGCAAAAAGTGGTGCTACCTCGCAAAAAAGGGACAAGTTGGCTATTTTCAAAAAAGCTGTGGTTTCTTCTAAAACCTGTTTATATATACATTAGCAAGAATCTGCCACCTAAAAGAGATGTTTTGGAGTGTTTTTTTTTTCAAATAAAAAAAAGCACAAGGGCATGTTTGCACTGCAGAAAACAGGCAGAAATTCTGAGCGGAATTCCCACCGTGGACTCCGCTCTTAATGCCGTCTGCCTCATTGCCTCAATGTTAAGTGTAGGGCCTCTCCTTGGCTCTCAGCTGAAAGACTTGTCAATTCTTTAACCAGAGAGCCATAAAGAGCTTACCATTGAGACACTGAGGCAAGCAGAGTCCGCAGCGGGGATTCCATTCTGAGTTTCCGTTTCTGTTTGAGTTTCTGTTTTCTGCAGTGTGAACGGGCCCTCACAGTGTAATTTTTATTTTTCCCAAGCTGTTAGTTGCCACCATATATCATGCATGTTACTATAACTTTGCAATAAATTTTAACTTAAAAAAAGTTGGTCCAAACTCAATTTGTTGGCAAACTGGCTGAACAAAACTTTTACTATTTAGTGTTCAGTAAACTTGACGAACGTTCAGATTCAGCCAAACCCACATGCAACCCTAAAGCTGCCAGGGAAAGATGGATTCAGCATATGGCTGTAACCATGTTTTACAGGACTTACTAGGGACTGGATCCAACTTCCAATATCACTCAACAACTGTTGTTCATCTCTATAAATAAGGCCTGGTACAGATACATTTAGAGCTCCATTGGAATTCATAGTCCTGTAGGTCCAGGTATGTAGAACCGTGAAGGTCCTATGTATTACAAGAAAACTATTTTCCGTTTTAAAAGGGGACAAAAATTATGTGGACAAAACTCTATGCGACAAGATGAAAATTTAAAGCTGCGATGTTCTCTAACAGTTACTGGGCTTTTAGTAAAAAAAAAAGAAAAGAAAAACCTTGGATTATCTTCAAACAATTGAAATTATTACAAAAAGTAGCATTTGAGAAGAAAATAGAAATGGCAATTATTTCCAAGTTCAGCTTGATTCTGAATATATACTATGTCATTTAATAACTGCAAGATTTTCTTCTTTTGTTCCGACACTCAATTATCAAGCACCTTTTCTCTTCATGCTATTTTGCGGCAATAAACGGTAGGAACCGCTTGCTCTTAAGAATATGTGCTGCCTTAATTTGGAAAGAAGTAATGTGTTATGATGAAATGTTAATTGAAAGAATAAGACAAAAAAAGCTTTAGCAACCACAAGACAATTAAGCACAGAAATATCTAAAAAGTTATAAAATATTCTTAAAATGTGAAATTATATACGCTGAAAGACTGTGACCTTAGGTAACTGTCAAAGCAGCATTGTCCCTTGTGTGTAATTTTGACAGTAGACTTCATAGATATGTTCCATAACCTGAGGCCTTCTCATTGGTAACTTGTTTAGGAAGTTATAATATAAAGGGTGATAAATATTGATGCCTAGCTCCTTGAAAGTGAAAATCCCAATAAAACAGTGTATGTTTCATAGTTTTCTTCTGATTTGATTTGATCCAAAAATATTGGCTTGAAGGGCCATATTACACCAGGCGATTATCGTTCCAAAAATCGTTAGATTGTTTGGATTTAAAAGACCGTTTTGTGAAACAGCAGGCAACGATTACATAGCCAATGAGAAATCATTGATCGTTTGATAGAATTTGGACCTATTTTCATCGTTGAACATTCACAAATCATTCAAACACCGCTTGGTGTAATAACACGTGGTTTGGTCGTGCCCTGATGTATCAGCCAGGAAAGGACAAATGCAATAACAACCGTAAGTAACGATCATTGACCTTTGTAATAGGGTGAATAATTAAAGATCGTTTGTCATAGCGGTAGTTTGAAATCGTTTATCGGCCGAAAATCCTCCCATGTAATACCACCCAGAAGTGCCCAGATTGCCCTGACGATTCATATTCGACATTCTGGAGTCCTCTAGGTTTCACTTTGTATATTTATCCTGGGGGCTCTGGGTTCCCAGCAGCACCAGTATGGGATGGGGTATACTGGATAAGACAGGAGACGTGTGCTCCTATAAAGCTAGTAGTAGTGGCAGCAGTAGTTTCATATGGAACATGATGGACAAGGCAGGAGATGTGCAGCAAGTGGACTAGAGTAGGGGACTCTATTTTGAGAGATTTATTTGAAATTTGTCAAAAAATGTTTTGTTCCCAAAATGACCAAAATAGGATTGAAGAAATTATAAATATCTTTTATTAGAGCTGAATTGATTAACTCATCTCTAACTATGATTCAAAATGAGGAAGCGTTTCACCCCATAGAACTAAAGTAAGCCTTGTCCATAAAACTCAAAGAGGATCCACTGGAGGTCCCAGGTTAAGATACAATAATGGACTCCAAGGATTCAACAGAAAGCAACCCCCCTTAGAGCTTTAATTCTGTATACTCTTTTTTAATTAATAAATTATGTACCATTACAGGCTGGTTGTTAGCTTACAAAACTAGGCTTCACCTTTAGAAGGACCTTTGCTTGGTCTGAACTGTAGTTCTAGATACTGCCCCATGCCCCCAAGACCTACAATAGAGGAAAACATAATAATCAGCAGTCAGTTGAAGAGAAAAAACAAGCACATATTACTATCAGAACTAGATGCCACTTAGCATGTTGTGAACACACACTTGAACAGAAAAACACACGAAAAGGCCTTATGTAGCTATCCCTAATCTTACCTTATACCTTCTGCTAAGCCAAACTTACACAATAAACTAAACCTCACTCCTCATGTAACAACCCTAGACTAAACTATGTCAAAAGATACAATGAGAAGATACGATGACTGAAAGCAGAAGACTGAAAATTGCAGGCTCACAAAACCTGACTTCTAAATACTAATAGGACAACACAAGGAGAAATTGGAAATTTGGAAATAGACAAGACACTGATAAATGAATATGTAGCTAAACCGTTAGAAAAGCTTAAACATCAAATATCCCACAAAGATTGCATGGCACCATTTCTTTGTAAAAGCGAACTAATAAAACTCTTCCCAAACTATCCCGATTAATTAAAAATTACCTGATCCATTACTCTGGGATCAGGCTATGAAACATTTGCATAGCAACTGCCATAAGAAAGATTTGTAAGTAGGAGAAGGGATAGCAGGGCGATTTATATGATCCATATGATTAAGGCTATGTTCACACACTGCTTAGCAATGGCTGTTGTTACACTGGCCGATGTTTGTATGTTCCTGCAGCCGTCGGAGCAGTCCATGCAGCCCATTTGGGGAGTGTATGGAAATCATGGAAATCATTTAAGCAATTAAGCATTGATTTCCATACACACCACCGATGAACAGACTGCCTCCGTGTGTGCATGGAAGATTTATAACGGCCGCTGTTTGTGGAACAGCACCCATTATTAATTGACATGCTAATTTGTTTGCATGGCTGCACTGAACAACAGCCGCTCTTGGTGCGTGGTATGCATGAAATGGCCAGCATTGTATGGATGTCATTGTGAGCTGCCCAGGCTGAAAAGAACGTCAGCGGTTTTAATTTAAAACAGTGTCAGTTCTTTAAAAAAAAAAAAAAAAAAAAAAAAAAAATATATATATATATATATACTGTACACATTGTGTGAACATACCCTTAAAGTGGTTCCAATGACCCTCAGTCTGATACTACACACGTAATATCTGTAAATTCTGTAAGGCTAGGTTTACATACAGCAAAATAAAAGCTAACTATGACAATATTTTGAGTGAAAAGAAACTGGTGTAAAGTAGAATTGTCTTAGTTGCCCCTAGCAACCAATCAAATTCTACCTTTCATTTTCCAAAGAGGAATGAAAAGTGGAATCCAATTGGTTGCTAGGGGCAACTAAGACAAGTCTACTTTACACCAGTTTCATAAATCTCCCCAAATGTGTCAACAGATGAACATAAAAACTTCTGTATTTTTAAAAAGCAGGTGGTAAATAATGAGCATTTTTATTTTTTGGGTGGCCATAATTAATTACGGACATTATTCTATACTGTGTGCGCACAGCTGGACGTTTTTTTAACCAGACAATTAGTGCCATATTTTACTTTTATTTTACTATGTGTAAACATATGCTTATACTTGCCAGTTTAAAAAAAAAAGGGTCTGAGGAGTGCCAAGTTCTTCTGGTAGTGTCTGAAGATTTCAGTCAAAGGAAATATATAAATATATAATGATGAAGGTCAATACTTCCAATTCCTGTCCTTTTATGTATTAGTCAAGGTGATCGTGTTGGTTTCTTTCAATACTTTTCATGTATGTTTTCTTTATGGGATATCATCAGAACACAGGCAGTTGTTGTTTCTGTGGACAGGTTCTACACAAAACATAAAATTAGTAATGTTTTCCTTAAAACGTTGTGTCTGGGTTTTCCTGTTGCCTACAAATTTTGGCTCATCATTACATTCAGAATCTGTGGAGTTCTAAGGCCTCATTCACGCGATCGGCGCCGCGATAACCGGAGGAGGATTGTGGCATGGATCCCCCAATAGAAGTTCAACCCCCCAGCCGCCCGGCAGCACAGATGACAGGAGCACAGAAAACAACTACTTACCCACTCCCTCCGTGCCGGCTGGCTCACATGATCACCGTCACAAGTGATGTAGGCAAGTAGTTGTCTTTTGCGCTCCTGTCATCTCTGCTGTCAGGTGGCGGGAGGGATCCGTGCTGCAATCCGCACTAGGACATGTCCTATTTTTTTGCCGTGGGGCAAAACGTGTGAATGGCTGTATTCATTTCAATGGTCCCTAAAATTGTCCGTGGTCGCAGATCTTTGAGTGAATGCAGCCTTAGGTTGTTATCTCATCGATGGCGCCATCTGACATCCATAAGGCCCTTCTGCCGAACAGTTTAAAGCCAAATAACGGCCGTTATATCATAATAATGGCTGCCATTTGTGAAATAATGGCCGTCCTTATGAAATAAAGATTGCTATTTGGCCTCAAATGCCCAAAAAAAGACATTATGGAAATATAATCTTGATGGGTTTTCCTTCAAATTCAGATATGGAAATGTCTTTAGCTCAATAAAGATGAAAAGATTATGATCTTAAGGTATCAACAAATTGTAGCTATTATTATTTGTTTTATTTTTATTTAACTTTACAGAAATTTTCAAAATTAAATTCTTTTCTTTCTAACTGTAAACTATTTCAGTAAGAATCTTGACGCTCAGTTTTTCTGCTCTGACTATATAATAACCGATAACACCTGATAATCAGCCGCATATTGGAGGAGACATTACCCTGTGGAACAAAGAGGACTTCGGTATTTGACTGACACTTAACTATCTCTACAATGTGTTAATGATGAGCAGATCTATAATTGACACATACCTGGCACCACCTCTGCCATTTCTGTCTCCATAATTATGTTGGATGGCTCTGGCCTCACTTCTCTCATGTCCCTGCTTGACTCCCAGACTGATCTTTCAACTTACAGAACAAAAGGACCTTTGCCGCAAATGATTGTAAAGGAACCTGCATTTCTCTCAATAATAATTCACGAAAAGGAATAAGGTGGGAGATGCTGTAAATTCATATTTATGGAAAGTTAGCTAAGCACCTTAAAGGGAACCAGTCACCATGAAAATGCAGTCCTAAAAGCAGGCAACATGTTATAGAGCTGGAGTTAAGAGACTGATATATTTTTTGTGAGAAAAGTCAAGTGGGCGGTGCTGCTGAGTGATTGACAGCTCTCTCCAGATGCACACTTGTACACATAGACAGTCGTTGATCTAAGTAGAACTACCCACTTGACTACTTAAAGGGGTTATCCAGCTTGGGGGCTATTTTTTAGATCTGGCCGGGGAGGAGGTGGCTGAAAGAAAAGACATCCACTCACCTCCCCGCTTCCAGCGGCGGGTCCCGCATCGCGGCGCTCTGGAGCCCGGTTCCTGGCCGCTTCCAGGTGTCTGACGTGGGCCCGAGACGTGACATCTCAGGTCTGCTCAGCCACTCAGTGAAGGAGGCAGGATCAGCTCAGTTTTTCCTGTTCTGTAACATCCTAACTCTGTGTAATAAGATCCTGTCCATTCTCCCCTACATGGTGCAAGTCTTTTCTTCTCATGTCACTATTTACCTAATCCTCATCAGGGCTTTTATTTGCATTATTTGGGACTCTAAAGTAGAAAGAAGAAAATGGACACTGATGTATAGTGAGCCCTGCAAGGGTTGGAAGGAAATTTCCAGCATCTCTATTCTTCAGGTTAGACAACGTCCACCCCCATAACTGGGTCTTCCCCTGGTATAAAGGCGTTTCCCCAAAAATAAGACAGTGTTTTATATTATTTTTTATTCAAAAACATGCACTATGGGGGACATTTACTAAAGTCTAATGTGTTCAACTATTCTAACGAGAATTGATGTATATTTTGGTCCATTATTTTGTGACTGATTAATTAAAGTGTAGCACTGCCATAGTGAAAGTCGCAAAAAAAAGTGCAGTAAAAGGCTCAAAAATTGCGCAAGCATATTCCCCTGGTACTGACCAGACGTAGGCCTGCACCTGTTTGTGTGTCTTTTTAAAAAGTCGCAAATGATAGATTGGGCGCTAATAACAGGTTATCCGAACATTTAGGTGAATACGCAAAACAGGCAGATTAAAAAATGTCCCGTCGAATACTGGTTCATAAATAGAACTTAGACCAAAAATGGGTGAAAAATCCATTAGCAAAGTTCTCGATAAATTTCCCCCTATGTCTTATTTTCAAGGGAATGTCTTATTTCTCAGGGATCACATGGTTGGGGCTATCCAGGAGGCCTTGTGTCTTCTGAATTGGTGTCAGGACTCTTTTGGGGCTTGCCAGGAAATGCCTAGTTATGAATCAGGAGAAGATGCCGGTTCAAGACTACGCCAAGCTGGTGCACCTGCTAAGCAACTATACAATCATAAACAGTCCAGACATCAATTAAGTAGAGGACTACCCTTGTCTTTTTCAACCTCTAGACTAGTGTTTCTGGTTTGTTGTTTGCCATGTGAGCTTTATTAGAATGTGTGTAACGTACAGTGTCTATGTTGGGTCACCATACACGTATGTATAGTTCTTTTAATGATTGGCTATAAGTAAAGCTATTTTTAGTAATAAAATGAAAGGAATAGCTTGGCTTCATTGTCTCTTTGAAGAGAGTTTGGAGTAGAATCCAAGTGAGCACTTTTTTTTGTGGCACTTTGGGTTAAGTTGTGGCATATGGCCAACACACTCCTTGTCCTGGAAAATGACACAAAAAAAAAACAATAGCTCACAAAGCATTTACGCAGTATATATAAACCATGTAATAATCAATTTTTCCATTTTTACTGGAGTTTTCCTTTATTAACCTAAGACCCTCCAGCGTCCTTCCGTACATTAATCAGCTATGACCAACCATATGGAATTTACCCTCAGATGACATTGAACATTACCTTGGGCTGAAATGATATATTGTACGTCTAAATGAAATAGGTTGAAATTGAATAGAAAACTCTAACTGCGACGATAAAACGGGCTGATGTTTTAGTGCACATAGACAGGAAGCAGTGAGGGAGCCTGGGATTTGCAGTATACATTATTTCACAAGAAGGACACTTTCATGAGAACTACATAAATTCTCGGGTCATTATGAGTAATTCTCGAGTTTTATCTGATCTTGAGAGATTCATCTTTTACATTATCAGAGAGACAATAAACCTTGTATTAATCTAGCTGATATTTGTAGGAGGAAAAGTGATATTGGGCAGTGATATACTCTATTCTTCCTACAGTTAATAAAGACTAATCCTAGTCATAAATCCCAATCTGAAAGTCGAAGATGTGGAACCAGTAATGACTAATAATAGTAACATAAGATGGCATTTAAGTTTGACCACTAGTGTGTTACTAAATATTAATGTGTTACATGCATGCAGAGTATTCTTCGCAGCCCCCATCCCAATGTCACATTATTTTTAATATAAATATATTCAACAATTATGCACCAATACATTTCTTAAAGGGGCTATAGGCATGGGCGGGGGGAAATTGATTACAAGTACAAACTTACCTCTCTCCGGGCCCGTGGTGAGTGGCGGGACCAGACGTGGGACCCCTGCTGGGATCTCCAGAGATGACACGTCATGACACAGCTGATGGACTGGCTGCTCATTTAATAAGTGACTGAGGGGATGTCATCATAACTCAGGGGAAAATGCCTTTCGGCGAGGGTCCCGAGGCTGGTCTCGCCGCTCACCATGGGCATGGGGAGAGGTAAAGGGTATGTGCACAAAATGGAATCCGACGCAACACCCATTGCGGACTCCGCAGCTTGTGGACTCTGGTGGCTGTGCGCATCTCCGCTACTCCCATAGACTTTATTCTGTGGGTTGCCAGATTCGCCAGAATCTGGCAAACCATAGAATGGAGTCTATAGGAGCAGTGGAGATGTGCTTGGATGCCAGTGTCCGTGAGCGGGTGTGAGCTACGGAATCTGCAATGGGTGTTCCGTCTGGATTCTGTAGTGTGCACATGCCCTAAGTTAGTACTTGTAATCATTTTTCCCCCCTTGCCCATGCCAGCTGCCAGATTTATACCCTAGGGCTAGAAAGCCCTAGGGGTATTATACATCACTGTTCTATCACTATCCATGCTCTACAGCATCTTTTTCACCTTTTTTATAGTACCTTTATTTTGACCTTTCGGCAGCTCTGGTCTCCTAATTTCTGTGGGTGGACACCAGTATGATCATATGACCAAGCCTATTTGTCAGTAGTGCATTGCAAGCTGGTGGCCCATAGTAACACCCTAGTTTCCCTCTACTGACCAGCTATACAAATGTAGAAAGGTATCAATGTAATTGCTAAGGGTTCAAAGAAAAAGGAGGCAATATTCAATAAAAATTGTAAATTTTGGTCATATTATGCCTTCCCTCCCACTGCTGTGTCCACCCTGGTGGTGGGGAGATGAAATTGTTATGTAAATGGATAATATGTATATAATTTTATAAATGTGAAAGAAAAAAAATAATTTTGATCATTTGCTACGGGCGGGTTCACTCATCCCTACTACTGACCACCTATTCTGCAGTCTTGTGGTGGGGATCTGAGCCCCAGTGATCATGAGAACCAAAATCCCAATGATCTTTGCTTAAATGGCGCAGCAGTCTTATGCATTTCCATTGAAATGCTATAGGACTATGTATAGCGTACAAAGCATGGTGCTTGCGCTTGATGGGGGTCCCAAAGGTCAGGCTCTCACCAATGAGAAACTTATCACTTTTTCTATGGATATGATGGAAACAAGGCGAAGATGTCAAAGGCAAATTTTATTAAAACTTGAACTCTGTGACACTCTCGAATTCTCTAGAGCCCTTCCTGATTCTTTAGATATCTGAGCAGCTTTATCTGCATTGTATGAATACTCCCTGCCCAGCATCTACTATAGCTATATTAGGCAGGGTTCATCACGCACATTTTATAGTTTTGATACTAAAGTTAGAGTTTTGATAATTTTTCATATTTCATCGTAGAAATGGGAGAAAAAACATAGACGGTTCCATAGACAAAAGCATTGCAGGCTTTTTGTATTATCTGGCTATTGTTATATTTATTATTTGTTTTGGCGCACTTGATGTATGTTGTCATTTTTATTCTTTGTTTTATTCCCCGGGTGTATTTGCCACTGGTTTACAGGGCTATCTTGCGGATTCTGACTACAGTCTTCTTTGTAGTCAATCTCAGTAGAAGCCATGCTTAGACTTTCCAGCACAGAAACTCTTCTCTGTAATGATTGATCCTGAAACTTCACCCGCACTGCTATGAGGGAGTAATCCAGTAGTCAAGAGATCACGCTGCCACATGGATAGAGCGATAAGTGGCCCCCGAGCACCTCTGTTTCTGCCTTTAAATAAAATCTGCCTGACCCCTTTCAGGGGAAAGTTGGGATGCCTCATAGACATTAGATAGCTAGCAAATCCTAGTTCACCTTACAGTATAGGATGTGGTGACTAAGAGTTGAAGCTTGCAGGGAGAGACCACAAGATTCAAATTTTTTTCCTGGAAAAGTAGATGTGCATTATAGGAAGTCACTGAGTGCTGGGTGTGCATTATATGAAGTCATTGGGTGCTGGGTGTGCATTATACCAAGTCACAGGGTGCTGGGTGTGCATTATAGGAAGGTGCTGGGTGTGCATTATAGGAAGTCACTGGGTGCTGGGTGTACATTATAGGAAGTCACTGGGTGCTGGGTGTGCATTATACCAAGTCACAGGGTGCTGGGTGTGCATTATAGGAAGTCACTGGGTGCTGGGTGTGCATTATAGGAAGTCACTGGGTGCTGGGTGTGCATTATAGGAAGTCACTGGGTGCTGGGTGTGCATTATAGGAAGTCACTGGGTGCTGGGTGTACATTATAGGAAGTCACTGAGTGCTGGGTGTGCATTATATGAAGTCATTGGGTGCTGGGTGTGCATTATAGGAAGTCACTGGGTGCGGGGTGTGCATTATAGGAAGTCACTGGGTGCTGGGTGTGCATTATAGGAAGTCACTGGGTGCTGGGTGTGCATTATACCAAGTCACAGGGTGCTGGGTGTGCATTATAGGAAGTCACTGGGTGCTGGGTGTGCATTATAGGAAGTCACTGGGTGCTGGGTGTGCATTATAGGAAGTCACTGGGTGCTGGGTGTGCATTATAGGAAGTCACTGGGTGCTGGGTGTGCATTATAGGAAGTCACTGGGTGCTGGGTGTGCATTATAGGAAGTCACTGGGTGCTGGGTGTGCATTATAGGAAGTCATAGTGATCACAGTGTCCATCTTAATAACTCACTTGGTGCTCATTTACCAATGTCCACTGCTGTCCTGGGAGAACATTGATATTACTCCGCTGATCCACTAACGTCCACTACTGTCCATGGCGGAAACTGAATAATTGACAGGCTGATTTGTTATTTTTTTTTTTTAAATGTACGTTTTCCAATTTTGACTCTGTCACAGCAACAGCTGTCGCTACTCTGTAATAGACCCACTATTGCAGCTACGATAGTTTGCCTGTTTTAATTAAAATTTGTTTGAATATGCACAAACTTCGCTAAACAAATTTCCGAGTGATTCGCTCATCTCTGTTGATGATGATACTACTACTAATAATAATAATAATAATAATAAACATTAAATCATCTTTTGCTACCAGGAGATATTTAAAAAAATTTCACGGACTCCAGTAAAATCCCAATGGTACCTGCCCAACATTTTACGACTATGGGTGCCCTCTTGCATCAAAGCATAATGTTTTCAATAATGCGTAAAAATGTATAATTGTTAAGACTTCATATACCTCACTTACAGACGTATCTACCGCAAACATATGCACAGTTGAGCACCATTGTGGTGGGGTGATCTAGTCAAGCGTACTTAAGCAGCGATAGATACGCTATACTGTGCGCATTACCACTCATTCAGTACATTTGCTGGGTCAGACACTTCCACACTTGACCAAGCGAAGGTAAAATGAGTGGTGAGGCGTACGGTAATGTATGGTTTTCTTTTCAGTGTACAGGAGCATAGAAGGAAGCTGTTCAGTCTCTGCTCTACTGATATTGTAGTGTAGTAGTGTAGTGAGGTGCCAATCATGTTGGTGGTAGCCACATCTGTAAGGGGCCATTGACACTGCCTGATCTTGATGACCAGTGAGATTGATGCTGATTGATGCCTTCACAAGGCTCGATTGTTAAATGTGTGGCTGATAATGATAATTTATATGGCTGGACAAAAGATACAATCAGCAGATGAGTCTTGCTTTTACACAGGATGATTATTGAGTATATGAACGTTCCTAAGAACCAAATAATCGGCCCATGTAAAAGGATCCTATGCCTGTGTGCACATATCATCACATATTGACTAAAACATTCTGCAATGCAGATTGCGCTCAACATTATTGTTAAATAGTTAAAAAATGTCCTATTAAACGGAACGATGATCGGGACGATTTAGCCGATTATCGGTCAGTGTACTAGAGACAACGTTCAGCCAATGAAACAATCATTGGCTAATAATTTTTTTAGGCCCATATCTAAAATCACTGGCAGCTGATGTGTAATAGTCACGCATGGCCGGCTATGTGTAATAGTCATTCGTGGCCGGCGGCTGACGATTCTACCAACAGTATACATTACCCAGCCACTCACCAGGGCTCCTCCTGCAGTCTGCTTCCTCCTCGGTCCCGCGTGTTGCAGCTTCAAAGCTGCCTGTCTGAGCTGACAGGCTGCTCAGCCAATCACTGGCCGCAACGGTCCCAGCCAGTGACTGGCTGAGCGGCCTATCAGCTCAGACAGGCCACTTTGTAGCTGCAGCGTGCAGGACTGGGGAGGAAGCAGACTGCAGTAGGAGCCCTGGTGAGTGGCTGGGTAATGTATACTGTTTGGGGCATGGGCTGCAAGGACATTGGTAACAATGTCCATGCAGCCCTTGCTAGAAGATTATCGGTCCGTGTAATAGGCCCAGTAAACGAGCGCCGATCTAGCAGATTGTCTACAGTATTCATCCTGCCCCCATAGGCCTGTGTAAAAAAACCATAACTGCTCATCTTCTTCACAGTAGAGATAGAAAAGGAAATAAATGAACATCCAGCTCCCCTCCACAGTGCACATGGATCCACACTCCAACTAAGTACAGAATGAACAAGAAAATAAATACAACAATCCAGTGAGGATGAATCATTCCAGTTTATTTGTGTAATATAAAACCATCAAAGGAAAGATCCGTACGGCAGTACTTAGACAGACTAGAAATAGACTAGAAGTAGAAATGTGAATTGTAAATGGGACAGTTCAATGACATTTTGGTAAGAGAAGGGATTACATGGAGAACGGTTGAAGTATCTCCTATTAGCGTCATTGGAGGTTGTTCGGGGAGAGAAATGAAAGTAGCAGGCTGGGATCTTTCTTCCTCAAGTTACTGACAGTTTGGAGAAGGTAACCTTCCCTTGTGAGTAGCATAGGAGGTACTGGGCATTAGTGCAACTTGAGCAAGCAAGTTTAATACGGCCTTAAGGAGTCTGGGAAAACTTGGATACAGCTATTGGTTTGAGTTGCACTGATGTCTAGTAGGTACCTTTAAGACATGATATGTGCTTGGCAGTTAAGGGGTAAATGTATAGATACCAACATTATATGGGCATTTACGTACCACCTTGAAGTGTCTGGGAAAATCCCAAATCCCCACTTTGAAGCAGGATTGTACAAATCACACATCTTTGCAGTCTGGTTTGTAGGATTTTCCTGGCAAAATTCTCTTGGGTAGAGATGTGTGAATTTACATTACAAACAAAGGGAAGTGCTTTGTTTGCTCGGCACTCGGCTTATACGCCGGCTTCATTTGATCTCCGTGCCGCTCTATCCCGGGTGCCTGGAAAAGCTGGATCCAGTCCTGGGACGGGGATAAAAAGAAGACTGCATATAGGCCGAAAAAACAAAGCGCTTAGCTTTGTTGGTAATGTAAATTCGCTTATCTCTAGTCTTGGCCAAACACAGTGAAACATCAACGTCATAAATAACAATAACATTTTGTAATGTTAAACTAAATGATCACTCAGAATTGTTTACCGCTTGTCCATGAGCCAGTTGACTGTGTTACATAGTCCTGTATTTTCCTTGGAAAGATTTTTGAAAATTTCGAAAATTGTCTGCCAGTTGTAGGCAAGATCAAAGACAAGAGTCTAACTTAATGATGAATTGTCTTGAAAATATAATAGAAAAGTAAGGTTTAAATTCAATTTATAGACTAGAGTGGGTATCAGATTCTTGGCCATATGGCACAATTCCAGCAGTAAAAAACGGGTTGATAAGTCTCATTAATAGAACTTACATCTTCACAACATGAGCAGATGTAATTACGGCTTATGATGATGCATAGGAGAACCTGCCCTTGACATTCAAGAAGAAAGCTTTAAGCTAGTCGCTGGCTATGATGTCCATTTAATACAAGGTAAACTCAATTATTTATTAGAAATCTTGTTCATTGCCCCCAGCGCAAATATCAAAGTATTTAATTAGACAAAATTACAGTGATTTGAGGTCATTTCTACTAAAATCTCGCCGCTAATTAATAAGCTACTTCTGATGGAATTCTATCAACGTGGATTTCTAATCCAATTAAATTGACTTGTACAACAGATGTGATATTTAACTGCTGTGAGGTATTTTGTAAAGGTTACATTGTAGTATTGTAAAAATTGACCGCTTGATCATCAGCATTTCAACCCGACCTGTTCACCTCACCATCTACTTAGTTGTTTTTAGCTGCTAAAACTAACTAAAAGCAGTGGTTATTGAGGATACCTCCATAACTTCTTCTCACACATTGACATATGTGGCTAGGTTTACACTATGTAAAAATAACAAACGACTTTCATGATAACTGTCGTGATGTAAATAACATCCGTTATGTTATTAAAGATGTTATTTGCGCAATGACAGCCATTGTTATGAAAGGCGGCCATCATCTACCTAGCCTATCTGGAGTTAATACCTGTATCTGGTTCCATATGAAAGGGGAAAAAAGCCACTACTATTTTTAACTTTTAAAATCTTATTTATAATAATATTACCTCTGCTATTTTTTATTTAAAGGGTCACTCCAAGTTTAGGTTACAAAATAAATGTACGTTAAAACTGTGTAGTAATACCTTTCTGTCCAAGTTTGGAAAGCATCAAAAACAATTTTTTTTTTCGCTGTCTTAGTTTTGTACTTTCTGGTTCAGTGATTGCTAAGTACTATAATTCTCACCATTCGGCAGGTGATGCAGTTATAAAAACAACTTCTTAACATGCAGTCCTGTGTTAATTTGGTGTGGCCTAGAGTGTCTGTGCCCTAGGCCTGCGAAGCCTCTCCGTCCCTCCTCCCCGCCCTCTTCATCTTTAGGAAGGCCCCTGGTGGGATTCCTCCTATTCACCTGTCTGAACACTGCACATGTGTTGGATTGTTAAGGCCCATGTGCAGTTTTCAGACAAGTGATAATTAGGAGAAATCCTGCGTGGGTCATTCCTAATGGTGAAGAGGGTGGGGAGGAGGGACAGAGATGCAGTGAAAGCCTAGGGCACAAACACACTAGGCCACATTAATTTGACACAGGGCTGCAAATTTAAAAGTTGTTTATAGGACAATAACTGCATCACCTGCTGAACGGACCCCAGGACAGATCTTGGATTGAATGCAGCTATCTGATTGTAGTTTTTTTTTTTTTTTTTGGAGTGGGGAGCAGATTGTGGGTACACAATTGCTTCAAAAGCCTAATTTTCCCACATAGTATTTATCGGAGGAGGCCCATACAGTTGATGGCTGTTTTATGGATGGAGCCTAACCCAGGACATTCTTAGGTTGAGAAAATATATCGGCTATGTTTGCTGTTCCTAAATGATAACTCAAAGTATAGAATTAAAATACATCTTCTCTTGGTTTCTCGTGTATAGAAGGATTTTTATCAAAATTGAAATGGCAATATCTGAAGTCATATGTAATCCGTTAAAATCCTACTTTTAATTTCTATATTTTTCCATGGTTGTACCAGTATGAGTAAATTGTTGTTTGTTGCATTTCAATGTGAATCGCCTAAGCTTGGTTTCCCACAGAGGTTTCCCTCCTTCCTAGAAAAATGCTTTATTTCTTGAAGCTGTATACTTGTGAGTAAGAGGCATCTTTATCCAGAGGTGGCATTCCTAATTAACATTTAGATCTGCTGGCAATCGTGAGAGGTTTTTTTTTTCCCTTTAACTTTGTCCCAAACCTGATTGCCCATGGCATTGTAATTAATTGCTGTCTATCCAATGCATGTTTGTCAGTAAGTAATTGGTATCCAAGGGATTGAATTCCAAGAGAACCACAATAAAATGAACAAGCGGCACCTTGACTTTTGCTCTTTCACATTTGGTCTTCCATGCAAAAATATTTTCTTGTTTAATTTGAAATCAAACCTAACACGACTGCCTGACTGTACTCAGATTCCTGGAAAAAGCCTATTATATTCACGAGTGGTCATGCCTCGAACTTACCGTATTTTTCTTACACACAGTAAAAATCTATCACAAAGCAAGCTTTTTTTTTTTCCTTCTAAATTGGAAAGTCTTTGCAATGCCGTAATAAGAGAATGTATAAGAAAAGTCTGTTCAGTGCACCTTACTAATACTAACCCCACCAAACAGTCCTGTAAAGTGGGCACTCTATGTAATTGACACTCACTACCTTATTGAGACCACTCACAAACACTAACAGCTATAAAGCTACTGGAGATGCTACTGGTCTGAATGACTTGTCATTCACGGTTGGTCTGTGATGGTTGTTATTGTGGATGACAACGCCTAAAGTTAAAGCAATAAATTGCAGATAATTGGCGGATCTTTCTGCCTTGTTCTGTGACCTTGGCTGGGTTATATTGATGAGCCAAGGAAGCTGTTTGTCAGAGGCGTAACTTAAAGCTCATGGGACCTGATGCAAAATCTGTAAACAGACCCTCTATGTGGATTGTGTCATTTATAATATCAGTGTTTTTCATACAATAAAAGAGCTTTTAGAGCACCAGGGAACCCAATGGAGCTATGCCATTGCTATTTGTTCACCAATATCTCACTGTATTTGAATGTGCTTTGTTGTACACAGTTATGAAGATATTGTGTAAACTATCGAAGCTCTTATGACTTGCCAAGGCAGCAGCCACGTGTATAGATTGCATTATATTACACACGACCTACCATGCCGATTTATAGGCTAGAAGGTTATGTAGAACAGTAGAGCATATAAGGATATAATGTAAACTATGTAAGGTCCTATGGCTTGCCTACTGGCAAGCAGTCATGTTTATAGATTGCACTATATCGGCATCAGGGGTTGTGTATAATATAGTGTGAAGGACCCACTAGACCTCCAAGGCTCGCTATTCAAGTTATCCCTTATACACCTCCACTGGTGACTCGATAGCAACTTTTTAGATGTATGTACAAAAGTGACAACACTTTCAATAAATCTACTGTATATGATTGTAATAATGTTTTTCAAAGCCTGGGGGTGGACTTCAATGGTAAGTTCTTGTTGAGATTTAACTATGTAAAGCATAGTGTTGGTCTGATATTGAGAACAATTCTTTTTTGTGGTGAAATGTATGTAAAGGTATGTGGCATACGCTGTTTACTTGCTTCAGTCTTTAAGCCGTTTAATTGGTTGGTGGTTTGCAAGTAGCCAGCGACATAGTGGTGGGGAATTACTCCACCTATAACCAATCTACCTGGTTGGGGACAGATAGGCTTGGTGAGGTAGCATTTGGATGTATCCACATGGATGGATCCACATCACCATTTGAAAAGGAGTCTTCAGAGCCTACAAAAATGCTCGGATTCCTGACCATTGTTGATTGATGCGCTGTCAAGTAGATAAGTGGAGCTGCTGTGAGTTTCTGAGATATAAAAAGTTTGGACATTCTTGCTTGTTGGAAACCATGTGTATTAGGAAGAAGTTATTACTGTAATAGATTGAGAGGGGCTAATGGAACTTTTACACGGAGCGATAATTCGCACGATTAACGATTTAGAATGAATTATGTTTTTTTATAACGATCAGTGTTTACACGGAACGATACATCGTACGGAAAAATCGTTTTGCGATCGCTTAAGCCTATCTCATACATAGGTGAAATTGTTAAAAGACTGTTTACATGGAACGATCTGCGAATTTTTTGTTGTTGTTGTTGAAAGATCAAAATGAACGATTTCTCGCTCGTTGCTTGATCGTCCGCTGCGTTTACACGTACGATTATCGTTCGAATTCGACTGTTATCGTGCAAGTTCGAACGATAAATCGTTCCGTGTAAAACCACCATAAGAGACTGCTGGAAAGCCATATATATATCCATATATTTCTTTTTCATGCAAAAGAACAAAGCTTTCCTGATACAATGTGGCAACGTGTGCACTTGTGGTCACAGCCTTATTTTTATTGTATCTCCAGGTCATCTAGCTGTCAGCACATGCTTATTCACAGCCATAATAAACATTCCGACCACACTTTGTAGACTTCCATAAAACACACATCTTATCACTCCTTATCAGCGTGATAGACTAATTGATTCTTTTTCATAACATATTTTAGACTTTTTTGTTCTACAGATGATGTGTTTATTTTATTAAATGAAACATCCAAGGAAAAATGGCAAAGAAACTTTCCAAGGCCCTTCAAATGCAATAAAAATTTATTTTATGTAAGATTTTTAGCAATCCAATCGAGGTTAGACTGGACACAAAACACCACAGCATTATAACCTGCTCATAGTATTGTTGTTTCAGAGAGAGCTAATTCACCCACTGTATACCACCCTGTAGAGATTATTATTGTACCACTCCTGACCATTTAGTAATTTTTTTTGTATACTGGTATCAAATTTTTCCTTTTAAAGTCTTTATTAATTCTCTGTGTTTTTTTTTAGGTGTTTTAATATAACTGTTTTTCCGCTTCATTTCTTTAGGCTATGTTCATACTACATAAGTTCTGCAGAAATTACGGCCATTGTGTTAACGGCCATGATTTCTGTGGTACATACGTAGTGCTGTAGGCTATGGGAATCCATAGTATACACTCCGGCTGGGATTCCTAGCGGCGCTGCAGAAAACTGACATGTCAGTTTTTTTTGCGGCCGCTATTCAGTGGCCGCATGCTCCAAGGTGTGCAGTGGGAAATTCTGATGCGAGTTCTGATTCGGGCGTGAAGTCAGCCGTGCTAAAAATCATCTGGCCGGAACTGCAGTACAGGCCAGGATGATCTTTTCTGGTCCTTATACTGCATTCAAAAAGGATCTTCATTGTTTTCTTCTAATGGCTAAAAATTCTTCCTGGGCACGTAAGAGACCAACATGTAGGGATTTTATGGTACGTATATTATGAGCCGTGTGCCTCTGTGTGTCTTCCGTATGACCAAATACTATCCCCTAACACAGTACTTCTGACAAGTCATAGCGAACGGTCTGGTCCAGGTGCTGAGATCCCCGCCGATCCTTAGAATGAAGGGATAGCGCACATTCTGCCTCTTCATCTCTGTATCACTGCTAAAGTAACAGTCAACGGAATTATAGTGGAGCCCTATAGAACTTCGTGTATAGCGATTACCGGAAGTTCCATATGACTCCATTATAATTCCATCAGTGGGTTTTCCAGGCTTAGAAAAACATAGCTGCTTTCTTCCAGAAACAGCACCTCTCATTTTGGGTCTGTTTAGTGGCTCAGTTATACTGAAGTGAATGGAGTTGAGTTGTAATGCCACACACAACCTGTGGACAGGAGTGGTGCTGTTTTTGCAAGAAAGTAGCTCTCTTTCTTCGAATATGGGGAAACCCCCCTTTATTGAGAGACTGCAGGCAGGAAAGTTGAAAGGATAATCATGTAACATTCATTGCTTGAAACAGATATACGCCTTTAAGATCAAGTAGATGGGTGAACATAACCTGTGCAAACATCTGTTCAATATGCACCGTGATTAAATGATAATTTATCGTATGTCTAGCACAAGTAAATGTTTAATGACAGAACATGGCCTCGTGCACACATCAGGCAGGGAGCGAACCTCTCAGCTATTTGACTTCTCGATCAGCCTTACCAGTAACAACATTGATTAGCTTGATGACATTTCAACCCGCCATGTATTAGCAATCCTGACTCATTGAGCCCGGCAGAATGTTTGTTGTGGAATTTGATTGCCACCTAGGTGTAAGTGCCAGTTCCTTTCCATGATTTTCCCATACACTCAGCACAGAGGTGGAGGAAACAAGTAGCATTTAAATCAGTACATATTCTCCAGGTTAATTAGCGCCCTTGAAAAATATTCCGCATCATCTCTAATTTTTTTTTCACATTTTTTCCTCCACGTATCTGCAAGGAAACAATTATCATTCCGAGGGTAAAAAAAAAAAAGTGATGAGTTATGTAACAAGCAGTAAAGCAGTCCTATCTCCCTGAACCTTCCTTTATTGATTTGGCATGGCCTGTAATTGCTGTTTGCGACTGCGAGAAACAGTTATTTCAGCAGTGCCAGTTTTATTGTGATCATGGCAGCCGCTCTTGTTTATCTTTATGTCTTCCTAACCGCCGCTTTTTATTTTTGTCTTTTTTTCACAATTTTTTTTTTTTTTTAAGAAAGCTTTTACAATCGTACTTTAAAACTGCAATATCAAAGAGAATGTAGCGGTCCGTTCCAGCTCGTTGTAATAAGCGGCCTATAAAATGTAATTGTATGCATGTCTTTATTTGAACAAAAGGTATATCGCTTTTTACCCATTAATGGCTTTTTGCAAATCCTAAGTTTTGCTACAAGTCACTCAGATAAGCTTGAAAGCCATTGAAAACATGTGTATAATTTGCAGCTCCGGCTGAGCTGGCGCTTTCAGGACTGTGTCGAGAATTTGCAGGTCAATGAAAAATTTTTAAAACAAATTTACAATATGGATGGATCAGAACAATGTTCTTTTATTAAGTCAAATACTTTAAGAGCAGGTTTAATGGGTGATTTAAATAAAACAATATTGAGGAAAGTTCATGGAGTTGACTTGCTGTTTATGTATGTAACTTATTATGATTATTGTTACTTATTTCTATTGTGCTACGCCGTACACCGATCACTCTTGTTTCCTTGTGACTCTTAATGTAATTTTGCTTCTCAGTACAGAGATCATCATGGCACAGTTGAAGGACCGTGTGGTTGGAATTGCTCTACTGGCTCTGTGGCCAATGTAGACATGGCGACTCTGTGGCGGGCACTGATCTATGGGTTTTGTTGTTGCCAATATTAGGGTTACGCTGTGTATATCAAGTAACCCTGGAGTTGCTGAGCATCTTGCCAGTATTACTTTAAAGACCAAAACATTGTATCTAGTCCTGTCACTGACCGCACTGTTAGCATTACAGGCAGATATATTACTAAGGTCCCCAAAAATGCAGCAAATCCTACCCACTTGTGCCGGACTGACTGTTTAAAGTGTATGTAGAACATCTCACTAGAGATCAGCGAACCGAGCCAAGGTTTGGGTTCGTATACACCCGAACCATCTGTATTTTAATCCCGCTGTCTTCCCATTCCATGGGAAAGGTGGAAACAGCCCGCATGGAAAACAAGGATACAGCCTATCACCTAGACTGTGTTCCGGTTTTCCTTTCTCCTCCCCGCCCTCTTAGTCATTAGGAATGCCCCCTGGCAAGATTCCTCCTCTTGCGTGTTTTTAGACTGTGCCACATGCGTTGTAGCGAGGCGCAGAACTGACAGGACAAGGAAGATTAATCCCGCCAGGGGGCATTCCTAATGACAAGGAGGGCAGGGAGGAGAAACGGAGGTACGGGTACTCTAGGCCACACCACTTTGACATGGCACTACTGATTTAAAAATTGTTTTTAGGGCGATAACTGCATCACCTGCCGAACAGACCCCAAGACAGATCTTGGATTAAAAGTTGTTATCCGACAGTACAAGCAGTTTGGGTGTGGGTTTGGGCGTTGCTATAAGCTGAACTTTGGAGGACTTATAGTCAAGCCACTAAGGAATGTATTTATTTAGTTTTTTTACTGCAAAAATATAATAAATTAAATCCTCACTTGGCCACACTGATAAAAGAAAAAGAATAATGGGAAAAAATCCTCCAGGCCCAGAATAGCTTGGGATACACTTAAAGGCTAATTCAGGGTGAGCGTTAAATAAATAGGAACATTCTACCTTTTATGCAAGATGGAACATATGATCCAAATTATTGATTTAGGGCATTGGACCCTTGAGGTTTAGTGGATTGTGAATAATAATGGCTGTCTTTAGAGTTCTTTTACTTTGAGTTCTTAATCTATGTTCCACATTGAGAACGCTCAGTTCTCTGGCTCCATTCTGTGCACAATTCTTTTTCATGCTAGATTAATATATACATAGTTGTATACTTCCTTTTTTCCCTCGAGGGATACGCATATGTTTGTTGACTTGTATGCTGAGCGAATCCCGTTACACAAAAGCGTAGATTTTACTAAATCAATTGCTGTGATTTCTTAAACCTGCCTCATACTGTGTAATAACATGTGTGCAGTAAGAGCAGGGTTTAAAGGCTTCCTAATGTTCAGATATATAAGCTGTGGGTTGCTCCATTTTGAGTTGAAAATTAAAGGAATTGGCAACTTGCGGTTGGTATGTGCGAGAGCAAAATGTTTCCAGTCTCTTGCTGGAGGGGACAAAGCGCAGAGTGAGTATCC
The DNA here is from genome assembly GCF_027789765.1 of Dendropsophus ebraccatus. Classification (NCBI taxonomy): domain Eukaryota; kingdom Metazoa; phylum Chordata; class Amphibia; order Anura; family Hylidae; genus Dendropsophus; species Dendropsophus ebraccatus. The sequence goes on from NC_091468.1 coordinate 52,852,493, forward strand.
TACTGGACTCTTTTTCTATTCCTGTTCTGAAATTAAATTTTCTCATTGATTTAAGGATTAATTATTACTGTTTCCAGTTTTTACTGCTTTTAAGCAAAAAAAAATAAAAAAATACAAAAAGCCACATTGTAACAGTCATCTATGGAGTTATGTATGGCTTGCCGGATGTGTTTAGAAAAATATCTGTGACTGTGTTAGAATGCCAAGAGATTTTATTATTCTTGTTAATTTTTTTAAAATAAAAAATGGTATTATAATTCCCTCAGTCACAGCTTAAAGGGAAACTTTCAGCAGGTTTGACGGACCTTGGGCGCTGAGGGGTAAGGTATGTGTCTTATCTTCCTCCTTGGCGTTGGTTCCGGGCTGTTAATATTCGTAATCTTCAGCCGGGAGCACTGTTAGAAGCACTGCCCCACCCCCATAGCATCATCTGGCCCGCCTCCTCGGTATCCCTGGTATTATAGTGGGCTATCAACAGGTTAGATTAATCTAGCCTGCTCATAGTTCCCCTTAAATTTTTTACATGCCTAAGGGTAAATGTACACTGAGCAATTCTTGAGGAATTTTGAGCGGATTCCGCATCAAAATGGCCGCAAAATACGCTTGAAATTCTGCCCATAAAAAATTAGCAGTCTTTGCCCCTATTGTTTTCTATTGTATTTCCATGCATTAGTACACACGGCAAAAACTTCCAGACAGATTCCGCACAAAGAATTGATTGAGTAGAGGAATCCTATAGAAGTCAATGGGGCTTAAATTCTACTTAAATTTCGCTCGAATTCTGCTCCTATTCTGCCAGGGCAGAAAAGGAGTGGAATTTCAAGGAGAAATCTTTCCTCTTCAATTCCTTACGGAATCTGTGAGAATTGCTCAATTTGCATGTACCCTTAAAATGTTCCCCTTTTTGTTAGTGGTAAAACCTATGATTATAACTTTTGAAGGGAATCGGTGGCCATGTAGCTTTGTGTCCATCACATGACCAGCACAGATTAGGGAAGAGAAATAACATGGTGGGCACCAAAAATCTGGCACAATTTTTACTAAATTAAACCCCTGGCTTATATGATTTGCACCACTTTCCTGATTGATTTTACAAGCTTTATAATATTCACAGTACCAATAGGTAACTAGATACACACCACACAACATAAAGCAAATTAATAAAAGTTAACAGTTGCTTTTATCTATGCCTTGAGCTAAAAACTCAGCAAGGGACCAGTACAACTGTAGAGAATTATATGAAAAAATTATCTGCCAGACGGCGATATTCTTCATGGTAGTAATTCACCATGCATGCCTGCAGCTACTTACATGGCTATAAGACCACTGAAATATCTACTGTGTATAAAACACGAAAACATGGCCCCTACATATTTCACTGCTCAATGTGGTGTCCTCAGGGGTATTTAGGGCAATAGCAATTAAAGGGGTTATCCAGGCTTTCTGGAAACACATGGCTAAATTTTTCCCCCCAGAAACAGCACCACTCCTATTATCTGTTTAGGTGAGGTTTTGCAGCTCAGTTTCATTGTAGAGCTAAATACCTCAAACAACCTGAGAATGGGTGGTGCTGTTTTTGCAATAAAGTATATGTACTTTTTCTAATACTGGATAATCTCATTAAAGGAGAAGTCCCACCAAAATCTCATGCAGGCAGGGGTGTGAGGGAACATAATAAAGATAGCAAACTTACCCATCCCCATGCTCTCGCAGCCACCTGTGTTTTGCAGCATCTCCAGCTACAAAGTAAAGTACCTCACTGATGGACTGCCCACTCGGCCAATCAGTGGCTGGGGTGAGACACCACTGCAGTCACTGACTGGCTTAACAAGCCGGAACAGGGACCAGGTGATGTATACGCTCTGGAGCCCGGGGGGGGGGGGGGGCTGCTGCTGACAAACTCACAGCGGGATGTGAGTGTGCCATTGAGTGCACAGGGCAGGGATATTCGCAGTGAGACCCGCTGCGGATTCGCCCAATGTGTTTGTACCCTAACAGTGTACAGTTTATATACAGTGTGTACAGTAAGGGGCTTACCTGCCGGATGGTGGCGTTAGGGAATTCATACAGTTAGGGGGTGTTAGGGAATGTTTACAGCATGGGGGCTACCTGAAGGGAGAAAGAAATGTTTACAGCATGGGGGCTACCTGAAGAGGGGAGTGTATATAGAATGGGGGCTACTTGAAGGGGGGAGTGTATACAGCAATGGGGGCTACCTGAAGGGGGGAATATATAAAGCATGGCGGCTACCTCCACGGGGGAGCGTATACAGCATGGGGGCTACATGCAGAGGGGAGTTTGTGCAGCATGGGGGCTACCTGAAGAGGGGAATGTATACAGCATGGGGGCTATCTGCAAGGGGGGCAGTGTATACAGTATGGGGTTACCTGCATGGGGGAGTGTATACAGTATGGGAGCAACCTACAGGGTTAAGTATATACAGTATGGGGGCAACCTGCGGGGGTGGAGTGCAAACAGTATAGGGACTACCTGCAAGGGGGGGGATGTATAGAATATGGGGGCTACCTGCAAGTGGGGGGAGTGTATAGAGTATGGGGGCTACCTGCAGGGGTGGGGGGTGTATACAGTATAGGGGCTACCTGTGGGGGGCAGTGTATACAGTACGGGGGCTACCTGCCAGTGGGGGAGTGTATACAATACGGGGGCTACCAACAAAGGGGGAGGTTACAGTATTAGAAACTTTGAAATCTCTTCTGTGTTGTCCTTAGGTAGTGCCTAAGAGGACCAGATTATGATGATGCAGGATTGTGTATGCACTTATTATTATATGCTGCAGGTTTTCTGCACACACACTTAACTTATGGTCTGCAGTCGGCAGACTATACACTACAGGTATACAGGACCCCACAACTATATACTACAGGTATACATGACTCCCAAACTATACACTACAGGTATACAGGACCTCCACCAACTCTATACAACACGTATACAGAGCCCCAAACTATACACTACAGGTATACATGACCTCCACCAGCTATATACTACAGGTATACAGGACCTCCACTAACACTGTCAATGTTGTATATAGCCAGGCTCAGCATAACACTACCAATGTTGTACATAAACAGGCTGTATATAACATTGCCAATATTGTATATAACCAGGCTCTGTATACAGTCTGATCACATGACATCTTAGTTTGGCTATTAGGTATTTAGGATGTTTATAAAGTTTTTAGTTTATTTCTAATGTGCATAAGCTACAATTTACATAAACAGTGCAGGACTGTCGGGGTATATAACGTATAAAGGGATATATAGGGCTCCTAGCAATTTCCCCTTAAACAAAAAAAACAAGGGCATAAATTGGCCTCCTGGGCGACCTTGGAACAAATCTAACACACTGACACTTAATACCTAGGCAGCGCCAGGTACATTTATATATATATATATATATATATATATATATATATATATATACATATATATATATATATATATAATTTATATTTAGCTGGTACTGTAATACTGGTAAATTAACTTCCAACTAAATTGTTATTTAGGACTATATGTTATATTGAAGTGTGAAGGGAAATAGAGATGTAGCTATATATATATATATATATATATATATATATATATATATATATAATTTTTTTTTTTTTTTTTTTATAATAATTTTGTATGTGAAGGCAATATCCAGACCTTCCCAGGATAAGCCATGTGTCTCCATCCACTGTGCGAGCTGCAATTTAAAGCTCGGTGTAAAATACAGTACATATGGCCTATTCAGTAATCCCCAATGTTTTACAGTCTATATTGCCAGGCAGCTCATTTAATTGAGTTGAATTGACCAGTATTTGCTCAAGAGAAGAATGTAATGTGTGCAGTTATAAATCCAAATTATTTTGTCTCCTTCGAGAGTCGATTTCACATTCCTTCCACTCCATTCTACCGGGCTGAATGCAGTTAGTGAAACAGCGTATGGATAAATGTATGTTCTCTGCCCTGATATATTCTTCATTTGTGTGATGAAAAATGTAAAAATTGGATTGTAGTTACAATTTATCGACATGGAACTACAATTACATTACAGGAGCGGACATGGGCTAAAAACTAATAACGGCAGGCTGAGTGTGATGTCATATTCATCATGCAGTGTGCAGTAGGGATATAATGCTTGGTGGGAGGATATGTGCTGGGTATGATACACAACAGCTGCAGGACTACAAATTCCTTTATTTGATATCTAGAAAGGCTTTGCTTTCATTAATGAATTAGAAATTGCTTACTTGGCAATGAAAAGAAATGTAAAAAAAAAAAAATCACATTTGCTTTATATGCAACCAACCTACCAAGTATCATAAGCCATTTTATTTTACAGCAGGCGTCCTTTAACCCCTTTCTGTATAAGGACATGCCGGCACGTTCTGCTGTGGAAGGGAAGGTTTAGGTGCTCTGAACCGCTGCGCTCCCGGTTATCTGCAGCCCGGGACCAGGGAAGTTAGCTGGCTTGGCACCTCTCCGCTCTCATCTAATTAGCCACTTAGATGCAGCTGTTAAACTAAACAGTCGTCCCTGAGATCTAGTGGGGGGAGGGGGGTCTTGTCTTCTTACTGGGCCGGGACTCAACGTTGGTCTGATGCTGAACCCGGCTTGGTAATCCATAGATCTGGGTTGCAGCAGCCCAGAGTAATACAGCACTGATCTAATCGATCAATGCTGTATTAAGTTTACTGCACTGATCTTGATGGGAGATCCTTGCAGTAATAAGAAAAGTCCCTCAGGGGGACTAAAAGTGGTAAAAATAATAATAATAATAATAATAATAATAATCCCCTCCCCTAATAAAAGTTTAAATCACACCACTTTTCACATTTTATAAATAAAAACAAACAAACATATTTGGAATCGCTTATGCTCAAAAAGTGCAAAAATATCACATTAAATCCAGAAAAATTGTAATAAAAAGTGATCAAAAAGTCACATATATGCAAGCAAGGTACTGAGGTACTGATAGAAAGTATAGATCATGGTGCAAAAAAAAATTACACTTTTTCTTTTTTAAAGATAGATGAGGTACCCAAAGTTTTCATAATTCTTTTAGACCTGAACTGTCATTCATGTGTACTATGTAAGGCAAACTCTGGGAAGATTTTTTTTTTTTTTTTTTTTGGTGTGTGTGTGTGTGTGGGGGGGGGGGGGGGGGGCGATTGGGAGTTGGTCCAAGAATGGGAAAATTCTTTGGTTTGGTTCACAGGCCCTGATTTAATAACATGTTTCTGTCATCAAACAAACAAAAACTCTACAAACACACACATCTACCATAATTTTGTGCTATAAAACCAATGGTGAACATGTTGTGGGCGAGTCCCTTTAAAACTTGCCATAACCAACATATAGAAAACACATTTATTTAAATTGATTTTGCATTCCAAAAATCAGACATTTCTAATGTGGTGGGATTGTCATGTGAAAAAAGCACAAGAATTATTAAGGGGAACATTAAAGGGATACTCCAAGTCCCAGTAGGCATTGTTTTTCTCAGCCGTTCATCACAGTCCTCCCACCCTGCCTACTCGTCTCCCCCAGCACTCCTGACAGTTCTCCACCCAAAGCTGTTGCAGAACATCTTATTACAGTACAAACTAATGCAGAGTGAGGTTCCAGCACCTGCTGCATCATTCATTACAACAAGGCAGCATGTTGTAATCACACCTCAGTCAGGGAGGAGACAATAGAAATTTTGCAGTTTTGCTGTCTTCCATTTCTTGAATGTCGTGAATCACACAAAAGCCACTGAAACCAGTACTGTTAGTAATAACACTATGGGGGAGATGTATCAAACATGGTGTAAAGTGAGACTGGATCAGTTGCCCCTAGCAACCAATCAGATTCCATTTTTCATTCCACACAGACTCTTTGGAAAATGAAAGGTGGACTCTGATTGGTTGCTAGGGGCAACTGAGCCAGTTTCACTTTACACCATGTTTGATAAATCTCCCCCATCATTTCTATAATAAAAGGTTATATATCTTGGGGAAATAGTTTTCTTTAAATATAATTTTTTTATATTGAAATACCCCTTTAAGGAGAAAATAGCACTTTTACTTCTGCTGCAGTTCTCGCTGATTGAAAACAATGGATTGGGCCTGCAACATTATAGATAGAGAAGCCTTCTGCATACTGCCGCTAGGATGGCTGTAAAATAGTGAAGTGATTTAGCTTATTTTCTCCTGAATGTATGCTCTTTATACATGTACTTCAGTTGGATGGCTTTCTTTTATATGTTGTTATAACAGGTTTTGGAATGATTTTACAGGTGCGTCTTAATTGACATTGTTTGTATCACTTTAAGACTAGCTATTTTTGGACTGGTCCAGTGTGGTTTTACATGGCTTCTCTTGCCATACCACAACATGCTGTGAAAAAGAGCCCTGGAGGTTCTAAACACGGAGCAGATGTGAACCCTTTATATTATACTTGTGAACCAAAACATGTTTTAATGGATTTGGAAATAAAGCCTGAAGTTTTATATAAGGAAGGACTGGCTCTTTGCCTCTCTAATGATTCATTACCTCGCCAGGCACAAGTGATCTGTGAACCCAATGGATAGGACGTGTGTGTGTATGTGTGCGCACATATATATATATATATATATATATATTTATATATATATATATATATATTTATATGTATATATATGTGTGTGTGTGTATATGTGTATATATATATATATATATATATATATATATATATATATATATATATACATATGTGTGTGTATGTATATATTAATATTTATTTCCTTTCTCGTGCTCGTTCTCTCTATATATATACATAGATATATTTCAACATATGTATACTATTCACTATACTGTATACTATTCATATATTATATATTGATCACTTTTCTATATGATAGGTTAATAATATGAGGGTGAGGTGCACCCTTGTTATTCAACTGATAGAAAGTTATCGATCAGCTTATAGAAGATTATTGATCAGCTGATAGAGGGACCATGAGGGCCCTACAGGCTTTTCACTACTTACCCAGCACAGTAGCTTCTATCCCTGGTGTTGCAGCTTTTCCTATTTATTTCAATCAGAAAAAGCTGCATTACCTGGTACAGCTGTTACCAAATGTCAATCTAATAAGTACCACTTTAAAGGCACCATAGCTCCTTCAATCAGTTGATCATGAAGGTACTGTACTGTGGCTGGCATGATAGGCCATAATTAGAAACGTCCTGGAAAACTGCTTAAAAGAAAGTTGTCTTGACTTTCCTGATTCTTGAATCAAGAGTCATCATGGAGGTCTCTGGCAGCTTCTCCCCACCCCACCAGCCTTGATTGATAGAGCTGTCCATGTTGGATCAGGGCCGCTTTAACCATAGGGCAGATGGTGCACGTATACATGTACAGTATATAATACATGTATATGGTGTATGTATGAATGTATAGTATGTGTGTATATGCAGGGGCGGTCTTGGCATTTCTGGGGCCCCAAGCGACGTTATGTCTGCCCCCCCTCTCGACACGCACTCCACAACAATAGACCGCTGTGTGCTGCCCCCAGTAGTATATACCCCTTGTGTGCAGCCGCCAATAGTATATACCCCTTGTGTGCTTCCCCTCAGTAGTATATACCCCTTGTGTGCTTCCCCCAGTAGTGTATAGACGCTTTTGTGTTCCCCTAGTTATATAAAGCCCCCCCCGTGTGCTCCCCCAAAAGAATATAGACCCCCCTGTGTGCTGTCCCAGTTGTATATAAACCCCCTGTGTGCTGCCCCAGTCATATATACCCCGTGTGCTGCCCCCAGTCATATATACCCCGTGTGCTGCCCCAAGTTACATATACCCCCGTGTGCTCCCCCACTAGTATATAGACCCCCTGTGTGCTCCGCCACTTGTATATAGCTCCCCTGTTTGCTACCTCAGTGGTATATAGCCCTCCTGTGTGCTCCCCCACTTGGATATAGACCTCCTGTTTGCTCCCCCACTTGGATATAGACCCCTGTGTGCTCCTCCAGTAGTATATAAACCCCCTGTGTGGTTCCTCCAGTAGCATAAAGACCCCCTGTGTGCTCCACCAGTATTATATAGATCCCTATGTGCTCCCCCAGTAGTATATAGACCACTGTGTGCTCCTCCAGCAGTATATAGACCCCTTGTGTGCTGCCCTAAGTTATATATAGACCCCCTGTGTGCTCCCCCAGTTATATATAGACCCTCTGTGTGCTCCTCGTTATATATATAGACCCCCTGTGTGCTGCCCCCAGTAGTATATAGACTCCCTGTGTGCCCCACCAGTAGTATATAGACCCTCTGTGTGTTCCCCCAGTAGTATATAGACCCCCTGTGTGCCCCATTACTAGGATGTAGACCTCTGTGTGCTCCTCCAGTTGTATATAGACCCCATTCTGCTGCCTCAAGTAGTATATAGACCCCCTGTATGCTGACCCAAGTAGTATATAGACCCCTCTGTGAAGCCCCAGTAGTCTATAGCCCCTGTGTGCTCCCCCAGTTATATATAGCCCCCCTGTGTCTTCCCCGTTATATAGCCCCACTGTGTGCTCCCCCCATTTATATAGACCCCCACTGTGCGCTCCCCCAGTTACACAGGCCCCTGTGTGCTCCCCCTCCCATATAGTATATAACACAATAAAACAAACACTTATACTCAACTGGGTCCAGGCGTCTCCTCTTCTCTTCACTCTTGTGGCTGCAAGGGTTTTCCCTGCAGTCACAAGAGGCCGCACTCCCCTTGTCCTGGCGCCGATGCTCCAGTGATGTCACTGGAGCACCGACACCACAAGGACAGAGCGGCCACTTGTAACCGCAGGAAAAACACTTCATGCGGCCACAAGAGTAACTGACAGGAAAGGAGCCAATGGCTCCCGCCCTGTCAGTGCTGCTGCTGCTGCATGTAACTGTGAGCGCTCATTACGAGTGCTCATAGTTACAGTTCAGATCACAGCAGCGAGCGGGGCAGCGGCCCTGTCTAGCGATCTTGAGCACAAGAGAAGAGCGGGCGTGGGGGCCCCCCTGGATGTTGGGGGCCCCAAGTGATTGCTTGGGGTGCTTGGTGCTTGTACAGTATGGGGGACATGTATTAAAAGGCGCAAATGCCTTTTTTTAGGCGCAGAGCGGCCCAATCGGCAGAAAAATATTCACAAAAGGTCTTTTTGCAAATATTTTATTCGCATTGGGCCGATCTGTGCCACCTTCGCCAGTGGTGCAGAGAGTGGGTGCTACAGGGGGTGCGGCAGCACGCAGAGGGGGGCACGGCCTCTGTGTACGCAGCATTTAACATTTTTCCGGGGGGGAAAATAATACTGAAACCTATGCCAGCTCAGAGGTTTCAGATTATTCCCAAAGGTGGAATCTGATTGGTTGCTAGGAGCAACTGAGCCTGTTTCACTTTACACCATGTTTGATAAATCTCCCCCGATGTGTGTATATGATTAATGAATATGGTGTATGAATGTACAGTATAGATGAGATTTATTAAACTGGTGTAAAGTAGAACTGTCTTAGTTCCCCTAGCAACCAATCAGATTCCACCTTTAATTTTTCATCTGTGAGGAATGAAAGGTGGAATCTGATTGGTTGCTAGGGGCAACTAAGAAAGTTCTACTTTACACCAGTTTGAAAAATCTCCCCCTATGTGTGTATATAATGTATGCACAGCACAGCAGAGGGGCTATTACATCATGTAAACTTTATTTTGGGGGGTTGCACTCCTGAGGCCCACCAGTGTATTACAATGGCCCTGGTTTAGATATAAGGATAGATCTATAAATTAGGAACAGTGGGGCAGGGAGAAGCTGCTGGGGAGGTAGCATGAAAGTGATCCCATGTCCCCTTTAAAATGTGAGAATATTAGCAAGTGTAAGGAGAATTGGATAACATGGCATGTTGGTGTAGTTGCCGTTTCTCCCCAGTAGGTGGACATTCGAACGGCCACGTCTGAGTCACTCGGTACATCAAATAAAGAACAAAATTGAAAAACAAAGGTGTAATTTTCCTTTTAAATACTGTACTTTGTCTTATTTCAATCAATTTTTTACATGTGTATAATATTAGAGCCTCATGACTCCTCTGGAGCACAGGTGACCCTGTTCCAGTTCTCAGTGTGTGGTTAGGAGTGTTTACGGTACAATTCTTTATTACTTTATTATTCTTATTTATATTGGCCACAGTCAGCTCTCTCATTCGTTTTATATGCAGTATAATCATACATGTGCAAATCATTTCTAAGTGCACCTGTGATTAATTAACACAGCGGGGTCACCACGGACATTGGCCTGCTGGGATATATGGGGCCGCCAATTCATCATATAACAATTAGAGGTTTATTGTGTGTGTGTTTTCTTTGTTTTTTTCCATTTTACTATGTGAGTTTTTATGGGGTGATTTCATAAAATGTTAATAAAGGCAAATGTCACATTTAATATCAGGTTAAAGCAAATACAATAAAAAAATGCATATATAACACGGGAGTAGCCAGATATCCCTATATCTATCTATCTATCTATCTATCTATCTATCTATCTATCTATCTATCATCTATCTATCTATCTATCTATCTATCTCCTATCTATCTATCTATCTATCTATCTACTGTATCTATCTGTCTATCTATCTATCTATCTATCTATCATCTATCTATCTATCTATCTATCTCCTATCTATCTATCTATCTATCTATCTATCTATCTATGTGTATATTTCTTTTTTTTTTTTTTTTGGTCTGACTGACCTAATATTATTCAAAACTATATGTGATGTAATGGAGGTAATCTACAAGAACTAATTAACTTTTAGCACAAACTTCAGACTACAAAGGTACCAGATTTATCACCAGTGGCTCAGGCTGTTTCCGATCTGATGCATCTGTAGACTGTCTAGTCTAAGTTTACACTGTCTAGTTTAGATTAGACAAATGGTTATCCTAAAGTGGCATCCCATTGTAATCCATGCCCCCTTCTCACCCCTATCATTTCCTGATATACTACACCCCTCTTTTGGACAAGACATTTTTACTTTTTGGGGGTAACTGTGAACAATAAATGAGGCCCTCCCCCCGGCCACCACTCAGGCAAGTGTCAGATTACCATTCTTGTTGGTAAGTTTTTATTGTTTCCACTGTCCCCTGCCTGTACAAAGTTAAAGAACTTGTCCAAACATTTTGCCCTATTCTCAAGACAACTTATTAGCATTAAATTGCATGGCAGATTGACTCTCTGATTCAGATACTGAGCCTGTATATGCCTATGGAGGATACTGGGGGCGGGGCATGGTCACATGCTCCTTTATGTCAGCCATCTTATGGACAGACTCACTACAAAGCAGGGCAGCACAGCCTGGAGGAGGGGAACCTGATTTTAGCCCTAGGAACCCAGGAAGCTGCTGTCAGTATATACAGTGAGTACACTTACTAATACTATACACTGAACAATTTTACTATGAAGTGGCCAACCCCTTTAAATTTAGCCGATTACTTAAAACATTTTTGTTTCTTCTATATAAATATGCTCCTTCACAACTTTTTTGTTTAACCATGAGAATTCTCAGGAGGCTTCAGTGTGTTACATGGCAGCTTAGGAAGAATTACACAAAATTTTCTAAAGATATATCAAATTATGATAGGAGTGATGTAAATAAACAGCGCTCATCACAAAATAAACTCATTGATATTCTCGCTTTTTATACAACTGATTACTAAGCCCGGCCATTCCCTGTATCTGGAGGATTTAAAGGTCAAATCAAACATAAACTGGATATTTATTAATGAGGACTTAACATTCTGAAAGATAAATGCCCAATCAGTATTCTGGCAGTGAGGACTACAACTTTTTGTAACATTTTCATTTATTTTGAATGTATTGAAATAAATATAACTTCTGAAAGAAATACCTATTGAGGGTATTGCTCAATAAAGTAATTTCGTTACAGAATGGTAACCAATAGTGGAGAACTACTTTGCATGCTGTTTTCCAATGGAGAACTGCACGGCTTATAAGACTCAATACACCAACTTAGTGGTCCGCTGAAGGAGATACACTACTCCCTCTGCCCCTCTCTTGCCTAGTGACCCAGCACCCTGCTCTGAACTAAAGAAGCCTGAAGCTGCTGTCTACAGATGGATAACTATCCCTTCCGAGAGAGATTCTGGTTTGATATATAATTCCCAGGAATGTTTGAAGAGAAACTATCAGCTCTATCTTATACATAATGGTCTAAGAGGTGGTTCCAAGCTAGAGCATGCATGCTTCCTCTCTCCACCACCCTTCTTGCCTTGACTGAACTTAATGATCAAGGGGGTGGTTCAATGCTAGAGCATACCTGCTTTCTCCCTACACCACTCTTCTTGTTTTGACTGATTGTGGTCCAGGAATTAGTGCTGGATTCCATTGTCAATAAGTCAAGTCAGGAAGGGGTGGAGGAGTGAGATGTGCATGCTGCTGCTCTGCACTGTTTTCTTGACATAAGCTCTAAACGTGCTATAGAGCTGAGAGATTTCCTTTATTTATAAAACATTGAGTTGAAGGGATGCTACCTCCTATGGGTGTTTATAAAGAGCATGTTTTCTGGAGGAGAGCTCCATTGCATCTATAATTCCCATGGAGCATTTCATTTCTTATAAGATTCTGTATACCATTTTGATTAACTCCGTGAGGACATACGCTTCTCCACAAGTCCCAGTATTGATCATCATATGTCTTCTAGGGATGGTCTGAACCCGCCGAGGATCGGGTTCGGCTGAACCCGAACGCTCGGCATTGGATTACCGCTGTCTGCCCACTCCGTGCAGCGGGCGAATCCAGCGGGAGGACCGCCTGGAAAACTGGGATACAGCCTATGGCTATGGCTGTATCCCAGTATTCCAGGCGTTCCTCCCGCTGGATCCGCCCGCTGCACGGAGCGGGCAGACAGTGGTAATCATTGCAGATGGTTCGGGTTCGTACGAACTCCGTATGAACTCGGTTCGGACCATCCCTAATGTCTTTCCTTGCCTTATTTTTGTGAAAAATTTTAACGACAATTTTTAGGTATTTTCCCATCTGTAGAAAGATAGTCACCATATTTTAGTAGATGTTGACTGAAAATAATCTTATATGTATGCAATGCCCCCATATTAGCATAAGATGATTGATGATCCTGCCGTCAACCCAAACTTTAGTATTCTATTGCGTCGTTCACACTTGTGTAACAAATCGTTATCCTGCTTTCAGTTCAGGGCTCTTAATCCACATTTGGGCTAAAAATTTGTCCATATTAAAGGGGTTATCCAAGCTTATAAAAACATGCCCGCTTTCTTCCAGAAAAAGCACCACCATTGTCCCCATTTTGGATATGATTTTGCATTGCAGTGAATGAAGCTGAAATGTAATACAACTTGGGGAAAGGGTTGGAGCTACTTCTGCAAAAAAAAGAAAAAACAACTATATTTTATTTTCTGATCCTGCATAACCCCTTTAAGAACACTTACACCTCCTGTTACACATGCTTGCAAGTGGCCTAATATTAATGGAAGGACCTCCATTGTCTCTTGGTGTCTGAGGGAAGAAAGTTTCATCTTTTTTGTTTTAACTGGTGATGCACCATCTGAAGAATATGGCAGATACTAATGCCCTCTCCCTATGATAACAGACATGGCAACTTGACCACTTCGAGTTTGCAGTACTCTGCCTGTCTGGATGTGGTTAGAAAGGTTGGATAATTAAAAAAAATATATACAGTGGTACCTTGGTTTAAGAGTAACTTGGATTAAGAGCGTTTTGCAAGAAGAGCTCACAGTTTTTCAAAATTGTGACTTGGTTTAGGAGCATTGCTTTGGTTTAAGAGCTCCTGGTATTGGGTGGGAGCATGAGTAGGGGAGGGGCATGGCCTGCATAGCGGGGTCTGCAGCACAGTACTCTGACCCAGGAAGTCTCTCTCACCTTCCAATTTATAGCAGATCCACTTCAGGCTGGGGCTTGCATCAGGGGACAGGACTGTGGGGGTAATCTCTTTATAGCTTTAACCCCTCTCTCCCCGGACAGAGAGTGCTGCTATACTGTGTCCACATCTGCCCTGCTCATTCCTTCATGCTCCCTGCAGTCTCTATCAGTTCTTGTGTTTCCCATCCTCTCCATTCCTGCTATAATGTGCTTGCACTCACACTCAGCTATACACACTGCTGCTATAATGTGCTTGCACTCACACTCAGCTATACACACTGCTGCTATAATGTGCTTGCACTCACACTCAGCTATACACACTGCTGCTATAATGATTATAAAATGATTTTTAGGGTGTGGAACCAATTGTCTACATTTCAATGATTTCTTATGGGAAAATTTGCTTTGGTATAAGAGTGGATTTGGATTACAAGCACGGCCCCGGAACAAATTATGCTCGTAATCCAAGGCACCACTGTATATATTTTTCTATAATCCGACCTAGACTTGATTGCAGTTTTATTTGCAGGTATGTGCATTTGAACCTTTTCTTATAAAGGGTACGTCCACACCAAGGACTTCTCGCTGATAACTTTCCGCCGCTCGTCCATGCGCTCTCCCGCTTCACTCTCCCGCTTCACTCTCCACCCATCCCATAGACTCCATTCTATGGTCAGGCGGATTCCACTGCCCGCCCAAAGAATGAACAGGTTCATTCTTCGGGTGGGTGGGGGAATCCACTTGACCATAGAATGGAGTCTATGGGACCGGCGGAAATTCAAGTGGAAGCGCGGGGGCGAGGGGTTGGAGGAGCAACGGAATTCATAGCAAGTTATCCACATGAATTCTGTAGTGTGGACATACCCAAAGAGAGAATCCTTATCGTAACTTAGAGGACATTTGCTTGTTCTCCATTGGTAAGACAAGATTGTGCTCTTGCTATGGCACGTATGTCTAATTATCCAATTGAGGACACAAAGTAAATCATGCATCTTAATTATCAATCTAACCACGCTTCTAAGTTATTTATTATTGATACCGGTTTGTTCTTAATTTTCCCGGTCTACATAACATGATTTGGTTATCTTAATTGTAGCCTTTTGTACGTGTATTTATACAAGTTTAGACAGATATTTAATCAACCTCTGTTTAAAGCTGAAACAACACGCAACCAAACCATAGCGTAATGGCAGAGTAAATTAAGAGTTAGCTGGAACATTTGCTGTGTAAAGCACTGTCAGTAAGCTATTTAGTCTGTTTAAGGAGAGCAGTTTTAATATCTTTTTGTATGCAAAACAGATGAAATGTCACGCATTGCTAAAGCGATGCATTATTCAATAACGCTGAATAAATCTATTGAAATAATCTAGTAACTTTTTTGTAATTAAGTATATCTCGAGTTCCTCTTACTTTACCATTTCAAAAGTCTGACTTACTACGGAGCAAAGGTCTGAATTTCAAGTGGCCGGGTATTAGCACAAGGTCATCCAGTCCCGGGGATAATGGCGGCTGCCTTTTTAGAACTTTTACGGCTGCATTACAGATACAGCGTTATGGAGATCGTTCTGAAGCTGCCATTCATTGAATGCAAAAATGAGCTTGAAATGTCACTGTCATAGACTACAAGTCAACTATATGTTAAAGTGTTTCATGAATGTGAAATGTGAGCTTGCCGTTTTATATTAAGATATTTAAAAGCTACGCAGAAAGATGGAATGAATTACAGTAAAGCTAATGACCCTATAATTACTATTATTACCTCTTCTTCCTAAGGCTTCCTAAAGTGGATTAACACCTTAGTGATCAGACTATTTTGGATTGTATAGATATAAATAGATAGATATCTTGATAACAGATAAGTTGATAGTCCTAGCTGGGGCATTGAACAGTAAACCATTTGATTTCTTCTAAAATACTTTGCCAAAGATCTATTCTACTCAACAGAATTCCTCTAAAACAGGCAGTCTAATAGACCCTAGACATCACATATGGCAGACTTGAAGGCCCACTGCTTTGGAAATCTTTCAGCACCCTGTGATAGCATGGGTGTGCCAATAGACTTATAGAGGGTTCCTGTTCCTCTGGAGCCACTTTGATACAGCAGTCTGTATTCACCATGGCATCTAAGGGGTTGCACAGCTGGGAATGGACAACCAAGCACCTACTTTACCCAAAAAGGAAAGAAAAAGGACATAAGTTGGAATAAGAGCCCTTGAAGACCTAAAAAAAACACATATTGGAGGCCACTAAGAGGTCCCTCCCCAGTATCTTATAGCTGTCAGAAACAGAATGACCAGTTTATTGTGTTATACCAGTAGGAGGCAGTGGGCAAAGTTTTCCATGCAAAGCCTCTTTAACGAAAAATAAAATATCTACAATTTTTGTAGATTAAACACAGGTTTTTTTTTTGTATTTGCAAATGTAGTTGAGCAATTTATACTATCCCAGTGGTTTCTAATTTTACTAGTCTTTTGGGAAGTCAGATAACACTCCCATTATAACCAGATTAACATAAGAGGTCATCTCTAGTGTTCTGTTGTAAAGTTAGAATCCTTGAAGTATTCTATAGGCCAGTGTTCTCCATCTCCAGTTATCAAGGCCTACAAATTGGTCATGTTTTGAGGATTTCCTTAGTATTTCTCTGGTGATGTAATTACAGTCAGTGTATCAGGTATCACCACAGGTGTTCTTTGTATGGGATATCTTCAAATCGTGACCACTTGGTGTTCATTTAGGACTGGAGTTGGGGAACACTGCTCTAGGTCACTGGTGGCCATTTAGACTTCTGATGATGATTGGTGGTCCATTAGACATATTGGCTTCTACTCATAACTGTATCCAGTTTTGTTGAGATTGTGTTTTGTATCCTCATCAATACTTACTTTTCCGCACTCTCCTAGTGTCCCCAGTTAACTCCAGCCATTCAGACAATCACAAGCTAAGACAGTGCCATGGACCGTGATTTGCTGATCAAGCTTTCAGTGTTGTCTCAGGAGGGACCACCCACTCAACCAAGTGACGCTGGCTCAATCAGTTACTACCTAAGGTGGCTACAAGATCTGTATGAGGACACAGGGGAGCATGCCCTTCTTTTTATTTCTATGTGTATTAAATTGTGTGGCCGCCATCTTGGACTGGTTCTTTATGACCTTTGCAAAAAGTTCAGTTCATTACCGAACCAAACTTTCTGCAAAGTTTGTAACAAATCTTGGTTTGTAAGTTCAGTTTGCTCATCTTTAATAAATACATACTTAAAAAAATTGCAGTGGCCCCTGGAATTAGGTGATTTTTGGTTCAAATACTCCTTAAAGTGAAGGTATCATCAGGTATATTGCCTTTTTCCTCTTTCATCAGCCAATCAATTCTAATGGAGCTGTGTTACTGAGGGCAGGGGATATTGTCACACTGTGCATAAAGTGCATAAAGCCAGGCCTGTTCACGGCAAAAGTACAGCGCCAACTGCAGGAACCAGGTGGTGTTTAAAAAGGAGGGGGGGGGGGGCACAGGTTTTCATATCTTTACAGTCATCAACTAATAGACAGGTATCATTTGTGTTGTCTCTCTATCCGTTATCTGCCCATTGTCTGCAGCTTTGTTTTATCTCCCTACAAGTGACTAGATGAGGCTACTACCACTATTTGGAAGCACTGCAGCATATGGAAATGGGGTATGCAAAAACTTTTGCCGGCTGGGTCACGGAACGGACGGTCTCTGGCCAGATCATCTCTTAAGTACTGGCCGGATGATCTTTCCGGCCGCAGAGCTCTGATGCGGGCGCATCGGCACGCGCCAGCATCAGAGCTTCCCATAGCACACAGTGAAGCAAGCGGCCGGAGCTGCTTGCTTCACTGTGTGAACTGACAGGGCTTTCTGCGGCCGGAATTCACTGAACTGACATGTCAGTTATTTGCGGCCCCGTATGGGATCCCGGCTGGAGCGTATACGATGTGTATACGCTCCGGCCGGGATCCCATTGAAAGTAAGGCATTGTTCCACCGTGCCAAAAGTACGGCCGTTGTTGCCATCGACAACAACGACTGTACTTTTACGTAGTGTGAACATAGCCTAGGTGTGTTCTCCTTGTCTCCAGCCTTCGCCGCAAAGTCAGTTGGGGTGAAATGATTTTGTTTCACAAAGTTTGCAAATACTATGGGACTTGCTATAAATCCATGAGACTATTGATTTGTTCCTTTCTAATTGTGACCTTATAGTTGAAGACCTTTAAAACTGTCACGCTTTTGTTGCTTTTTTTTTTTTTTTTTTACCAGGTTACAGGTTATTATTATCTAGTAAAATCCTAAAATATATCATGATTGGTTAAAGAAAAAATAGAAACAATATATGTAATTACTTATATTGCACGCTCCATGAGGCAAAATGCAACGGATCGAAAATAACAACAGCTTTGTTGGCGTGACAGCTAATATTAGATATGGGCTTTGTGATGTCACATGGTCTGGCATATGAAAGCCGGCATTGTTCATAGACCAGTCAGTCAACATCTCAGCAGGACTGCCTTTACATATTTGCTGTTATTGTGACATCATATAATTCAGGGTATAGTTGTGTTTATATATAACATGAAGTATTTGCAGTTGGGTAAAATAACCAGTTAAAAAAATAGAGCTGGAAATTGTTGAAATTGGAAAAGTTATATTGATCCCTCAGATAGTGAGGAATATAATGAATATATATTTATAAAGCTCCAAATTCAAGTTTGGTTGGAAAACTTTCTAAAAATAAGTTTTAAGCTTCTTAAATGTGTGTATTGGTGGTGGTGTTCTTCTATGAAACCTTGGTTTATTGGAATGATAAATTGATACATCCAACCCAAAAGAAGATGCAATGATGACCCCAGAAGTTGTCGCCATTGAGCAGCCATCTCGCAGAGGTTATATACTTTGCCGGGGGACACATAACTTGGTTTTCTTATGCTTAGCATGCATTTGCTCCTTGAGGGAGCTTCAGATCTTGTTATAGGTTGCTCTCATGCATCACATATGCCCTTTTTCTCATTGCTTCTACACTGATCATCCATAACATGAAAATCAATGACAGGCGAAGTGAATAATATTATCTTGTTACAATGGCATCTGTCAAGGGGTGGAATTAATAAGGCAGCGAGTCAACTATCAGTTCTTTAAGTTATTGCAGTAAGTAGTCAAATGTATCTGAGCATCAAGGCCTGTGACGACTCGATGACTGGGTCAGAACATTTTCAAAATGGTATGTCTTGTTGGTTGTTGTATGTATTTGTCAATTGTGTGTTTAGTTTTTGCTAAGGGTGCCTTCACACGTACCAACTCGCAGCGTTAATAACGCTGCGAGTCGGCTAGGTCCTGGCAGATCACTTTCACTAAATACACACAGCGGTCTGAACGACCGCTGCGTGTATGTAATTCTGCCGGCCGCTTAACCCCTTCTGTTGCCGCCCGGATCCCGCTCCCGCTCTGTATACATTACCAGTCCTTGCTGCACGGGGTCCCGGCGTACTGCTCTCCCGCCCGGCCAATTAGTGTGTTGCCCTGCCGCAGCCACTGATTGCCCGGCCGGGAGAGCAGTACGCCAGGACCCCGTGCAACGAGGACAGGTAATGTATACATAGCGGGAGCCGGGCTGCAGCTGAAGGGGTTAAGAGGCTGGCGGCTGTTCAAACCGCTGCGTGTATGTAGTGAAAGTGATCTGCCAGGACCTAGCCGACTCGCAGTGTTATTAACGCTGCAAGTCGGTACGTGTGAAGCTACCCTAAAGGTGATTCTAGGATTGGTGACCTGATGTTCAGTTGGGATCCCAAACACAAACATAAAAAAAAATCGGTTCGTGATCGCTGAACATTCGCGAACAAATAATGACTGCACAGAAATGTACGTTTTATTCTACGCACATGCGTTAAGATTATGGGGTGCAAACGTAAATTGGGCAGTTGCGTACATCGCAAGATAAACGTTCGCATGTTCGAATATGTTCGAAAATGATTGTTATAACAATTCCGATCATCGAACAAATTATTTGTGATTGGCGAACACAAACAACTAGCGTCATGTTTATATGAACATTTACGAACATGTTCGCTCATCACTAGTGACCAGTGAAATGTCAAAGATTAACCAGCCTGGTACATTCCTCCAGAAAAGCTTCTGTAGCAGCTTACCGGATGCTGACTGGTAAGCATGCCTATGGTAACCCTTGTCCACTACTGAAATTGTCTGCAATGGGCATGTGGGCATTAGAACTAGAATGTAGAGAAATGGAAGAAGGAAATGTGACCTGATGAAATAAATATTTATATATATATATATATATATATATACAGCCCCATGATACTATACACTATACTGTACAGTACGATGCACTGGGTACTATTCTCCTTGAAAACTTTTGGTCTTGACATTCATGTTACTTTTACATCCTATCTAATCATCAACACAGAATATGTCCATTCACCCATGCCAACAGAATTTATTAATGGCAGTGGCCTATTTCAACTGGATATTGCCTCCACCACCTTGCAATTTTTTTTCTGTACTTGTGTAAGGAACATGACAATGGTTTACAATTTCTACTTTGCCTCACAATTCTCGAGATCTAAACCAGTTCAAGGCTGATCCATGGAAGCCACACTTTGGAAATTAATGGAGTTAAGGGGTCTGCTTCTAACATCTTGCTGCCAGATACACCCAAGCCTCTATGCGTCAAAGGTTTTTGGCAGCTGAAGGGTAACCTACATAATAATCCTTAATAATCCACTCATTATTTTCCCAGTTTCACTGCAGGAGATGGACATATGATAGACACTGTCTTCTACAGAAAGACAAGGAGATAAGTGAGCCAGGGAGAGAAGTGCTTAACTGCCTTTTAGATGGGCCAATTATTGTCCAGGAGTGTTGCTAAATACATCTTCCTGCCTTGTGCCTAAAAGCAATGGGAAACTGATAGCACAGATGTGCGGATATACAGTATGTGCTGTCAGTTTCCAGATCACACCAGCAGTGCAAACATACCTTCAGCACTGCCGTGTGATTTGGCATCCTGCTCCCCGGCTCTCCTGTCCTGCTCTGCAGCTGCCACTGTACCTTCAGGAGGGGAGGAAGAGAGAGCCGGATGCTGAATCACATGGCAGTGCTGAAGGTATCTATGCACTGCTTGTGTGATCTGGAAACTGACAGCAAATATATATGCATATCTGTACTGTCAGTTTCCATGGTCACAAGAACAATGCAGGGGTCATTCGTGCAGCCCGGTTTCTCGATTTGTTCTGCTATGTAAAGGAACTGCAAATGAGTGCCAATCTGGCTAGTTTGCAACCTTTATGGCCACATCCTAGTCCGTATAAAAGGACCTCTTCTGGCTCATTGGGGAAGGCTTGAACACCAGATCCTAGATGTTCAAACAACAGAAACACTTAAAAACATCTTACAGATAACCATCAAAGCCTGTAATGTAACACTGGATCCATGTCCTGGATCTGTGATGTTTTAGCTTACCACGAATACAGATAGTAGCTCAATTTCCTTCACATTTTATGACCTTGGCATGCTGAGCTGCAATGATTATGGAAATTTTTTTGGGGGGGGGATGTAGTGTAATTTAAAAAATATTTGAAAAACAAAATCAACAACATCATAAAAATTTAAGTATTTAAATACATTGCTGTCCTGATGTCTCTCTGTAATTTTTCTGTCTTCAATAAGCATTAATGCCTACACTGGGAAACATCTATATTGCTATGCATACTGCATTTGCTTTATCCAATTTATTTTTAAATTATTTTAGCATTCATTTCCAAAGTTATGTTGTTGGCTGGCATTTACTTATATCCTGAGGTCATCATAAAATGTTGCATGTAAAGTTCAGTGGGTTTGCAGAATATCAACTCAAACACTTTGTGTGTAAAAACTCAACGTCCTTCTTCATACATAGCTCTCTCCAAGCAGAACACTGTTTATTATGTCTGCACTCTTACCCATTGCTTCCATGGTTGATACTGCAGATATGTGATTCCTGAGGTCTAAGTCACATCTGTGATAATATTTCCATCATAGGAGGGGAGATTGCAAATAATGTCAATGATCAGATCCATTGCATCATATACACTAATGGTGCCCGACAAACGTGGTTGGCTCTAAGACGGTTCATCAGGTTATCTTATGGTGTCCATCGTTTAACCAGAAGAAAATACCGATGTATGCCACATATTTTCCTGAATCTAGTGCAAATGTGAACAGAAGCTAAGGCAATATTAGCCTGACAATCTG
Organism: Dendropsophus ebraccatus; assembly: GCF_027789765.1. Lineage (NCBI taxonomy): Eukaryota > Metazoa > Chordata > Amphibia > Anura > Hylidae > Dendropsophus > Dendropsophus ebraccatus. Next base: position 52,874,660 of record NC_091468.1, read on the forward strand.
GTGGATGATAGTAGATAAGTGCTGTCATATGCACAACAGGTCGTAATGATCAAACCTGGGCACCAGCAATAGTGATGAGCGAACATGTTTGTAAATGTTCGTATGAACATGATGCTAATTGTTCATGTTCGCCGATCACAAACAATTAGTTTGTTGATCAGAATAATTTTTTTTAAATTATAATTTATTTTATTTTCCATAAAAAATAAATCTCCTCGCAGGGAGTAGAAAACCATATTCATCCAAAATACAATACAATACACCCCCCCCCCTTCCTCCCCTCTGAGACTGGCGAGGTGAGAGCTAATAACAACAACAAAAAAAAAAAATCTCCTTAACCCTTAAGCCATTTCCCCCAGGTTTTCAAGTATTTTTTTCCTAGGTCTGTCCCTTACCCCTGCCAGTATTTTTTCATAACTTTGTATTTTCCCCATGAGATTAAGCCAACGTTCAAACCCACAGGGGGTATGGTCTAGCCAGGCTCTCAGAATTATTATCTTAGCTAAAAGCAAAGCTTTAAGTACAAAGGTCTGGTGGATTTCTATGCCAACCGAACAGCCAAGTATAATATATTCTGCGCAGTATGGTACCACAATCTCCATTTTCTCAGCCATACAATCCGTGACCCTCCTCCAGAAGGCCTGCACTACATTACACCTCCATAACATGTGGATATAGTTTGCACTATCCTGACCACATTTGGGACATATATCATCAGCTCTAACACCGACTTGATCACTAACCTTATCTAATTGTGTGAACTGTAAATTCCCCCACAGGGGTGTGTAATATGTGCACCCTGTGATACCCAAAAATGTCTTAATTTTCCCCCAAATTCGCACCATCTTCCAGTCTTTATATGTGGGAAGAGACCACCTGTGAGAATCCAAAAATTCATACAGCGATTGATAGTTCAAGTTTTCAATCATATAAAACACCTCTCTCCACTGTACATTATCATTGCGCTTAATCTGAAGAATTTTATACATAAGGAAATAAAGACGGAAATCTGGAATAGACCAACCCCCTATAACAGATGGAAGAGTAAAGGTGTGGTACCTAAGTCTACATCTCCTACCTCCCCAAATCAATTTACCTAACAACACATCAAGACGCGCAAAATACCTATCCGGTATCCAGGCCGGTGCCGCTTTAAGGAAGTAAAGTACTTGTGGCTGAACCACCATTTTCACCAAGGCTATTCTATCAGTCATAGACAGCGGTAGTTTAAGCCAAACCTTGATCTTACCCTCCAGTCTATGCAATTAGGGCTTAAGATTTAACAAAGTATAACTTTCTAGTTTTGCATATACTTTTACCCCCAAGTATTCTATGTCCGCCTTTCTCTGTAGCACTAAATTCTCTGCAGTTTCCATTTGGGGATGATCTAGCTCCAGTAGCGTTGATTTAGTCCAATTAATCTGAAATCCCGAGTAGGAGCTAAATAATGTAAGTTGTTCCATTGCGGCTGGCATCAACACGTCATCAGCATACATGATCACTTTGCTATCTCTATCCTTTAGCCCAAATCCCTCTGTCTGTTGATCTTTTTTTAATAACTGAGAAAGGGGTTCAATGTATAGAGCAAACAGAACTTGCAGTCTTGTCTAGTACCTCTTTTAAGGCTAAACGCCTCCGAGACTACTCCATTCACCAGTATGCTCGCTACAGGTTTAAAATACATTTTTATACATCAGCAGATTCCCTCCCCCAATACAAACGCCCTAAGGGTTTCCCACAAGAAACCCAATCCACCCTGTCGAAAGCTTTAACAGCATCTATCGACTGGATGGAGCTGGGAATCCCCCCAGCCATCTGAATATTAGCAAAAGTCTCCTCTATATTGGAAAATACTGATCTGCTGGCTATAAATCCCCTCTGGTCTTCACTCCACACCAATACCGGAATTAGATCTTTAAGCCTTTGGACAATTACTTTTGCGAAAATTTTTGCGTCAGTATTTAATGAGATCGGTCTGTATGATCCTACGTCAAGAGGGTCTTTGCCTTTTTTAGGTAAAAGTATAATCGTGGCTTCATACATTGAAGGGGCTAGTTTACCTAGTATACAGGATTCTTTAATCAACTCATACATTATGGGCAAAAAAGCCTTTTTATACTTCTTATACACTACAAATGGAAGACCATCAGGGCCAGGGGCAGAATTTTTCACCATCGATCTCAGAGCACATTCTATCTCAGATTCTGTAATAGGAGAATCCAGCTCTATTTTTTGTTCCTCTGAGACCTTTGGGAGATTCAGATCCTCTAAAAACTGAGAAATCAGCGCCGGCTCTGGGTGGCCCTGACTGGTATACAACCTCTCAAAATATCTCTCCAAGACCTGAGACACAGATGAGGTGCCCAAGACCATGTCTCCTCTTTTATTTCTAATAGCCAAGATCACAGGCCTGGAGTCCTGGGCCCATCACCACATTTCCCAGCGTTTTATTAGGTTTCCCTGATTCAATAAAGTTTTTCTGTCCCTGAAAAAATGATTTATGTTGTGCTTTTTCTTAACCCCTTAAGGACAGAGCCTAAAATGGCCTTAAGGACAGAGACAAATTTTATGAATATGACCAGTGTCACTTTATTCATTAATAACTTCGGGATGCTTTTAACTATCCGGCTGATTCTGAGATTGTTTTCTTGTGACATATTGTACTTTACATTTCTGGTAAAACGGAGTCGATACTCATAATGAATCTTTATGAAAAACACCAAAATAAGGTGAAAAATAAATTATATATTTAATAGCATTAGCAACATGTCTACTTTATGTTGGCGGCATTTATTAAACTATATTTCATTTTTTTTTTTAGACAATAGGAAGCTTAAAACATTAGCAGCAATTTTCCAAATTTTCTGTAAAATTTAAAAATCAGATATTTTTAGGGACCTGTTCAGGTTCAAAGTGTATTTGAGGGGCCTGTATTTTAGAAAGCCCCACAAAGCACCCCATTTCAGAAACTGCACCCCCCAAACTCTGCAAAAGCACATCCAAAAAGTTTTTTAACCCTTTAGGGGAGTCACAGAAATAAAAGCGAAGTGTGTAAGAAATTTGAAAATTTTTATTTTCTGTGCAAAGATTTTATTGTAATCCAATATCTTTCATAATGATAAACCTATTAGCAGAGAAATGCACCCCAATATTGATTGCCCCGTTTCTGCAGTTTATAGAAATACCCCATATGTGGCCCTATTGCGCTATTTGATGCAACCACAAGCCTCAGATACAAAGGAGCGCCTAGTGAATTTCAACGCCTCCGTTATATTTGGTCATTTTTGACTGTACCACTTCAGGTTGGCAGAGGCTCTAGGGTGCCAAAACCTAAAAAACACCCCTAAAGGGACACCATTTAGAAAACTACACCCCTCAAGGAATGTAACAAGGGGTGCGTTGAGCATTTGGACCCCACAGGTGCTTCGCAGATTTTCAGAACAATGTGGTGTAAAAAAGGAAAAATTCTATTTTTTACACTAAAATGTTGTTCTAGCATTCATTTTTCATTTTTACAAGGGGATAAAAGAAAAAAAAAACACCAAACATGTAGCGCAGTTTCTCCCGAGTACGGAAATACCCCACATGTGGACATAAAGTGCCAAGCGGGCGCAGGACGAGCCTCCAAAGGGAAGGAGCGCCAATTGGCCTTTGCAAGCTGGATTTTACTGAAATGGATTTCAAGGGCCATGTCGCATTCACAGAGCCCTCGTGCTGCCAAGACACTGGAAACCCCCCACAAGTGACCCCATTCTGGAAACTACACCCCTCAAGGAATCTAACAAGGGGTTCAGTGAGCATATGGACCCCACTGGTGACGGGCACAAATGTGGAACAATGTGACGTGAAAGGGAAAAATTTCATTTTTTCACTTTCACGGCACAAATGTGGCCGTCATCAAGGGGTCCATATCCTCACTGCACCCCTTGATAGATTCCTTGAGGGGTGTAGTTTCCAGAATGGGGTCACTTGTGGGGGGTTTTCACTGTCTTGGCAGCACGAGGGCTCTGTACATGCGACATGGCTTTCATCATCCATTCTGGCCAAATCCAGCCTTCAAAATTAAAATGGCGCGCCTTCTCTTCGGAGGCTTCACAACCCCTTGTGAAAATGAAAAATTTAAGGCTAAACCAACATTATAGTGTAAAAAATGTAATATTTCATTTTCACGCCATATTGTTCCACATTTGTGCCCGTCACCAGTGGGGTCCATATGCTCACTACACCCCTTGTTACATTCCCTAAGGGGTGTAGTTTCCATAAGGGGATCACTTGTGGGGGGGTTCAACTGTCTTGGCAACACAGGGGCCTTTTAAATGCAACATGGCCCCTCGAAATCCATTCCAGCCAAATCCAGCCTCAAAAAGCCAAATGGCGCTCCTTCCCTTTGGAGGCTTACCCTGCACCCGTATGGTGCTTTATGTCCACATGTCGGGTATTTCCATACTCAGGGGAAATTTCTCTACACATTTAGTGTTTTTTTTTTTATCTTTTAACCCCTTGTGAAAATGAAAAAATCAAGACAAGATCAATGATTTAGTTTTAAAAATTAAACATTTTTTTCACTAAATGTCGGTCTAGCCTTGATTTTTTTCCTTTTCCACAAGGGGTTAAAAAAGAAAGTGAACACGAAAGTACGAGAGTACGAAAATACCCCACATGTGGACATAATGTGCCATATGGGCAGAGGGCAAGCCACCAAAGGGACAGAGCACCATTTAGAGGCTTGAATGGAGGATGGAGGCCATTTCGCAATTACAAAGCTCCTGTGCTGCCAGGACAGTAGAAACCCCCCACAAGTGACCCCATTCTGGAAACTACACCCCATAAGGAATCCAACAAGGGGTACAGTGAGCATATGGACCCCACTGGTGATGGGCACATATGTGGAACATGTGCCATGAAAATAAAAAATAAATGTTTTCCATTTTCACGGCCCAAATGTGCCCGTCACCAGGGGGCCATATCCCCACAGCCCCCCTTGTTAGATTCCTTATGGGGTGTAGTTTCCAGAATGGGGTCACTTGTGGGGGGTTTCTACTGCCCTGGCATCACAGAGGGTTTATAATTGCATCACGGCATCCTCTAATGGGAATGGCGGCCATACCTATTTAGCTGGGGAAAAGGGACCATTCTAATTTATTTGGGGGTATTAGGCCAATTATTAGTTTATAAGGTTGAAATGACAGGTGTCCATCAAATTCAACCTGTGTTGATCCAGAGGAAGGCAAAAACCCCTCGTGAGGCAGACGACAGTAGCCTCATCACAGGGGAAAAATTCCTTCCCGACTCCATAATGGCGATCAGAATGTGCGGCACTTATCAGCAGCCAGTGGCGGTAGGATATAGGGGGGAAAAAACGCCCCTATGCCAAAAAGGAGGAGTTGCTGATCAGCGGCGCACTTACGGGCGATGCTGATCAGCACTTAGCGGCGTTAGGGCGCAAAAAAAGAAAAAAAAAATTGGAAAAAAAAAAAAATCTTTTTAACCCAAAGCAACTGATCAGTGAATGATATTCACTGATCAGCCGCTAGGGGGCGGTAGAGCGACGCTGCCGGAGATTACCGAGGCCCGCCAAACACGGGGACCCGAGCGATTACGAAGATTTCCGACGCTGGACGACCGAACCCGGAAGTAACCCGAAGAAGACGCGAGGACGGCGCGGACCGCAAATCGTCGTTCCGGACGCCCAGATCAGGTGAGTATGGTACACCTGCACCACACACACCTGTTCTGCACCCCTCAGCTACCTAGCTGAGGGGTGCAGAACGTGACAAAACTGTTTTTTACAGTTTGATCGCCATTACGGGCCAGCCGGTACTGGCCAGCCTATCACGGCGATCGTGGGGGTGGCATCGGCGCCATCTTTGGTGGGGAAACTAACGGTGATTGGTGCTGTCTCGGACAGCACCAATCGCCATTGCTTTCCGGGTCACCGATGACCCGGAAAGCTGTTTTCAGCTGCTATATGCTGATCTGTATAGCAGATGGCCTGAGATGGCCTGCTATACATTATAGCAGGCCATCTTCCCCGACCGCTGTGTGTGAACACACAGCGATCGGGGAAACATCGGGCATAAGTATACGCCCGTTTGCGTTAAAGCCCACCCCGCGGGGGCGTATACTTACGCCCGATGTCGTTAAGGGGTTAAAGAAACACAGAGAGTTTATCTTGAGCTGATTTCATCAGGTCATAGTTCTCTCTTGTACTCTCTCTCTTGTAAGAAGCCTCCGCAGTCTTAACCTCCTCTGTAAACTTATTTTCCTCTTGCCTAAAAGTCTTTTAAAGGCGTACTACTTCCCGATAGAGGAGGCCTCTAACAAAGGCTTTCAATGTATCCCAAACTATTAACACCGATGTGGACCCTTTATTATAGTGCCTGAAAAGCACTATATTGTAATCCGTATTCTTCTTCCGTTTCTTCTTCTTCTTCTTCTTCTTCTTCCATCCATTTTTCTGTGCGTAATACAGCCCGAACCGCTTTGTGCACACACTCCATTCAAACTGCGTTTCGAAGCCCTCGGCGGTGTGTGGTGTGCTATCTATTTTTCGTTTCGATCGGATTTGTCGTTTTTAAGAAATTTACGTTTAAAGACCCCGAATTTCCCAAAGAAAATAATGGCCCATTGCAAATAATGGCCACACTCTAACCGCTAACAGCCAATCACAGCACATATGCAAATAGCTGAAATATAGCAGCCAATAGGAACTCTAAGGTCTCGTCATGCAATGTATCACACCATCCACAGTCACATGTCCACTATTGGCCAATAGAAGATGTAATATATGGAAGGTCCTTAACGATTTTGTCTCACTGACATGAGTAAGATTGTCATGGTAACCGAGCAATGGTCTTTACCATTATAAGTACTCAGATCGCTCTTAAAGGGACCCAGGTCGCCCTTAAAGGAACGCAAGTCGCTCTTAAAGGGACCCAAGTCTCTCTTAAAGGGACGGGAGCCATGTCGCTCTTAAAGGGACCCAAGTCATTCTTAAAGGTACCCAAGTCGCTCTTAAAGTGGCGGGACCCAAGTCGCTCTTAAAGGGACGGGAACAAAGTCGCTCTTAAAAAGTCCTATGTAGCTCTTAAAGGGATCCAAGTCGCTCTTAAAGAAACGGGACCCAAGTTGCTCTTAAACGGACGGGACGCATGTTGCTCTTAAAAGGGACCCATGTTGCTAGGGCGATCTGGGTCCCTTTAAGAGCGGCCCGGGTCCCTTTAAGAGCGACCTGGGTCCCTTTTAAGAGTGACCTGGGTCCTTTTAAGAGCAAAATAAGTCCCTTCAAGAGCAAAATATGTCCCTTTAAGAGCGACCTGGGTCCCTTTAAGAGCTAAATATGTCCCTTTAAGAGCAAAATTGGTCCCTTTAAGAGCAAAATTGGTCCCTTTAAGAGTGAAATTGGTCCCTTTAAGAGTGAAATTGGTCCCTTTAAGAGCGACCTGGGTCCCTTTAAGAGCGAAATATGTCCCTTAGAGCGAAATATGTCCCTTTAAGAGCGACCTTGGTCCCTTTAAGAGAAAAATGGGTCCTTTTAAGAGCAACCTGGGTCCCTTTAAGAGCAACCTGGGTCCCTTTTAGAGCGAAATGGGTCCCTTTTAGAGCGAAATGGGTCCCTTTAAGAGCGACCTGGGTCCCTTTAAGAGCGACCTGGGTCCCTTTAAGAGCGACCTGGGTCCCTTTAAGAGCGAAATGGGTCCCTTTAAGAGCGACTTGGGTCCCTTAAAGAGCGACCTTGGTCCCTTAAAGAGCGAAATGGGTCCCTTTAAGAGCAAAATGTGTCCCTTTAAGAGCGAAATTGGTCCCTTTAAGAGCAAAATGGGTCCCTTTAAAAGCGACCTGGGTCCCTTTAAGAGCGAAATATGTCCCTTTAAGAGCAAAATGGGTCCTTTTAAGAGCGACCTGGGTCCCTTTAAGAGCGAAATATGTCCCTTTAAGAGCAAAATGGGTCCTTTTAAGAGCGACCTGGGTCCCTTCAAGAGCGAAATGGGTCCCTTTAAGAGCGTAATTGGTCCTAAGGGCTCCAGATGGCGACCGAAATGGTCGCCAATGCGACTGATATCTTGCAAATGGCGCCCAGATTTATTAATCTGGGCGCCATTTGCGACTGGCCCCGGCGGCGGCTGTCTCTTTAAGGACTTCTGCACGCTGCACCGAAGCATGTGGCGCCTCTGCGGCCGTCCGTCCAATGAATGACGGACGTGCTGAATGACGTGTGCGGGGACACGCTTCTCCAGTGACGTCATCCAGCACGTCCGTCAGCGCCTCTCTCCCGCCTCTCCTCACCCGGTGGTTCTTCAAGTGCACCCTAGCGGCACCAATTTGTGGATAGTGTGTGTGAGTACAACCGGAGGGACGGCAGGGGTGGCGGCCGGTCACTAATCTGTGTGGGGGGACCGCGGCCTGGGCGGCTGATTGGTAGTGTCTGTTGTGATGGCGGCCAGGTGCAGTAGTCAGTGCGTGTGGGGTGCGGGGGGGGGGGGGGGGTATGTATAGACTGCACAGTACCACTTCCCTCAGTGTCAGTATGTATAGACTGCACAGTACCACTTCCCTCAGTGTGTGTGTGTGTATATACACTGCAAAGTACAACTTCCCTCAGTGTCAGTATGTATAGACTGCACAGTACCACTTCCCTCAGTGTCTGTATGTATACACTGCACAGTACCACTTCCCTCAGTGTCTGTATGTATACACTGCACAGTACCACTTCCCTCAGTGTCTGTATATACACTGCACAGTACCACTTCCCTCAGTGTCAGTATGTATAGACTGCACAGTACCACTTCCCTCAGTGTCTGTATGTATATACACTGACTCAGAACCTGACTTGTAGACCACCTCACACATTCTAGTTGACTGTATATTGTTGTCAAGTTGCAAGTTGATGTTGAACATTTTCAAACTAAGAAAAGAAAGGATCTAAAGGAGGAGGAGGCTGCCGTGGCCTCTGCACACAGTAAGTCCCATTTAACATAACATTAATTTTACATGTTTTAAAATGTTGGCGACCAAATATTCTATTTGGCGCCTAAATTTTTCAGGTTAGGAGCCAATGGCTCCTAGGTAAATTTTTTAGTCTGGAACCCTGCTTTAAGAGCGACCTGGGTCCCTTTAAGAGCGAAATATGTCCCTTCAAGAGCGAAATATGTCCCTTTAAGAGCGAAATATGTCCCTTTAAGAGCGAAATATGTCCCTTTAAGAGCGACCTGGGTCCCTTTAAGAGCGACTTGGGTCCCTTTTAGAGCGAAATTGGTCACTTTAAGAGCGACCTGGGTCCCCTTAAGAGCAAAATATGTCCCTTTAAGAGTGAAATATGTCCCTTTAAGAGCAAAATATGTCCCTTTAAGAGCGAAATGGGTCCCTTTAAGCGTGAAATTGGTCCTTTTAAGAGTGAAATTGGTCCCTGTAAGAGCGACCTAGGTCCTTTTTAAGATCAAAATATGTCCCTTTAAGAGCAAAATGGGTCCCTTTAAGAGCGACCTTGGTCCCTTTAAGAGCGACCTTGGTCCCTTTAAGAGCGAAATGGGTCCCTTTAAGAGCGAAATAGGTCCCTTTAAGAGCGAAATAAGTCCCTTTAAGAGCGACCTGGGGCCCTTTAAGAGTGACCTGGGTCCCTCTAAGAGCGACCTGGGGCCCTTTAAGAGCGAAATGTGTCCCTTTAAGATTGACCTGGGTCCTCTTAGAGCGACCTGGGGCTCTTTAAGAGCGAAATATGTACCTTTAAGAGCGAAATATGTACCTTTAAGAGCAAAATGGGTCCCTTTAAGTGCGACCTGGGTCCCTTTAAGAGCCACTTGGGTCCCTTTTAGAGTGAAATGGGTCTCATTAAGAGCGACCTGGGTCCCTTTAAGAGCGACCTGGGTCCCTTTAAGAGCGACCTGGGTACCTTTAAGAGCGACCTGGGTCCCTTTAAGAGCGACCTAGGTACCTTTAAGAACAACCTAGGTACCTTTAAGAGCGACCTGGGTCCCTTTAAGAGCGACCTGGGTCCCTTTAAGAGCGACCTGGGTCCCTTTAAGAGCGACCTGGGTACCTTTAAGAGCGACCTGGGTCCCTTTAAGAGCGACCTGGGTCCCTTTAAGAGCGACCTGGGTCCCTTTAAGAGCGACCTAGGTACCTTTAAGAACAACCTAGGTCCCTTTAAGAGCGACCTGGGTCCCTTTAAGAGCGACCTGGGTTCCGTTAAGAGCGACCTGGGTCCCTTTAAGAGCGAAGGGACCCACGTTGCTCTTAAAGCGATCCAGGTCGCTACTAAAGGGACCCATGTCGCTCTTAAAGGGACGGGAGCCAAGTTGCTCTTAAAGGGATGGGAACCAAGTTGCTCTTAAAGGGATGGGAACCAAGTCGCTCTTAACCCCTTAACGACATCGGGCGTAAATTTACGCCCTGATGCCGGTAAGGGAGTTCAGAGCGGGGCCGCGCGGGTCCCGCTCTGAACCGCGGCGGTCCCGGGTGCCGCGTGTAGCCCGGGACCGTAGGTATTAGCGGGCACGGTCCGATCACCATGCCCGCTAATACAGTAATCGGATGCAGCTGTCAAAGTTGACAGCTGCATCCGATTACCGGACGCAGCGTCATCCCTGGTGTCTAGTGGGGAGATCGCTCCTCCAGGATGTTATCCCGGAGGAGCGATCTCTGTAAATGAAGCCGGCCGGGGACCGCTCCAAGATGGCGCCGTCCCCGGCTCGGCACTCGTTTACTTCCGGCTGCAGCAGCCGAAAGCAAACGAGTGCCTATCTCATGGATCTCTGCAGCATATCTATGCTGCAGAGATCTCAATGAGAGATCAAAGCACTTATACTAGAAGTCCCCCAGGGGGGCTTCTAGTATAAGTGTAAAAGTTAAAAAAAAAATGTCATTATTAGTAAAAAGCCCCCTCCCCTAATAAAAGTCTGAATCACCCCCCTTTTCCCAGGTTATAAATAAAAGTAAATAAATAAATAAACATGTTTGCTATCGCCGCGTGCGTAATCGCCCAAACTATTAATTAATCACATTCCTGATCTCGCACGGTAAATGGCGTCAGCGCAAAAAAATCCCAAAGTGCAAAATTGCGCATTTTTGGTCGCATCAAATCCAGGAAAATTGTAATAAAAAGCGATCAAAAAGTCGTATATGCGCAATCAAGGTACCGATAGAAAGAACACATCATGGCGCAAAAAATGACACCTGACACAGCCCCATAGACCAAAGGATAAAAGCGCTATAAGCCTGGGAATGGAGCGATTTTAAGTGTTGTATATTTGTTGACAATGGTTTAAATTTTTTACAGGCCATCAGATACAATATAAGTTATACATGTTACATATCGTTTTAATCGTAACGACTTGAGGAACATATATAACAAGTCAGTTTTACCCCAGGGCGAATGGCGTAAAAACACATTTCCCCCAAATAAACAAAATGCGTTTTTTTTTTCAATTCCACCACACTTTGAATTTTTTTCTGGTTTCGCAGTGTACTTTATGGAAAAATTCAGCCTGTCATTGCAAAGTACAATTAGTGACGCAAAAAATAAGGGCTCATGTGGGTCTCTAGGTGGAAAAATGCAAGTGCTATGGCCTTTTATGCACAAGGAGGAAAAACCGAAAACGCAAAAATCGAAATTTGCTCTGTCCTTAAAGGGTTAAAGGGACGTCACCCAGGATTAAAGTTAAATGGAAGTCACTGGTAAAGGGGCGCTCTTTTCAAGCACTATGTATTTCCCTGGAAATGCAAATCTAGTTAATAGCCCAAAACTCTTCTATTTCTTTGTTTATTAGGTCTGTATTGTTCATCAATTCTAACCGATATGAGTTAATCTTAAAACAATTAATTTTTTTATTCCCGGGATCCCCCACCCCCGCCGGTCTTAAGTCAAATGTGAGAGGGACATGGTCAGACAGTGATTTACCTTCATACCTCATGGTAACAATTTTAGGGAGCGCAAGTGAATCTGCCAAAACCATGTCAATTCTGGTAGCCGCTTTGTAGGTCGCACTATAACAAGAGAAAGCTATCCGGTTGAAATAAAGAGTGGGAGGAGGGGGAGACACCCCCCGGTCGCCTGTCTTACTCTGGACACATTACCGCATTAAAATCACCCGATAATATCAAAGGGGTATTGGGCTTATCCTTCATATACTCAACCAGCATTCTAAGTACGTCCGTTTTAAACGGGGGAGGCAGATACACGAATGCGAAGACCAATACTTCACCATTAATTTTAACATGCAAAAAAATGTATCGGCCACTTCTATCCATCTTTTTATGTATCAAAGAAAAATGAATCTGTCTATGAATATAAATGGAAAGACCTGCAGAGTAACTTGTAAAGGGAGCATGGAATTCCTGCGCCGCCCATCTCTGCTGCAGTCTGAAAACTGTATCCTTTGTGGCATGAGTCAAACAGACTACAACAGGGAGGTGACGCTGCACCAAGTAAAAAAACGCTCTTCTCTTAACCCTGTCCCCAAGGCCTCTCACATTCCACACAACCACTCTTACTGGGTTAGCTATTTAAAGAAAAAGGTAACAAAACAAAACAAAAAGCCCTCTCGCTCTCGCCAGTCTCCCCCCCTCCAGTGTTTTAGCACAATAAGACTCTTATTACACAGGACGATTATCTTTCGAAAAATCGTTAGATCGTTTGGAAAAGAACGATAATCGTTTTGTGTAATTGCAGGCAGTGATTTAACGACCAACGAGAAATCGTTGATCATTTGATAGAATTTGGACCTATTTTAATTGTTGATCATTCGCGAAATGTTCGCATATCGTTCAGTGTAATAACAAATTCTATTGGCTAAGGACATTGAAAAAAAAAAAGAACGCAGTATTTAAAGTATTTTTTTTATCACGTACGCACGTGATATATTTTATTTTTTATTTATGAAAAGATTTTGGACTACATGCAATTCCACATTTTTGTTGCCAAAGTTTCTGTGCTATAGCGAATTCTTGCTGTCGCCTGACGCAACTGATTCCGTGATACGTGATTCCTATGAAACATTCTAGGTCCACCTACTACGAAAATGATCTGTTGCTGATCAGTTGGTGAAATGTCCGAGCGTAGTAGCGATGACAGAATGACTACAACAACGATCATGAGTAACGATGATCTTTCCATGTAATACGGTGAGCGATTTGTGGTCATTTGCCCTAGCGGTCGTTTGAGATTGTTAATCGTCGAAAGATCGATTCGTGTAATAGTGCCCCAAGGGTTTATTTCTTAACCCTGTAGTTACCAGGCATCCATTATAGTCCATGCTATTGATTATCTTCACAATGTATTTGATTTTTCCAAGGCCAATAGGGGAGGCTCACTGGGACATCTTGACTTGCTGAGCTGACTGTACGCTGCGGTCTAGCATTCCTCGTTGCATTCCTATTGCATGACACATGTATGCACGTCATTGCGTATATACACACGGGCAAATAAAAGATGCGCTAATGCTAGGCTCATAATTGCTCAGCTATTACGTATTTTACGATTTGCACCTGATAATCTGTACACACCAAAATGTACGCTTCTATAATACATTTGTTATTTGTTTGTGAATGTTCGGCAAACACAAACCAAACTGATCACAATATTTTTTTTTTTGTGTTCGTGTTTGGGATCCAAACCGAACATTGGGATTGTTCGACCATCACTAGGAAATTCTATTGTTAACTTGGCCCCATATTACTTTTGAGCTACTTAGATGACTTGTAGAAAGGTGTAAGGATAAACTATTTTATCCTTACAAATGAAATGATGCAGTAGCAGAATAGGGTTTTCTGCCAAAGTCTCCTACTCAGACACAAGTAAAATAAATGAGCTCCTTAAAAAGAAATTTTCTATTTGGCAAAATATTTCGAGAGCATTTGTCAGGTGGAATCTAGAGGAAATGTAAATCACAGACATTTGGAGTTTGTGCCTTTTTTTTTATCTATAATTTAGTTTTAACATTTATAAATTGATATCAACATATTAGGAACTGATGACATAAATTCCTGGGCAGCTGGCAAAGCAGGTACTTTTAAGGGCCCATCAGTTTTAGGAGCCTACTTTCTCTACTGCATGGTGTAAACTAGTTTTCCTTTATCAAATATGTTGGATGTGAAATAAGGACAGAGCAGACCAGCAGGTTAGTGATGGTACACCACCAACTTTTTTAATGTCTTAAGGTTAGTGGATGCCTATTAGACAATGTGCAAAGAGCACAAAGTTTAGATTCCTCATTTATTGCTAATGGTGGTCATGGCATAGCTAAAAATGTGTCCACCTTTACCTTTCCTTTAGTTTAGCTTAAGATTTTAATTTATCATAAATTCAGTTAAATGTGCTATCACAATACTCAAAGGGATTCATTTATGAAGCAATCACTGGGAGATCACATATCTCTCATATGTATATGCATATGCATTTGGCTGTGAAATCTCAGGATACATTGAGCTGAGAAATAAAATGAAAGGGTTCTTTGATTAACTAAAGTTAAAGAAGCAGTTCACAAAAATTTTCTATCTGTCACCCCCCCCCCCCTGCTGCATGCTGGCACATCTAGTCACCACAGGTGATCAGTGTCCTGCGGCACGGCTTTGTTCCAGTCCCGTGGCACCTTTCAAATCCGGCACACACTCACGTCACCCGCTCCTGTGTGTCTCCTGTGATTGCAAGCCAGAAGTCACCCTCTCCCGTAGAGAAAGCATTAGAAAGCGTGACTTCCGGTCTTCAATCACAGGAGACAGAAAAGGGGTCACAGGAGCGGGTGACATGAGTGCGTGCCGGATTTGAACAGTACTGCGGGACACCGAAGACAGCGTGCAGCAGGAGGGGAAGATAAAATTTTTTAGTCAACTGCTTCTTTAACTAAAAACTAACTACTGTCTATCTATTCATCTAGCTCTCTCTCTATCTCCTATCTGTTGATCGATCGATCTAGAAAAAAGAGAGGAAGCAGCACAGCTATCAAGGTGTTAGTAGGTGCCAGCTGACCTAGGTCCTTACTTTAGACCAAAAAAATAGAGCTTTAGAGAATCCACAGCACTCCAACGATGATGAAAAGGTGAAAACCATTGTTTATTTCCAAACAATCATAGTGCAGCTTTCAAAACACAACAATCACTGAACTCAGGGAGAACAGTGAAAAATTCCAATGGAGTACTCATTTAGGAGTCTCCATTGATTGTCCCATACAAAATTTAAATATGCAAAAAAGGGGTCCGTGGAGCCTCAGTTACGAGTCTCAAAACACGGGAATAGCCAGATATCCCTCTCTCCAGAGAAGGAAGCCCATTGCCAAGGGGTGCCTCCTAGTGGGGAGAGCACCAAACCACCCTGATACGTAGTCCCTCAGGTCCTCACTCATGTTGCGAGCTTTAGGACCTAAATAGGGAAACACCAGGGTGGCCCCTGTGAGTCAAAGTCTAACTCTGTGGCGAGTATAACGACATAAGACAAGGGTTACCAAGGCTAGGCATCCATCCACAGACTGCAGTTTCGGGGTATTGCCCCTCGTCAGTGTGGAGCAGGATTCTGGCTACTGGGGCAATGATAAATAGACCAACAAAACACAACAATCACTGAACTCAGGGAGAACAGTGAAAAATTCCAATGGAGTGCAGCTTTCCACAGATGTTTCAGTGACTTCTCGCCATACTTAAAAATGGTGATGAGAAGCCACTGAAAGGTCGCGTCTGTGAAGTGCTGCACCGTCATTGTTTGGAAATAAACTATGTTTTTGGCCTACATCCTTGGAGTGCCGTGGTTTCTATCTATCGATCTATATATTAATGTACTCGTCTTGCATGATGTAGCGCTTGCACCCCAGTCCACTCATGTGTCCTAATGACTCAATGTCCCATTTTTTCTAATAATATTCCAAATTCATTGCAGTCTTACTAATTGGTTGCAATATATTCGGAATGTCCTCAGAAGAGGTGGGACTGCGCCTACTAAGGCTATGTTCCCACTACGTTTTTTCTTTTTGAAAAGAAAAACTGACGTCCGTCATTCTGAGTTCAAAATGACGTTCATCATTTCGCTGTTTGGCCACCTGTCAGTGCAATGATGGCTGTTGATACAGTATTCTAGTTTAGGTGGACCGATTGGACTTCTGATGTGTCTGTAATTTAAAAGTTCATTAAATTTAATAGTAAAAACGGTGAAACGACGGTGAAAAAAGAAAAACTGGGTGTGAACAACAAAAAAATTATGTCTGGTGTTTGCAAAAGACATGCGGAAATAATTGACATGATCATTATTTTGACGGGTGCAGACAACGTCCATCATTTTATACACTGTGCATTGGATGTCTATGATTCCATTAACTTCAATGCATTCCGTTAAAGTCAATTAAAATGCGACAAAAACATTCATCTTTTTAAGTAGAAAAAGAAGACTCCTTTTCTCTTTTTTTAATGTATTGTGAACATAGCCTTAGGGTTAGTAAACAGAAGGAACTGAACTAGACACAGTGAGTACATATAGTTTTATTTTCTAGCCTTAGCTAGTAATATGTTAAATTGGCGAACCTATATATAACTGCATAAATAGATTAAGTTTTCCCCTGATAGGGATTCTCACCAAAACTATTTGCAACATATTATACAGATTTACAGATCAATGAGAATGAGACCAAAGTCGAAAAAATGGCCAGATATAGTAATGCATAACAGCTGATCACAAAGTGTTACAGAAGCCATGTTTTACACATCACAATTTAAAAAAAAAAAATTTCTAGAATCCTAAACTTTTGAAATAATATCCCTATGATAAAAAACTAAAAATAAAAAACTAACGAATGTTATATTATATACAGTGTATGTATCCAGTATAGTGACTGATACATCTGCTTTTAGCTTTTATCTCTGGATGCTGGGCTGAGGCTGTTATGATGCTTACGCCAGTGCAGTGATTACTGTCATGACCCTGACAGCAGCACATTACCGCAGAGTTGATTAAAATGACTGAAGTACGTATCCAGCTCTAGATATGTGACTAAGCACCTCCTTAGTTGTGCCCCCACTGTGCTGTGGTCAATGGTGTAATTGGTTTTCTTGACCCTGTGAAAGAATGAATTACTAAAATCTAATAAACAGTCTTTTTTCTTAACACTTGTCAAGGGGAATTAACAAAATCTTATAATGATATTTCATAATTCTTCAGGTATTTTTATTAAACAAAATGCTCCCACGCGTTTTCACATCACGGAAATTGAGATGTGGTTATTGTATTAAACTTTTTGCTTTCTTATGGCACGGACAATAATATTATCATTGATGTTTTGCATATTTTAGTTGTGTTTGAGCAAAGTCAGACTCAGAGGCCATAGATGCATTATCGTGGGGCTCCTGAATTTTACTGTCCACCTACAGTATACCGGAAACTGATGGTCGTTCATGCCACTGCATTACTTTAATTCTTTACAGCATATAAAGGCTATGTGTGTGTGTAAGGCGGTCATGGCAGGTGACAATCTGAGCTGTATTGGTGATTGGCTAAGTGTGCAGTTTATTTGGGGTAAACACTAGAGATGAGCAAAACAGGCGGAATTTCTGGTCAAATTGATAAAAAGTGTCAAAAATTGGAAAATCACAATAAAAAAAAATGGCAATCAGCCAGTGAGTCATCTAATTTCTGCCATTCCTCTCCTCTCTGCCTATATATTGCTCTGTTAGTCTCTCCCTGCTCTGCTCCAACTGCCTGCTGCCATCCTGCTCTCTCCTCCACACACAGCCGACTGGCCAGCTCCGTTACTGAACCTCCTTATAAAGAGGGGGAGGGGCTGACATCACAAAGGGGCCTGCAGCTGATTGGACGGGCACTAGGGATTATGGTTAATCCCTTGCTCCCACCCAGTGATGCTCCAGACAGCATGTGCAGCTGCCATTTTGTTTTTTTGCACATTTCTTAACTAATTGGGGGAATTAGCTTCACAGAATGAATTGAATTGACTGCGTGATTCGCAGGAAATCTTGATTTGCAAGATTTGCTTCGCTCATCTCTAGTCAGCATGGCAGAATATTTTTTAGAATAAAAATAAATAATATATAGAAAATGTAGTTCCACTTGCAATTTCATTGTAGGACATTATACTGAGATAGGACATGGTTAATATACTGTAGATAGAACTTACATCTGAACATCAAAAAAAATAAAAAGTTTTTATACCCATATAAAATTTCATCTCTAATCAATGATTTCAGTGTAGAACATTATACTAAGATAGGACATGGTTAATCATGGTTTTATCACTCGTATGCTGCCCAATCCACAAGTCATTGGAGTAGCCCCACCAGCGTTGAATGATATGTCTCTCCCTGTTTAGGTACTGTATAGGGAGACCTCTATCAACCAAGGCTTACAGGGTGGGTGAAAGCCACTGGGCACCATCCTGGTGGCTTGCGGTTCAGGTAGCTTGAAAATAATGACAGGTTCTCCTAAAATCTAGAACAAACGGCACCATTGATGGGAGAGCATGTACTGACTGACAAGGCTATCCTCCTAAAGAATTGTCTGCCTGTTTTACAAAAGGACTTTAAGAAAGGAAAGCAGCCACTCGAATTACACTCTGTAGGGGCTATTGAGTAGGCGCTATGTACCCACTTTTTTTTACTTATAACAGTGGTACTTTAAGTGTCTCGCCTTTAAGTGTACTGTAAGGAGGCAATTGAAATCAATAAATAGGTTCTTCTCGTTCTACCCTTCACGTCAAGTTTAATTGGTCTCTACAGGATATATAAGAGGTTCTTGCATAGAAGAATATGCTGACGTGTATGACGCTTAGTGAGACTACTTTTCCCTTCATGTTTTACAAAACAGGATGTCAAAGTTTGGCTCTTCAATACATAAACTGCAGCTGGTAGTATTTTTTAGACATTTATTTTATCAGTATTGTAAATTCATTGTCAGACTCACAAAGTTGTCATAGTTGTTTGGCGAAACTTGTTGCGCGGTGTTTTATGGTGTTTCTGTTATAACACAGTAGGAGCAGCAAATGTAGTTTGATTAATGGTCCTGCCTATGTAAACACACAAAAGCTTGTTAAACAGATTTATTGCCAGATACGCTTCCACTCTGCTGTCGATGAAGTGCCGAGCTCGGTTTTTTCTATCTACCAGGGTGCAGTAGAGTAGATTTTATACCTCGTGATCCATCATTATTGAAGTTGTGTCCTCTATTAACATTATTGATTATTTTTTCAAACTTCTACCGATCAACAAGTGAAGTTCACGTTACGAGTCAAGTATTGAGTCATGTTTCATTTCTTGATGGTAATCTTTACTGAGGATAGTTACATATATTGTGATTCTAGACTGCAACATCTGGATGTAAACAATATATTGGAGCTATAAGGCTTAGTTCTGTACACTGCATTAGTGCTGTGTTACCAAGTTCATTTAACCCATAGCTGCACTAGGACGTTACTGTACCCCTGGTGCTGCTATGGGAGTTCAGAGGGGGGGTCGCCCGGAGACCCTGCTCTGAACTGCCGCGATCCCTAGTGCTATATGCAGCCCGGGACCTGGGCTATTAGTGGGCAACCGGATGCCACCACAACATGATTTTGGGGAGCTTAGGCTTCAGGCTCCCATACAATGTTTTTATCTGGGTACTGTGCCTGTACCAATCAACCTAACCACAGGAGTGCTCGATATCGACAATCTATCCAGTGGGTAGACCATCAATAAGCAACCCTTTAATTGCATCCCTAAGCAACCCTTTAGTTGCATCATTTATTTTACTTGATTTTGAACAATACCTTTTTATTAGAAGTGTCCCCTTATGACAAACTTATCCCAAGATGTGGGATCCACAGCCATAAAGCAATAAGCTGTAATCCATGGCAGAATCCTGCACAAAGTGTTTACTGTTCCTGCAACGCCTCCACTTGGACAAATGAAACAAGTGTGCACTCCATGTAGTGTATAAACATGCTGTTCCCTGAAATATGCTTTTAATTTTTTTTTTTTAATTCGTATAGCGCCAACAGATTCCGCAGTTGCCTTGTAGTCATTAGAGATAAGTCATTAGAGATAAAAGAGCCGAGTCTCCAGAACAAAGATTAATTTCGAAAGCCTGGGAAGATGGTGGCTGCACATCTAAAAAGCAAACAAATAAAAAAAAAAAATCTGTCCATGCTTCCCTGGTGTCCTCTTCTTGCTCTCTAGTGTCTGTAGCCACCTGTATAGTGACAGTCCTCTTAGCCAATCACTGGCTGTGATTGGCTCAGTGGTTTGCCACTCTGGAAACAAGAGTGAGAGCCCACCCAGCCAATCACCTTCTGAATACAATGGGACAGCGCCTGTGGCTGAGTGGGCTGTCACCGGACAAGACAGGGCAGGACCGGAGAAGGAGTGCAGAAAGGTAAGTATACGTGACCTTCTGGATTTGCAGTAAAACAGCTAAACACTTGCAATCATTTAGCTGTTTTAGTGTGGTTCATTAAAGTTCGGTTCAGGACGAGAGTTGTAGTTTTACAAAAGCCGTAGAGCCACAGGTTGGGAAACATTATTGTGGAGAATATTATACTCCCTATAAAATAGCTATGTTTGGTAAGTGAAAAATAGCTGAGATGCTCCAATTAAAGGAAAAAATGTTGGTAAATATTGTAGAAAAAAATTGACAGGGTTCAGTTGAAAGGGGCAAGGCTTAAATATGTAAATTCTAGGGCATTTGCAATAGATGGTGCAAACTCTCCATTGTGTGGCCTGTATGTGCAGCACAAATCACTGTTTGGAAACGAAGGGGTCTGTACAATTGTGAACAGTTTTGGGTGCACGTTTGTAGTCCTGTCTGTAGTTGTGGGTCTGCAGCTATGGAGAAGGCTATTTATGTGTGAATAGTGGCCTAGTCTAGACAATTTGAAGATAAGCTACATGAGTCACTGTTAAAAATCTGGTGTAATATTTAAGGCTAGGTTCACACTATGTATATTTGAGGCTGTATTTGGTCCTCATAGCAACCAAAACCAGGAGTGGATTGAAAACACAGAAAGGCTCTGTCCACACAATGTTAAAATTGAGTGGATGGCCGCCATATAACGGTAAATAACTTCCATTATTTCAATACAACAGCCGTTGATTTAAAATAACAGCACATATTTGCCATTAAATGCCGGCCATCCACTCAATTACAACATTATGTGAACAGAGCCTTTCTGTGTTTTCAATCCACTCCTTGTTTTGGTTGCTATACAGCCTCAAATATACAGCCTCAAATATACGTAGTGTGAACATAGCCTAAAAGTGTAATAACGAGCCATGGAGCTGCTGTACCACTGCTAGCGATGACAAAAGCCGCACTAGAGAGCAGAACCTAAAGGGCCACTGATCTTCACCTATGGCCACTGCAAGGCAGGATGGAGTTTCGGTGGCAGATGACCCCCAGGTCACTACCCTTGGCTTGCTACCAGTGGTGAGCAAGGTGCAGCTGGAGGCTGGTAGGCAGGCAGGAACATAGCAGGACTCATGGCTGGAACCACAGGAATGGAACAAGGAGAGCTGGCACTACACACTATGGAAGCATGCAGAGGCCGAATTTATAGGGGAGTGTTGGGTGCACTTAACCAATTAGGGACAAACAATCCCTTTAAATCTGCAAGAGCCTGCGCACACACGCCCTAGGTGCTGGGGATGCGCACGCCGGCCAGAGCAGGACACAGCAGGAGCGTGACCAGGTGAGGTGCCTCGGGCAGCCGAAGAGACAGCAGCGTCGGGCCCCTGCATGTGGGCTTTGGCGTCTGCTAGAGAGTGCCAGCATGGAGAGTGGGTGTGGCAGCAGCCCAGGACATGGCATCTTTTTACATTATGGTATATGGATGTAAGAAAATATATAGTTGCTTAAAAGCATGGCTCTCCATCTGGATTGATTTAGGATGTCTCTGCAACAGCTGATCATTTAGGGACTTTTCATGTGACATGGTTACCCAAGGATGACAAAAACTGTACTCCTCCCTCCCCAAGGTTCTAGATGTCCCCATGAAGTAAGGAGCGCTGCAGACAGTAATTGCTTGTACCAGTGATTGGCTCAGAACTTTCCCCAGTGATAGCATGTAACCCTGATACGTGATTATCCTGATAAATATACTTTACATCTAGGCATTTAATATTTTCCTATCTACTTTGTTAGCTCTGTTTGTTAACTAGTTGAATCATCCATGAAATGCACCTTAACTTTATTACATTTGTATTCATGATTAAATAAGAGCTGACATTCGGAGATGAATAAAATGCCTATAATTCTTTTAGCAGATGATTTTCCTTCTCTACTTATCTTTATTATGGTATGACCTTGGGGAAACCTGCTATTTAATTGGAATATCCTGATCTATTTATTTTTGTTCTCTGTTAATTCAGCAATATCTGTGCATTGCAACAAAATCTATGTGATTTGTAAAAACATGATCCTTTAAGGGCTTTGTGTATAGAGTAATAGTCAATTATCACTCTATGTAAAATTAGAAAAGCTTTCCTGATCTCGTAGGAGAGAATTCAATCCATCTTAGACATCAAATATATGGCTTCTACATTGAACCGTTTAATGGTAATGTGCACACATCCTAATATTTCAAAGTATTTAAGGCTTTAACTCATATAGAATTAGTCCTTATGTGAAGAATTTTTGTCAATAGAGTTAAGCAAATTTTCCAAAACTTGTCTCTGGTCTTAATTGACTAAATCCTCCATTGGTCTTGGATTCACCCATCTCTAGAAACAGGGACTCCTGTTTTTGACAGGATTCCCTGCTCATGTACACTAAACAGTGATGCTTGCACTGTATATCACCATTCGCATTTACAGTGTTCTTGAGGGAAGTAGTGATCCTTTATGCATTCCCACTTAGAGTCGTTGGACCAGGCTCTCTGCACCAAGAGCAGAAAATGCACTGTGGCCCAGTGTGAGCAGTAATGCTGCACACATTGCTCCTCATCCCTTGTGAACTTACTGTGGCCCAGAGGTGAGTGGTGATATTGTACAGTACATGATCAGGAATCAAGACTTTGACAAGAGTCCAATAATCAATTTTGCATGGTGTGTTATGTCAATGATATAGTACCCTACCCTATTTAAAATAATGGAATAACAGGAATCTGATTTTTTTGACAAGTTCTGAACAAATTTGATTTGTTAAAAATCAATTTGCTAACACCCATTCGTCAACAATTGCACGATAAGACAAAGAATCCATTTTCTGTCTTGTATTACAGAGATGCCCCAAAGCTAACATTAAAATGGTACTTTCGGAATGTTGCTGGATTTGACAAACTGGTTTAGTATCTTTTTTCCCCCTTTACCCCTTTTGTGTGTAACATTTCCCACCATTTAGTTTGTAAATGGTTAAAAATTCAGTTTCTCTGCTAGAGTACGCATACTAATAGACATGTCAAAAGTCATGATTGATCTGGGTCTTGGTGCTAAGGCTCCAACTAATCTTTATAGTTGTGAGAAGAGTGTGGATATAATCTTCACTTCCCAGCTTGGCACTCTATCTGATTGGAGGGGAAAAGTTCCATTATAAGGTCATGGAGTCGGCATCCAACAATGAGTCACATAAAGTGGCTAGCCAGGAAGTGACACACAGCCACGTTTTTCTCTTGGTTATATCAATCAATCGGTAATGGTCTCAGGGCTGAGACTCCGATTGATCAAATCTTTTCACTTTTTTAATTTTTTTTTTTTTTTTTTTTTTAAATAAGAGTAACACTTTCTTATCTTTCCTTTCGAAATGATAAAACGTTTTTAAAAAGTTCAGTGGTTTGAAGCGTACTTTTACCACCCTGTTTCCCTTAGACTTTTATAGGTCTAAACACAAGCTTTTATGAATACACGTTAAATAGCATGTCTTTACTAATTACACAAGTGTTCTCTTTCAGTGTTGTGAGCCATGATGTAGTGTTTTCGCATTGCATTTGCAGATCATTCCACCTTTTTGCATACCAGATGACCATGTACTTTGTGTCTCGTGAAACGTAAGGAGGTAATTTGACGTGGTATCAAGGGGCTGATGGGTGCAATTATATAAAATAAGAATATTCTCCAGTGCTCCAAAAAAAAAAAAAAAAAAACAGTCTGTACAAGATTTGCTGATCTCAAGGGTTTTCTGTGTATCAGCCCTTACAACTGCCCCCCACTGTATTTATTATGGTTTTCACGCACTATTGTTTTCCTTTCATAGTTTTTTTTTTTTAGGCTACTGTAGAAGTATATTTCCTTCTCCGGTGTACTGTATAACACACTGGAGCTCGGCAGCTATTGAAATCACTTTACTATGAAATAAAGCTGACTGCGTATTGTAGATTTAGGTTCCAGAATATCAGCTAGAAGCAACATCTGTAATAAGAGTCTGGTCACCCATAGTTCTTCACTTTTGTGTTGTTTTTCACCTTTCTATTGACTTCATGCTTTTTGGCAATTCTTCCCCTTTGGCAGGTGTACTGCTACTTATTTTCAGTTTAAAAATCAATTTATGAAGCACCAAACTGCCAGATAGATTACTTATTGGCTAGTAAACCTTATTCCCTCTGGACTTTGACTTTCAGTAACCTGGCTTCTCGCCTACTGTAGTACAGACAGAAGGTCTGGCCGCTTTGCTATCGGTCTTTGTATAAACACAGCACTTGAAGACTTGCGTGTTAACAGTAATCTAATTTCTTTATATTATGCCATTTTTTGTCATTTTAGGTTTAGGCTAAAATTATGGATTTGTTTTCTCCACATTGGAATATGCCAAGAGGGGGATTGGGAACAATTTACATTGGCAGCTGTTTTAGTGTGGCTGCTGCTGTATGTTCAATACTATATATATTTAAGTATATCAACAGGTTATTTTATATTGTACTCAATCCCTAATGGGTGAAGCATGTAGCAATGCCAACTATACAGACTGTGTATAGTATCATGCAAAGTTTATATAAGTCTTTTGAGTATTATGATCTGTAGGTACTGCAGGTAAAGCCCAATGGTGCCTCCATAAACCTCAACATTTTCCTTCTAAATCCAAATTGTTTCCACCTCTCCTTAGGGCTGCATTTAACTTCTTTAGCCATCAGTTATCAAATGTCAAGAGCTCAGGTTCAAATGAACCCAAGTGTGCTTGGGGTTCGCTCATCTCTAGTGAGGTGGCATCAGTAGATAACAAAGACAATAGCAGATCACCTCCCTCTTCCTGTGAAATGACCTTTGCACTGGTCACAGAAGTTACAGAACCTATGGCTGTATCCATGTTTTCCAGGCAGCCATAGGGCTGCAACCAACTTCTTCAGCCACTAGTGATCAAATGCTAAGAACTTATGTTTGGACGAAACCAAGCATGCTCGAGGTTTGCTCATCTCTAGTGAGGTGGTATCAGAAGAAGAGCAAAGACAATAACAGGCCAGCCTCCCTCTTCCTGTGGAATAAGCTTTGCATCAGTCACAGAGGTTACAGAGCCAATAACTGTATCCACGTTCTCCAGACAGCTTTTAGGGCTGCATCCAGCTGCTTCAGCTACCGATGATCAAATGCAGAGGGTTTTGGTTCGGACAAAGGTTTGCTCATCTCTACATCTCATTATAATGCTGTACAGATCACTTTTCAGCAACCTCATCTTATCTTCTCAGACAGAACAAGTAGCTTTTGACCTAATGGTAAGAATTTAAACTGCAAGATATAAGGATTATTTAATAACATGGATAGTAAAATTGAACATTTCATAAAACATTATAAAAAAAATTAAAAACTTTATTTTACCAATACACTTTTTCTGATAACACATAATCTCCTCTGGTCCCCCACAGCTGATAGTTCACCCCCCCAGCAATGCTCCTTTTTGATTCCATACAGTCCTGATCTTGTGGGACCTGTGGGCAGCCAGTCAATGGCCACATTGGTTTCCAGCTGGATGTAAAGGTCTTGTGGGGTCAGGATGGCATGTAATTTAGAAGAAGTTAAGATCTAAGAGCATTAGGGAAGCATAGACATTTCGCTACTGGCCATATCAATAAGACAGGGCTATTTCTAGCGGCCGGCCAGTCGGGCGACCACACGGAGCGCCGACAGCTAGGGGGCGCTGGTGGAACCTCCCCAGACCTCACCTAGCCTCGCACGCCCCCGCTGGCCTGCCAGCCCGCCCACCGGCTGCATCATCTGCCTCTCCACCTGCCCCACCGCCTACGCAGATCGCTGGATTGCAGCTCCTCCCTGGCCTATCACCTGACAGCCCACCGCCGCCCCCGAACACATCTTCTCTATATTCCAGCAGGCGCAATGACGTCGTATCACGGCGCCTGGTGGAGGATAGGCCTGCTCCTCGCAGGCCGGAAGAGAAGATCAGATGAGTGAGAGGGACCCGCTGTATGCAAGAAGGTGAGTATAATGTGTTTTTTTGTGTGTGTGTGTTTGTTGTGATCGGCAATGAAGGGTATCACTAAGGGGCAGAACAAGGGAGTGGTAATTAATACTATGGGGCAGAACATGGGAGGGGAGATTAATACTATGGGGCAGAACATGCAAGGGGGGATTAGTACTAAGAGGCAGATCATGGAAGGGGGGATTATTACTATAGGGCAGAACATGGGGAGGGGATTATTACTATGGGGCAGAACATAGTAGGGGGGATTAGTACTATGGGGCAGAACATGGGAAGGGGGATTAATACTATGGGGCAGAACATAGTAGGGGAGGTTAATACTATGGGACAGAACATGGGATGATTATTACTACGGGGCAGCGTCAGTTTGCCTCAGGCTGCAGAAGGCCTGGAAACCTCCCTGGTTATTATAAACGTGAGGAGCCTAAGATGTTTGTCTGTCAGGTTCACAAAAGATGAATCAAAGCTGCAAGAAATCATCATGGCGGTCAGGCCAGAAGGAGAGGAAAAGGAAAGTGACGCCACAGATCAAAGAAGACGTCACCTGTGAGTCACTGAATGACTTTTTTTTTTTTTTTTTGCCTCAAGTTGAAAATAGTTGAATAACACTGGTCTATGCTATAAAACACATACTGGTTCTTTATAGCAACAACTCCCCCCTCCACAACATCACTTGAGAGGGGATGGGGGGGGGGGGGGGGGGGCGCTTTTAGCAAGATTCGCCCTGTAGTCAAAACTACCTTGAAACGGCCCTGCAGTAAGATAAATAGAAATGTGTGACTTATGTAGATTTTTTGGGGTTGTTATTTTATAAACCATGTTGAAAATTAGTCTAGTAAATGTGTGGAGGTACGAAAGTTATTTATAGGTCTTTTTAGAAAATTCCTTTAAATACTTATTCTATGTGTTCTGATGTGAGAAATGCAGAAGAAAAACTTTATCAACCTAACTTGTTAATATTCTTCATCCTTGCGCAGTGTGTTGTTTATGCTGTGACTATATTATATAACCATGATGAATAACACATTTCTGAGACACTCGCTTTTGTTTGCGTCTGCTACAAAGGGCATCTCTTAAAATTTAATAGTACTTCAGAGACTCTTCAGAAAGCACAAGTAGCTTTAATGGTTCTTTAGCCAACCGGCCAATGGTGTTAAGTAATCACTGCTGTGCTTTTATAAGTAACCCCCTTGGAGTCGCATCTGGTTCTGCTGCGGCCATGCTGCCATGTCTAAGAGGATGTCAGATGTGTTATGGATTTGGCAGGAGCACAGAAAACCATGCAGTGATCTATTTACAAAGTTAGTAAATGATTAGTCTATGAACTCTAACTTTACTTAATGGGAGACTTTATCAAATGAAAAATGTATGCCAGATTTACCCACTGGCTTTTGCTCTGTACTCATCTGGGGAATCGCTGGAATATATGCAGCTGAACATTATTAATTATTACATTACAGAGTATGATCAGTGCCTATTACTTGTGGAAATCAAAAGCTTCTTGAAACTTTTCTCTGCATAATTAAATAGCACCTGTATCTGTCTCTCTGCTTTACAGATCGCTTAGCTATTTTTAACATTATTGTAGCACTGCTATGTTTTCATGTTCTTATACCTTATGTACTGGCTATGGAAAAGAATCAAAACATCTGCTTCAGGTGGGGATACCAGTATTTAGAAATGAGCTACATTGTTAAATGGCCCTAAATATGAGATTTGCAGTCTCCAGTGGTCGAGCCACCTAAGGAGTCCTAAAGGGCCGGCCCCATCAGGTATTATCTACCCTTGTTCCTCACTCCCGCACTCAATTTCTGGGGAGGTTGCCATCATACCAGTTCTCCCTGCTTGAAGGGGGCAGGTTTTTATCGCTGGAGCTGGTACTATATTGCAACTGACAATTGTGGGTAAAACCACGCCTACACGCAGCAGCCAATGGTCACACAATGATGCCATTGGCCGGAGCATGTGGACGTGGTTTGGGCTGCATGTGGTGATCACCATATAGTACTATCCCTGGCAACACTATCCTTTCAAGCAGGTTTCAAAAAGGTAAACTGTCTACCCCCTTCTTGGAAGTTGAGCACTGAGGAGTGAGGGTAGTTAACGTCTTTTTTTTGTGTGTGGCACCACCTCTTTAAAATGTACCTGTCCTTAACGAAAACATTTGATCGGGATCTCACTGTTGAGACTGCCACTGATTGGGGAGATGCTTCACTGCACTCCCTCCAGTGATCCCATTGACTTATGTTATAATGGAGCAGACTGGATGGAGATCGCTATAAGCTGGGGAGTGAAATGTGCTGCTGCACGCTTCTCCCGGCTTTTTTGTCCTGATCGGTGAGGGGTCTCCGCAGTAAAAACAAGATTTTAGAATTATTTTAAAAGATAAAAAGTAAAGTGGTTTAGAAAATCTATATTTGAAATCTATGAAGACTTGCGGCTTCCCCATCATTCGGGCAATAATCATTTGCGGATGAAGAGACCATTCCAGCCGTTTCCAGTCATAATGGGTACACCAGCCTACCTTCCAGCCCTCTTAGATTGATGTCATTTTGTACAGGGAAGGTTATCAAAATTACGGCATGTATCTAGACCTTCTGTACAACATGTATAAAGGCTCTATTGCAAACAAAAATGTGTAGTTGTCAGCTCACCGGCCAAGAATTCTCTGGTGCCCCGGATTCACATCTGGCAAATGCGTGGTACTACAGTTCAGGAAAAGAAGTCGGTAATCCAGCACTTAAAGCAGAGAGATTCTTTTATTTTTCCAAATGCCAAATGTACAAACAACACCTAAGTGCAGTGACCCCACAGGACGCGTTCCAAGCGCATGCGCGCTCTTGATCACCTGAAAGAGCGCGCATGCACTTAGGTGTTGTTTGTACATTTGGCATTTGGAAAAATAAAAGAATCTCTCTGCTTTAAGTGCTGGATTACCGACTTCTTTTCCTGACATAAAGGCTCTATTACATGGGACAGTTATTGGCAATTCGGGCAGATATCATCCTGTATAATAAGGGGAGGGGGTGGGGGGGTGGGAGAGCTAGCTCTCAGCCATTGGACATGCCAAAAAAGAATTGCCTGCTGACCGCACATCTCTCCGTGTAATAGGAAATGGGGCGCTCACTTAAACCAAAATGCTCTTAATCCAAGTTAGGGTGGGTTCACATTGAGGAATTCTCACGGATAAACTCTGCGGAATTCAGTCGGCTGTACACGCTCATGGACAAGCGCCTTTCCGCCGGCTCCATAGACGCCATTCTATGGGCCGGCTGATTCCGTGTTCCGCCAAAGAACTGACGTTTCAAGTGTTTCGGCAGAATAGGGAATCAGCCGGCTATGTCTATTGTCTATGGAGTCGGCGGAAAGGCGTACGTCCATGAGTGCATACAATCGGCGGAATTCTGCGGAGTTTATCAGCGAGAATTCCTCAATGTTAACCCATCCATACTCTTAAACCAAGGTACCACTGTATTTGGTAGGAGGTTACGTGCAATGACTTACTAGCCCTATAGATGAGAAAACATGGGACATGAAGACCAATTGTGTCGTTGTCCAAATCCAATGCTATTTTACAGGTGGTTTTATTACAGAAAATGAGTAATTCTTCTAACTCTAAATTTATAATATTTAATACCAGGTACGCTGTTCTCTATGTAGATATTTTTAACCTCAAAAGCCGTCTTTATCGGAAAAATTTTAAACTGGATTCTTGTAAAGGTTTACACAGTAAGTAACCATCGAGGGCGTATTCAGAATGACTTTAGCGTTCTCCGACCTGGAGATTCCTTTTCAAAGACAGGAGAAAATATATAAAAGTATAACTATTTAAAAGATTGTGATTAGATTCTGGTAATTAGATCCCAGTAGGCTATTTTCCCCGACCAGAATTGAGTGTAGGATGTCATTTCTATAAGAAGGCAATTTGGATTGGAATTTTTAATGAACATTATATAGCAAGAATGGAACCTTTTAATTCCTGCACCTGTGCGCCCTGTTTAATGACATGCAAATTAATTCTGAAGTATCTGACCTCTGTTTTTGCTTGCAGCCTACAAGCATTATTATTCAATATTTCCTCTCCGGTGTATGCTTTGATTAGATGATATGGCACAAACATGAATATATAATGCCCAGGTAGAGCGATGATTTAACTCGTACTATGGAGCGCTAAAAAAATCTTCCATAATCACGGAAATCTAACAGCGCCGCATCGCTCTTCTGATTACATTCATTACGGTCGACAGACACACGAAACAAACTAAGACGGCAGAAGGACCACTGATTAGATCTCTGGTGTGTCGCCTAATGGGTTGAACGCCATATTCTGTCTATAACAAAAGTGTCAGCTTTGATTTTAATGATACATTTTTAGGAAATTCCTAGGCTTGGATTACTCTATGAACATGTCATGTCATGAAAGCTTTAGGATATAAGTGGAGCCGGGGTATAGGTAATCTATCTTGGTGCTATTTCTTTCAGTGTATGGAGCCAAAAAGGTAAAGGCTTCGGACCCTTTCAATTTATGTTGTAAGAATTTTTTTTTTTTAATCAAGTTTCCCCCCCCCCCCCCCCCATGAATATCCCATAGTGACAAAGGGGGAAAAGAATGTTAGAAATCTTCGCTCATTTACTGAAAATGAAAAGCTAAATCTTGCCGCTTTGGCAGTGATTCCAGCCTCCAGTCTAATATGGCAATTAATATGCCTTTGTAATTTATTGTATGTTACATTATCTTTTTTAATTGCAAAATTGTTTTATACATGAAATGTATTCTATACCGCCAAAGCCAGTTACATGGGTGTAAAGGGCAGGTCACCTCTGTGGTCAAATAAACACAAATCAATGAGAAGGATCAGAGTATTGGCTCTGTAGTTATGGTGGTGGTGAGGTCAAGTGAATATTAGATGTTCTATTTTTCACTTCTGTTGGGAGTTTTTACACATATAGGCTATGTTCACACAATGTCTTTTCATCTCCGTTTAAAATGACGCCCGTCATTTTGAGTCTAAAATAACGGACGTTATTTAGCATCCTGACCTCCCCTTGGTGCACTGACGGCTGTTGGCACATTATTCTAGTTTTAGTTACTAATTGGACTTTGCATGTGGCTTAATTGAATTGTCCATTAAATTTAATAGTAAAAACGGAGACAGAACGGTGACAAAAGGAAAACTGTGTGTGAACTACAAATAAAAAACGTCCGCTGTTTGCAAAAGTCGTCGGTCCCCAGCAAAAACGTCTGTTATTCAATACGCTGTGTGCATTGGACATCTGTCTTCCCATTGACTTCAATGCATTGCATTGCAGTCAGTTAAATCTTGGCAAAAATGGACGTTATTTTAAATATGAAAATCGGTCGCATTTTTAATATTTTTGATGTTGTGTGAACATAGCCATAGGCTATGTTCACACAACGTCCTAAAAAGGAAAAAGGCGTCTGCTTTTTGCGTTTAAAAAGACGTCCGTTACTGCATCATTTTAATATGCTTCACTAAAATGCATTGAAGTCTATGGAATAACGGACGTCTTTTTCAAACATTGTATTGCATGCATCCGCCTCAAAAGACTTCCGTTTTTCAATACACTGTGTGAAAAAGGTAGGTAGGGTCTTTGGATATGGTTCTGACCTCTTTCTTATAGTTGTAAATGCTCTTAGTTCTTTATAGGAATAGTATTTAATATATAGAAGCCTATAGGACCTTGGTTTATAAGTAGGGATGGTTCGAACCGAGTTCGGTTCGGGTTCGTACGAACCCGAACTCTCGGCAATGATTCCTGCTGTCTCGGGGAACCTGAACCTCTGCAGTTTCGGACCATCCCTATTTATAAGTATATGATTTTATGTAGAGAGGTTAAAAAAAAAAAAAAGAGAGAGATTTGTTGTGTCTGGAATCCAATACAAAAAAGTCATCCTCTATTAGATGACATATTATTGAGACATTTTGCCATAGAGCAATATTTTAAAGTATGCCTGTCATGAAAAAAACATAAAAAATAAATAACAACTTTGGACTTGTCACAGACATGTCAAAAGTTCTTATCCGTCAGTGCGTGAGTGTTCATGCCCCTTTAGATGGTCATTTCTCCTTCTCCACCCACATACCATTAATAGTACTGTATAAATTATCCCCCCATAGTATCCTCCCATAGTACCAGCCTGTTCAGTGCACTTTCAATAGCACTTTGTTATGGCGTTACAGAGAGGAGTATGTGTAGTGCTGTAAGCTGGAGAAGTAAGGGAGGAAGTGACTGTGTGAGTACTGCTTGCAAAAACTTATCTCTGGTCCCGCCCCATGACATGAATTGAATAAGAAACAGCTTTTGGCCATATAGGCCACTTTCAGAAACTCTATTCTATACAGTACCTTCTACACCATTGTGTGTTTGTTTGTATAGCGCACACAGATTCAGCAGCACTTTACCTATCTGTCTGTTTTTTTGGGGGTATGTGGGAGGAAGCCGGAGTACCCGGAGGAAACCCACGCAAACACGGAGAGAACATACAAACTCTTTGCAGATGTTGAACCCAGGTTGATCTCCACGCTGCAAAGCTACAGTGCTATATTATTAGAGAGGATATAAGGGGAGTAACTAGAAATGACTTGGCACGATAGTAAACTTTTGATTGGGCCCCCCAACTGACCACAAACTTATCAAGTGTAGTCATAACCTTTAACATTTAGCTGCAAGTATTCGTCAGGAGCCCTTGCAGTTAATGGGATATATGCAGCACTAAGGAGGCCCACCAGGCCACTGGGCGACTGTTATAGGGCCAGCCGCATCAGGGGGCCCAGTAGCCCACTCCTGTAATACACCGCGCCCCCTGATGCAGCGGGCCATGTAGCAGTCGCTATAGCTGCTATGGTGGTAGTTACACTCCTGGAGGATATATATAACTTTTTATTATGAATTACAATGCATAGCTCAATTATGGCGATTTATTTTTAATTTGAGTTAATTCTGCTTTCTTCAAATATATGAAATGATTTCTGCATCTGCTCGGAAATCACCTACAGTAGTACATTAGTACATTAGTATCAGATGACAACAAAGTTACTGACCATCTTTAGATATTAGCATTCAGTCACTGCTTTTCCTCCTACACATATGCTAATACTATATCATTACCAAACAATTGACCTACCTTATAATTACTCCAATTATTACTATTTTCTTGTCTATGTAAATATATAAATACTAGTTCCTCTTTTATTGATTGCAACCGCCTATTATTATTATTTTTTTTTTTGTAAAGAACATTTTGCATACAGTGCTGAAGTCCTGAAATGTGTCAAAGAAAAGCGCAGTATGCATACTGATGTATTGTTATGTCCACCTTAGCCTGCCGTGTATTACTAGTCATTGCAATGACCCCCCCTAGTCCATGGCTTTGAGGTCTTCAAATAGTCATTGCCAAACAAGGTGCTTGAAATTCTGGGAGAATCAACTATTTTATGATAACCTGGCTTGTATTGCTTTTGATATATTGTTTGCTCAGAAATCCTAATGTAAAAGGTTTGTATATTACAGCTGGTAATATTATAATCCATGTGATCTATGGCATTTGTGAAACTTGTACTTTGTACAAATTATATATTTTTTTATTAAACCCTGAGAATATTGTACTGAATTATTTATAGACTGTAAATGTGTGGAGGAGTGTGGGCTTTAAATTCAAAATTTATAAAGAAGCTGGAGCCTAGAATCTATTTACTTAAAAGATCTAGGAAGGGATAAAGCCATGTCTGCCTTGTAGAACTGAAATACGTTATGGTTGTCTGTACTGTTCCTATCTATGTATCTGTCTATCGAGTCTTAAAGCGAATGTATCATCAGGTACATCACTTTAAGTTTTTTTACATGAATAGGCCAGTGTCGGCATGGGGATGCTGGCAGGGGCGGATTAACTTTTCTATAGGCCCTGGGCTGTTCACCAGGTCTGCCCCCCACCCACTTTAACTATGGTAGCGTAGTTTTCATAATACAGGATAGATAATGTCATGATGCCCTGAATTTTAAAATATTGCTGGCAGAACGGTCACCAGGAGACATTACACCACTGAAAGTATGTCTTTTTGGGTGGCCATGGGCCGCCCAGGAGCTCAGGGCCCTGGTCTACCGCCCAAAACTGACCTATTACAATCCGCTACTGGATGGTGGTGCCTCGAATCTTTTTCAAAACCGTGGTCTGATTCCCTTGCACGGCCCTGGTCTATTCCTGGCCACAGCCCAGCCTAAAGCACTGGAGGTGGGCCCGCCGGCCCCCAGTTTTACCATCTCCCCTCTGTGATAATGCTCTATTGATTGTAATGGATCCGCATCACAGAGGGGAGGGCTGTCATCACACTGAGGATGGGCAGCTGGTCCCGCCTCTAGTGCTTAAGGCCGTTTCGGTGCCCGGGAATAGATCTGCTTAAAGCCATGTACCTGATGGTAAGTTCGCTTTAAATATATGCAACCTAATCAACTATATACATTTCATGATTAATATGGGGATGCCTCTCATTCACTGTCAACAAAACCGCAGACCAAATCTATGAATATGAAAAGGGGCTGTCTGCATTTTCTCCTAATCTGATGGACATCTGGCACTGTCTGGCTCACAGCTGTTTGACGAGGCTTTGGCATTAGTGCATACATGAGATTTTAGTGGCGTCATTGCTGCTACTGGTCCCCTAGACGTCCCATCTATGTTGCACAACTATTTCTTATTCACTCCATTTCAGGGTATGGTACCAGAACTGATGATAGGTTAAAGGGTAAACGGAGAGGAGATATTAGATTCAGGAGGCATGGCTGTGTGCATAAAGTTGTAGGAACACAAGGAACAGCTACCTAGAGATTTATGAGTGGTCAGAGATCAGAGGGAAGACGTTATTTGCCTTTTGTTCACAGTAAGGATCCTCTGGAAAGGGTAAAGTGGTTTACAGATTTCATATATGGAGCACATGCTCTCCCTAAGCCCCTCCCCCATTTCCTGTGTTCATTCTTGGTCTCTCTGTTACTAGAGATGAGCTGAGCCTAAGAACAGAAAGATTCAGCAGATTGAAGAGAAGTGAGACAACTAGTTGCCCTAGTAGTAATGAAATGGTTTAAAATTGTTAGGAATCACATGACAGTAAGCATTTAAGGGAACACAACATAGAAAAAATAAAAAATAAAAAATAAAAATATATATATATATATATATATATTATATCCCAGCAATATTTCCCTAAATCACCTTCTTTGCCTTGAGACTATTTCATTTTGCAATAACTACTAGAAACACAGAGATATAACCAGCCTCATCTTAATCCTTAGAATGTTGAGACTTTGTATTGCCCTCCTGGAGTTGAGATCATTTATCCTAACGTGTTGCAGAAGCCTACGTTTAACATTACTCGGATTACTTCTAGATACTCAGTATCTTGATCTCTGGTGCATTGAGATATCCAGACATAACATCTTGCCGTGTCAGGTTAACACACTAAAGCCAAACATGGCTACAGTACATCCGTGTAGGGGTCATTTTAGTAAACGAGTGCCTAGCTGCTACATTGTCGATCGGTTACTGGACCTATTGGACAGCCCGATAATTGGGCAGTAAGGGCTGCATTGACATTATTAGTGATGTCCATGCAGCCCTTGCCCAAACACCTGATACCTTACTAGGAGCGGGGAGAGGTAAGGTATCAGGTTTTTGGCCAGCCGTTGGCCACGCATCACTATTACACGTAGTGATGCGCAGTTGGCGGCCGACAATTTTAGGTGCAAACCTAAACCAATGATCAGCCAATGATCATTTCATTGGCTGATCATTACCTCCATTACATAGAGTGATAACTGCCCAAATCGTCCTTATTTGGCCAATTATCACACTGCGTTATAGGGCCCTAAAGAAGTCTGTGCCCCTGGAAATCTTTCATTCCCCTTCTCCTTCACACAGTCCTAGCTACAAAAGTTGCCTCCCCCCCCCCCCCCACTGACCTACTACCACTAATGTTCTGCTAATAAGCTAACTGATCCCCTAAGCCTGTCAGCAGAAGGAAATGAACCCTTCTGTTCTCTGCAGGATTCTTGTTTGCTTCACAAAAATGAAAAATGTTCATAATTTCCCATTTGGTTTATCGTCCCATTAAATTCCGCCCGGCTATGTTTAGTTAGTGCCTACTGTACTTGACTTCATCTTACTCGGGGCATGTATGGTAAATTTCTATTTATGTATTTTTAGCTAAAGAGTGGGGGGGGGGGGGGGGAACTCGGCGTAACAAAAACGAATCGAGCCTCACATGAAACCGCATACATCTGCGCCTTAAATTTAATAGTACTAATGAATGAATGAAAGCTCCGATCAGAGCAGCGTCTGGTAGAGTCATTTTCCCTTCTTTATACCTTGCCTCTAAATTAAAATGGGAGCAGGTAGTGGTCTCTCTATATTGCGGAGTGCCGCGACACAGCTCATTAAGTCATTTGAATAATTCCGACCATTTCTTCCATCAGTTTTATGGCCAGGTTGTATAATAACAAAGTCTTTCTTTATGATCCTGAAATTAATGCATTATGTTTGCAGAAATTAGCTTCTTCCCATAAAGCTTCAGCTGGGTAGTAAATAAATTCTAGTCTAGCCTTTAGATCCATAAACTAAATGGAGCAAGCAAAATGGATATGACACCTCTGTCACCGCTATTAAATCTGTATTTGTAAATACAATGCATAAATCTAATATTCAGCCCCGTGAATGGGGACTAAGGACCTGGTCCTAGGTTCCACTTTCCATTCAGGTCATATCGGTATTATGGCACATAATGGACTAGCCTAAACTAAGCACTCGTAGTATAGTAACAGTTCTGATGTGTACAATGTAGAAATAACATGTTCTGATGTGTAAAATATAGAAATATGTCCTTGTGATCTCTACATCCTATCTGTAGTTAGAGAGAGATATTTACCTCACTTGGATAGATGTATGTTATATGTCTACCTATTATACTTTCGATCGAAGAAGGGGTCCAGCCTTGGGCAAATAATTCACAAAAAACATTCTGGGAAGCCACCCCCACATACAAACTCCTCGTACATTTGTTTAAAAACCCGCACACCGCTCGCTGCTACGTGGCGCTCGCTGTGGCGGCCTTCACTTCCATGTCCTCCAAGGCCATGTCCTCCGTACACAATGTCTCAATCGAAGAAGGGGTCCAGCCGCATGGTCACTAACCGGAAGTGAAGGCCACGGCAGCCAGTGCCACATGCCAGCGAGCGGTTATCGGGTTTAATAGAGCATGGATAGTAATATATGAAGTTTTTGGGTGTGGGGGGGGGCAGCTCCCCGAATGATTTAATTGTAATGTATTTTGCACTAGGTCCAATAATTTCCGTTCGGAGAACTGGGCCTTTGCTACCGCGTGGTCACTAACCGGAAGTGAAGGCCGCAGCAGCCAGCGCCACGTGCCAGCAAGCGGTTTGTGGGTTTAATAGAGCATGGTAGTCGTAATATACAAGTTTTTTGGGTTGGGGTGGCTCCCAGAATCATATAATTGTAAATAAATTCGCACTAGGTCCAATAATTTCCGTTTGAAGAACTGGGCCTTTTCGCGCGGTCACTTACCGATGATTTAATTGTAATTTAGTTTGCGCCAAGCTCAAGAATTTGCATTCGGAAGGCAAAGCCTTTTCGACAGCTTGATCACCAACCGGAAGTGACGGCCAACGCAGCCCGCACCACGTGGCAGCGAGTGGTGTGCATGTTTGAGCAGAGTAGTTTTACGAGGTGTTTGGGGGGCTTCCCCCGAATGTAGTCAAGGTGTTTGGCGAATGTCTTTGTAGCCCTTTTCAACTGCGTCTTGTGAACAGCGTGTTTGCAAGACAATTTATATTTTACACTAGAAAATGTACCCGGCGCTGCCCGGGTATAAAGTGTCAGTGTGTTAATTAGATTTGTTCTAAGGTGCCCAGGAGGCCAAGCTAAAGGTATTGTTTCATCTGAGTTAATCAGTGGAATTAGTGTATACCTGTAGTGCATAGTTGGAGGGGTTCTGTATACCCACAATGTATAGTTTTTAGGGGTCTCGCATATCTGTAGTGCATAGTTGGGGGGGCTGTATACCTATAGTGTATAGTTGGGGGGGTCCTGTATACCTGTAGTGTGTAGTTGGGGGGGGCTGTATACCTGTAGTGTATAGTTGAGGGAGGACCTGTATACCTGCAGTGTACAGTTGGTGAATGTCCTGTATACCTGTACTGCATAGTTCGGGTGTCCTGTATACCTGTAGTATATAGTTGGTGCTGTATACCTGTAATGTATAGTTGGTGGAGGTCTTGTATACCTGTAGTTTATAGTTTGAGGGTCCTGGATACCTGTGGTGTATAATTGGTGGAGGTCTTGTATACCTGTAGTACATAGTTTGGGGGTCCTGTATACCTGTAGTGCATAGTTAGAGGGTCCTGTATAACTGTAGTATAGAGTTGGTGGAGGTCCTGTATACCTGTAGTGTATAGTTTGGGGTCCTATATACCTGTAGTATATAGTTGGTGGAGTTCCTGTATACCTGTAGCATAGAGTTGGTGAAGGTGCTGTAGACCTGTAGTATAGAGTTGGTGTAGGTCCTGTATACCTGTAGTGTATAGTTTTGGGGTCCTGTATACCTGTAGTGTATAGTTTGGGGTCCTGTATACATGTAGTATATAGTTGGTGGAGGTCCTGTATACCTGAAGTATATAGTTGGTGGAGGTCCTGTATACCTGTAGTGTATAGTTTTGGGGTCCTGTATACCTGTAGTGTAAAGTTTGGGGTCCTGTATACCTGTAGTATAAAGTTGGGGGAGGTCCCTTGCACCTGTAGTGTATAGTTTTAGGGTCCTGTATACCTGCAGGGTCATATTTACCATTAGGCACCTATGGTCTGGTGCGTAGGGTAGCACCTTGCAGAGGGGCAGTACCCTCCCGTTCAGACTTGCCAGAAAATCTGGTGTCTTTTCAAAGGGG
This sequence comes from Dendropsophus ebraccatus, assembly GCF_027789765.1. Classification (NCBI taxonomy): domain Eukaryota; kingdom Metazoa; phylum Chordata; class Amphibia; order Anura; family Hylidae; genus Dendropsophus; species Dendropsophus ebraccatus. The sequence continues at coordinate 52,913,943 of NC_091468.1, forward strand.
GGTATGGTGGTATAGTGGTGTTATCCAGTCACAGTATGGCAGTATTGGTCAGGTCTGGTATGGCAGTGTTATTCAGTCACAGTGTATCGGTATTGGTCATGTCTGGTATGGCGGTGTTATCCAGTCACAGTATGGCAGTATTGGTCAGGTCTGGTATGGCAGTGTTATTCAGTCACAGTGTGTTTGTATTGGTCAGGTCTGGTATAGTGGAGTTATCCAGTCACAGTATGGCGGTATTGGTCAGGTGTGGTATGGCAGTGTTATCCAGTCACAGTATGGCAGTATTGGTCAGGTCTGGTATGGCAGTGTTGTTCAGTCACAGTGTGGCGGTATTGGTCAGGTCTGGTGTGGCGGTGTTCTGCAGTGACAGTGTGGTGGTATTGGTCAGGTCTGGTATAGTGGTGTTATCCAGTCACAGTATGGCAGTATTGGTCAGGTCTGGTATGGCAGTGTTATCCAGTCATAGTATGGCGGTATTGGTCAGGTCTGGTATGGCAGGGTTATCCAGTCACAGTATGGCGGTATTGGTCAGGTGTGGTATGACAGTGTTATCCAGTCACAGTATGGTAGTATTGGTCAGGTCTAGTATAGCAGTTTTTTCCAGTCATAGTATGGTGGTATTGGTCAGGTGTGTTATGACAGTGTTACCCAGTCAAATTATGGTAGTATTGGTCAGGTCTGATTTGATGGTGTTATCCAGTCACATTATGGCGGTATTGGTCAGGTCTGGTGTGGCGGTGTTATCCTGTCACAGTTTGCCGGTATTGGTCAGGTCTGGTATGGCAGTGTTATCCAGTCACAGTATGGCGGTATTGGTCAGGTCTGGTATGACAGTGTTATCTAGCACAGTATGGCGGTATTGGTCAGGTCTGGTGTGGCAGTGTTACCCAGTCACAGTTTGGTATACCTGTAGTGCCCTGTATATACATGTACTGTATAGATGGAGTAGGGGGTCCTGTATATACATGTACTGTATAGATGGAGTAGGGGGTCCTGTATATACATGTACTGTATAGATGGAGTAGGGGGTCCTGTATATACATGTACTGTATAGATGGAGTAGGGGGTCCTGTATATACATGTACTGTATAGATGGAGTAGGGGGTCCTTTATATACATGTACTGTATAGATGGGGTAGGGGGTCCTGTATATACATGTACTGTATAGATGGAGTAGGGGGTCCTGTATATACATGTACTGTATAGATGGAGTAGGAGGTCCTGTATACATGTACTGTATAGTTGGAGTAGGGGGTCTACCAGTTATTACTGTGGATGTTGTGAGGCAGCTTCCCTAGCAACCATTGCTCCCTGTGAAAATGAAAGCAGTAATCCTATTGGTTGCTAAGGCTCCAACTGCCGTGTCTGCTGCAGCTAATTATATCACCTGTGTTTGCAGTGAGGAGATTTTCCCATTCATCTCTATGGGGCGCCTCTCTTTCCCCTCCCCCTCCCCTCCCGTACATCTGGCGGGGACGGGACCTTCGCAATAACCTTCCCGGGCACCCAATGTATCTGTGTGCCAAATTTGGGGTCAAACGGTTCAGGCGTTTGGAAGTCTATAGAGGACAGACAGACAGACAGACTTTGATTTTTATGATATAGATATTTGAGGTTTTTAGTGATACTACTACTATACTACTACTACTACTATATGACCAATTAAAAAATATATATATTATTAGAATAATAATTAAAAGAAAATGTAAACCAAGTTGGAAGTATGGTCCAGGGCCGGACTGGGACTTAAAATCAGCCCTGGCACTCAAATCTCAGCAGCACACATACCATATCCTTCCGATATAATATGGATAGCAGAGTACTATACATGCTGTAGCGAATTCTGCTTTAATTGACCAAGTTCTTCATTACTTACTTAAATATGTGAACCCCACCATCAACGCATAAAAATAGAGATAAAATATAATATACTGTGGATTTGATGTTGCATATTTTTGTATTTATGTATTTCAGCAGCATCAAATCTGCAATGGATTATGTGTAAGTAAAGAGCTGTAAAAAGGTGTGTGGGGGAGATACAGTATAAGTGACAGGACCTTTAGTCTAATGTAAACTTTTATAATCTCCATTTCATTACCAGCGGAAGTGTCACAGAGGCGGAGCCGAACCACAACTTCACCTCTGATTGACATACATGGCCGGGCTACGGCTGTCACTGTGACACTTCAGCTGGTAATGAAAATAATGATTATAAATAGTGGTTATAGTGCAGGAGGCGTTTTTGCTGACTTGTTGTTCTCTTTTTCTTGCTCAGCTATCATGAAGACTTCTATGGCCATAACTCCTCTCTGCAAGATCTACTAGACAAAAAATTTTAGGCTCCTTGCTCCAGCATCCATCCAAGAGTATTGCTTTACACAGTAACCTTTCTCCCTCTGTGCCCCCATATAAGCAGTTGGAACCTCCAAATAGTAGTCTCCACTTTGTAACATCTCCATATATAGCCCCCCCCCCTTGTAACAGGCCCAATCAACCCCCCCACACTTTGTAATATTACCATATAGAATAGTTCCCCCCTTTGTAATAAGCTTTTATGAAATAGCTCCCCCCTGCTTTGTAACATTCCTATATAAAAAAAAGTCACCCCCACTTTGTAATATGCCCATATAGAATAGCCTGCTACTCCCATATAGAATAGCTTGTCCTCCATATAAAATAGCCTGCTACCCCATATAGAATAGCCTGTCCCCCATATAGAATAGCCTGTCACCCCATATAGAATAGCCTGTCCCCCATATAGAATAGCCTGCTACCCCATATAGAATAGCCTGCTACCCCATATAGAATAGCCTGCTACCCCATATAGAATAGCCTGTCCCCTATATAGAATAGCTTGCTACCCCATATAGAATAGCCTGCCCCCCATATAGAATAGTACGCCACTAACATATAGAATGGCCTGCCCCCATATAGAATAGCCTGCTCCCCCATATAGAATAGCCTGCCTGCAGGCCTGTATTTAGAGTTCATGCTGCCCTAGGCACTTTGGATGCTGAGGCTCCCCGCCCCCGTGCCCCCTCCCCCTCGGCACTGGCAGGTTACATGCAAGGTGTATACCCTGGCACAGCTGGCAGGCCGGCACCCCAGCACCCAGTATTACTGAGCGGCTGTCAGTAGTACTGGGTACTGGGGTGCCGCTGTGCTTGATGCCCGCCACTACAACTGCAGGCACTACAACTCCCAGCATATCCTGAATGCTGGGAGTTGTAGTGCCTGCAGCTGTTGTAGTTGGATCCTTGATGCTTTATGGAGATAAGAATACATAGATCTGTGGGGGCTCAGTGTAGGGAAGTGACCCCAGAACATCACTAATAGGGGATAGGGGTAGATGTTTTTGTTCTATCCCCTATTAGTGATGTTCTGGGGTCACTTCCCTGTACTGAGCCCCCCCCCCCCCCCCCAGATCTATGTATTCTGATCTCCCACAAAGCATCCAGCATTCAGGATATGCTGGGAGTTGTAGTGCCTGCAGCTGTTGTAGTTGGGTCCTAGTTTAAAAGTTTGTGTACTGTAGTGACCGCAGGGCTGTGTCAGTACACTACCGCAAACAATACACTGACCCATTTAGACCCCAATAATACACAGGTTCTGCACACTATAGAAGTCATTACAGTGCAGTTACTAAAGACTCACAGGTGACGTCTTCTCGTCTGTTTTTTTTTAATGTAGACAAAAACCTAGCTGACCTTATTTTTATGTACGTTTAAAAAAAATGTGTTTTTTTTATGATGGAAGTCAATGGAGAAACAGATTAAAAACGGATGAGCACAAGTGCATCTATTTTCCATCTGTTTTGTTTTTCCTCCTTTTTTTGCAAAAAATATATGAAAAAATGGTTTGCAAAAACAGTGTGAACCCAGCTTTATCCTGCTAGGTCCCTAAGATCAGTGATCTGTTTCTCTTATGGCTCTACTAGGCATTGCTCCCATCTAGCCAGAATCCTGCTCCACACTGATGAGGGACAACACCCCGAAACAGCTGTCTGTGGATGGATACCTGGCCTTGGTTTTTCCCTTGTCATTACATTGACTTATAGGGACACTTAATGTGGTGGTTTTGGTGGTTTCCCTACAGGAGCCACCCCTTGGCTGGGTCCTTCCCGGAGAAATATCTGGCTAGTCCTGTGTTTTGAGACTCTTAAATGAGGCTCCACGGGCTGTTCTTTGCATATTTTGAGAACAGAAGGTCAGGACACATTGAAATCCAGTTGATTAATCTTCTTATTAATCATTTTCTGGTGGAGAGTTAAAGTATCACCATATATGTTAGATGGTCAGGATTAGAGATGAGCGAACTGTTTGGACTTTTGGTCCGAAAGCAGTTCGCTCTCTCATCATGCCTTTGATCCCGGCCGCATAATTTGGCTCACGGGAATATGCGGACAGGATATTCCAGGGAATCCCTGTTAAATTCCCTGGAATATCTTGGCCGCATATTCGCGGGAGCGCAACTATGCGGCCGGGATCAAAGGCATGCCGAGAGAGCGTCGATGCTGTCGGACCAAAAGTCCGACAGTCCGCTCATCTCCAGTCAGGATATCCTCCAAAAACCACCAGGTTCAGCTAGTAGCTGCCTAATAGATTGTAGTCACTTATAAAATGTAATACAGTAGGCTTCTGCCATATACAGGTCGCTACAACCTTTTATTTGGAACTTAGTGATACAGATGTGGGAGGTTCAGATGTGTCATACCCATAATTTGTTGTTTTTTTCAAACGATTCCATTGATGCTTCTGTTTTGTCACCTTTACAAAAAGCCAAATGAAATGATCAATATCACAGCGTAAAAGAACAAGTTATATACACATCTATTTTTATATTGAGTGTCTGATTTTTTTTTTGAGGTGAAGAACATTTTGTACAAATAAAGATGTTTACCTAGCGGCGTTTCTCCTTACCTAAAAAAAAAAAAAAAATTGTTGTCCGTGACATTAAAACACATTTTTGATGAGACTGAATTATTTCTGATTATCAGTACCAAGAGCTCCACTGAGTCATAAGCCGAAGATGGGAGATCATACAGTTCCAAACTCAAGAGCATTTTTATTCTCTCTTTCATTTTTGTCCATCTGATTTTGTTTAGTCCATCTGCCATAGAAAGTAACTAAATGTTGGACTGTGATGTATTTTCACAAGTCACGCTTTTGTTGAACCCACTGTTAACCAAGTAGTTGGTGACTCGTGAGCCAAAGATGCTGCTCTATACTTTGGGAGGAAGGTTTTTGTTTTCTTGATTATATTGCTTAACCCCTTCGGGACCAGGCTAATTTTTTCCTCCTTGTGCTTAAAAGGCCATAGCACTTGCATTTTTACACCTAGAAACCCACATGAGCCCTTATTTTTGGCGTCACTAATTGTACTTTGCAATGACAGACTGAATTTTTGCATAAAGTACACTACGAAACCAGAAAAAAATTCAAAGTGTGGTGAAATTGAAAAAAAAAAACGCATTTCTTTTATTTGGAGGGAATGTGTTTTTACGCCATTCGCCCTGGGGTAAAACTGACTTGTTATGCATGTTCCTCAAGTCGTTACGATTAAAACGATATATAACATGTATAACTTATATTGTATCTGATGGCCTGTAAAAAATTCAAACCATTGTTAACAAATATACACTCCTTAAAATCGCTCTATTCCCAGGCTTATAACGCTTTTATCCTTTGGTCTATGGGGCTGTGTGAGGTGTCATTTTTTGCGCCATGATATGTTCTTTCTATCGGTACCTTGATTGCGCATATACGACTTTTTGATCGCTTTTTATTACATTTTTCTGGATTTGATGCGACCAAAAATGCGCAATTTTGCACTTTGGGATTTTTTGGCGCTGACGCCGTTTACCGTGCGAGATCAGGAATGTGATTAATAGTTCGGGCGATTACGCACACAGCGATAGCAAACATGTTTATTTATTTGTTTACTTTTATTTATAACCTGGGAAAAGGGGGTGATTCAGACTTTTATTAGGGGAGGGGGCTTTTTACTTATAACAATACTTTTTTTTTTTTTTTTTTTTACACATATACCTAGGGGACTTCTAGTATATATACTTTGATCTCTCATTGAGATCTTTGCTGTATAGATATACAGATGTGGATATATAGATATATGCAGCCGGAAACAAACGAGTGCCGAGCCGGGGACGGCGCCATCTTGGACGAGTCCCCGGCCGACATCAGACAGGGAGATCGCTCCTCCGGGACGAGCGATCTCCGCCACTAGACACCAGGGAAGTGCTGCAGCCGGTAATCGGATGCAGCGGTCATGTTTGACAGCTGCATCTGATTACTGTATTAGCGGGCACGGCGATCGGACCCTGCCCGCTAATACCGGCGGTCCCGGGCTACAAGCGGCACCCGGGACCGCCGCGGTTCAGAGCATGGTCACCGCACGGCCCCGTCCTGAACTCCCGCACCCACGTTACGTCCTCGTGTGGGAAAGGGTTAAACTTTTTGCATTTCAGCTACAACCTCAGGTAGAACATGACTATCCATGATATACATACTGTAGGACAGGGGTACTCAACAATTTTTAGTGAAGGTCCACTTACCAGGGTCTTTTGTCAGGTGAAGGTCTGAGCTGAACATCAGTAGTAAATGCGTATTGTTACTTTTCACAAATGTTGTTGAACTATTTACATACAGAATTGATGCTTATTAGTGTATAGACCCCCCTGTGCACTCCCTCAGTAGTATATAGCCCCCCTGTTGCTCCCCCAATAGTATGTAGACCCCTGTGCGCTCCCTCAGTAGTATATAGCCCCCCTGTTGCTTCCCCAATAGTATATAGCCCCCCCTGTGCACTCTCCCCCACTAGTATATAGCCCCCCTGTGCACTCCCCAGTAGTATATAGCCCTACTGTGCGCTCCCTCAGTAGTATATAACCCCCGTGCGCTCCCCCAGTAGTATATAGACCCCCTGTGCTCTCCCCCAGCAGTATATTGCCCCCTGTGCTCTCCCCAGTAGTATGTAGACCCCTGTGTGCTCCCTCAGTAGTATATAGCGCCCCTGTGCTCTCCCCCAGTAGTATATAGCCCTCTGTGCACTTCCCCAGTAATATATAGAAACCCTGTGATCTCCTCAATAGTATATAGCCCCCCTGTTCTCTCCCCAGTAGTACATTGGCCCCTGTGCGCTTCTCCAGTAGTATATAGCCCCCCCGTGGGCTCCCCAGTAGTATATAGCCCCTTGTACACTCCCCCAGTAGAATATAAAAACCCTGTGCACTCCCCAGTAGTATAAAGCCCCCCGTGCTTTCCCCCAGTAGTATACAGTCCCCCTGTGCTCTCCCCCTATAGTATATAGCCCCCTGTGTGCTCCCCCAATAGTATATAGCCCCCTGTGCGTTCCCCAAGTAGTATATAGCCCCCCTGTGCACTCTAAAATAGTTTATAGCCCCCCTGTGCACACCCCTGCTGTGTGCTCCCTTAGTTATATAGACCCCTCTGCTCCCCCTCCCATATAGCATGTAACATTAAAAAAAAAAAAGAACACTTATACTCACCTGAGTCCGAAGGTCTCATCTTCTCTTCGCTCTTGTGGCCGCACTGCAGCTGTCACAAGAGGCCGCTCTCCCCTTGTCCTGGCGCCGTCGCTCCAGTAACGTCGAGTGTCAACACCAGAGGCAGAGAGTGGCCTCTTGTGTCTGCTGCGGCCACTGAGGGAGCCAGTGCTGCTGCATGGTAACTATGAGCGCTCGTTACGAGCGCTTATTGTTACTGTGCAGAACGCAGCTGAGTATACAGGTATACTGAGCTGCAGCAGGGGTCTGGACAGCTGGCCTCGGTGTTCGAACCGCGGTCCGCCAGTTAAGGACCCCTGCGGTAGGACTTCAATTAGGTGGATAAATTACTTTCCTTACACTCACAATACTCTAAAAACTCTAGGTAATAGGAATCTTCAGAAAAGCTGCATTACGCATCAGGGATAAGATGGAAGGTATAGCGGAATCTAATTATAAATGTTTGAGGCTGGAAACACACATGGCAGTTTTTTAAATTGCCACTGCAGTTTTTGAGCCAAAACCAGAAGTGGATTCAAATGGGATGGGAAATATAAAGAGAAGACTTGTACTTCCTGTTGGCTCCACTTCTAATTTTGGCACAAAGACTGCAGTGGCAGTTTTTCAAAAAATGACCCTATGTGTTTCCAGCCTAAGGCTATGTTCACACAGTGTTTTTGCTCAGTTTTATGGTCAGTATTTTTGCAACCACAATCAGAAGTGGATTGAAAACACAGAAAAGCTATGTGTGCACACTTTTAAAATTGAGTAGCTGCCGTTTAATTGCAAATAACAGCCGTTATTTAAAAACAATGGACATTGTTTTAAAATAATGGCAATTATTTCAACAGTGTGTGAACATAGCCTTTTTGTGTTATCAATCCACTCCTGGTTTGGGTGCAAAAATACTGAACAAAAATACTGTGTGTGAACATAGCCTAAAAAATTTAGTGACATCACTGGGTAGCTAAGTTTAGATTTTGAAAGTTAGAACAACAGTGAAACTTTATAGATCTATATTGAGGACATGTCACATGCTCATGTAATGTTTTTCATTCTCATTGGCCAACCAGTGGTTGTGATGTGAACTGCAGCACATGAGGGTTTGCTAGCATGTCATAATATTGTATTGAATTTGGATCAAAAGAAATGTATGTCCTGCAGGAAGTAGTGTATTCTTCCCAGTCTGGAAAGTAGGAGAGGTTTTCTATGGGGATTTGCTACTACTCTGGACAGTTCCTGTTACAGACAGAGGTGTCAGCAGAGAGCACTGTGTCAGATTGAAAAGAATACACTACTTCCTGCAGGACATGCAGCAGCTAACAAGTATGTTCTGGCAACAGTTTTTGTGTGTGAACTACCACTTTTACTGATGATGAACTATGAAATTCAGAAACTACTCGTAACTGGTGTAATGCAATTGACCCCAGCTGTCATAGTCTAATAGTATTAGTATCTTTTATCTTGTTTTAAAGCATTGTGAGTCTATAAGAACAAATAGTTAGAGGTCTGAAAACAGAGGGTTATATATTTTTGACTAATTTTCTGTCCTGATAAAAATCCAGATTCCGGTTTCCATTCATTTGTGAGCTGCCGTTTACAGGTATACGGTGATAAACGGACACAATGATCACTGGTCTCTTATATAGAGTCAGCTCTTTAGTGTTTTATGGCTTTAACTGTCTCATAAAGTCCTGAACAAATATATTTTACCTTATGTAGAGTTTGTTCTACCGGAGAGATTATCGGAGCAAACATCTATATTATCCACAGCAGAACATTGTGTGTTATGGCTCAATACTAAAGCGGTGATTTTATTGCTATCCTCCTCTAGGTGTACAGTCCTATTACTGGATTTCATTTAATCTTCACAGCATTGGATCTAAATAGAATATTTCTCTTTTAATTTCCAGAGCTATTGAGGACAGATATGGCTGCGGATAAAGAAATAGTTGTCTGTTATAAAACTTCTCGAAATGACCTTAGTGTCTAAGGCCGAGTTCACACAATGTCAATTTTCTATTAATCAGGGCCGTTGTCGCTGATTTGCAACCGTGTCCGTTGTTAATAGAAAATCTACATTTTGCTGCAAACAATGAAATCTCGGCCGGAGTGAATACACACAATATACGCTCCGGCCAGGATTTTAAGCGTCCACAACGAAAACTGACATGTCGGTTTTGTGCGGTCACTATTCATTTAATATCGGCCTGCACAACCCTGACAGTGCACACAATGGAGAGTGCGGCTCCGGCCGCACTTTTCATTGTGTGCTATGGTGAATTGGGATGCGAACGCACATGGATGTGCCCGCATCCCAATTCAATAGAAACGAAGTTTATCCAACTTGGATAAACTTCACTGACCCTTGCCGTTTTGTGGCACGGCAGGGTCCCAGAACGGTCGGTGTCATACGCTGTGTGAACATGGCCTAAATCTGATTCTCACACGTAGATGCATAGCTATAGCCTTGTGCATCCGAAGCCCACCCTCAAGGTGCAGTCAGAAGGAAACCATAGGCATGCTGCATCAGTTATTTGGAAAATGTTACCACTAAATTGATGGTTTACACATTATTACAAATTTTTACTCTAGGTATTTGTATGATTGTAATGCATTTTTAACAAACATCCCAATAACTATTTAAAGAGAATTTTTCACTAGGTTTATGCATAAACTAGTGATTGAAATGCTGAACAGATCGGTGTATTACTTACATCAATTTGTTTAGCTGTTCTCCTAATATGTAGGAGAATAGGATTCTTGCCACTCCCCTTCCCCCACCCTCTAGCTGCTGATTGACAGTTGACTGCCTATACACAGCATGGATAAATAACTGCCAATCAGCAGCTGGTGGGTGGAGTTTTCTGCTTCTCATGAATATCCAGGGCTACTGGGCTCATGCAGATAATGGAGAGGGCTACTTATTGTCCATGTTATTCAGGAGGATATCTCTGAATGTGCTGCACAGAACAATGTAAATGAAACATCATTCTGCTCAGTTTCTTTGTCACTACGTTATGCTACCCTTAGATACAGTAGGACAGCATAAACCTACTGACAGAATCTCTTTAATAAAAAAAAAAAACTATCTATGCATAACTATAAGTCTATGCAGTCAGATCCTGTAGTTATATGTCACTTCTTCTCTAACTGACCTATAGATATTTTTGGTCTTAATGTTAACACCGCAATGAGTAAGCAACACATTTCCAGTACAAAATAAGGCTCTGTTCACACATGTAATAAGAACGTCCATCTGGAGTTACGTATGTTTGTGAAAGTCTCTAACACATGATGTCAAAACTGTTGATAATTGCGGTTCTGTACAATGCAGATCATAATACATCCTAAATATATATGTTATAAATTCATCAGGGAAACACTTGCACACATATACAGTTATACCAATGGAGGCAAAAGCAATTTATCACATAAAAAATAGGGATAGGGTACACATAATAATAGACCATATAAAGTGTATCTCTCTCTACTACAAAGTTGTTACGGTGCATAATGACAGGTTTTTATATATTTATTCGAGAATTTGACCAACCAAAGCTGGTGACCTGAATTTATTTGGCAAAATGACACTTAAGGCTGTTGTCAAATCGCACTAATGGAATCCACATTGACTTTGATCTGCTTCATCTAGTATATTCAGCTTGACAAAGGACTATGCTGTCTGAAACGTTCCGACATGTGACAGTCAAGCACTTAAAGGCAATGTTTAAGAATTGGTGGTGATTTTTTTTTATTTTAAATTTTCCATTTAACAATCTACCAATCTAGCATATAAGACGACTTTTTAACCCTGAAAAATCTTCTTAGAAGTCGGGGGTCGCCCCATATGGTGGGGGGTCTGAAAAAGGGCCCTATCCCAACCGCATGGGGCGACCACTATAAAAAAAAAAAAAACATTTATCTCACTGTTCCCGACATCGGTGCGCCTCCCTTGCCATTACCCACACAGGCAGTGTGACGTACACTTCCTGTCCCGGAGACTGTGATCACCGAATCTCTCCCGGGCAGCCGAGCGTCTCATCAGAGAGGCTCAGAAACACTCGGCTGCGGGGAGAGCTTTGGGAGAATGAGAGAGGAGCCGGAAGTTCCCGAAACCGCTCTCATTCTCCTGAAGCTCTCCCGGCAGCCGAGCGTCTCTGAGCCTCTCTGATGAGACGGTCAGCTGCCTGGGAGAGGTTTGGCGTTCTCCATCTCTGGCATAGGTAGTGTTTTTTTTTTTTTTTTTTTTTTTTTTTTTTTTAATTTAGCTGCAGTTAACATTTTCTGGCGTGTAAGGAGAACCCCTGACAATCTTCTTAAAAGTCAGGGGTAGTCTTATACGCCCAGTCGCCTTATAAGCTGGAAAATACGGTATGTTATAAATAATCCTGTAGGTTAAATTTAAACCACTAGGCCTAAAAATAAGCTTAAATCTAATATACAGAAAGGCAGATAACTCTCTGTGTAGGCCACAGGTTACAAAGACATGTTTTTGTAACCTGATGAAGAGGCTGCAACTTCGAAACGCGTTGATTATAAACAAAAACTGTTTCTCTATACTCAAGGCCAGTGCAGAGGGTTAACTGCCTTTTTGGGTATTAGATTTCTGTTGGACTATATCACTGTCTGTTACATGGTTAATTTAACTCTGGAGCTGCGGGCCGTGTTGCAACAACGGCTGTGATTAACCCCTTAACGACATCGGGTGTACGTATACGCCCCCGCAGGGTGGGCTTTAACGCAAACGGGCGTATACGTACCCCCGATGTTTCCCCGATCGCTGCGTGTTCGCACACAGCGATCGGGGAAGATGGCCTGCTATAAATCATAGCAGGCCATCTTAGCTTCACGGCACGGGGGGTGGTTAACACCCCCCGTGCTTACGATCGCCGCTATAGGCTGATCAATTCAGATCAGCCAATAGCGGCGAAAAAATGGCGGTCGGTGCTGTCCGAGGACGGCACCGACCGCCATTACTGTAAAAAGTAATGGTGGTCACCGTGCCACCAGCCCGATCGCCGTGAACGGCTGTCCGGTACCGGCCGGCCGTTCACGGCGATCGGGCCGGTGGCACGGCGATCAGAGTCCCACAAAATAGTAAATACCTGCCCTGGACCCCTCAGCTAGGTAGCCGAGGGGTCCAGAGCAGGTATTTGTACATTATTCACCTGTCCCGGGCTCCTGATCGGCGTCTTCCGGGTTCGCGGCGTCCTCGTGTTCGTTCGGGTCTTCGGCTTCCTCCGTAACGTCACGTTCGGCTTCTCTCTGCTATTTTCGGCTCCAGCGTCGGCTTTTTCCGTATTTTGCGCTCTGCTGCCCTCTAGCGGCTGATATGTGTAATACACTTATCAGCAGCTACAGGGATGTTCAGAATGTAGAAAAAGTTTTTTTTTTTTTTTCAAATTTTTTTTTTTCTATTTTCCGCACCCTATCGCCGCTGAGTGTTGATCAGCATCGCACGAAAGTGGGCTGCTAATCAGCAACTCCTCCTTTTTGGCGTAGGGTGTTTTTTTTCTATATTCTACTGCCACGGTTGGTTATAAGTGCCGCACATAAGTTTTTTTTTTTATACTTACTGTAAAAAAAACACGTAAAAAACACTACATTACACCACACTACATTGAATAAAGTTTGACACTACACGAATACATACCCCATATACCAATCCCCGTATAAAGATGGCCCCCAGGGTGTTTTCGGCGTCAGAGGGATACGTTATTGCCTCCGACACCGAAACAGCCAGTGAGGATGAATGGGGGGATCCTTCGTTCCTCCATTTATTGCGGAATGGCGAAGGATAACCCTTTGTGCATTCCGCAGCTGGCACCCGCCGGCGGACTGATGCAGGCGCGCGTCTCCACCCGTGTCATAGACTCCATGTTATGCATGGGCGGATTCCATCGTCCGTCCAAAGAATGAACACATTTGACGTAGAGCAGAATCCGCTCGTGCATAGAATGGAGTCTATGACACGGACGGAGACGTGCGCCTGCATCAGTCCGCCGGCGGGTGCCAATTGCGGAATGCACGAAGGGTTATCTGTCGCGATTCCGCAGTGTGCACGTACCCTTAGAGTGTATGTAGGAAGGGGCACCCGAATCCAGCCCCCAGATGCCCCCTCCCCCCCATCCTCGGAACAAGTGGGAAGATCGTCCGGGAACTGATCTTCCCACTGCTGGATAAAGGTTACCACCTGTACGGGGATAACTTTTATACCAGCACCCCCTCTTTCAGTCCCTCGCTGCCCTGTAGCTTGCGGCACGATCCGAACATATCAGAAGCAGTAATAGCGCCCTTATATTTAGCAGCCATGGAGCGGACCCAGCGCTTCTGGATATGAAGGACCCCGTATCGCACCAGGGCAACATTTTCCAGGTGACGTCCCCCACACTGGAGAAAGGGAGACCCCAGAAGAAGTGCAGAGTGTGGCGTAACAGGGGGATCAGGAAGGACACCATTTTTCAGTGTGACGCCTGTCCTGATCACCCCGGCCTCTGCATACTGGATCGCTTCAAGGCGCACCACACGTCACTGGGGTTCTACATTATCTAAATTCTGTCCCTTATTCCTATTTCAGGGGTCACGTTGATCCGAGGATTATTCTGATCGCCATTATGGAGTCGAGAAGGAATTTTTCCCCTGTGATGAGGCTACTGTCGTCTGCCTCACGAGGAGTTTTTGCCTTCCTCTGGATCAACACAGGTTGAATGTGATGGACACCTGTCATTTTCAACCTTATAAACTAATAATTGGCCTAATACCCCCAAATAAATTAGAATTGTCCCTTTTCCCCAGCTAAGTAGGTATGGCCGCCATTCCCATTAGAGGATACCATGATGCAATTACAAAGCCTCTGTGCGGCCAGGACAGTAGAAACCCCCCACAAGTGACCCCATTCTGGAAACTACACCCGATAAGGAATCTAACAAGGGGGGCAGCGGGGATATGGCCCCCTGGTGACGGCCACATTTGGGACGTGAAAATGAAAAAAATTGTATTTTTTATTTTCTCGTCACATGTTCTACGTAAGTGCCCGTCACCAGTGGGGTCCATATCCTCACCGCACCCCTTGTTAGATTCCTTATGGAGTGCAGTTTCCAGAATGGGGTCACTTGTCGGGGGTTTCTACTGTCCTGGCAGCACAGGAGCTTTGTAATTGCGACATGGCCTCTATCCTCCATTCCAGCCTCTAAATGGCGCTCTGTCCCTTTGGTGACTTGCTCTGTGCCCATATGGCACATTATGCCCACATGTGGGGTATTTTCGTACTCAGGGGAAAATACCCTACACGTTTTGTGTTCATTTTCTTTTTTAACCCCTTGTGGAAATGGAAAAAAATCAAGGCCAGACCAACATTTAGTGTAATTTTTGTAAATTTTTTTACTCTAAATCATTACACTTGTCATGATTTTTTCATTTTCATTAGGGGTTAAAAGATAAAAAAAAAAACATTTAATGTGTAGCACAATTTCCCCTGAGTACGGAAATACCCCACATGTGTACATAAAGCGCCATTCGGGTGCAGGGTAAGCCTCCGAAGGGACGGAGCGCCATTTGGTTTTTGAAGGCTGGATTTGGATGGAATGGATTTCGAGGGGCCATGTTGCATTTAAAAGGCCCCTGTGTTGCCAAGACAGTTGAAACCCCCCACAAGTGACCCCATTTTGGAAACTGCACCCCTCAGGGAATGTAACAAGGGGTGTAGTGAGCATATGGACCCCACTGGTGACGGGCACAAATGTGGAACAATGTGGCGTGCAAATGAAATATTAAATTTTTTACACTATAATGTTGGTTTAGCCTTGAATTTATCATTTTCACAAGGGGTTAAAAGAGGGAAAAAAAACAAAATGTGTAGAGCAATTTCCCCCGAGTCCGTAAATACCCCACATGTGGACATAAAGTGCCATGTGGGCGCAGGGCAAGCCTCCCAAGGGAAGGAGCGCCATTTGGATTTTGGAGGTTGGATTTGGCTAGAATGGATTATGAACGCCATGTCGCATTTACAGAGCCCTCGTGCTGCCAAAACACTGGAAACCCCCCACAAGTGACCCCATTCTGGAAACTGCAGCCCTCAGGGAATCTAACAAGGGGTGCAGTGAGGATATGGACCCCTTGATGACGGGCACATTTGTGCCATGAAAGTGAAAAAATGAAATTTTTTACTTTTACGTCACATTGTTCCACATTTGTGCCCGTCACCAGTGGGGTCCATATGCTCACTGCCCCCCTTGTTAGATTCCTTGAGGAGTGTAGTTTCCAGAATGGGGTCACTTGTGGGGGGTTTCCAGTGTCTTGGCAGCACGAGGGCTCTGTAAATGCGACATGGCCCTTGAAATCCTTTTCAGTGAAATTCAGCTTCCAAAAGCCAATTGGCGCTCCTTCCCTTTGGAGGCTCGTTCTGCGCCCCCTTGGCACTTTATCGCCACATGTGGGGTATTTCCGTACTCGGGAGAAACTGCGATACACATTTTGTGTCTTTTTTTGCCTCTTATCCCTTTAAGAAAATGAAAAATTGAAGGCTAGAACAACGTTTTAGTGTAAAAAATTTTTTTTTCTTTTTTCACGCCATATTGTTCGGAAAATCTGTGAAGCACCTATGGGGTCCAGATGCTCACCACACCCCTTGTTACATTCATTGAGGTGTGTAGTTTTCTAAATGGTGTCCTTTTAGGGGTGTTTTTTAGGTTTTGGCACCCCAGAGCCTCTGCCAACCTGAAGTGGTACAGTCAAAAATGACCAAATATAACTGAGGCGTTGAAATTCACTAGGCGCTCCCTTATATCTGAGGCTTGTGGTTGCATCAAATAGCGCAATAGGGTCACATATGGAGTATTTCTATAAACTGCAGAAACGGGACAATAATTATTGGGGTGTATTTCTCTGGTAATAGGTTTATAATTATGAAAAATATTGGATTACAATAAAATCTCTGCACAGAAAATTTAAATTTTCAAATTCCTTACACACTTAGCTTTTATTTCTGTGACTCCCCTAAAGGGTTAAAACACTTTCTGGATATGCTTTTGCAGAGTGTGGGGGGTGCAGTTTCTGAAATGGGGTGCTTTGTGGGGCTTTCTAACATACAGGCCCCTCAAATACACTTTAAACCTGAACAGGTCCCTAAAAATATCTGATTTTGAAATTTTACTGAAAATTTGAAAATTTGCTGCTAATGTTTTAAGCTCCCTATCGTCTAAAAAAAATGAAAGATAGTTTAATAAATGCCGCCAACATAAAGTAGACATGTTGCTAATGCTATTTAATATATAATATATGTGGCATAACCACTTTCTGTATACGCAAAAAAGTTTCAAAGTTGGAAAAATGCATTTTTTCACATTTTTTCACATTATTTGGTTTTTTTTTCATAAAGATTTGTTATGAGTATCGACTCCAATTTACCAGAAATGTAAAGTACAATATGTCACGAGAAAACAATCTCAGAATCAGCCGGATAGGTAATAGCATCCCGAAGTTATTAATGAATAAAGTGACACTGGTCATATTCATAAAATTTGTCTCTGTCATTAAGGCCATTTCAGGCTCTGTCCTTAAAGGGTTAATAGGAAACTTAAGTTGTGCTGTCATCTATGGAATCCCTGCTGGAGTGTATACACATAGGGGGACATGTATTAAGTCCGGTGTTTTCTGCGCCAGACTTAAAAATTCCCCCCGCAGCTCCAGTGCTACGAAGATTTATGTAGAGGCGGACTGCCTCTACACAAATCCCGTGCGCGCCGGTGCGCACAGCTGAAAACCTACGCCAGCTGAGGACTGGAGTAGGTTTTCGGCGTAACTTTAACAGAAAAAGATAATGAATCACGCCGATAATGAGTCCGCACCCCCGTTCTGCCCCCTCCACAGCCCCTTCCCGCCCCCCCGGCATACCCGGCGGAAAGTGCCGTTTTGCAAATATTTTATTCGCAAAATGGCCGTTTTGCGAATAAAATATAGGCAAAACTGCACTTTCCTCCTAAAATCAAAGATACGCCAAATGATACATGTCCCCCTAAGTATACACTCCGGCCGAGATCACTAGCGGTCGCACAAAAAACTGACATTTCAGTTGAACAGCGGCTGCACAAGCCTGACAGGTCACACAATGGAGAGCGCAGCTCAATGATGTTCAATGGTGAAACATCTGAAAATCATCCCTCTTCATTAACACTGGCTGTTCTATGACCCGGCCGGGTCACATAATGTCCGGTGTTTCACGTAGTGTGAACCCGGCCTAATACTGTAGATAATAGAGCTGCAAACAAAAGCTGCAGCTCACAGCTAAGCATCCCCCTCCCTGTGGAATAACCTCTACAAGGGTCAATGAGCATGCCCAGAAGCCTTTCTCATTCTTCTGAATGGGACATTTCCCGTCTACCATGTCCTATGGTTTATGAGGCCATGAGGTAAAGCATATCTCTAAATGCTGGTAAAATAGGTTAAGCAAAATGTCAGTCCTCACAATAATTTGAAATACAAAAATTATATATATAAAAAATAAATAATCTAGGTGATAAGCTACTTTCAAATTCTTTGACATGTTAAAATGCTGCAGTGCATTGTATATAATGGAGATATCCTGTACTCCATATTCTTAACTCCAAACAGTCATTGCATTGTGTGCCGAAATGTTCCATTTCCCCATATGTCTTAAAGGAAGACACAGAGAGAAGCTTTGCGCACTGAAATTGTTGGCAGGGAAATAAGGTCTCTACAGACCACAAAGAGACTTTAGCGTTTCTCGACAAGGGATTTACTTGTTGACCCTAATAATGATGTATACCCAGCCCAAGGGATCAGTGTCTAATTTTCGGTGAGGACTACCAGGGGATACATAAATCTGTGCTACTTAACACTCCCAGGTCCCAGGAGTAAGAGTGGCATATATATCTGATCCTCATTGTCTATGACTCTTGTCGAGGAAGGGAAATTCTAACGTATTGTCTTTGTAACCTGGAGCTGTTACTGAACGTCACTGCAATAAACCATAGTGATTGTCTAGAAGTCAGTAGACAGGAACGCATAGTGTTGACATAAGAAGACTGTGAAACGTGATTTAAGCTTAGGCAAATACCGTACATTTGGTTTTAAAGGTCATGGGATAACATGGTGTACCTTTAAAGAGCAGACTACTCATATGTGTGATTAATAATTTAATTTAACCCTTTTTCCCTTCTTCTTTTCCATCTTCGTATATATATAGTACCTAAAAAAAAGTAGTCAACCCCCACCCCCCCTTACCAAAAGCAAAAACGCTTGAATATGGTGATTACTTACTTCGATTGTTCTAGCCGACATTTTTACGGCAGCCCAGCACGCTCTTAAAGGGAATTTTCAAATTGATATTTTTCACAACTTGTCGGTAGAGAACATTTTTGAAAAAAGTAGAAAAAAGTATCGCTGTAGAAGTGCAAGTATAGGCTTACATTTTACCTCTTACTCGTAAACCATTAGAAAAGCTCAGCTGTTCTGGACCGACTCCATGAGGGCGATCCTCTTGTAACGGTTCTTCTGTGGTTTTGCCACGATTTTCTAAAAAAAAACACAATAAAACCACAATGTGTGGCCTCACCCTTATTCATAGCAGATTGTAAAGTATATGTGAAATATACGTGATGTAGTAAAATATAAAGAGCTATTCCCACTGCAGACATTTATGGTATAGCCACAGACTAATCTTAGATTGGGATTCAGACATTGTTCCCTGCCAATTTATATTATGGAGAGCCCGCACTTACTTTTATAGTGTATATATAGTCATGTGATTATTATGGCAGTACGGCTATGGTCACATCTGCACTGGAGGTTTCTTTTTTTTCAGCGCAGATTCCATTATATTATTTCTGACAAAATAAGTTTGTGAGTTTCTTTAAAGGGAACCAATCACTTAAAAAACGGCTATAACGCTATGGGAGTGTGCTGTAGCAGCACCCAGCACACTTCCCAAACCTGATTCTACACCCCTCGTCCCTGGAGTGTACAGCCCGAAAACTTAATTTATAAAGTTGGCGCCTGGTCCCTGGGCGTTCCGGAGTGGTAATCACGCCCTGATTAGCCTTCATAATTGTGGAGATGTCACAGAGAGACGTGCTGTCCCTAACATCAGCACGCCTACGTTATTTCTGTGCCGCTCATGCGCAGTACAGCGGGTCCAGTCCGCGCTGTACTGCGCAGGTGCAAAATAGCCCTGAACTCATTGGCGGACCTCCAGCAATGAGTTTGAGGCTTTCTGCACCTGCGCAGTACGGCGCGGATCGGACCCGCTGTACTGCGCATGAGCGGCACAGAAATAACGTAGGCGTGCTGACGTTAGGGACAGAACGCCTCTCGGTGATGTCGCCACAATTATGCAAGCTAATCACGCCCAGAGCGTTATAGCCGTTTTTTAAGTGATTGGTTCCCTTTAAGTACTTGAAAGGTGCATTGTTAAATCAGTTGGTTTCCGAAAGTTATATAGATTTGTAATTTACTTCTATTTAAAAATCTCAAGTCTTCCAGTACTAAGCAGCTGCTATATGTCCTGCAGGAAGTGTTGTTTTCTTTTCAGTCTGACACTTTGCTCTCTGCTGCCAAACTGTCCAAAGCAGTAGCAAATTCCCATAGAAAACCTCATCTGCTCTGGACAGTTCCTGACATGTACAGAGGTTACTGTGATAAGATGCTGGGAGTGGGGGAACTACATGCGTATGTGCCGTGCTGAAATGACAGCCCACGCGGCTGCTTTACTACAGCATGGCGCATATGCATACAGTTCCCTTACTCCCAGCATCTTATCACAGATGCTGCCCGGGGGGGGGGGGGGAGTCCGTTACCGGCATTCCACGCCCGTGTTCCGTGCAGAACACGGAACGCTTGGAATGCGGCCTGAGGGCAAACTTCATTAAAACCAACTTTTGACGTGTCCCTTATATTAATGTCCAATATGCTGTAAGTATGCGGTAAGTACCAATAAAGTTGAGTGAGCCTGGGCAAGGTTCAGGTTCACATTTCAATCTCGCTGTCTCCCTTTTCCGTGGGGAAGGTGGAGACATCCCGAGTCCAGCCTGGAAAACATGAATACAGCCTAGGCCATACACTGTATCCCTGTTTTCCAGGTAGGACTTGGGCGGTCTTAACCTTTCCCATAGAGCAGGCAGACAGTGGGATTCAAATGCTGATGGATCGGGTTCATAGGTACCCAAACATTGGCCCGGCTCACTCATCTCAACTTACATTTACTATTTGTGTTCCATTTATTTCTCAACTATATTGTAATATTGTTATGGTCTATATTTTTGGAGTGGTATCAATGTCCCCCTGATTATGAAAGGATCAAAGCCAAAACTTACATGGTTTTGCCCCATTTGGACAGACCCTTCTTAGAATGAGACCACCCCAAACATTAGATAAAAACCATAGGCCTGGCTTTTATCCTCGATAAGCTGTAATTGTTGGAGGGAGCTGCACATTGACTCTATAGGTAATACGTTTTGAGCCCACTAGAGTCAGAGCTACTCTTTGTAGTGACTCTGGTAACAGAGGAAGCTTTGGTACTTTAATTCCTATTTGTAGCACTTTAGTAACAGTTTTGTGATGGAACATCTTACAGCACAAATTATCCATACAGGACTATGTTCAGTATAATTTTGCAGTGGAGTATAAAATTGTTATACATTTCAGTCTAAGAACTCATCTCAAGCCCATTGGGTATAATATTAGGACTTTTAATGATTCAGTAACTTTGCATTAAACAGATTGCTAATCTCCGGCTTCCTGGAAGTCATAAGACTTTCATTTTGCAGATGTTTGTGTTAACCTCAACCGGTGACCCTTTTTTGGGGGGCTCTAGGTATTATTTAAGAAATGCCATCTCTTAAGGGAGACATTTACCTGTTTATTGGCACCATTTATTTTCTCTTTTGAGACCCGTAAACTATAAAGAGAATTTCTTGTAGGCATTCAGAGTCTGTGGGAAATGCTGCATTGGAAAGTCAAGTACACGATCAGGAATGCACATAGATTCCAAATTATCCCTTGTTAGATAGAAATGCCCCTATTGTTGTATGTCAAGTTATACTATCTTGTGAACGGTACAAAATAGGTAACCTGCTGAGACATGCCATTAGTTTTATTTACATTATTCTTATAGGACTGTGGAAAGGTGTTTAACCCCTAGACGACCCAGGACGTAGAGTTACGTCATGGAAGTCTGTCACCAGACGACCCTGGACGTAACTGTACGTCCTGGGTGGTTCTCCCGCTATGAAGCGCGCTCCGGAGCGGAGCGCGCTTAATAGGAGGTGGGGGCCAGCTGCAGTGAGCAGCCGGGACCTCACAGGTAATGGCACGCTGCAGTGATTGCGCTGCCGCATGTCATTAACTCCTTAAACGCCGCGGCGTTTAAGTGTAAGTGACAGGGGGAGTCCCCTGTCACTTACCGATCGGGACCCCCACAGTGTGACTGCGGGGGTCCCGATAGTTGAAACAGACCGCCGGAGGTCTCTCACCTGCCTCTGTGCGGTCCAATTGGCGATCTGCTACACTGAGCCTGCACAGGCAGGCTCAATGAGCAGATCGCCAATAAAACTGATCAATGCTATGCCTATGGCATAGCAGTGTTCAGTGTGTACAATCACACTATTGTATGTAAAAGTCCCCCAAAGGGACTTCAAATGTGTAAAAAAAAGCCCCTCCCCCAATATAAGTCTAAATCACCCCCCTTTCCCATTATATAAATAAAACATATAAAAATAAATAGATAAACATATAATATACCGTAGTGTGCGTAATTGTCCGATCTATTAAAATATAACAAGCGTCATTGTGATCGGTGAACGGCGTACACGAAAAGAGGGAAAAAAGTGCGCGGATTACTGATTTTATGTTACATTATATATTAAAAAAAATCAATAAAAAGTGATCAAAACGTCCGATCTTCACAAATATGGTATTAATAAAAACTAGAGATCATGGCGGAAAAAATGACACCCCATACAGCCCCGTAGGTGAAAAAATAATTTTATTAATAATTGCCAAAAAAAAGGATTTCGTAAAAAAATATATATATATATAACATTAGAGAATCTGTGTAACCTGCATATGGTTGTGTTCGGACTGACCTATAGAGTAATAGTATCATGTCGCTGTTACCATATAGTGTATTACGTAGACACAGGAACCCCCCAAACGTTACCATATTGCATTTTTTTTTACGATTTCACCAATTTATATCTTCATATCAATATTAATTTTGGAATTCCGTCATACATGTTATGGTAAAATGAATGACGCCATTACAAAGTACAACTATTCCTGTAAAAAACAAGTACTTACATGGCCTGTAGATAGAAAACTGAAAGTGCTAGAGCTCTTAGAAGGGGAGGAGGGAAAATAAAAAAAACACTAAGATCAAAATTTGCACGGTCCACTGGGTCATTTTGGGCCTGGTCCTCAAAGGGTTAAAGGTAGACATATGTTGTAAATAAAAATATTCTTGGGTGTTCGACACAAACTAGTGTAGCTGACATGTTATTTCTAAATTCATGGAATGAATAAGGGTGGGTTCAGACTACGGAATCCAAGTGGATAAGTCCTGGCAGATTCTTCCACGCATGCCATAGATACCATTCTATGGTCGGGCGGATGGCGGAATTGGCCCGGCCATAGAATGCTGTCTGTGAAATGGGCGGAGATATGCGCTGCCACGAGTGGGTACGAGCGCCAGAATCCGTTGGAACTTATCCGTATGGATTCTGTAGTGTGAACGCACCCTAAAACTAAAAAGATAAAAAGTGTCTACAAAGGTCCAACACCATTTCTGTTGTTAGAATTTAAGACCACTCCCAGGTTTTCACCAGAACCCATCGGTGGGCAAGATGGACTTGGGACCAAGGTTGGGGCTGTGGTGACAAATGGCGCCAGAGAAAGTTGGCAAGCAAAACCTAGGAACCATGAAAGGGCAAAAAAAGGGGCAGACTATCTGGAGTCAAAACCAGGAGAGCATGGTAGAAAATCATACATACAGCCTGGACTCTCTGGGACTGCAACCAACGTATTCAGCCACTGATAATCAAATGTCAAACGAATAAACATGAGCATGCTCAAGTTGCGTTCATCTTTAATCTGGATTCATCAGATCAGGCAGTGTTTCTCCACTGCTCACTAATTCAATATTTTGAGCCCTTTTTTCCCAACCTCACCCCCCCCCTTAGCAATGGCATTCACCTTTGCCATCTTCTTTTATATTCCTTCTGTGCCAAGAAACCAGTTCTGCATTTGCACACATTAGTTGGACATCCACGTTCAGCTGCAATCTGATTGCTATTGCATCAGAACAATTCCTATCATCCTCCCTTTCTAAGTCGCTTAGGATCTAATTTTTTTGAATGTTTTCTCTCAATCACACTATTGGCTGTGTTACACATCACTCTATTGTATGAACAGGTAGGTGTGTGTGTGTGTGTGTGTGTGTGTCTCTGTGGGTGTCTGTGTGTGTAAAAACAGATAATAAATAATAAGCTTGTTCATTCTTCTTACGTTTGGGCTCAGCTATGGCCATCACTGATAGTCAATTCCTCATTACTTACATTCACCATTTATTGAAAATATGGCCATATTTTTCACTCAAAATGACAGTTTTTTTTGTGTATATATATTTTTTTTTTTGGTATGAACATAGCCTTAGGATGAGATACCACCATATTCAGTTGTACCGCATCCTCACAGAGTGGATATTACTAAATCCACTCTCCCTGTATTAGTTAAACTTTTCCATTTTGGAGCATATTTGACTTTAGAAGTGCTTTTTTCTTTAAAGTTTATACTTGTCACCGCTTTTACACTTCTACCAAATTATATGTCATGCAAAATAATTTTCCTAGGATTCGGAATTGTGAACTGTGCTTACTTGCTAAAAATAGTCTATAAATATAGAAATTAGCCGCTATGCAGTATCTTGCGGTACCGTCTCACAAAGAAAGGTGATTGGCGCCTTTGAGTACATTTATAAAGCGTAGAGCACAGAAAACCTGCCTTGTTGAGTTGTGAATGAATAGTCATAAATATGACCTGGGGTTATGATGTGATCATTTCAAAGGTTACCCAACTTTTCGCCTACAGTACTGACAGGTGTCCCTGGCTTGTGTAGGTGCTATGATAACACCCTATAAATATCAGGCCTTAGGTTCGATTGGTATTCTGGGTATCTTATTGACCTCATGCAGAGTCAATGAATGAATATGCCTTTCAACCTTTTTCCTAATGCACTTGTTGTAAAACACTATAGTTACTGTTTTTTCTTTATTTCATGTAATTGTAACCTATTCCTCTAAATATAAAAAAAATAATAACATACTGTAAACCAGTGAAGGCAATTCTTTAGTACTGTATAGCTGTTTCAATGAAAGATGGCTGATCATTGTTGCATGAGTAACCAGGGCCCAAATCTTTTTGGAACAGTTAAAGGGGTTGGCCACTTTATAGTAAAATAGGTCAGTGCAAAGTATTAGTAACTGTACTCACTGTATATACTGACAGCAGCTCCCTGTTTACTTCATAGAGCTAAAATCAGACTCCCCTCCTCCAGGCTGTGGTGCCCTGCTCTGTTTTGTTTCAGTCCACAAAATGGCCAACATGGAGGAGCATGTGACCATGCCCTGTCCACTGTGTCTTCCATAGACCCATACAGGCTCAGTGGTGGACACTGGGGGGCGGGGCCTGGTCACATGCTTCTCCATGTCGGCCATCTTATGGACCAAACACCACAGAGTAGGGCAGCCCAGCCTGGAGGAGGGGAGTCTGATATTAGCTCTATGAGGTACACAGGGAGCTGCTGTCAGTATATACAGTGAGTACACTTACTAATACTGTACACTGAGCAATTTTACTATAAAGTGGGCAACCCCTTTAAAGAAGCACTCCCCCTTATTTTATTTTTTTATTTTTTGATTATTTTTTTACACTACCCCCCCGCAGGCTTGCCCATATATTCACCTATTACAACTGCTCTTCAAATACTGGTGGCACCCATGTGACATCGTCCCTGGCTGTCGTATATCTTCAGAGACATCAGTTCCTGTGTAGAGATAATCGAACAGGGCCAAGGTTCAGGTTCTTGGTTAGTTGTTAACTCCTCAGTCCGGTAAGACTGTTTAGAGCACTGCCCCGCCACTTAGCGCTGTTCCGATCTGCCCCTTATCTATTGATAAAGATTAGAAGGGGCGGGCCAGCCGGCTGGGGGCAGGCCAAAGTTATGGGGGTGGGCCAGTGCTCTCAACGCTGACCCAGTGTTCCAAACGGTCTTACTGGACCAAGGAGTAGATGACTAACTGAAGGGAAACGGCGCTGAGGATAAAGGTAAGAGACATACCCTCATCCTCTGCTCCTTCTGCGCAATAGGGGACTATCGAGATTAATCTTAGATGAACTAGTTAATATATCCCATTTTCCCCAGTGGGTAAAAATTTACTTTTTATTTAACATTCTTAAAATTGTATATTCAAAAGTGTGAAAGTGCAAGGTAAAATATCACTGTGAAGAATATAATAGGATATAGTCTTAAAGGGGTAGTGCGACGCTAAGAAATTATTCACAAAATAACACACATTAAAAAGTTATATGTGAATGGCCCCCTTCCCCGTGTTCCCCGACTCCCGCCCGTTGACCCGGAAGTGAAGTGCATTATACATACCTGATACGCGTTGACCCCCGTCCGCCGTCTTCTGACAGTGATGTAATCTTCGGGAGGCCGGCCGACCCGCTCCTGCCGTCCCTCATGCCGGCCCCCCTCTGCCGCATTATAACTGTGCTCAGCCGCGATTGGCTGAGCATAACTGTGCATAACTGTTAGATTTGTCTAACCTGCTGATAGTTCCCTATAAGGCAAAAAGCCAAGTCAAACTAGCCAAAACAAGACAGGGCAAATAGACTATACAGTGATAATCATTTCAGGGCTATTTTCACAGTCAAATTTGTTTTTGTGCCATTCGCAAAACATGCAGCTATCCAAGATGTATTGCAACACTATTTAAACAGTATGTTTATGATAAAGAAGTCTTCAAGCCTTTAAAGGGGTACTCCAGCAAAAATCTTTTTCTTTCAAATCAACCAGTTTCAGAAAGTTATATAGATTTGTAATTCACTTCTGTATAAAAATCTAAACTTTTCCCATACGTATCAGCTGCTGTATGTCCTGCAGGAAATGTTTTGTTTTTAGTCTGACACCGTGCTCTCTGGAACAGGAACTTTCCAGAGCAGGAGAGGTTTTCTATAGGGATTTGCTCCTGCTCAGGACAGTTCCTGTCTTGGACAGAGATGTCAGCAGAGTGTTTAACAGAAAAAAAAGAAATTCCTGCAGGACATACAGCAGCTAATAAGTATGGAAAGACTTGATATTTTTTAAATAGAAGTAAACTACAAATCTGTATAACTTTCTGAAACCAGTTAATTTGGAAGAAAAAAAAATTTTTCCCGCTGGATAACCCCTTTAAGTATACAGCGTTAAACCCATTTCAGAATTCAGTCTCGTGTTTTGTGGTTAACTATCAGATATAACAACTACAGATCGCTCCAGCACCCAGGAATTGTGACAACTTGTAAAAAAGCCTAATGAAACACACTCAGCAATTTGTTCACACTTTTATGGTCTATTTAGTATTCCTAAATGCATGCATGAAATGTCTCATATATTATTAATAGTGCCTACTTTCCAAAGAAACATAGCTCAAATCTTCCTGCAAATTTCCAATCATGTTCACTAATGGTAATTACTCAAATGACAGAATGCAGAGTCAAGACAGTAATTATGTTTGAGACCATGTAGGGTCATATACATACTAGAAAATAATATCCCATTATACAAATTGGGAGCCAGAGGATGGTTGGCAGACCATAGCTTGAAGAGATGTGTTAGTTAGCAAGGCTCTCGGAAAGGTGTGTTTCATCGAGTTTTAGAGAGTCCAACTGATTTGTTAATTCTCCGTAATGAATTTCTAGTGTAAAGAGAGTAAAATATTGTTGAATTTGTGAGAAGGTTTACCTAGCCATATAGCTAAAGAGGTTTAAAAAGATTTCCATAAAGCTCCACTTTAAAGGGGTTATCCAGCACTACAAAAACATGGCCACTACTGTTGTCTCCAGTTTGGGTGGGGTTTTGAAACTCAGTTCCATTGAAGTTAATGGAGCTTAATTGCAAACTGCACCTGAACTGGAGACAACAGTAGGGGGAAAAGTGGGCATGTTTTTGTAGCGCTGGATAACCCCTTTAAAGGGGCTTTTAAGGGGAAATTAGCTTCTCCTAAATCTTGCTTCTGGAAATAAGATGAACATTCACCAAACAAGTGTAGGTCCCGGAGACGTGAGATCTGGTTTTGTTTCTATAGGGAGGTATGTATCCTTCACATGCTATACAATAATCTTGGTCCATGCGCGTAAATTATCTTTAGGAGCAAGGGCCATGATAAATATTGTGCAATTTTTTTCAGGGGGGGCTAAAAAAATTGCTAACAAAATATGCCAGGGTCGGACTGAAGTACTGCTGAGCAATAATGTTTGTGCAAAATGAAAAATTGTGCATTATAAATCTGACAAAAAAGTAGCTAACCTAAACCACGCCCCTGCGAAAAAATTCAAGAATGGTGCAGACAGCGTAAAATGCTCAAAAATAGCATAAACTGCTTCATAGATGGTGCACAAAATATAAAACATAAAATAGCACAAGGGCAAGATAGCACAGATCCTACAAAGCAAGAGATGCTCCTTGTGGCCAATTCCTTCTCTCGCTTATAGATTTGGAATATGGATGATGGATGGTTTGGTACAGTAACCTCTGTTAGTCTATCCAAAGGCTATAGATTCAGTGTTTGTTTAAATTTCAACTTTAGGTGACTTGTTCACATTGCAGTTGTCCAGGTTGTCAACCTCAGTCGTTATCCTAACACGTATCTTTTTTTTCTTCTTCACATTTTAGGCTTTTCCCTGCATTTCTACAGGAATTTACGGTAAGAATAAAACATTTTTACTCAATGATTTGCTGATGACATCATAGCAGATAAACTCTCCATATGAAATGTAACACACTGTAGACCACGCCACTCTAAGTCACCCTATACAGAGATAGAACTTATGGCCATGTCTTCACCTTTCCTATGATACTTTTTCTCATCCAAGTGGCAATTGAAGTGGCTTCTCTGAAGGAAAAGTCCAATTTTTTAGATCGGCTATACAGACAAAACAATGCCTGTAAGCGATGCTCAATGTCCATATGATTTTGACAGTAGGAGTGCAGTTTTGCTACCAAAATGGGGCACTTATTGCCAAATGCATGTGGCTCTGGTTTGGCACTCACACCTTGTGGGACCATACCCTAAGGATTCTCTGCTTTATAATGGTTTTCTTGTAGCAATTCAGTGATCAAAGAGCAGTCATTGAGCACATCAGCAAGACCATCCAGCATGACTAATAGTTATATAAAGGCCATATGACTCATCCAGATCCAATAACTGAAATATATCATCAAGTATGAGTAGTTTAATAAGTGTTACTTCCGGAAAACTTCTGAACAAGGTAAAAAAAAATAATGGATTTGTACCTGAATATTAGTGCATAATGTGATGAATCCGAATATGAGAAGATTTGTTGTGGGATCCGGTGTTGACCCAATAACTAGACCTACATGAAAAACTGAAGCTCATAAAGAACTACAAATTGTCCCCAAGCTTCATTAATGTTATAGCCTGTGTATCGCTTGTGAATGAAGTTAGAGGTATTCCAGGAAAAAATTACTTTTCCCCTATTAACAGAATAGAGAAAAAGTAGGAGATCGCGAGCGTCTGACATTTGTACCCCCTGCCGATCTTAATATCATGCCCCCGGCTTCTGTATTATAAATAGAGCCATGGGTACGGCACATGACCTGCGGCTCTATTCATTCCTGTGGAGCTGATGGAAACGGCCCAGAACAGCGCTCTTCCAGCATACTTGGCTCTTTCCGTCACTTTATAAGAATGAATAGAGCTGCGGGTCATTTGCCATATCTGCGGCTCTATTAATAATAAAGAAGTCGGGGCCTGACACAGTAATTGGCAGGGGTACAGAGGGCCTGCAGATTTTTTTTCCCCCTAATCTTGGATAACCCCTTTAATGTAACTCTTCACTTTTTGTTGGTCTAATTTAGGGGTCTGGTCTAAGGTGTGGGGAGGGGGGATTCAAAAGTTAATTCAAATTCTATAGTCTAAGGTGGGTGTAAGGAATTGTTTCTTTAGGCTTAGTTCACACAACGTATAAATTAAACATTATTTAATGACTGCAGCCGATTGATTTCATTACTATAGAATCACGGCCGGAGTGTATACACACTGTATACACTCC
Source organism: Dendropsophus ebraccatus (assembly GCF_027789765.1). Lineage (NCBI taxonomy): Eukaryota > Metazoa > Chordata > Amphibia > Anura > Hylidae > Dendropsophus > Dendropsophus ebraccatus. The sequence continues at coordinate 52,943,812 of NC_091468.1, forward strand.
GGCCGGGATTCCATGCGGCCGCAAAAAATTCTGACTTCATTGAATAGCGGCTGCACAAAACTGACAGTGCAGACAATGTAAAGTGCGGCAGTGCAGACAATGTAAAGTGCGGCTGCGGTTGAATTGTCTGCTATGGTTAATTGGAATGCAGACACACCTGAATGTACCCACATTGCAATTCAAAAGAAGTGATGTTCATCTGGCCAGTACTGCAGCATCGGATGGGGTGAACTTCATAGACAGCGGCTGTTCTGTGACACGGCCGTGTCACAGGACGGCCGCCGTCTTACACTGTGGGAACAAGGCCTTTCTGTGAAGATGATTATTAGTTAAAAATTTGTAATCTTTTGCTATCTTTTTGTTAAGGTTGGAAAAAGTTTAGTATCTTGCTTTTGTTACGGTTTGTTTTTGTGTTTATTTTTTTTTTTAATTTTTCTAATAAAAAGAGTTAAAGGTGAGGAAAAATGGATTGCTCTATGAAAACATAATAAATTTTTGTTTATTAACATTTGGATTACGATCTGAAACCAACAGGCTAAATGAACAAAAATATTTTCATAAACTTTCAAAATTAATATTTTCCTGATTTTAAACTTTCAACCAGTTGTTATTTTTTTTATAGGTTGGGCTTTTCCAGCGCTGGTATAAATCCTATAAAAGTCAATTCTCATAACAACAACATACTGATTTTATATGGCTATTAAAAATTAACAGGTTACACATCATTTGCGCGTGTAGTGAAGAAAGAAAAAAAAAAAACCGCCATCGTGTACTAACAGCTGAAGTTAATTTACTGGACAAAGTAGGCAATCTGATATCTGCTAGGTGCTGTACAAAGCCCGAAACAAGGCTTAATCATGTGTGCATATCTAGATGAGACAGGGACACACAAGGAGCGGTTTTACGAGACTGGAAACGAATGAGCGGCACTGGTGGCGATAAAATATCCCATCGAATACGCATTAGCTCAGCATGTTTAAAGCCGATCCACTACACACAGACTTGGCAACATCAGCCATCAATGTGATTACATCTAAGAGTATATATTATGTATGAAAGCTCCTGACATGTAAGTGCAGGGCCTAATCCATTCACATTTAGAACGTAATTTACTCATTGGGTTATGTTATTGGAACAACAAAACATCAATCGCGACCGGGGAATTTGCTCAGTGGTTTTGCAGAGATTTGTACTTTGCATAAGGTTCAGGTTGGAATATCTTACTGCATTATTTTTATTTATTTTTTTTAGACTTTTTTTTTCCTTTCTATTTGACATACAATCCTACAGAAGCTAATAATAAAATACATCAACGTTCATACTGGCTGAGTTCCCAGAATGTGACGTTGGTAAGTTGGCCAGTTTTACCGAGGTCGGTACTGTCTACAGCTTTTGTGTGGGCTATTTAGAAAAATCTATGGCCAGAATATTGTGAGTGGGCTATGGTAGCAGGCACCGGGCTTAAAATAATGCATCCTGCAAAGTGCAAGAAAAAATCTGAGAATTTCCATTACTGAACAAAGAAAACCTTTAATGTTTAAAATATAAGCACATGTATAGGGTTTTTTTTGTTTTTTTTTTTTCTAACATTGAAAGTATATGTAAGAAAGAGTTAACCCTTCATGAAACTACCATACCTTACTTGCAAACAGCATAGGGAATGTTGTGCACATTAAAGGGATTATCCAGCAAATTTTTTTTTTCTTTCAAATAGATGTAATTTATGTCTATTTAAAAATTTCAAGTCTTCCCATATTTATCAGCTGCTGTATGTCCTGCAGGAAGTGGTATATTCTTTCCAGTCTGACACATTGCTCTCTGCTGACATCTCTGTTCAAGACAGAAACGTTCCAGAGCAGGAGAGGTTTTCTATGTGAATGCTCCTGCTCTGGACCGTTCCTGTCTCAGACAGAGGTGGCAGCAGAGAGCACTGTGTCAGACCGAAAAGAAAACAAGATTTCCTGCAAGACATACAGCAGCTCATAAGTATGGGAAGACTTGAGATTTTAAATAGAAGTAAATTACAAATCTATATAACTTTCTGAAATAGGTTGATTTCAAAGAAAGGTATTTTCTCTGGAGTACCCCTTTAATCCACAAAAGGAGCAGAGTTTATGGTAATATACATTTATGGGTGTCCTTTCTTAGACATTTAGAGGGGATTGGAAAATATTCTGTAATATCAGACTCAAATCTTTAATATGGCTATATAACAAAGTTTCTATGTTGGATCAAATGTCCAAAAGGGTTGCTCAGGGATGATGAAAAAACAAACATATATTACAAATTGCTGGGGGTGGTGTCCCCACAGGAACTGTCACTCTCAGTCATGTACTGACAACAAAAGTTACCTGCCTTAGGGCCCTATTCCACCGGACGATTATCGTTCAGATTATCGTTAAATCGTTCGAATCTAAACGATAATCGTTCGGTTGAAATGCAGTTAATGATTAACGACCGAACGAGAAATCGTTGATCGCTTTATAAGACCTGGACCTATTTTTATCGTTGCTCGTTCGCAAAACGTTCGCAAATCGTTTGCATTGAATAAGACGTCGTTCGGTCGTTTGCAGTAGATACGAACGCAATAGCGAAGAAATAGCAAAGAAAAAACTATTGCAAATACAATCATAAGTAACGATTATCGTTTCATGGAAATGAGTGAACGTTTTCAGGTCTTTCGCAATAGGGGTGGTTTGAGATTGTTAATCGTTAACGATTATGCGAACGATAATCGTCCGGTGGAATAGGGCCCTTAGCCAGTGATAGTCTGAGGGGGCACATCTTGTGTGAATGAAATGCTATCAGGAGCTAGGAAGTAGTGAGGCATGGGAACTTGGGATCTAGAGGGGATTTTTTTTTGTTTGTTTGTCCCATTGATTTTGATAGGGTTTGTTATAAGAGTCGAGCACTTCAGCATTATAGTAAAAACTCCTTTAGACATAATTCAAGCTTTGATTGGTTGCTATTTGCTTGAGAAAAAAAGTTAAATTTTTATTGCAGAGCCAATATCAGCCATTTAGTACCTTCACTACAGTGAGAACAGAGCGAGAAGCAGTTGGCTGCATTCCGAGTAGTGGTGGTGCTGGTCAGGTGTCAGGTTTGCTTTCTATCTTCACTTCGTATCCCAAGAAAAATGGGTTAAAAAGTGATTAAAAAGATTAAAAATGTCAAAATGGTACCAATGAATACTACAACTAATTCGACAAACAACTCACAGCAGAGTACATTAAATACTGGTATAAAACAATAATAAATAGAAATTAACATTAAGGCCGGGTTCACACACTGTAAGATAGTAGCCGTTCTGTGACATGGCCGTGTCACAGAGCGCCCGCTGTCTGTGAAGTTTAGTCGGGTGAACTTAATTTCTTTTGAATTGGAATGCAGGCACATTCGGGTGTGCCCACATTCCAGTTCACCACTGCACACAATGTAAAGTGCGGCCGGAGCCGCACTTTACATTGTCTGCACTGTCAACTGTTCGTTAAATGAATAGCGGCCGCACAAAATTGACATGTCAGTTTTCAGTGTGGCCGCATAGAATCCCAGCTAGAGTGTATACAGAGAGTATACACTCCGTCCAGGATAACATAGAACACAATGTCATTAGACATTTTCAATAAATAGCGGCTGGTGTTGCACACTGCCACAACGACTGTTATTTATTGAAAAAATATGTTGTGTGAATGTGGCCTTAAGGTACAACTTGCTCAGCTGTCAAATGAAAAAAAATATATATTAATAATAAATAAATTGCTGCCACACCACAGCACAGAGCAGCAATACAGGCAAGGTTATTGCCCTCAGAACCATGCAATAAAAGAACTAAAAAAAAGAATGTTCAAAAGAACATAAAAATGTATAACGCAAAAGTATTTTCAAAATATATTGTGAACACATTATAATATTCCACATTCCTGTTAAGCTAAATGGAATTTCCGAGGTATGTGCTCTGTAAACGAACATAATACAAAATAACTACAAAGTCTTGATCTGTACCCAGGTAAGATCTTGATTTGTGAAAATATTTATCCTTTATAGAACCTGGTGGGGAATATGTGCTGTGAATGTCAGAAAGTCCTTGACATCTCTTGGACGTATTTGTTTTTGTCCTCCACGGTATAGTTTTTTTTTTTTTTTTTTCAATATTGACTTGCCCTGGCCTGAAATATTTGTAATGGTATTGTTACAGTATATTTCACATTTTTGAAGATGACCTGAGAACAATATCAGAGGATGTTTGTGAAGGTGTCTTTGTAACAATTTCACATACTTGTATATTGTTGTTGTTGTTATTCTATAGTACAACTATCACAGCATTCCCTATTTTTTTAACTGTATATAAAGAACATTGTACTAAACAATCCAAATGTCTATATGCCTTGTGGGGTAAAAATAAAAAAGAAGGTATACGTGCCTACTCTAATCCGCCACAGCTACAGTGCCAATGCTTCCAATCCCCTATCATCTTGGATACTTCTTGCTTATTGATGACAAACAATTGTACATTTCATTGAGGACATTGGGTAGGCCGCCATAGAGCAGGAAAAAGAGAGTAAAGTGGTAAAGAATTCTCAGAGCTAAGAATGTTTTAAAGGAGTAGGTTAGCCAGGGCCCCTTTTTGCTGAATACCCGAGAAAGGGGTGGGTGAAAAAAATAACATCTACTTACCTTCCTGGCGCCCCCGCTGCTGCCTGCATTCCACTGCTTTGGTTACCGGTGCCTGACCGCTTCCTGGTATTGAGACGAGACTTGAGATGTAATGTGGAGAGCCAGTTAAGCTATTTAGTGGTAGAGACGGGAACCTGCTACAGCCCCTAAATAGCTGAGTGGCCTGGAGACCAGAGCGGTGGAATGCAGATGGCAATGAGGGAGCCATAGAGGTAAGTGTTGTTGTTTTTTTGTTGTTTTTTCCCTTTTTTCACCCAACCCCACCCAAAGTGGACCTGGCCGGACCACCTCTTAAACTAAGGAGACAGAATTTGAAGTATGGAGCTCAAAAGTGTTTGCCGAGTAAAAAGCACATAAGACCTAGTGACTGACAAATCTGTTCTTCTCAAGAAAGATTGATTAGTGTAAACATCTTAGAACACATGTTACAAAAGCATTGCTATATGTCTGGGAGGACATCTAGGACATCTGTCCACACTTCTTTCATTGTAGATGTTTATTCAATGTGCCCAATGGCAGTCTTGAACAATGCAACTGTTTGTGTGTAACTAGTTTATTTGGATTGCGTTTGTCTATAACTATGACTTCGATAAAAACTAGATTTTAATAATAATCAATGCAGAAATTCAAAAAAGTAATTTAGGAAACAGTTCATTCCAAAGGTAATTTAGGATAAAGTATATTCCAAAGATAATTGGGAAAGCTGGCTTAGATTTCTGAGGCTGCTGCATGACGTGGGATGTGCGTGAGCCTGTTGATAAATCCAACGTTGTGGACATGGTGGGAATTTGGAATTAGAGTGGCATTTGATAGATTCCTCCCAAAATCTTTTGCCACCACTAAGTATCAGGGAGAGTTTGGACTGGAAGTCCTTAGGTCCCTATGCTGAGTGGGACACCAGGATGTGTGTCCTGTCTTTAAACAGGTCTAAAATTCATTGCTGGCCATCAATTATTAAATTAGTATTTTATATTTAGCTATTTTTACATGCCTATATTGTCTGAGATGTAGGATTCTCTTCCTCCTCCATCACTAATCATGATATTTTGTATATGCCGTCCAGGTTAGCCCGAACCCCAACACTCTGCATTTGACTTTCGGTGGCTGAAGGAGTTAGATGCAGTCTTAAGGCCACCCGGAAAACATGGATACAACCATAGGCTGTATCCATATTTTCCAGGTGGCCTTATGACTGCATTCAACTTCTTCAGCCACTGCTAATCAAATGCAGATTGTTTGGGTGTGGATGAACCCAAATGTGCTTGAGGTTCCTTCATCTCTAATGCTCATAAATATACAGTCACAGTAAGACTGCTTTTATTGCAATGGAACAGAGGGAAGGGGAAATCATCACTACTGATGAGGAACATGTTCGTATGTTCATACGAACATGACGCTAATTGTTCATGTTCGCCAATCACAAACAATTTGTTCGATGATCACAATGGTTATAGTGATAATTTTTGAACATGCAAATGTTTATCTCGCGATGTACGCAACTGTGCAATTTACGCTTTGAACCTAATAATCTCTATGCATGTGCTTAACTCTAGACCGAAAAGTACGCAACGGCGTAATATACGCTTTGCACCTGATAATATGTACGCATGTGCGTAGACCAAAATATACGCTTCTACTGTACTTTCATTATTTGTTCATGAATGTTTGGCGAACCTGAACCGATTACGATCATTCTGAACCGAACATTGGGAGGTTCGCTCATTACTTACCGTCACACTTGGGGGCCCCAGTGCTTCATGCCTGTCCGGTGCTCGGGAAGAGACCGGCACCAGATGCGGGAAGCAGGTGGCGGTTAAAAAAAAGGGACTACGCCTCCGGAATCCCTGCGCTGGCGCCAATCTGTACATGTGAAAAACTCAGTGATGTATCTTGTGATTCATTTGCTTTAAGGAAGTCTTAGGTTCTTAGGGGTGTAGTCACATGTTCAGATTTTTAATTGCAATTATTGACTAAAAAGCCAGGAACACATCATAAATGGAGGACAGGTATAAATGAAAGTCTTAGACTTGTTTTCAGATCCATTCCTAGTTTTGTATCCAATAATTGCAGTTAAAAACCTAAAAACCTTAACCCCCTCCCGCTGCTGAACAGTAAATTAACATTGCTGCAGCCTATGCCTGATGTTGCAGCGACGTTATTTACGCTGCAGGATGACACAGGCGTAGCAGCTGCGCCTGTGTCATTCATGGTGGGTTCCGCCTATCAGTGATAGCCAGGGACCCGCCACAGCTCTCAGCACTGGAGCCGCTTTCTGGTGCTAAGAGTTTACCCTATAGACACTGCGGTCAGCACGACCACAGCATTTATAGGGCTCGTGACAGAGAATTCTTCCTGTACAGAGGGAGAATTCCCTGTCCGGTGTCCATCAGGGCTCTGCGAAGTGATCACAGAGCTCCGATGGTAGCCATGGAAACCGGAAGCCTCAGGCATACGTTTTCTGGCTACGGAGGTCGGCGGAGGGAGGGAAGGAAGGGCGCGGCCCTGCGCTCTGACCCCTCCCATCTCTCCCCTGCCACTGTCACAAGATTTTAACAGCGGCAGGCAACAGAGGAGAGGGGGCAGACATAGTGATTATGGGGTCATTATGATTATGATGCCAAAAAACGACCTGGGCATTGAGGAATCAATGACCGATGGTCGTGAAAGGGTTAAAGCATTGCTATCATTGAAAAAAACCTTTCTGATATCATGTGTATCAGTGATCACACGCACACTGATTACTAGATATAACTGGGAACACTGCATGACAATGAGCCTAACTTTTGGTTCAAAGATCAATTTACCTCATTAAAGGCAGGTTCATAGACTTAAAACAGTGCCCGTCTCCTATAGTGATTCAGAAATGCTTTACTTATGGTCAACCATTGTCGACCACATTTTTTTTACTAAAGTCTCTAGATGATAGGATGATGGCTGAGAAGTCCATCAATCCTCTATAATCCTTAGGGCAATATTATCATTTGCCTATTACATGGCTTGATCATGTAGCTAGGGCTGTACAGTATATACATTAGCGATGTCCATGCAGCCCTTGCTTTACAAGTGTAAAATAATGTTATACATATCTGTCCACGCTCCCTGGTGGTTGTCTCACTTCTGCCCGCTCTCCAGACGCCGCTGGAACTTCAGAGACGGTCTCTGAAGTGACAGGCAGCTAATCCAACCACTAGCCCAGCACTGTCCCGTCTTGGCCAGTGATTGACTGTGCGGCTTGTCACATCAGAGACCAGCTCTGAAGTTCCAGTGGCGGCTATGGGGCCAAGCTAGAATAACACCGGGGAGTGTGGACGAGTATAACAATGTTTATTTTTTTCTACACAGGCATCAGCCATCGGAGGCGCTTCGCTGTTACACGTAGCAATGTGTGCTCGGTTGCCCGATGATTTGTAGGCTGGAATAAATTACAACTATCAGCAGATTGTTGTGTTCATTACACAATTGGCCTGGTTTGGCAGATTATCGCTCCATTTAATAGGGCACTTAGGGAAAGATAAAGATTCTGGCAGTCCACCCATGACTATTCTTCATGAACTGCCAGCAATAATGTGCCATGCCATTCAGTGGCCTAAGGGGTCATGTGCGATACTACAGGTACTACAGATACCATATCGCTGCTCGACACAAGGTTCTTGAGATAAATTTCTGACTTTTCTTTAGAAGGCCAGTGGGACACCAGCAGATTTCGCTAAGATGAATATAGATTTACAGTTTAGTAAAGTTGCAGTAAACCCTTTTTTTTTTTTTCTATCCATATACTTCTCTTGTATTTGCCGGATGTAGCATAGAGAGAAGCAAGTTAAAGTGTTATTTAACACATGCAGCGTCTGGATCTGAGACAGTAAACTGCTTTGCAGCAGAATGACTTGGACGAATGCCCGTTCATGTAATGTTTTTCATCAATTAGACCTGACTTCCTGTATTGTGCAATACCTCAGGACTTGTACCGCCTAATATTAAGTGTCTGATGGTAAATCTAACTAAACATATTGTATACTGTGATGTGCTCCCCATTTTAAATAAAGAAGATAGACGACTTTATAATTTATTTATTTTTTAAATATAAAGGTCACATAATACACTTTTTAATGAACGTGAATAGAAAAAAAAGTTGGGGCGTTTTTTAGACGGTATTAATAGAAAAGGTGAGAATGTATGACTGGTATTGGTAGCCGTCTATCGCATGTACATATGGTTATGCCTATGGGTAGCTCAGATTACAATGTATTTCACAGACTGACGATGCAGTCATGAGAGCGTACATAGAAGAGATGTGGAAGGCAGTGGTCGACATACCGCATGTGCAACCGGTTCAGCTTCACAGGGGACTGAAGAGGGACTCACCACCCACTTGGTGTGGTGACACTCCTTTGATCAAGTCCCCTTTAAGGTGCCTTCACACATACCGACTCGCAGCAAAAAACTCGCTGCAAGTTTCTGCTACGAGCCGAGATCCTGGAAGGCCCCTATCACTACATACAAGCAGTGGTCTGAAAGACCGCTCCGTGTATGTAATGAAGCCGCTCCCTTAACCCCTTCGGCTCCCGCACCGGTCCCGGTCTCCATACATTACCTGGCTCTGGCTGCACGGGGTCCTGGCGTCTTGCTCTGCCGCTTAGCCAATCAGTGTGTTGCCCAGCCGCAGCCACTGATTGGCTGGGCGGCAGAGCAGGACCCCGTGCAGCCAGAGCCAGGTAATGTATGGAGACAGCAGTGCGGGACCAGTGCGGAAGCCGAAGGGGTTAAGGGGGCGGCTGCATTACATACACACAGCGGTCTTTCAGACCACTGCTTGTATGTAGTGATAGGGGCCTTCCAGGATCTCGGCTCGTAGCGAGTTTTTTGCTGCGAGTCGGTTTGTGTGAAGGCACCCTTTAACATCCTTAGAACTGTGGCCCCGCAGCTTCTAGCAATGCCCTTTATTGTCATAGGCTGCAGCCTTTCAGAGGCCAGGATGTAATCTATCCAGCAGGCGCAATGGTATGACGTCCTCGTACCTGCTGGAGGATCCGTTCCATGGCGCTCAGACTGGAGCCAGAAGATGAAGAGAAGGGCAGAAGGCAGCTGAAGACATTCTAATAATTCTATTAGTTAATGACTTATAGCTTATTTTTATCTCTTAAGCATAGTGTATGTGGTAGTCACAGGGACATAATCTAATTGTGTAATTGCCTTCATTATATACACTATTGGTTATGAAGATAAATTAGAATGGATAATTTAGAGACTGATAGAGTTGTTAAACATTTATGTTGAAGATTTGCATGCAAAGCAGACTCTGACTTCTCCTAATATTCTACTTTTCTTGTCTTTTTTATCTATTGTAAGCTAAATCTTAAGCCGCCCATAGACAAAAAAAATTAATTTGTTTCCTTTTTTTCTGCATGTGTTTTCTGTGGTTTAAAGATTAACGTCTTTTATAGATTATCTCCTCCATTTTGTATACATTTGCTCCAAATTTGAAAGGTACTTTGTGAAATAGATTTGGTTTGCAAATGCTTTCGACTTTTGTCGGTAACTTTCTGACTATTGGCTGATTCTGATGAAAATAAGCACGCACATTTCTTGGAAGGACTTTTCATGTTCTTTGCTTTGTCAAGGGTCCATGGGTCAAATTCATCATTAGAGAAGTCCGTAAACAGATAACAAGGCAAACAACAAAATATTCATCATACTGTAGCAAGTGAAAGCCATGCTCACAATGTTCTGGGGCTCTTCTGAGTCTTTAGAAAGCATGCAAAAACTAATTTATGCTTAATGAAGGACAAAAATGTCTAGAATAAGCCTTCAAGCCCATGGGCGCTCCAGCAAAGAAACAATATTATTTCAAAGAATCTTAAACCGTAACATTACACCGAAGGTGAACAAGAATGCTGAGTCACAATCTTAGGTAAATGAAATAAAAATGAAAATCGCTGGTATATGCGGTATCAGCGCTGACAAAAAGATATCCAAAGATTGCCAAATAGAGTAAAACAAATAATTTATTCTTAAAAGCACAACTATGACGCGTTTCGGAAACTATTAGGTTTCCTTTTTCAAAATGAGGTGCTTTGAGTCACAATCTTGAAAGGGATATTCTGATACAAAAAAAGAAAAAGAAAAAAAAATAGCTATGTTTCCTGTGGAACGATAAAAATAAAGTCATACTCCCCTACTTTGGTACCTTTGGGACTCCCACACCAGTATCTTCTAGTTAACTGCTCATCATCCCTTATTGTTGATCAGAGACGTCAGAGCAGAACCCGCCTGCTCAGCCAATCACTGACTGAGACAGGAAACTGCTATGGCCTGTTATTGGCTGGGTGGGCAGTTCCTGCCGAGAGGCGCGGGGAGCTGCAGAGGGCAGATGCCCGGGTGATCGCTAGATTGTAAAGGCAGACCGTAGAACATAGCAGTGATCTGCTACCGCCACTCCTATTACACGGAGCGACAGCAGCATACCGCTGCTATTGTGATTGTTTCTTTTTCAACATGTTGAAAGACAACGCTCTCCACCATGTCAATTCTTTGGCCGGACAGCGGAATCAGTCTGCTCATATAATGGAGTCTGTGGGACGTGCGGAGAGCCAAGCGGGAGTGCACGGGGATGAGCGGCGTAATCCCCAAAGATTTATCCACCACATTAGCTCAATGTGCATATACCTTAGATGGAAATTCTGAGCGGAATCCCTATGGCGGACTTCGCTCGGAACTCCATCTTCCTCAGTGTCTCAATGTTAACTATAAGATGTCTCCACTCTCCGCGGCTCTCTGCTGAAACAATTGGCATGTCACCTCTTTTCCTCTGTGTGAATGCACCCAAAAGTAGCGACAAGTCATGAAGAGTAGGGAATGAGAAGGACCTGGAATGGGACCGGATTAGTTAAAGCGGTTGCCCGGTAAAAATCTTTTTCTTTCAAATCAACTGGTTTCAGAAAGTTATATAGATTTGTAATTTACTTCTATTAAAAAATCTCAAGTCTTCCCATATTTATCAGCTGCTGTATGTCCTGCAGGAAATGTTGTTTTATTTTCAGTCTGACACAGTGCTCTCTGCTGACATCTCTGGCAGAGACAGGAACTGTTTAGAGCAGGACAGGAGAGGTTTTCTATGGGGATTCCCATAGAAATCCTTTCCTACTCTGGGCAGTTCCTGTACTTTTAATCAAATATAACTTTTGATGTGTCATCAGGCATATAAAAACTTAGTGATCGCAGTGTGTTTCACTACTGAAACAAGCTCTGATTAGGAGATATAGCCTGGAGAGAGGGCGTGGCAGCACCACAATCCACTACCTGGCTGGCCACCAATTCTAGCAATGTAGTCTCATAGGCTTACATGCTCTGAATAAGCCATTATGGAGTAGCAGCCAGGGAGTGTATCTTGCTACTTCTATGCTCTCTTTTTGGTTACATCTTCTTATCTCAGCAGTAAAGCCCCAATTACACGGGGTGACGAGAGGGAGCAAGCTTCAGGTCAGGTCAGTGCTCACTTGCTTCTCATTCTTCGCTTGCTGCCGACGCTATTACACGTGTCGGCAGCGAGCAGGTAAGAGCCCGGGGGGGGGGAAGGGGGGAGGGCACAGGGAGTTGCAGGGGGAGGGCTGTTCAGGTAATCACTAGATTGTCCAGGCAGACCATAGAACATAGCGGCGGTTACCAATTACACGGAGCGAGGGCAGCAGACCGCTGCTATTGTGATTGTTTATTTTTCAACATTTTGAAAGACAATGATCAGCCGACATTGTGCATGTCGACTGATTGTTGTCTTCTATTACACAAGACGATTATTGTCCGTTATGGTCAATATCTGCTGAATACTGCCGATAATCGTTTTGTGTAAATTTGCGTACATTTTGACATGTCTGATGACATATCCAAAGTTATTTTTGATGACAGGTACTCTTTAAGAGTCCAATGGGTGGTCCTAATCAATAAATGACAGCTATCACTTAATGCACAAAACCTAGTATCCTAATATATTTGCCAATGGACTGGATTTTTAGTCTTGTCATTCTTACAACCAGTTTTATATTAGAAAAACATGAATAAAAGTTCTTGAAAATCAGGAAAAAGAAGGAAAAAAACTTCTTCCTACTGTCTGCCTATAACAACCAGTTTCGGACGTGTTTATGAGCACTCTGGTGCTATATTTATGTGTGAGTAAGCTTTGGGGAAGATATTTATTTTCCCTTATTTTGCAATCTCAGCCAGAAAAATATTGTTATAGCTTTTTAGTTTTTGAAACCTTAAAGAGTCATTTCACATTACGGCTATATTTCCTTTTACACGCAGGGCGAAATTCTTCTGCAGTCCACTTGAGCACATCTAGCTGAAATATCGATATCGTATTAAGTTTGGTGTGCTAGCATACCTAGGTATAAATAGAAACCTATGGCGCAAGATATTAGATATGATTTAAGTATTTTTGACATATAGAATGTTATCGGCTGCCAATTACTGATAAATTCTACACTGACATTTACAAGGTGCTGGATATTACCAGATGGCTTGAAATAAAATGACAGGTTAACAACCCTATTGTTAAAAGAAAAAAAAAGGAGAGGAAGAAAAATTATAACAGACTTCTATAAGAATATTCTTCTTAACACATATTTTTTATATGATATAAACTTTTTGACTTTTGGTGCCTATTTGTTGCATATGGCCAGACGGCATGTAATCATGTAGGATAGAATATAAGTAATGATTGCTGGGTTTGTGCAACTGCATGCATACAGGAAAGTCTTAGAGAGGTCAACCAACCTGTTGAGAAGGTGCAGCGAGAGAGAGAGGAAAGTAACAGTAACAGTGGCACTTTCAAATTAGTGAAAAAACTTTAGTAATTTATTTGCCCAAACCGCATATATATATATATATATATATATATATATATATATATATATATATATACATTCCAAATGCTAGGCGATTCTAAATTGGAGGCAAATACTTCTGAGAGGAAGTCTCCACTTCTCATTCATTGTCACCTTCTGTATCTACGTTTCTGTCCCCTGCCATTGATATGGTGTTGGCGTATCTCCGACCGTGCCATAGATTATATTCTATGGTCGGGCTGCTATCCTTCCAAAGAATGAACGAGTTCGCGCAGCCGTGAGCGGCGAAATCGGGTGGGTGATCTGCCCAGATTCCTCAGTGTGAACATACCCTTAGGATGCCTTCACACCACGAAATCCAGGCTAATAAGACACAGCGGATTCTGTTGCTTGTGCCCGCGCACATCTCCGCCCATGCCATAGACTCCATTGTATGGTCAAGCAGATACCGCCTTCAGCCCAAAGAATTGACATGACTATGTAAGCGCAGGCACGAGCGGGGGCAAGCGACAGAATCCGCTGCGGGTTATCCGCTCGGATTCCGCAGTGTGAACACACCCCTTGAAAGTATACCTTATGAGACAAGAAGGAGCAGGAATTAAGCGCTGGAGAGCAGAATGCTTGAGTCATCCCAAGCTCCCATCAGAACCCTTTACATTAACTTCTATCTCGTATGATGATTACTTATATAAAGAGATGCAGCAAAGAACAAGTAGACAATTACAGACAACTAAAGTAATACGTAGAAAAACAAAATGTGTCTTTTAAGACTTCATTATGTTTTAATGTGCAAGCAATAGTTTTTCTTTTTATTTTTATAATGCACTTTAAAATTTCAGGCTGCTGTACTTAGAAAAACCCCATCCAAGTCTGGAATATTGAAATTTTCATTTTGTTCACTTACTGCAATTAAAGAGGAGCATTTTTTATTCATAGTGACTGCGAAAAGCTCTCGCTTCCCTTTCGTCTAAAATTAACTCGGAATGTGTGTACTACGCAGTGAAGCGGGAGAGCCGGCTGATATCCAAACTGTCACAACTGCTGTATTAGGCAGGTTTGAGGGACGGAGTACGAGGACGGTAATTGGCAATCCATTTCTTTATTCCTTTTGTAAGCCGTTCCTGACAAATTAATCACCATCAAAAGTTGGCTACAGGAGAGTGCAAACCTATACGGCAGTAAAGAAAAATGAGGATTCTTTATCGTCTGACAACCTAATCATTCAATTCACCCCATTAGGCCCAGCTTTGGGGACTGTGCATTTTGCTTGCCCTATGCACCTCATATAAACAGACCGTTTGGTCTTCAGCCCTCAGCTTGGCTGATGTGATAAAGGTTATTGACTGGTGGCTGGATAGCTCGTCAATCAATGAATACACCAAGGATCAAATGGATTAGTCATAATGAGAAAGAGTCACCATGTGCTAGTTTACAAGATCAGTTAAAATAACGTGATCAAAATGAAATCCTGAAGAGCGATTTGACGGCTAGCCTCATGTGTGCCCTTTGACATCTTCATAATTGGGAGACGTACATTTCTGGGCAATGGAAAATAGTCTATACTGCTCATGCTGACAAGCTCCGGAGAGAATGGACATGTTATCATCCTCGTCAACATGGACAATTGTAGGGAAAAATCTTGAACTTTTCTATTCATTCTACTTGATTTTCAATGCAGATCATACATTGACAATACCCATTGGGGAAGATTTATCAAACATGGTGTAAAGTAAAACTGCCTCAGTTGCCCCTAGCAACCAATCAGATTCCACCTTTCATTCCTCACAAACTCTTTGGAAAATGAAAGGTGGAATCTGATTGGTTGCTAGGGGCATCTGAGCCAGTTTCATTTTCCACCATGTTTGATAAATCTCCCCAATTTTATCTATTCGGGAATATTGAAGGATACTGGTACCTTCCATGGGTGCAAACATTGGCAACTATGGGCCAAACTTTCACTGCATCTCTGATGACATGTGCTTCTAATCAATAGGTGCCAAATAGTGAATACACTTTAGTTTTCATGGCAAAATATATACCTCCCCCAATTTCCGGCTACTGCTCTGATGCCACTTAGTCTTCCTGCTTTCAATTGACATTTTGTGTGGGCAAGAAGTGTTTTGAGCTAATCGCTGTGCTGTGGGCAGTCACTGTCTGCATAAAATGTGATTGGAATCAGGAAGAAGAGGACAAAAGCAGGGATTAGGGTGGGACATAACAGTGGGGATCAGGGAAGGTGAGTATGCACTCTTTCATCTTATTTCTACTAAAAATTTCCCCCAAAAAAGTATTAGAGGGGTATTACACTCAAACATAACTTTTTATGTTTCTGCCCATGGTAAGACTAACAATTCATTCCATACTAGTTATTATCTATCCAATCTTATTCCCCCAGTTCTGAGCTGCTGTTTTCTGCCTCCTCCCTCCTCCCACCTCCCTTCTAAGATGGCTGATCTAAACCCTAGTCCCTATCTGCATCTTTGTAATGCCGGGTGGGATAGAATGGTCTAGTTTGAGCAACTTTTTAAATTTAAAATCCCGTAGAGATGAGCTTATTAAAGGGGTCCTCTGTGATAAGTTCCTTTACTTGGTAGTTGATAAGGCCTACCAAGCTTATGAACTGAATCCTGTAGTTTGCTTCTGAGTAGATAAAGGGCTAAACACAGGAGGAGGAGTCTAAAGGCCATTTTACACTTAACAGTCATCTGGAGTCATGGGCAGTCCAAATGATCTAAGGATCACTTAGATGGCCTCTCCTACTGTTTTCGGCTCAATATCTGTCCGTGTAATAGCACAGGCAGTGAGCGGGGAATGAGGGTGATTATCAGGCCTTAATAGGGGGTAAAACGGCCTTAAGGGATTCTCTGGTTTCAACCTGTACAAGGATGTGGACTTCACTGCAGAAAACCCCCAAGTTACTGACAACTCAAAGCCCAGAAGAAGAAGTAGACAGCATAGTAGAAGAGAAGGTAGAGTTCTGTGAAATCCTCTGCTCGGTAAGCTGCTAGAAGAACCGGGGGTGGGGCTACCATGCAAGGGGAAATCACTACCCGGTGATGGGGCAATGCTCCCAAAGGCTTACATACAATGCTGAGGATTAAATTAACAGACATACCTTTATCTTCAGCGCCCCATGCCCATTAGGGAACTATGAGCAGGTTAAATTTGTCTAACCTCCCGATAGTACCCCCTTAAAGGAATAGGGCGTAGGAAGAGGATTGTTATATAGCTTTGGGGAAAAGAGAATTGATGGAGGATTCAGAAGTTTAGGATTCACTGGCTTTATGAGACTAGGAGCAAGTGCGCACATGCCCCATACAGACAAGTATTAGCAGAAGGAGGACAGCAGAGGACTGGGTGACATGGAGGATCACTAGGAAGGCCGCCATGGCAGTGATTAATCAGGACCACAAAACTGATTTTGAAGCTAAATAATGTCAATCCTTTACGTCCGATCTCCCCTTTCTACAAGACTTTGGAGTTAAAATGTATTTGTGGAGCTATGGTATTTCTTTTAGTCCTCTAGTCTTTAGTCTCCTAGACTTTTTATTAAATGTCATTTTAACCAGCAGGAAGCCTTGGAAATGTATTTTTAATATATTGTATTTTGTATAATTACATCATAACTGTTACCATCTTCCTTTTTATTTCCTTGTGTGCTGAAAAATCGATATAGGGAATTCATACATTGAGGCTATTGAGTTTATGTCATGAATCATGTAGTTAAAATGAAAGATTTGGTATTTTGTCATAGAAGCATAGGAAATAAGCTTAGTGGCTGACACAGATAGTATTGCAAGTATTGAGTCAATGGAATAAAACCATTTATAAGCACTCACCTGTGTCCTAACCATAGCTTATAGCTGTCCGTTACCTGATGGGACTAGAGGGCCACAGCGTTTTATTGACTATAAGAGCAATTGTCTGAAACCAAGCCATGAGGGAATTTATGCCAGCTAGCAACTTTCAGTAAAAAAATCTTTGTTCATGAGCCCAAGCTAAGATGATGTGTCTAATAGAAACATTTGTCCTTATGGGAACACATAGTCACCTGGCAACTCCAGAAATCTCACATAAGAAAGGATAGGTCATCACTTTAACCCCAGCATAAAAAAGCCACTTAGTGATTTATCCTTTCTAAAGGAGAAGTCAGGCATTGGGCAGGGGGTGGGGGGAACATGATAAAGAAAGTATTCTTACCAGACCTCGTGCCCGTGCTTTGCCACATCACTGGTATCACTTAGTAGTAAAAATTAGGAAAACACCATAAAGAGCTAAGAGATAAGTTAGATAAGATTGGGCTTAACCCCTGGATAGTTCTGTGGATTTGTTGTTACCTGAAGGATAGATATCAGAGGGTGGTTGTTAATGGTGTATCTTCTGAGCAGAGACTGGTTCCTAGGTGTGGCCTCATGGGTCTGTTCTAATCCTATTCTTTTGAGGCTATGTTTACACAGTGTATTTTTATTTTTACAAGAACGGCCATTGTTGCCGATTATGACAATGGCCATTCTTGTCAAAAAAGAAAACACACTGTAAAATCCTATGGGGAACATTGCCCGCTGTAGGAGGTGTCTCTAATATGGAAAATGATTTAGCTTTTCTAGATTTGTGGTCCAAAAATGGAAACTGCAGTTCAATGTTTCCAAATGTAAAATAATGCAATTGGGAGGAGGAATCCTCTATCTCAGTATCATATCGGCAGATCTGTGTTGTTAAAGACTTCAGAAGATAAGGATTTAGGGGTAGTGATTTCTGAGAGCCTTAAAACGAGTCACGAGCCAATCACATGCTAGGCTGTATAGGTAGAGGGATAACCAATAGGAAGAGGGAGATTGTGATCCCGCTGTATAGAGCTCTACTGACATCACATCTGGAATACTGTGTCCAGTTCTGAAGACCTTACCTAAAAAAGGATTAAATGCAAAGAGTCCAAAGACAGGTTACAAAGATGGTAAAGGGTGTCAGGCATAAAACATATCAGGTAGACTTGAGGATTTGAACCTACAGTATATAGTTTGGAGGGAAGAAAGGGAAAGTGGGACATCATCGAAGACTATACTTTATGTTAAAGTACTAAATAAATTTCAAGGAGAAAGTGGTTTTTATTTAAAAAAAAAAACAAAAAACAAACAACTGAAGAATAAGAGGACAGAGGTTAGTTCGGGAAAAGTTCAGAAACAATTCCAAAAAATATTACTTTACTCTCAGACAGTCTTCCATGCTTCTAATACTGTCATTTGAAGGAGTGGGATGTGGTGATTCCTTTTTTAATTATGTTCCCCCCCCCACCCCCTGCCCGAAGTGATTTCCCAAGTCAACCCGCCACATCGACCCTTCAAAGACCCCCCACCCGCACCGGACTTTTCTTTTAAATGGGTACTGTCTAGCTTAGTAGACTGTAGATAGACTGATGGATGCAGGCTTGGAAGCTGGCAATCCCAATTGTCAAGCATCCATAAGTATGCTTGAAAACTACCAACTCTAGTCTCTGACACACAGATATGCAATAAAGTCTTTGTATTTTTGCCTAATACTTGGATACTATTGGACTTACTGTACTTCAATATATCCTTGTGACATGTCAAAAGTTTTTTTTTTTCCTATGATGGGTATTCTTTAAAGAAACCCCATGGAAACAGGCAACAAAAGCCCCAAGGCATTGCTGACATTCCTATTTCAAAAGTCGGAATACTCCAATTTAATTTAATCTTTGACAATGTAGATTTGGAAGTCACAGCTCCTGCAGAGCTTTATTGTCATCAAAGTGAAGGCTTATCAATGCCAAGGCTTATCAACTGTACAATACACGAGACTCCTAAAATCTATTCACAAAGACTAAGTCTAGCACCGTCATCCGTCAGAGTTTGATAGTTCTCTAATTTATCGATCCTTCACCACTTCGACTGCCGCAACCTCTTGACTGCTGATAAAAAAAAAAATGTAGTTAAGTCATTTAAACCCTCTACCTAATTGAAATAAATAATTGAAATTAGAATGATTTTCTATGACTACAAGAATTATTTGCACACTCCAACAGTTCATTAAAAAGAGCATCCTTGGACCCCGTATTTCATATTTTTTGAACAGATCTGTCGAGTCTGATGTAGATAATGAGTGTGCATATTGGCAATTCTTCTGTCATCTCTAATGAAGAGTCTAGTTTGTGAAATCTCATAGCAGAAGTTCTTTCCTTGGCCTGTGTAATTAGATGTCAGTTCATTTATTGAATGCTGGTAATCAGATGCGGTACCAGAAGACAGCACATTTGGCATTTTAGAAAAGCAGAAAACTCAACAGGTGAAATTGAGAGGAATCAATGTTTCATAAAAACATGAAGGGCTCCCGGGGATATTAGACAGAGAAATCAACAGCTTACAGTACTTTCTGTTTTCAGCATCTGATTTATTTCTTAATTTTAAGTCTCTAGCTACAAGAAATATTCCACTTCATTTACAAACCTTAATCTTATCTGCTAGCTGGAGCTTGCATTTGTTATTATCGGATATAATAAATGTATCTCGAGTTCAAAAGATGGTGTCCGTGAGGAGAGGATGAGACAATATGAAATCAATTAATCTCCGTCTTTTCCCCGCATATAACAAACCATGGAAAAGGTACATGTTCTTTTACTTGTATGAACATGCTAGAGAACAAAAAGAAAATTCAACTCTTATGGAATAATATAGGACATCCCTGTAAAGGAGTGAAATCTATTATCTACTTTACCAGCTAAAACAAGGTGAGATTGGAAGAGAATAAGGAATATATACATTTGTTATATTGTGTTGTGGTATATGTTCTTAATTCATATTTTAGTATCTCTTTGGTACTGGGAAATACACGACAAAATATGTTATTCATAACTGTTTAGTCAGTCCAATTCCCAATCATTTCCTTTCTCATCTTCTGGAACTAGTAGTTTGATGGAAACTTCGAAAGCCAGACCATCTCTATACTTTTCCTGGAGATTATGCTGACCATTAAAATGAATGGTTGACCGCATCGTACATGTATAGGCCATGTCCATAGTTGATATGGTTGTAAGAAAAATAGTCTATCCAGTGCAAGCTATAATCCTACTTAGTTAATCCAGAGAAAAGCAAAAAACATGTATGAGGCAGGTGCCAATTGTCTCATACTAGGGGCAATTCCTTCCTACCTCCAATATAGCAATCAGAATAAATTCCTGGATTAGCATCCCACTTCCAAAAATTCAGTGCACATAATGGGCATTATACAGTACTTTTCAAGGAAGCCATCCAGGCATCTCTAGAACTTGTTCAACGAATCAACCATTACAACATAGTTGTGGCAAAGAGTTCCAGTCAACCATTACCGTAAAGAATCCCCATCTCTGATAATGGGGAAGCTCTTTTTTTAACGGCTCTCCACTTTAGCTCATGCCACGGAGTAGAGAAATAACCCTAAAAGTTATACATGGAGAAAAGATTGATTTTATTTCAATAATAATCATCTTTGGTTTACAATCTCTAACATGGTCGATCACTGTTGAAATGAGAGACATGGGGGGGCATTTATGAAAGTCCCTTAGAAAGGCGCCTCTTAGTGAATCTGGCTGTGGAAAAGGGGGTGGGCTCTAATTTAATCATACGCCGATCTTCATAAATCCCCCCAATCTATATTTTATTGTTCTGTCGGTATCCAAAAAGTTAGTTCAATAGGTGTTAAGCCATTATCAGGAAAATTTTTAATAGGGTATTTGGGAACGAGATTTTTAATTGAGACAACCCCCCTAACACATTTTTTAAGGTGATCCTTTGATAGGGTCCTTGGAGCTACAGGATGTAGTGTGGTGAGTTTTATCTCACATGTTATACCAAATCTGCTATGCATCCTAAACAGTCCCTCTAAATTCAACCCAATGGATTTTTGGTGCAAAAATTTAGGCCAAAAGACCAGATATATTCCTTATACCATACAATTATTTGATATATTCTCCATACCAAGACACAGATATAGAAATATATAGTCCCAGGATGTAATTTTACATGACATGTATGCTTTCTAAAATGTAATAATAGCAATTTATTATAACAATTAATTGGGGATAGTAAGTGCAAATGTATTCATTACAATTCTGATCCTGTGATCCTTTGTCACTAGATACAGAATTAATATTTCATTACCGGCATATAAATTTGAAATTAGATCTGAACCTATTATTGTCATTGGTTGGTTATTTCATTTTCAGTTTGATTGAATCATACATGACATTCTCCATTATATTCATACTTGTAATAGGAGCAGTGTTTAATTTTGGTGCATATTAAACAAGCTAAATAAGATTTTCTGATCATTTTCATAGTACTAATTTCCATTTTAGTTGACACAATACTGAAACAAAGCAATGTTAACATCAGGCGGGATTGAGTATGATAACCAGGGCTGGGTTTCTATTCGAATATATATTTCTACCTAACATATATAGTTGCACAGTGGGATACAGTATATGCTCATAGGCTCCCATACATTAAAGGGGTATTCTGGGAAAATTAACTTTTTCCCTATCCACAGGAGAGGGAAAAGTAGGAGATCGCGGGGGTCCGACCACTTTACCCCCCAGTGATCATCGTATTGGACCCTGCCAACTCTGTTAATAATAGAGGCCTGGGTCGGCACATGACCTGTGGCACTATTTATTGCTATGGAGCAACAGAAAGAGCTGAGTGCATCGCTTTTCTGGCGTACTCTGTTATTTCTGTCGCTCCATAGAAATGGAGCCATGTTTTGTGTGCCGACCCAGGGCTCTATTCATTACAGAGCCGGCAGGCTCAGATACAGGGATCACCGGGGGTGCGGGTGGGGGGGTTAGGGTCGGACCCCCTGTGATTTCCTACTTTTCCCATATCCAGTGAATAGGGGAAAAAAAGAATATGATCCCATGTGTCTAGGCATTTAATTACTGGTGGCTGAAGAAGGTGAATGAAGCCCTAGGCCTGTCTGGTAAACCTGGATACAGCAAATAGGTTGCATCCATGTTTTCCGACACTACCCAGGGCTTCATCCAACTTTTCCAGCCATTAGTATCAAATGCCAAGACTTCCGGGTTAAGACGGGCTTGAGCATGCTCGAGTTCCCCTCACCTCTACTTCATTGCTGTTAACTGATACAAGAAAAATCATTGTCTGGGAAGAATAAGCCATAGCTTTTGTGTGTATAGTCTCTTGACGTTGTGCTATTCCTAGTTCAGTGCATTTAATGCCAATGATCCCTAAGACATTGTTGCATAAAACATTTCATTTCTCTTACTAATACCTTTAGCTTACCAATTAGTTCATGATTCTGCATTCTAAGTTCTGATTATAATAGTGTGATTGATCGAGTTTTTACTCTGAACCCATTATAGCTACCAGTTCAACTAAATAGATTTCTTAGGTTTTCCTAGTAGTATATAGAGTATCTTTTAAATAGACTCAAATAATTAGCTTCCTTCCATGTAGTTGACTTGAGGTCTCCACCATTGGTGCTGTGATAACAGAGCATTAGTGTTGAACACATCTACAAAAAATGCAGCTGAACTGGAGCCTGATGGCCCTGGTAAGGCAAGGCATACACTTTAATATCTGTCATTCTGTGTTCATTAGGTTACAAATATCACTCTTGATCCCTCCATACACTTGTTTTTGGTGAACATTCACAAATTGTTTGCGGAGAGCGGAAGGGTAAGTCCACAATACCAGATTGAAATCCAACATGCCCTAGCCTCCTCTCACCTTACATAAACTGTTGGGGGAAGTTGGGAGGTCTTTTGATAATAGTCCACATTAGCCAGTTCCACCAAAGCTGGCCAATTTTGTATCAGGCTATGTTCAAACATAGGATTTCCGACAGTATTTTTTTTAAAACCAAAACCAGTAGTAGAACTGACAAGTCAAAATTATAATGGAAAGATTTGTACAGTTTGTGTTTTCAACCCACTCCTGGTTTTGGTTGGACAAAAACTGACAAATAGACTGTCGGAAATACTATGTGTCAACATAGCCTTTAGGTGTATTGCAACCATTCTTAGAGTCCTATTAGACAAATCGATGTTAAATGACTAACGATCGCAAACGCAGTTGTTTATCATTAACTTTGAATCGTTCACCATATTACACAGAACTATAGTTGTTAGTTACGATTGTTATTACGCTCGTTACAACAATCGTTAAGGGTCCATTTACACAGAAAGATTACCTGACAGATTATCTTCCAAAGATTTGAAGCCAAAGCCAGAAACAGACTATTAAGAGAGATCAGGTCATAAAGGAAAAACTAAGATTTCTCCTCTTTTCAAATCCATTCCTGGCCAGATAATTTTGCAGATAATCTTTCTGTGTAAATGGACCCTTACTCCATCTGATCCCAGCAAAAGAATTATGTTCAATTACACTGAACGATTAGCGAATAAATGTGGAGTTAGAGCGAACTATTAGCAAAAGATTTTAGATTTAAAGGACAACTCCCACGAAATTTTTTTTTGGCTTATTTAACACACGTTACAAAGTTATATAACTTTGTAATGTGGTTAAATACCCGGTCTGGCCCCCTTCCCCCACTTTCGGACCCCCCCCCCCCCCCGGAAGTTAAAGAATGTATATTACCTATTACGATCGTCACGTTCCTTTTCTCCCGAGCGGCATCTGGTGACGACAACGTCAGAGCCGGGGGGGCGGTCCGGGTCTTCTTCCTCATCGGCGTCTTTATTGAAAGTGAATGGGATGGAAAAGGCTGCTGGTGCACATGCGCACCAGCAGCCTTTTCATTGGCTGGAGCGCATCACATGGCTTCCAGCTTGCTCAGCACTGATTGGCTGAGCTTGCTGGAAGCAATGTGATGCGCTCCAGCCAATGAAAAGGCTGCCAGTGCGCAAGCGCACTGGCAGCCTTTTCTCTCCCATGGACCCGAAAGTAAGAGACATCGCTGGACGGCGGACGCAGGTGACGGTGAGGCATACGGCGGAGCGAATGGAGTGGCGATAGTCACCGGAGGGATGGTGAGTATGGTGTCTCTGTGTGTCTGTGTTTTTGTTTTTTGGGGTCCCGCCGGAGTTGTCCTTTAAGCCCCTATTACACAGTGCGATGTAGAGATCAAGCGAGCGCCCACCTGTCAGGTGAGCCCTCCCTTGCTCCTCCTTCCCCCGCCCGCTGCTGGCACTATTACACACGCCAACAGTGAACGAGGAGGAGCAGATAAGAGCCGGATGGGGGGGGGGGTTCATACAGCTCCTGGGGGGATCTTCAGATCATCCAGGCAGCTCATAAGAGACAGCAACAGTCTGCCGCCACTCCTGTTGCATGAAGCAAAGCCGGCAGATCGTTGCCAGGCTGATCGTTGCAGCCTGTTTAAAGACAACAAAACACAAAACGATTAGTGATGAGCAAATACTGTTCGATCAAATAGATATTCGATCGAATATTCGATATTCGTACGAATATACCGTGAATATTTAAAAAATATTTGATAAGCGTTCAAATCTCCCAGCTTCCGGTTTCACCCTCCAAATGGTCAAATAGATGTTTTTCACTACTCGAATACTTATTCCCATAGACTTTAATGGTATCGAATATTCAATCAAATATCCGAATATTCGTGGGATAGTCGTACGAATATCGAATATTCGAATATCTCACTATTCGCTCATCACTAAAAACGATTATCGGCCATAACGGCTGACATCGGCAGAATACAGCTGATAATCGCTTTATGTAATAGGGCCCTTGGATCTAAATCAGCGATCAGCAACACACATGATTTTTTGATCGTTGCCTGCAATTACACTGGGTGATTATTGTTTAAATACAAACGCTATAACGATTTTCCACATGGTAATCGTCCTATGTAATAATAATAACACTAGTCCTATGTAATAATAACAACACTAGTTAAAGGGGTTGTTCAGTGAGAAAAATTTTCTTTCAAATCGACTGGTGTTAGAAACTTATACAGATTTGTAATTTACTTTTAATTAAGAATCTCAAGTCTTCCCGTACTTAATAGCTGCTATATGTCATGCAGGAAGTGTTCATTTACATTCAGAAACAGTGCTCTCTGCTGACATCTCTGGCCGAGTCAGGAACTGTCCTGAGCAGGAGAGGTTTTCTATGGGGATTTGCTGCTGCTCTGGACAGTTCCTGACTCGGCCAGAGATGTCAGCAGAGAGCACTGTTTCTGAACATAAAATTAACAACACTTCCTGTATGACATATAGTAGCTAATAAGTACAGGAAGACTTGAGATTTTTAAATAGAATTAAATTACAAATCTATATAACTTTTTGACACCAGTTGATTTGAAAGAATTTTTTTAATTTTTTTTTTTCGCTGGACAATCCCTTTAAAACTCCAAGCACAGTTCTAGGGTTCTCTGTGCACTCTATTGATCTTCTACATAATAGCATTGCATATGCAAATGAATATAATACTCATATATCCAAGCTTTCATAAATCATTTGCAGTAAAAATCTCTCCGGACACACCGCGGCTTTGGTACATCCACAGCATTTACTTAATCATTCAGTGTCAACCTAGGCATTCAATAAATTTGTTATAGACAAGCGTTTTTAATGAAGTCATCCACTTTGTACATGCACCTCTTACAAATGGCTTAATTCTCATCGATCTCACCTTGATTGCTTGAGCATGTCAATAAACAAATGTAGCATGGAAAGGTAAAAAATAGGATCTAATAAATCAGACAAGATAGGGCAAACAATGGATTTATAACTCAATATCTACCTGTGTGTAGTTGACCTTTTGTATGGTTCAGTAATGTTAAAAGCGGGTGATAGGTGGCTTATAAATCATACACAGGAAGGAAAAAAAAAATCAATGCAACATTTATGAAAAAGGAAAAGCAAGCAACTGTATTCATACTTTGGAAATCATACCTGCTTTTCTTTAATCCAGTGTATTTTCCATAAAAAAAAAAAAGAGCATCACAAGAAATGAAAATACCCTCAAATTACAAGAATGGAAGAAGCTATTTATATGGATATTTGGAAACTGTGATCTCTCTTTCAAGGCGCTGTTTATATTTTATTACAATGCGATCATTTCTCCGCAAAAAAAAAAGCCTAGTCTATTAATATGTTTAAAATTCATAAAGATGAAAATATTAATTTTAGATTTTCTTTGAATTATATGGAAATATGCGCTCGGCTATTTATCTCAAGGCCTAGAATCGCTGCTCTTGCTTTTTTTTTTTTTATGGTTTATTGAGAAAAACACCCAACATCAGTCGAGTTTTGTTGTGTCTGTGATGTCTTTGTGTTATTATTACAGAGTGATAATAAGGAGAAAGCTTTATAAGCCATTTAGTTAGTGTTTTAAAGTAATTAAAGAGGACCTGTCACCCCCCCCGTGCCGGGGTGACAGGCTCCCGACCCCCTGCTAGAGCACCCTATACGTACCTGATCGCGCCAGGTCCCGCTTCTTGAGACGGTAGGGGTGACGGAGATTTCAGCGCCCGAAGCCCGCGCACTCCTGAGAGGAGTCCAACTCTCATAGAGAATGACTGGTGAGTCCGACGCTCCGTCATTCTCTATGAGTGTTGGACTCATCTCAAGAGCGCACACACCGGGCTTCGGGTCAGGTACGTATAAGGTGCTCTAGAGGGGGAGTCGGGAGTGACAGGTTCCCTTTAAGTAAAAAAATATTTCTGCCCATATTTCTGCCCGTATGACCTTTTATAGCATATGTGGTCATAGACAAAAACCCTTACTTGGACTCCACACGCTACTTTTTAGGAGCAGATAGCCACTAAGTAGGAGTAGCTCCAATTTGACAGACCCCATGGTGGATTACATGATCCAACATGGAGAGAAAGTAGCTGCTGCACCTCACACCTATGGCTGACACTAATACCTCTTGGCTATATTTAAAAAACAACGCCAGGATGTTGGTATACAAGTTGATCAAACCATATTGCCTCATGTACCACGTGCAGGTCTCCTGGTTCACATGACTACACTAACTCCACACTGTGTCAGTCAGCGACCGCTAACCCTGCAAAGCGAGCGCAAGCAGGGAAGGGAGGCCACGGAATGGCCCTGCAACCCCACTGTCACAGGACCAAACCCCAAAGGGCCCTCCCAAACCCAGCAGGCGCCGCCAGCAGAGAAAGCTGCCACCAAGCAACACAAGTGTGAACAAGATCTTACCCCTCGCCACTGCACCGGAGGTAGAATGGGAGGAATGGGATGATCGGCAACTCATTCAAATGTGGTGGACAAAGAGCTGCATGTCTATATGAACCTTCATTTCATATTAATAGCTGATCTCCATCATTTCCAGTAAAAGCCTCCCATGGTGACTGTAAAGGACCTGTGGTGACATTATAGTCACATATTAAGTCTCTAATGTTACTGAGTTGTCTCCTGGCTGCAGTTTTGCCCTGATTATGGATTTTTTTTGCAAATCTTAGCAGAACTGTAGCCAGGAGACAATACACCACTGAAAGTATAAGTCTGTTTGAGTGGCCATGGTCCCCCCAGGAGCTCAGGTGCCCCGGCTACCGCTTAAATTGGACTGATTATAATCCACTACTGGAGGTCTGACTTCTAAAACTCTTGGAGATCAGTGCAATGGTGACTGTCTACTCCCACCACAGTGTTGTGCTTCCCAGAGGTCCCTTCTGCTGGGTCACTTTTCCATCACTGTGTCCGGTTTGTGTCTCTCCTGACACCATGCCCCAGCTGTCATCCCTGGCTCTACTCATTGGGTGCACCCTCCCACCCAGTGTATTAACCCCTAGACGACCCTGGGCATACCTGTATGTCCAGTGGTTGCCAAGGGGTCTTCAGAGCGGGGCTGCCGAACTGCCCCCCCCCCCCCCCCGAGACATAGTCACGGAGGGGCAATCCTTGCTACCGGCACCGGCCGGGGTCTGCGCCGTTATGGCACTGATCTTGGCTCGGCACTCGACCGCTTTCGGCTGCAGCAGCCGAAAGCAATCCAGTGCCTATCTCATTGATCTATGCAGTATATCTATACTGCATAGATCTCAATGAGAGATCAGTGTACTTATACTAGAAGTCCCCCAGGGGGAATAACCCTAACCCCAGGGGGGCTTCTAGTATAAGTGTAAAAAAATAAAGTGTTATTATTAATAAAAGCGTCCTCGCCTAATAAGAGTTTGAATCACCCCCCTTTTCCCATGTTATAAATAAAAATAAATAAATCAATAAATAAACATGTTTGGTATCGCCGCGTGCGTAATCTCCTCGAACTATTAATTTATCATATTCCTGATCTCGGGCAGTAAATGGCGTAAGCGCAAAAATTCCAAAATGCACAATTGCGCATTTTTGGTCGCATCAAATCCAGAAAAATTGTAATAAAAAGCGATCAAAAAGTCGCATATGTGCAATCAAGGTACCGATAGAAAGAAAACATCATGGCGCAAAAAATAACTTTGCACACAGCCCCATAGACCAAAGGATAAAAGCACTATAAGCCTGGGAATAGAGCGATATTAAGGAACATATATTTGTTAACAATGGTTTACATTATTTACAATCCATCAGATAAAATAAAAGTCATACATGTTACATATCGTTGTAACCGTAACAACTTGAGAAACATATATAACAAGTCAGTTTTACCCCAGGGCGAACAGAGTAATAACAAATACCCCCCAAATAAAAAATAAATGTGTTGGGTTTTTTTTTTTCAATTTCACCACACATTGATTTTTTTTCTGGTTTTGCAGTGTACTTTATGAACAATTCAGCCCATCATTGCACAGGAGAATTAGTGGCGCAAAAAAATAAGGGCTCATGTGGGTTTCTAGGTGAAAAAATGCAAGTGCTATGGCCTTTTAGGCACAAGGAGGAAAAAAACGGAAGTGCAAAAATGCTAATTGGCCTGGTCCTCTAAGAGTTAAGGGGCAAGAGTAAATACTAGAGATGAGCGAACCGGTTTGGCCGGTATGTGATCCTTTTCGGATTTTTCCAAAAGTCCGAGTCCGGTCGGATTCGGATTTTTGGAAGTCCGCTCCGATATTTTCTTTTCTTGCTTTCTAAAATGGCAGCTGCCATTTTAGAAAGCAGGGAGTGCTCTGGGTGGGAAAAGCGCTTTCCCATAATGCCCGGAACACATACAATCAGCAGGGATCTTGCACTAGCCCACCCCCTGTGTGATATCGGTATTGCTTTAAGAGGAGCGGTCACATGACTGCACGACGCAGTCTGCAGACAGAGAGGAAGGAGACTGTTAGCACTGCACAGAGCTCATCAGTGACAAAATGCTGCTGCTGTACACTGCTGTACTGACTACTGAGAAGATATTGTACAAAAGCAAAGACCAAAAGATTATTAGGAAAGCGGAAAGGAGAAACATATAGTGACTGAGAGAGAAAAATAAAGAGGGCGAAAGATAGATTAGGCATGGGAGAGCAAAGGGTGCACAGAACAAAAACGTGCTATACAGATATATAAGTACTATACTGTCACCCTTGTGAGACTGTATATGACAAAGGTGTTATCCTGAGGCACAATTATACCTCGTGCATGTGTGTAGAATAAAACTCTAAAAAAGTGCTCTACAGATATTCCAAGTACAATAGTTGGATCCTTGTGAGAGTATATATGACATAAGTGTTATCCTCAGACACAAATATACCTTGTGCATTTGTGTAGAATAAAACTCTAAAAATACGTCTCTACAGATACTGCTGCTCCTGTACTGGCCTCAAATGACTATTGCTGGACCTCCACTGGCCTCCAATGACTACTGTTGCTCCTTCACTGCATTTGTGACCTTTTTCTTGCATATACCCTGTAATGGTGAATATTGAAGTCTAAAAAAAAATTGACTTTGAGATATTGAAAATATTATGATGCTACTGACATGTAGAGCCCTAAATTCAACCAAATACACTACCCCCGTATCATATAGATACTTTAAACTATGAAGTCCGAAATTCGGTCGAACCGATCTTTTAAAAAAAATCCGGAAGTCCGGTCAGAACAAACTTTTGAAAAGTTCGCTCATCTCTAGTAAATACCCAAACTCTATCTCGACCAATCATATGCTATCACTGGGTATATGTGGCAGCTCCATCTTTTTTAGCAAAAGTTTGCTAATGTTCTAGTTTACCAGGATGTATTTTTGTTACTTTTTTTTAAATTTGTGCTTGCCTGCTGCTTTGTACAATGCTTTATCTCTTTTGTCTGGCCTTGACTTGATTTGACGCTCCCCCTAACCCATTGGTCCTACTACTTACCATGCATGTACCTTGCTAGCCCAAGACATTGGCTTTTATCTAGGCTTCTCTAAATATAATATATGACTTGGCCAGTACACTATAGTGCGATCTAATTATTGTTAGGCACCCTGTGGATCCCTAGTGTCCCATGCTTCCTTTGATGTTCATCATGGTTTTTACATGCATTTGATATACTGTATGTTTCATCTTTGATGTCTAAAAAATAAATAAATAAAATGTAAAATAGTGGTTATCAACATGTGGCTCTCAAGAAGCACCATCTATATGCCCAATGTGTTTCCATTAAAAAATTAAAATAATTGAAATGGCAGATATTACGATGCTTCTAATACGCCATCTACATAGATTCTCTTTTCAAAGCTGCATAATCCTATACGCTCTGCAACATCTCTGATGTAACGAAAAATATTGTACACAAATGCGTAATATGTAGAGATGAGCAAAGCAAATTTGCTGCAAATAGGGCCGTCAATTCGCTTCGGTCTGTAAAGCAAATTCCTACCAATTTGTTAAGGAAATTCGCCAAAATAAAAATGGCTGCAACAGTTTGGCTGTTTTATTGAAATTCGTTAAAATTCGATTTGCAAATATTACCTAATTTGACCCAAAATTCACGAAGCTCGCAAAACGAATTTCTGTCTGCTTCGCTCATCTCTAATAATATGCGCATTATATTTACCAAACCACATAAAACCTTTAATAAAACGCCTATTTTCATCTGTACCATGCACTTCCCATACCGTAGCTTTTACTCCACCAGTTGTGCGCTCCTGTGTTCTGCCATTTCTCCCAGATGTTCCTCTGTACTTCTTCCCCTAACACACCATTACTTTTTAATTATAGTATTTATTATATTGCATGTACACACATATTGTTAGAGCAATGTGTTACATTAGGTCACATAATACTGTATCTAGATTGCTCCCTTTTGGCTTATTCTAGGGCAAAAATCTGGTTTAAATTTAACTTTTTCAATTTTAATTTTTTTACAACTTTAATTTATTACCTCCAGAGTTGTCTATCGATAGGTCAGAATGTATGTAAAATGCTTACAAATACCTTCCCTTGAGCTGGGCCACTAAGGAGCAATCATAGTAAAGAATGTATTTCCTGAGTAAAGGGATTTTAAGCTGCAAGATGTTTTAACATATTAATGTCTTGCAGGCCTCGCTGCGAGTCTAGGGAATGCTAGAGTTCTTTACCTCTGACCAAAGCGAATATCTATTATTAGGCGGCCTCATTCAATGCTTTCTCATGTTTCCTATGCTTACATTACTTAGTGGGCCCAATAGGCTTACATTATATATAGGCTTAATTTCTGCCTGGAGTTGGGACCTGGACAGGTCGAGTTTGTTGTTTGATAGTGTTAAAAACGATTTTTTATTTTCTAGGGTTGTTCTACTTAAAGTTTCTTTTCCCCATTAAAAGTAATGGCATATCTGCCATAATATTCTGATATGTAGGGGGTGTAACACTTTGAACC
This sequence comes from Dendropsophus ebraccatus, assembly GCF_027789765.1. Taxonomy (NCBI): domain Eukaryota; kingdom Metazoa; phylum Chordata; class Amphibia; order Anura; family Hylidae; genus Dendropsophus; species Dendropsophus ebraccatus. Next base: position 52,976,038 of record NC_091468.1, read on the forward strand.
ACCATTCCTCCATTTTAAGGATTTGTGGGGGTCCCATTAAGTCAGTATTAAGTAAGCACATCCACTGACTCAATCGGCAGTATATTCCTCTCTGTGGCCGGAAGGAATCCATGGATACAGTTACGGTGTGAAGCACGTGATCCCCATTGGATCAGAATGAGGGTCACACCCATTATGGTCTTAAGATACAAAGTAAGGGCCATATGACATGGCACAATAATCCAGGGGAAGTGAACCCAACCTATCAGCCCAGCGATCGCTTCCCCCTCATTCCCCACTCACTGCCTGTACTATTTCATGCACAGACAGCAACTGGGGAGCAGTGGGAGAGGCCGCCCGAACAATCCTTAGATCTTTCGGGCTGCCCATTAAAGTCAGCTACACAAATCGTGCTCTTTCAACATGTTGAAAGACCAGGATCAGATGACATTGTCCTATTGCAATAGATATTGGCCTGACCGGCCAGTAATCGGCCGAGTACCGCCGATAATTGCTTTGAGTTATAGGGTCTTAAAGGGAATCTGTCAGCACCTTTTCGGCTTCTGAGGTGCTGACATTGTGAGGAAGGTGTGTGTGTATTACCTTTCTTTTTCTGGTAGCTGCTGTACTTTCTCCATAATTTGTTCTATAACTTGTGGTGCCGTGCCAAAGAGGAGTCTTGGTGCCGCGTTCGTGCCGCCTCCAACTTCCTCTTCCTTTCAGCTTCACCTGAATATTCATTGGGGGCTGGCTGTGGCCTTCCTGGCGACATCATCTGACGGCAAAGGTCCCGCGCACACTTGTCAGTTTGCGCATGCGCCCCGGCTCTGTGCGGTACGCGCGCTCCCCACGAACAATTTGCGCATATGCTGTAGAGTCGCGCTATGCTCTCAGTTGATGCACACAGTGTGCCTGCGCCGCTCTGATGCTCTACGGCGCATGCGCGATTTTTTGGGTCAGGAGCGCGTGCGCCGCACAGAGCCAGGAAGCCCGCAGCCAGCCCCCAATGAATATTCAGGTGAAGCTGGGAGGAGGAGGTATTTGGAGGCGGGATGAAGTGCGGCAAAAATGCGGCACCAAGACTCCTCTTTGGCACTTGTGCCGCAAGTTACAGAACAGATTATGGAAAAAGTACAGCAGCTACCAGAAAAAGAAAGATAATACACACACTAACACACACACACACCTTTCTCACAATGACAGCACCTCAGAAGCCGAAAAGGTGCTGACAGATTCCCTTTAAGAACGCCTTAAAAATAGAATAGTTAATAATTTAAAAAAATATATATATCATATCGCATGAGAGACCTCTTACTTTTCAGCATTTTTTCCACACCTGTCTATAACTTTTGCACAGTTCTGTACTTCCCTAGAAACATATGGTCATAACATAGCATTCAATGCAACATGGCACTTTTTTTTTAAATTTCTTATATTCATATAAAGGCCAAAAGAAAGAATTGATGTATACCTCTACCTTGAATAAGAGACATTCTGGGGTATGCTACGACCCTACAAAGTTCTATGGGTGCCATATTATGGCTTTATACTGTGTTTTGTGACTGTATAGAGCACTAATATGGTAATATACATTAGCCATTATACGTTTCCTCTGTTCAGGTTCTACTCTATTTTTTTTTCTTAACAATGTACCAGAACTTTTCTGTGTGAGCAAGACCATAGACAGTTAAAAAATTAAGATAAATAAGAATATAATCCCATGCACATGACCATATTTCGACTCTCAACAACTTCAAAATTGTACAGATAACTAACAGGAACCCCAAAGACCTCTACATAAGGATGCCCATGATTTCAAAACTGACCCACTATGTTATGTTACAGTGACAGCTGTCTCCAGCTCTGTCACTCACCGATGTGGGTCCATTGCCCTGCCCCATAGCCAATGTCTTTTGCCTTTGGGTGGCCCGATTGGCCACTGCCATGCTTTATCTGCTGCATTTTCAGTTTTAGCCCATAGAGGCTGCTTATGACCTCTTTAGCTTCAAGCAGTATGTCAGGAAAAATCTACTTTTCCACTATCCTCAGTATAGGGGAAAAGTAGGAGATCCTGGGGGGTCTGACCTCTGTACACCCCCCTCCCCATCTCTGCATTGGGCTGCAGTTTCTGTATTATGAAGAGAGCCGCAGGTTCATTAATTCCTATGGATTGACGGAAAAAGCTGAGTACGCTGGGAGAGCACTGTACTCTGCTCTTTCAGTTGCTCTATAGGAATGAATAGAGCCGCGGGTCATGTGACATAGCTGTTGCTCTATTCATTACACAGAATCCGGGGCTCGATATGGAGATCGGCGGGGGATACTCAGACTCCCAAGGATCTTTTCTTTTTCCCCTATCCTGTGGTTAGGGGAAAAGTAGATTTTTCCTGGAATATTTTTTAACCTTTTTTAAATTCTTCCACCTAATATAGCTTCTGCCCCATCTTTGGTACCATTCTTACTCCCAAGTGTATGACCTGGCTTGCTTACAACTATCCGCCTGACCTCCCTAGTAATTCACACTAGTACCATCTTTTCCGCTAGTCCAGATACCACCCATACCAGGACAACACTTGTGGAGTTACTTGGTATCTCTCGCAGCAAAATTCTGGTTTCTGCATCCTGGAGTGGGATAAAGGGTGAAAACCTAGAGGGTTCTTAGAGGGTTCTCAGGCATGGCCCAAAGCCCAACCAGTTTGGTAACACAGTGGGTCCATGTTACAGTATATAATATGGAGCAGCATAGAGAGCTACGTATACAGCAGAACACATAGGTCATGCAGATCCCTAGTATGGAGACTTAGTGAACTCTGTACAGACTTTTGCACACGGCTCTACTTATATATCTACAATTGTCAAAGCTATTAATATGATAATTTTTTTAGAGACCATTACTTCGACACATCACCCGCCATGTTGGCAGTATACTGACATTATGTAAATAAAAACAGAATGGTGATTTGCGAAGTAATTTTTAAACTTGCCCTAACAAGTGCATCTCATTAAAGCATTAGCAGATTATTATAGCCAGATTATTTCTTCCTGCTAGACCCCTATCTAAATAGATGCGTTTTATGATTGTGTCTTTAATCAAACGGATATTTGCAATAGGATAAAATATAATTGTTTTGCTGTTTATAGTTGTGAAAGACAGCTGCACAGATTGGATCATGCCTGGGGGAACGTCTGCTCTGACTTCTATACACCATTATTCAGTAAAAGCTTTTTAGCTCTTTCCCTTTGATTTTTTTCCCCTTCTTTTTTTCCATAGAACTTTTTTTTTAAACAATAATTTGTTTGGAGTTCATTTTGTGTTCTGTGCAATATGTTTGGGAGAATTAACTATGATGCAAAAAATTATCTGCCGTTAGATTATGATGAAAGAAAAAGCATTATTGTTTGTGTTTACAAAACCCATACAGTAAATTTAATTTAAAAAAAGCTAAAACCATTTGATGTTTAGTGGTTCACACCATAGAAATGTTCTTTGTATTTTTTTTTTCTTTATTGTGGTTGGTGTGTGTGTGTGTGTGGGGGGGGGGGGGGGGGGGGTACTGGAATGTAATACTTTTTTTTTTTCAAATTTTCGAGATAGGCCACCTTTACACTTTAACAGTGTCTGTCTCATAGCAATGGACGCTGTTAAACTGCCGACCGCCGGGCAGCATACAGCATATTTCTGCAGCCGATACCTCTGTATCTGTTCTTTTTTTTTTTTTGCAATTGACTTGCGGGCACTGTCGGGTGTGCCCGCAAATCAATTAACCATTCACTTCAATGCAAAGTGCAGCTGCCGTCTGCACTTTACATTGAGTGAACAGCTATTATTCCGGATGCCGTTTATTAAACAGCGTCTTGAAATAATAGGCATGTACATTATTTTAACACCTGTTCTAAAGAAAGGGCGTTAAAATAATAATGTATGAACACAGTGGGTGGCATTACATTGACTTCAATGCAAGGCCGCCCCTGCAGTAAAGAACGGACACTGATTCCATTGCAATCAGCGTCCGTTCTTTACTGAAAAAGAACATTGTGTGAACATAGCCATTGAAGGATCCTCTGTAGTAGGCAACAATGTCGAAACACACAAAAACACAGAAAAATGCAACAGCTCACCACAATGGCAAGACACAGTCCCAATACAGACATGAAAATCACTAAAAGCAGCCCCCCAACTGCCCCCCCCCAAAAAAAAAAAAAATCCATAAAAATGAGGCTCTTGGTTACCATTTGCAAATAGTGTAAACCATCCCACAAACGATAAGGTAGCCTCATGACGGGATGGACCTACACTGTACTAGCCTCTCCATGGCAATTTGAGAGGCTAGTACAAACAATGTGCAAACATGGTTCACATTGTGGTTCCCTTTATTTACATAAGTGTAGATGCAAAGTCCCTATTAATAATTATGTCTCACCCCCCCACCACCTCCATGTGGTATAAGCCCAAACCCTTCCTCACTAGTCTAGTAAGCGGATACCCTGTAGCCCCCTTATAACAGTCTTCTTAGGAAGTCTATGGTAGTATCCACATCCTATCTTACATTAGACATGGAAGGGCCCCACATTGCCAAATATTAAAGTCTTCTAAATGGAGAGCGGAGGGGTGAGGTCGGACGGTGGCTTATGACATGGAAAACAAAATGGTCGGGCACTTAAAATGCCAAAAGCCTGACTCTCATCCCCACAATCATCTGTTAGTTGGCTGGTCCCACCAAAGTCAGTGGTGTTTCGACCACTTATGGCTACAGTGTATGGGATTCTTAATTATTCCAACAATAGAACAATTGAAAATCAGTATAGGCATTTGAGGACTGCCTGGGGAAACGTGACACTCTGGATACATATGGATGGCAGTGAAAGCTGATTTCAAATGCATTTCATTATACATTTCTGGAACATAAAAAAACAGAACCTGCTATGGTAGAGCTCTGTGCCGAGAGAACAAGATCAGGCAAGCTAAATAAAACCCAACCATGATGCAGAACAAGAATATATCCTTGGAGAGCTGTAAACATCGAGCTGGGGAGGTGAAACATTCCGAGTATGAAAGATAGGAATTCATCAACACAACAATAAAATCACTTTCAGATGAAGAGCCAGATTCTGAAATCCATGGACTGCACACATCATACGTAAACTGGCATCAAATAAAACATGCCATATAGTTTTATAACTGCTGTTTCCATTGCAAACATCAGCTAACTAACAGAGCCAATCTAGGCTGAGAAGAAACAGATAACACATTTAGCAGTGAGAGTAAACGGCATTATTGGCACGCAACATGGTGCATTCAATGTTTTTCCATTGTCATTTTCTCAAGATGTATAAATATCACAGCAGAGTGTAAAGCTAGGCTGCATTCTCGAATGATCACAACATTTGTATTGATACAAATGTGAGAAGACCGGTCATCTTTTCTGACATTTTGGTGCCAATAAATACTTGTGTTCCCCAGAAATGAACATTAAATGAGAACTCCGTTCTGGGGTGATTTTTGGTTGTCACGTCCCAGGTCTCATACCAGGAAGCGGCCGGCGCCAGGGGACCGGAGCTGCAGGAAACTGCCACCAGTGCTGGAGTGGGGAAGGTGAAAGCATGTTATGTCTGTCATCCTACCCCTCCCCAGCACTACCTAAAATCACCCCAGCCCAGAGTTTTCCTTTAATGCAACTCTGTAACCCGCCACCCCCCACCCCAACTCTCCCCCCCCCCCCCCCCCCCCCCCCCCACTTACCACTTGTATAGTGAGATAGCTGCTTTTAATCTAAGATCTGTCCTGGGGTCTGTTCGGCAGATGATGCAGTCATTGTCCTGAAAAACAATTTTGAAACTTATAGCCCTGTGCCATATTAGCGTGGCCTAGAGTACCCATGCCCCAGGCCTGCAACACCCCTCCGTCCCTCCTCCCTGCCCTCTTCATCATTCATAAGGAACGCCCTAGGGTTTCTCCTAATCATCACCTGTCTGAACACTGCACATGGGCCTTAATGATCCAGCACATTTGCAGTGTTCAGACAAGTGATGAAAAGAAACATTATTAAGATGTAAGGGGACATATATATAAGGAGACTTATATACTTCCCTTGGAAATTCTGGAACAAAGGGTATGCAAAGAAGCAAATAAAGTCTGGTGATCAATGCCCATGGTGTCCGACGCTCCTGCACCTGTGGACCTCCACTGATGCTATAGTTCTTAATATGGGGATGAACACGCAAGCATGGGCTGGGTTGTGGGGACTGATGGGATTGGTAACCCCAGGGGACTTTTGAGAAAGGTGCCTGTGGCAACTTAGAAAATCTTAAAACTTTTACTGCATTAACAAGTTTTCAGCCTCCTTCAGTTTTACAGGTGTCAAAAGGGTGCATGATAGCGCCCCCTGTGATAGTTCAATTTTATCCAAGTAGAAATCCACCATGGCTAAACACTAGAGATGAGCGAACCGGGTTCAGGTTCGCTCATCTCTACTAAACACTCATTATGCAATTTAATTAATTAACTTGGTGAACTATCTCTTATTATGAAAACACATTAGAGGTTATCACAGTTTTGTCCTTGGTGCCGGCACTACTGAATACTAATATGATGTTAGTTAAGGGCCTGAACTTTAGTAATACTTTTTTTTATAACTCCGAATATCAAGCAAAAGTTTGTACAAAGTCATGGCTAAAGGCAGCAGGAGTGATATTTTAGTACGTGTTTTTACTGTCCTATTCTGTTATCTGAAGTTTACCATAAAAACTTGCAATCAATGGAAAAAGTCTTAGTATAGCAGCCTATAAAGTGGCTTCCAGGTACTCAGTTCATCATTGCTGACAATGACCATGCACTGGAATGATTATATTGTAATCATAAAGGGGTACAACTGGTAGTAGCGATAGGGTACCATGTGGCTAGAGAGTAGAGATGAACAAACTTACAGTATGTTAGGGGTCATGTGAACTCAACTGCTTGGCATTTGACTCCCAGTGGTTGGAGAAGTTGCATGCAGCCCTAGGGAGTCCTAGAAAACATGGATACAGCCATAGACCATAGGCTGTATCCATGTTTTCTAGGGAGGCCTAGTGCTGCTTCCATCTTCTCCAGCTACCGGGAGTCGCTGGTCTTTTCTGGATGAGCAGCTCCCTGTTCGAGTCCCACGCAGCACCATCACTGAGCTCAGTGTGCGCGGCGGCTGGGGCTTCCACTACAGGGAGTAACGCGCTCTCTGTACCGGAAGTCCCAGCCGCTGCGCACACTGAGCTCAGTGATGGCGCTGCATGGGAACAGGGAGCTGCTCATCGGGCGGGGGCCGGGCCAACACTCTTGTGATCGCAAGCAAAACGCTGCTTGTGATCACAAGAGTGATTGACAGGGCGGGAAGCCTATGGCTTCTTGCACTGTCAATCAAAACACTGAACACCCGGGAGGCCACTGGGTACTGCAGGCGGTCAGCTCCAGGGGCCAAGGCCTCGGGCCCCAGGATGCTGGGGCCCCGTAGCCGCCGCTCCGGCAGTAGTTCCGCCAGTGAACAAAAGGCTTACGTTCTGCCCATTCTCCCAAACCGGCCTCCCCCTCCAATGTACCAATGTTTAGCAATGACACTACAAATACGGGGGGACTCAGGAGCATCACTGATTGGTCCTCAGTGACAGCTCTGAGCCCAGCCGGGATCCCTTCAGCCTGCAGCACTACGTAAATTTGTGATTACTACGGAACTTGCGTAGTGTGAACATAGCCTTAGTCTGTACATGAGTATATTCATATGTAAAACCCTTCAAAATATTCCTTATATTATTATTATTATTATTATTATTAATAATAATAATAATAATAATAATAATAATAATCTAAATCCTGTTCATTGTACCTATTCTGAAGCTGAGAGACAGCGTTTGCTCTGATCATGGTCAATATAGTAAAAAGAAATGCAGACAAAAACGAAGCAACACCAAAATAAATTCAAATTCTTTATTTTTTTTAAATATGCAACATTGTAATGAAATATTACCGGCCCTTTAATGAATAGCTGATCCGGTGACTCTCAGGTCAGGTCTGGTGGAGACCACAGAACGTGCCGCAGATCATTCCCTCCTCTATTATCCTGGTCTGAGAGTCACCGGACCAAAGATCCAGAGGAAGGCGAAGAAACCCCCCGGAGACTTCTACCTCAGGGGGGAAAAAAATTCCTTCCTGACCCCACAAGTGGCGATCGGATCTGATCTCCCTGGATCACGACTAGCCTGCTGCATATTGCTGTATAGAGTATATAGGATCAGGACCCTGTAAGGAAAGAAAGACAGAGACAGTAATGCTGCACAGTATGTTGTCCCTATAGAAATAATAATAATTATTATTACATATATATCCATCACATATACAATACATATACATATACAATGTCCTGCTCCTAGGAGCTTACAATCTATATGGATCAGGAGACCTGCTCTTAAGAGCTTACAGGCTTATATATAATACATGACTACATGTCTGCCCCGAAGAGCTTACAATCTAATGTACACTACAATACCCCACTCCTAAGAGCTTGCATTGCAATGTACGGTACAGATGTCGCCAGTGTTAACATGAACACCACAAAGCATTTCATGGTAACACAAGCTACATGTGTAGAGGCCCTGCTCCCCGAAGGAGCTTACAATCTAATATACAACCTACCACACAGCAGACATACAACAGAGAGGGGGCTGTCTGCATAAGAACAGCCATTTTAAAAGGGTTTTCCAGGGAATGATGGCCAATGCTGTGCATAGACTTTAACTCAACTTTCCTTGGAAAACCCCTTTAAGGCCAGGTTCACACATGAGCCCAGATGGGGTGTTTACTAAAATATATTTAGCTCCATGTGTGAACGAGGCCTCAGCGATGAGCTCCCTACCTGGCCGTGTCTTCTTCAAGCTGCCAACCTGTAAATAACAGCAGAAGTCTCAGCTACAGCTGTATACTCCGCACCATGTGTGACATCATGAGCCTTGTCTTTGTGATGTCATCATAACTGCTGCTGTTGTTTATGTATCCGCTTACAATCAGTGATAAGTGCTCAGCTGTGATTGGTTGCTATGTGAGCGGTGATTGGTTGCTATAGGCAACAAAGGACGGTTCTACCGTAAGACCGTGCAATAAATCTGCCCCTAAGTGATTGATTCCATCCAAAGGAAACAACTTCACCGTGGTTGTCTTCATAAACTTTTATTGCTTCATATAAAAAAACGGACACAGTGCGGACATAGGGGGAGATTTATCAAACATGGTATAAAGTGAAACTGGCTCAGTTGCCCCTAGCAACCAATGAGATTCTGCCTTTCATTTTCCAAAGAGTCTGTGAGGAATGAAAGGTGGAATCTGATTGGTTGCTAGGGGCAACTGAGCCAGTTCCACTTTACACCGTATTTGGTAAATCCCCCCCATAGTGGGAACAGACCCAAGACAGAGTGGTGACAGACTGTCTGACATGCACAGAGCTTTCACGCACCTGCCCTTTCATCCACGTCAACGCGCTATTCAAATAACTAACAAAGCGGTGACGTGCTACACATGTGAAACATAATAAAGGGGTTATCCAGCGCTTCAAAAACATGGCCACTTTTCCCCCACTCTTGTCCTCAGTTCAGGTGCGGTTTGCAATTAAGCTCCATTCACTTCATTGGAATTGAGTTTCAAATCCTGCACCCAAACTGGAGACAAGAGTGGTGCAAAAGCGGCCATGTTTTTGTAGTGCTGGATTACCCCTTTTAGAATGATTACACACATAAAATATATACAATTAAAAACCAAGTTGTACAACAGGTAAGCATATATTATTATAGGAGGAAGCTATGATCAACCCTATCATTCAGGCCCCCAGGACACTCAGCTTCCATACGGATTATTCATAGTAGCTCGGCTTTCGGCTTTCGGCAGAGCCCTGTGTCTATCTTGCCTTTTCAATGGCAGCATATCTAAGAACTGAGGCATCACCTCTGTGACTATCCCTAAGATGCTCAATAAATCGGGATGCTCCTATTCCCGTCTTGATAGAATAGACATGTTACCTAAAACGGGTACATAGGGATCTCTTGGTCTTCCCTATGTAAAAGCGACCATAGCAAGTCTTACAAAATAACAAAGTCTTTGATACTTACATTAAAGGGGTTATCCAGCGCTACAAAAACATGGCCACTTTTCCCCTACTGTTGTCTCCCGATTGGGTGGGGTTTAGAAACTCAGTTCCATTGAAGTAAATGGAGCTTAATTGCAAACCACACCTGAACTGGAGACAACAGTAGGGGGGAAAGTGGCCATGTTTTTGTAGCGCTGGATAACCCCTTTAAAGAGGTATTCCAAGAAAAAACAACTTTCCCCCTATCCACAAGTGAAACCAGCATCAGGAGACCTGGTTATATACATCCAGGTCACCTGATGCAGCCAGCCAATCACTGCTATGCCAGCAGCAAACATGGCTGCTGCATAGCAGAATCTTCTAGCCCCTTCCCCACATGTTTTTGGCTAATTAAAGCTGCCAAACATGCAGGGAGGAGACTATCAATTTTTACTTGAACTCTATGCGGTATTCAGTTGAGTATTGATTACTTTCAAGTACCCCGATATCCCATTTAGGATTTTGAGGTAATATATGGTATAAAATAGTCAAAATTAACTACAGAAATAGGTATGGAAAGAAAAAGAAGTAGAAAAAAAGAGAGAAACCGCTGTGTGAACCCGGCCTTAAATGAATGTTAGATGAATTTGGAGATTTAACCCCTTCCGCAGCCTCCTCTCGGTGTGATCTTATTTCCTATAGATGTCTCAAGAACATTTAAATAAGTAATCCCGACTCTCAGCGGCTCCCTCTCCGCCGAATACTGATGAGCTCTCTAATTCATTCCTCCATTAATAAAATGAATGTATTAATATGGTTTGATATGTGTAATTCATCTTTTCTCACCAGCAGGGAAAATAAACAGATTGGAAGCAATGTTTTAATTGGAAATGACTGGATACACCCATTTAGGTTTCAGATTTTTTTTTTCCCTCGGAATTCTTAATAAAATTTCTCTGCCTTGGTTATAATAATGATCTTTCACAATACACTAAAATTAAAGATCACATTGCCAGGCGGGCAGCAAATTGAAGTAAAATACAACAGCATTAGTGGGCCGAAAGTTTTTAGTGTCCTGATGTAATTGCTTGCCGTTCGGTGAATTACTATGTGTGCAGGGTTTTTACTTGACTTTTGGGAAGACTTAGAGCCAATTAATGCGGACTTTATATTGACCTCTACTAATACCGGCTCCAGCTGACACCGTGATGTTTGTCATTTTTTTTGTAAATAACTACGCTCCCATAATGAATAAGCAATCTACACCCTGCAGAGCCCGCACATACATTGGAAGTCATTGTTTTTTTTTCCATGCTTGTCTTATGTGCGCTGAATTTCCAGTATAAAATGTCTGTTTATAGGCTCCCGTTTTTGCAGTATTGGATAGTTACAGGTATATTGATCCATAGGTTTCCCTCTGAAAATGGTCCTGCCACTCTAACTATCTGCTACCCAGGAACACAAGGCGTCAAATCACTTGTCTCCTTCTCAGCCCCCAAATAAGCAAAACTCTAAAATATTATACGCTATAAAATGTACAGTAGGTCCGAGCATGTTATTTTTGGCAAAGATGGCTCTCTCACTTTGGTCTGATTATATTAAAGGGGTAGACGGGAGGCTTTTTTTCCACTATGGCTGGGGTTGGGGTGGATGAAAGCAACAGTGTTCACTTACCTTACCAGTTCCATTGATGGGGCCAGCATCACGTTGCTCTGGTTCACTGGTCCCCAGCCGCTATCTGGTCTAAAAAGGGGCTTGACATGTGATATTTTAAGCCCACTCAGCCGTTGAATGGCTGTACAGGCTTGAAACTTCACATTTCAAGCGCTGTCTCATACCAGGAAGCAATCAGAGACTGGAGGCCGTGGACAACGTGATGCGGGCCCCATTGCTGAAACCAGGGAGGTAAGTGGATATCATTCCTTTTATCCACCCCCTCCCTGGCCATAGTAAGGAAGGGCCTCACTCCCTGAGTACCCCTTTAACAATGTGATTTTAGAGCTCTCACTGCCATTGAGCCCTCGAGAGTGCCCTCCACGCTGCACAGCCACCCCTACATCTCTCCATCCTAGGGGATTACAACAAAAAAGAGTTCACATCGAAAAAGCAGCCCAGGGTTAGGCAGTTAACCACTGCTATTGCTGAGAAGCTACACAAAGGACATCTGCCCAGAACTGGGTGGTTACAGTTAAGGGGAAGCCTTGATTTACCTTTCAGGTACAGACTCAGCTTCTATTCACACAGAGGCTCTCCCCTGCATATAGCAGTAGCTAAGCCCTTACCCCAGTTCATAAAGTCTTTCTTGCTGTCAGTTTGTTGCATATTTTTGTCCTCTCTGGTCTGCAAGAAGGCTGGTTCTATAACTGTACCTCCAGATATGAAATTCCCATATGTACCTGTTGAAATATTAACAGCTTTGTAGTTTCTGGTTCCCAGTTTATTTAAACACTGCTAAACTATAGTTTTCACTGTTATTAAAGTACAATGGTGTAAAGTAATCATGGTATAATTGTATACCATTAGTCAGGAGACTCTTCGCGTTGTAGCCCATACTTTTGTATCCAGACAGCTGGATAATCCATAACCGTATAATTGAGAACAGACCACCATTGTGCTTTTATGCATACATCTTATTATGAAATATATGACCAAATTTTATTTCCCCAATCTAATTACTAACCTTGCTGGACACTGACCATTTAACCCATTTTTTTTTTACAATTTAATCTGTTTTGCTAGCACAATATAACTGCGTCAAAGTATAAAATGATATGGGGAAATGATTGAAACCTAAAGAATTAGACTGCCACTTCCCTCGCCAAAAAAATAAACTAGTACAGCGCTTTTTGCAGTCTGGTAATAAATGGCTCTCTCCGTCTTCATGTTTTTACTTAATGATATGTTTTGTGCCTGTAACAGTAGGCTGAAATCAATTGCAATATAAATAACTCAATTTTTTATGTTCACGACCGTGATTCCACAGTTCACTTGGCTTCACTTTGGGTCTGATTTGGAAAGGTTGTAGCAAAACTGGATATGCGGTGCTGTGTTATCATTGCCAGGGATTATAATGGGATTGCCATAACATAAAAGACTTTATTTTCCATTAAACATGTAAACAGCGTAGTTGGGGTTTTTGAATTAAATTGAGTGATTGGCAAGACTTCCTATGTAACGTATCTATAGCGCTGATAAGTCATATTTACTGCAGAATTTCTGTAAAGCATTACCTCCGAACACACGGCTGTTGCCACGCCGTCACTGCTCTGTGAAATTTTTTGTACCATCTTGTGGGTGCGTTCACACGTACTGGATCCGCAGCGGATTTCTCACTGCAAATTCGCAGCGAGACCCGCTGCGGATCCCTGCCCTGTACACTCTATGGGCAGGCAAACTCCCAGCAGGATGCACATCCCGCTGCGAGTTTGTCCGCAGCCCACCCCGTTAACCCCCCTGCCGCTGGAACGTATACATCACCTGGTCCCTGCTCCGGCTTGCTTCGGGGGTTCTCGTCACGTTCTGCTCAGGCAATCAGTGCGCTGCCCCGCCGCAGCGCACTGATTGGCTGAGCGGGACGTGAAGTAACCGGAAACCCTGAAGCAATCTGGAGTGGGGACCAGGTAAATTGTAACGGGGTTAATGGGGTGGGCTGCGGACAAACTCGAAGCGGCATGTGCATCCTGCTGTGAGTTTGTCTGCCCATAGAGTTTACTGGGCAGGGATCCGCAGCGGATCTCGTACGTGTGAACGTACCCTGTAAGTGTTTTGTATGAGCTGTGTTTTCTGGAACCTTTTGGGTCCCACACCTCCGATTCTTCGCTCTTGGTGCTTTTCAGTATTTTGTGGGTAGATTTGGGGCAGTTGACATTACTTTATCAGTCCAGAAACATTACCTAAAATTGTGATTGGTATTTGGTTACCATTTACCAACAGTGGAGGGAGAAATTTATTTAACTGATATAGCTAAATACACTGATTTTATGGCCTGGTTTATGGTCTGGTTGTTCAGTATAACCTTGGCCACAATCCTTGCTGCTTTACATTTCAATCAAAATTTAGTCAGAGCCATGGGCTATGTTCACACAACGTAATACAATGGCTGTTGTTTGACATGAACATTAGTTTCAGTGTTGAACAACAGCCATTGTATTACATGTTTCTATGCATTATTGGCCACAGAAACATTATTTTCCACCCATAGAAGTCTGCTGGCCATATGGGTCTGTTTGAAAACCAATTAACTATTGATTTTCATTCACACTACGACCGCCAGGTCGGCCACACAATGTGTGAACAGTATATTTTCTATGGCCACTGTTCACGAACTTCGGCAGTAGGAAATGACGTGATCATGGTGTTGTAAGGCCGCAGTAAACAACAGCCATAGTTAATGCACTGTGTGCACGACAATGGCTGTTCTTTTGAAATCAATAGAACTCAATGAATTCAGAAACCTACGGCTGCTGTTTTCAATGCCCACTATGGCCGTAATTTCCCAAATTTATTAAAGCGTGTGAACATACTGTAAAGTAGCCATAGTCTATATCCTGTTTTCCCGGACTCCCTAAGGCTGCATTCAACTACATCAGCCACCATTATTCAAATGCTGCAGGCTCGGACTGTACTGTAATCTTTGTGTATTCAAGACAAGACCTTCTTTGTTTGTTCAAGTTGTAACTTGTTTGTATATGTAGTGTAACCCGCCTGTAAGTGTCCCTTCAGTAATCCAGTTTCCGCTCAGCAGTACAAAAGATTAATTTGTAAGGTACATTAACCCCTCAATGTCAGTCATATGGCCCAGTACAGTAAGAATGTATATATAAATGATGGTGTCTTTAACATGTCCGGCTCTGCTTTAGTGTGAGCAGCCTGGCACACATTAATGTTCCCGGAGGCGGGCATAATGACACAGCAGTGCTGCCCAACATTAACCCTTTAAACACCTTACGGTATTTAAGGCAATCAGTGACAGGAGCAGTACCTGTCACTGACTGATTGGGCCCCCCGCAGTGCGATTATTTATATTAGTATTTTTATCAGAAAAAAGTTACCCCTGTATAGTAATAATTATAGAACTCTTTGGTCCATTTCACTTCGATGGAATGTAAACCCAAACGTGAATTTGAAGTAGTACAAGTAGTACGTTTCTGCAATTGATGAAAAGATAATGGCCAGGGTGGGAAGGGGGGGGGTCAAGGATGTCTGGGATGCAAACTTTGCTGACACGAGTCATGGCTAAAAAATGTAAAAGACAGGAAAAAGTAAACAATTCAATCAGAAACAATGTCACCTGTGAGTCATTGGATTTCACAGTGCTGATATCACTCATCTGATCCCGTGTACAAGTTCTGATCACTCTATGGTGGTAAAGGGTAAAGGTCTTTAGATAGTGTTTTTATTCAGTAACACTGTTGTTATATTCTTCAGTTGCTATATGGTTACTGTATGGTGGCAATATCCGGACCTTGTATAATGGAATATTTGGGAGGTAAAAATGAATCACTGTATAATGACAATATTTAGTTCTGGTTTTAGGTGGCACCGAGACCAAAGGCAGACTACCGAGAAGCAACTTGCTTCTTTTGTAATGTAAATTTGTTCGTCTCTAGTGTAGACCCTATCAACATAGGCAACATAACCTTCAGGCTATACACTAACATTAAGGCACTTTTCCACGGGCCAATGGACAAGAGCAAACGAGTGCTCGTTCCCCGCTCGCTGCCTCCACTTTTCTGGTGGTGGTGGGGCACGGGGAGACGGGGGGGGGGGGCCTGCCAGGGTGATCGCTAGATCTTCCCAGGCAGCCCATAGCATATAGCAGCGTCTGCTGCCAACGCTGCTATTCCGCGAAGCGACGGTAGCAGATCGCTGCTATATCGGTCATTCATCTTTCAACATGTTTGAGAGACAAACGACGCAACGATCAGCCGTTGTGAACGATGTCGGCTGATCGTTGCCTTCTATTCCTTCGGACAGTTATCGGCCGAATAAGGCCGATAATCGTTCCGTGGAATAGGGCCTTTAGTCAAGACCTTAAGAAAAAAAAAAAAAAAAAAAAGGTGGCCTGTAGCCCACATCTCCTTCAGAACAGGAACTCTTTGTTGCACACTCTCCTTGAGTTGTGACTTTGACTGAATTGTGAAGGATAAGAATAGAAGACACATCAATATGTTTATTAAACTTCTGAATCAAGAATAGACTTCATCTAATGTTCCAGGTATCTGTCTAATTAAAATGAAAGGGCAGGAATGTGAAGAAATAATTACAGTAAATGTATTAAAATCACCTAAAACCCAAATTAAATCGAACAAATAGCGCTCATCACTTAAACGAAGCAGCAGCCACGGTTAAGCCTGGTGCCTATTAAATATAGCACATACAAGAGTAGATGTCAAACCATTTTTATTTTAATTATTAACATTAAACTCTTCACAAATGTTCTGCCTGCCTTACTCCTTCAAATAATCCACCTACATCAAACAGGATTTGCATCCGAGAGGCAGGAATTCAATGATTGCGGAAAAATGCCGGCTAATTTACATTTTCAATAACTTAAAAAAAACTGATTTCCATCCAGTAACTCTTCTGAAAGAGGTAAAAGCTTAGCACAGGCAATGGGCACACTGGTATAAATCCAGAAGAAGAAAGAAAGCCAGAGGCCTATTAGGAAATAGGTATTGCTGCAGTAAAAGATTGCAACATGAAATATATTGCACATTAAGCATAGAGTATATGTAATTACATCACATGTAACCTCATCTATCTCATCTATGTAACCGATCAAGTATCTCACGCTGGGCGTCTGACTGCTAGGATCCCCACCAGGTCAACTTACTCTCTATGGGATGTCCAAGGATGGTCAACCACTGTACTATCCTCTGAAGGCCAATAGAAAGTGAATAAAGTATTGGATAAGCATCATAGAAGAACTTGATTTGACAGCATCCAGTAGTGAAGAAGTGATGAAATTTATTCAAGCAACACACACCATGGCAACGTTTCGACCCTGCTGGGCCTGCGGCTTAAGAAAGGCCCAGCAGGGTCGAAACGTTGCCATGGTGTATGTTGCTTGAATAAATTTCATCACTTCTTCACTACTGGATGCTGTCAAATCAAGTTCTTCTTTGATGTTATATGGTCCCTGAATGGGATTGGAGACCCTCTGGCGTGCGTCCATTTTTCTACTACTTTAAGAGGCATATTCTACAAAAAAAAAAAATAGGTGCTGTTGGACCTTTTTGCTTCATGTATTGGATGAGCATGTCACCTAATGTATTGTGATTGATGGGGGCCCAAGCAGTAATACCTCCACTTACTAGAAAAATATTGCCTAACTTGTGGATGGGTGAAGTTTAAATCCTGAAATGAGCATCTATTATCTGGAGTTACAAAGCCTAGGACGTTAACTGACTATAGAAACAATTCATTGTCCCCCATGTGAATGATAAGTGCATGTCTCAGCTATCTTCCTTAGTCCCGTAGACTTGAATGGAGGGACAATGCTCATGTACTGTATGACCACTGCTCCATTAAAATGGAAGACGTAGGAACACTTAAATAAATCAGTCATTTAATCAATTATGTGAATAAGTTTTGTTGATTCTAGGATACCCTTTAAGGATGGTTTTGCAATATCTGTTTTGGAAAATATAAGAGGTAGCAATGACCTTACACTGCTTATTGCTACCCTATAATGTCTTTCATGCTTTTGCTGCTTCTTAGAATGCACTATAAAGAGAAAAAAGAACAGACCCCTCTCCTATGTGTGTACAGCACATTGGAAATATCATAGAGGACAGGTACAACTCACTACTTAGTGAAATGGGTATATTCATTATAGTATATAATTACCAGAAATAGTGTACTCCTCATACACACAGCTGACAGCTTATCCAAAACAGGTATGCTTTATATAGTGTAAGCATATGAAACATTACAGGACACCCATCCTCATTGATTTAATCATCATTTATCTGGGGAATTTTTCTAGAAGTTTTACTAATTGAATTAATGACATTATTTTGCCATTTCAGAAATCAGGTCCTTGCTGTTCTCAGCCTGATAGAGAAGAAGTTGAGGTTCTGCAGGGTAACTAGGCTTATCAAAGCGAGGTTCAGTAGTTAATGTTACATTAGCATAGCACTAATCACCATTGACCTTTCTAATAATTAGATGCAAATTATGTTTTAGCAATTGACAGCTTATCTCAATTCCAATATCATGGATCAACACAGAATCTTGTCTGTATTGTACCATGTAACATTCAACCAAGATGTGTACAGGGGCCAATGTAAACTGCCAAAAAATCTGATAACGAATGATATATAGTATACTGTACCATGGAGAGTGAAATAATAATAAAAAAGGACCTCTTTCCTTTTCTAAAACCATCAGCCGTAGCTCAGAAAAGCTCCCCTCCTTTTCTTTGATATGTCCTAGGGACAATTAAAAGTTTTGATAGGTTTGATCAAAAGAATTAGTGGAGAAAAGAGAGTGAGGCTGTGCACTTCTCTCCCCTCCGTGGGGCATTTATGAAGACTGGCGTACTCGTACGCTGTAACGCCTGGAGTCGTGGATCCACTGAACCGTCACTAGCGATGGTAGCAACCGCATCAGAAAGCGGAGTCTAAGGGGCGGCGGGATGGACTTGCTGTGGCAGGCGACCCCCAGGTCGCTACCCCTGGCTTGGTTGCTAGTGACAGCAGGTGAGGCGTGGCAGGAGCAGTAGGCAGATGATAGTGCAGGCAGAGGTCTGTAGGCGTAACTGCAGGTGGCAGGCAGTGCTCAGGAACAATGGGTAAGCAGCAGACAAGGAGTAGGGACCGGGACAGGGACTAGGAACAAGGACTGAGGTCAGGAACAACAGGGAGCTGGGCTAAACGCTATGGGAAGCATGTAGAGGCTCCAACACGAGGGACAGGGCATGCTTGGATTTATAGGGAGTGATTGGTGCAACTTCCAATGAGGGGTGGACTGGCCCTTTAAATCTGAGACAGCCGGCGCGCGCGCGCCCTAGGAGGCGGGGACGCGCGCGCTGGCCGGCACAGACGGAGACAGGAGTGGGGCGAGGTAAGGCGCCCCCCGGGGCCGAACAGGTAGCAGCGCCGGGTCCCTGCACATGGACCCCGGCGGCTGCATGGGGCGGAGAGAGGTCGCGGCGGCGGCCCGGAGCACGGGACGCCGCCGCGGCCGTGACATACGCCAGTGTTAAATTAGGGCCCACCCCTAAATACCCCGCCGGATTCACTAAGAGGTGCACACCTCTTAGTGAAAGTGGCCTGACCTGCGACTGCCATGATAAATAGGGCGCCAAAATGACCGCTGTCAGAAGAACTGTCTACGAATACATACAGGTATATGTTGATTGTTCAACCTCTATGCTTGTGGATAGTGCAGAGAACTGCACACAAAGTGGGGGATGACAGTATCACTTTAAGGCTATAATCATACACACACATATATTTACACAGTATGGAGGAGATTGATCAAACTGGTAAACTTGAACTGGGCCAATTGCCCCTAGCAACCAATCAGATTCCACTTTTCATTCCTCAGATTCTTTGGAAAATGAAATGTGGAATCTGGTTGCTAGGGGCAACTAAGACTATTTTACTTTACACCCGTTTGGTAAATCTCTCTATATATTTTCTTTCTCTAGGTTAAAAGTAATTTATTTATCATTTTATTTTTAGGGTTTACGTCATTGGTTTTCCTTGCGTTGCCTTTTCATCCAGAGCACTAATGAAAAGTGACCTGATTGCTACTTAAAGGGAATAATTGACATTAAGAAGTATATGGGTTAATCCCTTTGTTTACGACGTAGCATTTCTTTGTTGATACTAATGGCACCCGTGGGTGAAAATGAGCAAACACTGCTGTCACTTTGGAATGGGATGAAAGTGAGCGCTTTCTAGCCATTCCACCTACACTTAGATTTTTCATCTAATTAAACTTCTTCAAAGAAACTGTAAAAGAAGAAACAACATTTTCCGCCTTTATTCTCCGAGTGATGTTTACCTTGTACCGAATCAAAATGTATCAACAGGCTTCAACTCACGCGGTTTATTATGGCTGCGCTGTTTAATGAAAACTTAAAGGAGATCCAGGCATCTCTCTATCCTGCTGACGATGTTTATAGTCGATCCTTTCATGTGCGCCCAGCTTGTAAATGGCGGAGATGTACATGGTTATTGTTTTGATATTTTCTCCTTTTTTTTTGCAGAGTACGGATACCAGACCTAAATGATATTATAGGAGAAATTTCTGCTACATTGCTTTATTCTTTTTTTCCCATAGCCATTTATTGAGTGAGATGAGATAATAATTGACTATGCATTTAAGTCTAGATTTTGTTCAGTCCTATTACACGTTTTTATTGAACCCAGTGACACACCTCGAGTGTACGTTTTTAGTATACTCAAGTATAAAAAAAAACCTTCCACACACTCTAGGGTAGGCTGCGGGCAGGCAAAATTTTAGTCCTCATTTACATCATCCATGCCGCAATGACCGGAGGAGGATCGCGGCACGGAACCCCAAAGTGCAGCACCACTGCCCAGCAGCAGAGATATCAGGACCGCAGAAGACAACTACTGGCCTACTCCCCCACTAGGACATGTCCTATTTTATCACTGTGCAAGTTGCAGTGGGGGTCACGGCACGGATCGTGGGAATTGCTCACCTAAAGCGGACCATGGTCGCGAATCCGCGACCACAGTCGATTTTTCAGGACTTGTGAATGCAGCCTTAGGCCACATTCACACTACCTGAAACACCGGCCGCTCTGTGGGTCACAGAAAGCCCAGTGTCCGTGAAGATCATCCCGGCCGGTACTGTGGTACAGGCCAGATGATCTTCATTTGTGTTGAATTGGGATGCAACTGTGTACGCCCGCATCCCAATTTACCAAAGCACACAATGAAAAGTGCGGCTGGAGCCGGACTCTCCATTGTGTGACCTTTCAGGCTTGTGCACCCGCTATTCAATGAATAGCAGCCGCACAAAACTGACTTGTCAATTTTCCATGCGGCCACAGTACGAAGCAATAGGCTATAAACTTCACAGACCATGTAAATGCAGCCGTAGAATTGATCTCTATGGTTGATTTCTTTATGGAATTTGAAACTTTGTACAAAAAACACCCTGAGTTTTAGTTGTTATAAAGACATGCTGAGAAACTAATTAACACAGGATTGGGTAAAAATAATAACATGATAAGAGATAAAGACTTGCTTAAAGATTTTTTTCCCCTGCTAAAATGATGAGGTTTCTTCATTCAACGCAATGGCCCAGATTCGAAAGTTGTAAATAGAGATGAGTGAAATCGAACCTCAATCCGAACCTGAACTTTCGGCATTTGATTAGCGGTGGCTGCTGAACTTGGATAAAGCCCTAAGGCTATGTGGAAATCATGGATAAAGTCATTGGCTGTATCCATGTTTTCCAGACAACCTTAGAGCTTTATCCAAGTTCAGCAGCCACCGCTAATCAAATATCGAACGTTCGGGTTCGGATCGACTCGAACCCAAACCCGATTTGCTCGTCTCTAGTTGTAAACTATACACTGGTATAAACTGCCCACAGCAACCAATCATAGCTTTGCTCTCAGTTTACCAGAGCTGTGAGCTGAGCTGTGATTGGTTGCTATGGACAGTTTACACCAGAGTATATTTTGCACCCTTTGATAGTGTCAACTTTGTGAGGAAGAAAAGCTATCACACATTACCATGTTGCCATCAACATTTTTAGATGTTTTTAGATATTCTTTCAGAAGACTGCCATCTTTGCTTTTTGGCACATAGTGGGACTAATGTTGTCCAACATTTTTAATTAACTGGTCATTGAGATTTATATCAAATACATATTTAGTTATAGGTGTTACTTTGGCATATTAAGGTGCCCCCCCCCCACCCGCGCCCCCCGTTATGGCTGGTCATACACATTGTAAAAAAAAAAAAAAAAAGGAGCCTCCGTGGAGCCTCAGTTACAAGTCTAATGGTACTTTTACACAGTGTGTTAATTCGCCCGATCGCACGATTAACGATTTTGAATGAACAATGTTTTTTTTATAACAATCAGCGTTTTTACGGATCGATACATCATACGGAAAATTCACTATACGATCATTTAGCGATCGTTTAAGCCTATCTAACACATAGGTCAAATCGCTGAAAGAATGTTTACTTATGTTTAATGATTTGAGAACATGTTGAAAGATCAAAATGATTTTTTGCTGGTCGTTTGATCGTTCGCTGCGTGTACACGTACGATTATCGTTCTAATTCGACCATTATCGTGCAAAAACGAATGATCAATCGTCCCGTGTAAAAGGACCATTAGGGCCCTATTCCACCGCACGATTGTTTGAATCTAAACAATAATCGTTCGGTTGAAATGCAGGTAACGATTAACGACTGAACGAGAAATCATTGGATCGCTTTATAAGACCTAGACCTATTTTTATCGTTGCTCGTTCGCAAATCGTTCGCATTGAATAAGTCATCGTTCAGTCGTTCGCAATAGATACGAACGCAATAGCGAATAAATATCGAAGGAAAAAAATCGCAATTACGATCATAAGTAACGATTATCGTTCCATGGAAATGAGTGAACGTTTTCAGGTCTTTCGCAATAACGTTTGTTTGAGATCGTTAACGATTATGCAAACGATAATCGTCCGGTGGAATAGGGCCCTTAAAATACGGGAATAGCCAAATATCCCTCCAGGGAAGGAAAACCTGATGCCAAAGGGTGCCTCCTATTGGATTTTGTTCACTGATCTCCCTGATCTCCCTATGATATGGTCTTGTATAAAAATTAGAAGTTACTGGGATCGGATTCTCCAGAGTATTTAAGAAAAATGGGAGTTTCAGACCAACAAAGGGCCGAGGCTGGTAATTTTGGGAGATACCACTGGACTAAAAGGACCTCAAAAAAGGATTCAACTTTTGCTAAGACGAGGTCCAGTAGTTCTGCCATTGGATAGGTGGCGAAGGAGATGGGTGAGGAGGGAGGGAAAGGGGAGAAATTAAAAAAAAAATAGAAAAAAAAGGGGGTCCATGGAGTCTCAGTTGCTAGTCTTAAAACACGGGAATAGCCAGATATCCCTCCAGGGAAGGAAAACCTGGTGCCAAGGGGTGCCTCCTATTGGATTTTGTTCCCTGATCTCCCTGAGCTCAGTAATTCTTGTGTTTTGTTGGTCTACTTTTCATTGCCCCTGTTAGCCAGAATCCTGCTCCACACACTGATGAGGGGCACATACCCTGAAACAGCTGTCTGTGGATGGATGCCTGGCTTTGGTTAACCCTTGTTATGTCGCAATACTCGCAACTGAGTTAGACTTTGATGCAAAAGGGGCCACCCTATTTATGTTCCAATACTCACAACCAAGTGGGACTTAAAGGGCTATGTGTCAGGGGGGTTTGGTGATCTCCCTACTGGGAGGCACCTCTTAGCAACAGGTTTTCCTTCCCTGGAGGAGTATCTGGCTATTGCCGTGTTTAGAGACTCACAACTGAGGCTCCATGGACCACTTTTTTGCATATTTAAATTTATAGAGCGCAATGTATCAATGGGGACTCGAGTGAGTACTTCATTGGATTTTTTCCATTGATCTACCTTATTTCAGTAATTTGCTACTTGCATCTAAGAAGAGAGCCAGAGCCAGACACTTCTGGCAGCCATTTTTCTCCCTAGAAAACAAAAGAATTGGGAATTTTTTTGAAATCCAACTGCCTGATCTTTCTGTCTCTAATATTTTATCAGGAAACAGCTGGATGGTCCCTATAATCATTAGATGGTTCACTGGACCTACTAATTTGAGATGTCATATTCCCTAACGGGAATGGCCAGCCTACAGGGGTGTGTGTGTGTATGTATGTATGTGTGTATATATATGTATATATAGTGTGTATGTGTGTGTGTATATATATATATATATATATATATATATATATATATATATATATATATATATATATATATCGTATTCACTGGACCTACTAATTTGAGATGGCACATTCCCTAATGGGAATGGCCAGCCTACAGGGGTGTGTGTGTATATGTATATGTGTATATATATATATATATATATATATATATATATATATATATATATATATACACTCACCGGCCACTTTATTAGGTACACCTGTCCAACTGCACGTTATACAACTCAGTGCATTTAGGCATGTAGACATGGTCAAGACAATCTCCTGCAGTTCAAACCAAGCATCAGTATGGGGAAGAGTGCCTTTGAACGTGGCATGGTTGTTGGTGCCAGAAGGGCTGGTCTGAGTATTTCAGAAACTGCTGATCTACTGGGATTTTCACGCACAACCATCTCTAGGATTTACAGAGAATGGTCTGAAAAAGAAAAAACATCCAGTGAGCTGCAGTTCTGTGGGCGGAAATGCCTTGTTGATGCCAGAGGTCAGAGGAGAATGGGCAGACTGGTTTCGAGCTGATAGAAAGGCAACAGTGACTCAAATAGCCAACCGTTACAACCAAGGTAGGCAGAAGAGCATCTCTGAAAGCAAAGTACGTCGAAATTTGAGGCAGATGGGCTACAGCAGCAGAAGACCACACCGGGTGCCACTCCTTTCAGCTAAGAACAGGAAACTGAGGCTAAAATTTGCACAAGCTCATCGAAATTGGACAGTAGAAGATTGGAAAAACGTTGCCTGGTCTGATGAGTCTCGATTTCTGCTGCAACATTCGGATGGTAGGGTCAGAATTTGGCGTCGTCAACATGAAAGCACGGATCCATCCTGCCTTGTATCAACGGTTCAGGCTGGTGGTGGTGGTGTCATGGTGTGGGAAATATTTCTTGGCACTCTTTGGGCCCCTTGGTACCAATTGAGCATCGTTGCAACGCCACAGCCTACCTGAGTATTGTTGCTGACCATGTCCATCCCTTTATGACCACAATGTACCCAACATCTGATGGCTACTTTCAGCAGGATAATGCGCCATGTCATAAAGCTAGAATCATCTCAGACTGGTTTCTTGAACATGACAATGAGTTCACTGTACTCAAATGGCCTCCACAGTCACCAGATCTCAATCCAATAGAGCATCTTTGGGATGTGGTGGAACGGGAGATTCGCATCAGGGATGTGCAGCCGACAAATCTGCGGCAACTGTGTGATGCCATCATGTCAATATGGACCAAAATCTTTGAGGAATGCTTCCAGCACCTTGTTGTATCTACGCCACGAAGAATTGAGGCAGTTCTGAAGGCAAAAGGGGGTCCAACCCGTTACTAGCATGGTGTACCTAATAAAGTGGCCGGTGAGTGTATATATATACATATATATATATATATATATATATATATATATATATATATTTATTGATGAACCAGAAAGTAATATATATATATATATATATATATATATATATATATATATCTCTATATCTCAAAATATAAAACAGGCATTTGTGTGAAATATGCTTTTAAAATTAAAGCGTCCACCAATTCCTTTCATGTTCATCAATAATTTTGGTGACCCAAAAAAAAACAGAACTTAACCCCTTCCCACTAAAGTCAGTAAATGTACTGACTTGTAGGATGAGAGTTCCAGCACCAGTCAGTACATTTACTGACCTGCTTCCAATGCTCGCTGTTTACACAGACAGTGCCCGGGAGCTGCAACTAAACTGTCAGCTGATAGCTGACATCTTAGTGTAACTACCTCTGGACCCCCAAAGGGGGTCCAGCATCGGCAATCGTCGGCATTGGTGGATCAGTAACGGTAATTGGTGTGGTAAAAAACACATAGGATTACATTGGAGTCTCTGGAAAGAAAATGAAAATGTTAACTTTTCACTCCTACTTTGCAGTTATTCCTGTGAAATGTCTTAAGGGTGAAAAACCGGTATGAATGTCAATTTGAATACTTGAAAGGGTGAAGATTTCAAAATGGGGTAAATTATGGGGACTTCTAGCATACAGGCCTCTAAAATATACTCCAAAACTGAACTGGTGCCTAAAGAATTTCTGAGTTTGAAATTTTCATGAAAATTTTGAAAATTGCTACTAAACATTTATGGCCTCTAATATCCTAAAAAAGTAACAGCATGTTCACCAAATGCTGTTAATATAAAGTAGACATGTTATAGATATGAATTAATAAATAATAAATGACGTATTACTATTTACCTTATTTGCAGAGACTTTCAAATTAAGAGAAATGCGCTTTTTTTAAATTTTTAACAATATTTTGGAGTTATTCACAAAAAAATTCTAAAGATATAAACTCAAATTTACCACTAACATAAAGTGGAATATCTAACGAAAAAAACAATCTTGGAATCACAAGGATATGTAAAAGCATTCCCAAGTTATTAATGAATAAAGTGACACATGTCATATTCATAAAATTTGCCTTGGTCCTTAAAGCCATTTCAGGCCTGGTCCTGAAAGGGTTAATGACTAACATTTGCTGTATAGAATTTTGTAGTACCAATAATAATAGCCATCTCATTATGACGTTGTTTTTTGCCAAACTAAGAACAACCAAAGTCATCACAAATCCTGGAAATGCAAATTCCCTGAAGCATGAATGGGAACTTGTCACTGTAGTTAGACACTATACAGACACTCATTCTGTACATTTTTCATGGTGTAACACATGGAAAAAAACAAATGTTCTAGGAAATTGCATCTGTGTATTGTATAGTCATATACAGTCAAGATCTATACATCAGCACAGTGACAAGGCTATCTGAGGTGTTGTAAATGATACCTGTTAGACATAACATATGAGCTAGGGAGATTAACCCCTTAAGGACCGCAGGCGTATTTTTACGCCCTGCCGTCGTTAAGGGAGTTCAGAGCTGCATCCGATTACCTTATGCAGCCATTCCCTGGTGTCTAGTGGGGTGGATCGCTCCTCGGGGACGTTGTCCAAGAGCACTGATCCACACATCCCGCTCGGGCTGGGGTGTGCACCGTAATGGCGCTGATCCTGGCTTGGCACTCGATTGCCTCCGGCTTCAGCAGCCGGAAGCGATCCATTTCCTATCTCATTAATCTATTCTGTATATCTATACAGCATAGATCTCAATGAGAGATCAGTGTGCTTATACTAGAGGTCCCCCAGGGGGGCTTCTAGTATTAGGGTAAAAGAAAAAAAAAAGTGTTATTAATAAAAAGCCCCCTCTCCTAATAAAAATTTGAATCACCCCCTTTTCCCATGTTATAAATAAAAATAAATAAATAAACAAACATGTTTGGTATCGCCGCGTGCGTAATCGCCCGAACTATTAATTTATCACATTCCTGATCTCGCATGGTAAACAGCGTAAGTGCTAAAAAATCCCAAAATGCAAAATTGCGCATTTTTGGTCGCCCCCAAGCTGCTGATTGGCAGTTATCTATCCATGCTGGGTATAGGCAGCAACTGTTAATCAGCAGCAGGGGTGTGGGGGGAGGGGTGTGGCAAGAATCCTATTCTCCTGCGTATTAGGAGAACGGCTGAACAAAATGTTGTAAGTAAAAAAACGATCTGTTCACCAGTTCTGTCACTAGTTTATGCTGCCCTCCATTATGGCAGCATAAATGTAGTAAATAAACGTCAATCTCTTTGATCAGTCCTTGCATGGAATAACTGCTCCCCTTAAGCCAAATCTATTTGCAGTGCTGAATATCACATTAGCATGTTCATTTTATACAAATTAATTTGGACAAACTTCCAATATGTTTTATTTTTAATAGATTTGTTGTAAAATATCTAATGAAGTGTAGATTGTATGTGTTAATGCTTGTATATAACACAATAACATATGAGTCATGTCAAGTGAGATCCGCTGCGCTAACCGAGCTCTGCCGCATCTGTGCCTCACTGTTTTGCATCAAGTATCATGTTTTACATGATGTCAAATAAAGCGAGCCCCCACTTGGATAACATCACACTGAACTGTGTACTCAATATGGTTACATCCTGTTGTTTAGGGAAATGTTAGAGAACTCTTCTGGTTTCATGGCAGAAATGTGGATTTGTTTAAAACATAATAACTCCGAAGCGCAGATTTAATTACTTGTTTCAGGGTTTGACATAAATAAGTCTGGGTTCATATCCAGCTATAGGAATAGGAGCTGGAAAGGAGCCAGAGGAGCACAAAAAAATAAGATTGCCGGTAATTTATTGTGGAGATATGCTGTAGCTGCATTTGTGTTCTGGCGGCAAGACAGCACAATTCAGGATTATGTGTGGAAGACTTACATTTCCATATGGCTGTCTGTCACCCGCACTACGCCACCTCGTTTCATCAGCATGTGCTAAAACGGTGTTGTTCTATGCAGTGTATTAAATATGTATAAGTGCCATTTAACTCTTTTGATAAGGGAGGTGTCACCTTCCTACGCTAAGAAAACGAGGCAGAACCAAGAAAAAAAGGGCAAAAAGAACAACAGCTGAGAAATATGTGAATAAGTAGAATGAAGGCTTAAAAGGGTTTTCGGGGAACAGAAAAGGTATATTTCTTCTTTGCTTTTCGGTAACTCCACTTCTTTCTCAACGTTTGCATACAGTGGAAGGCAAATCAGGATGTAGTCCAGCTGCAGTACATTAAAACATTGCTGCTTTATTTAAAACATAACAAAATAGTACAAGCAGAAGAGAAAAAGTCCAAAGCATTTATTGTTATTGGTGTCTTCAGTGGTTTTATTCACACAACATCACAGGGAGGGGTGGAGATGCGGTGCAAAACCGTTGTTGGTAGAGATGCCCCCACACCTACACCATCTCCACCCCTCCCTTTGATGTTGTGTGAATAAAACCACTGAAGACATCAATACGGGTGAGTGCTTTGGACTTTTTCTCATCTGCTTGTGCCATTATACCGTCTTGTGCCATTATACCTGGTGAGAGTCAGAGTAGGTCATTGTTCTGGTCCTTGCATTCTCAAGGAGACCACAGCATAGCCATATCCGCGAGTAGTGCCGTCTCTTTCCTCTCTCGTATATCCATTAAAAATAGTACATCAATGTAACACAAAGCCAGCACATTTCGGAATATTCTTCCTTAATTATTCATGTGCCATGATTAAGGAAGGATATTCCCAAACGCATTGGCATTGTGTTACATCAATGTACCATTTTTTATGTTCTAAATAAAGCAACAGTGTTTTAATGTACTGGAGCTGGACTACATCCTGATTTTTCTTCCATATATTTATCAGGAGTTGGCCCGGCCATATGTTCCATGTTTTATGGTGGATGAAGCTATTCACTCTTGACTAGTGGTGAACTGACTGACTTTTTTCATTTGCATAAGGTGGCCAATAGCGAATAATGTTACCAATGATACAGCAAGGCCATGGGTATTCCACCAGGTAACCTATTTACTGCCCCCACCATCAACAACCTACATTGAAGGTTTCTTCTATAATTCTGACTGCATAAATGGTGCAGCAGTAATACAGCAGAAACCACAAGCAAACCCTGATACACTTCATTATATGTCAATGTTAAATGCCAAAAGAGCTTCCCAATTAAGACCAAAATGGAAACCATGACAGATTTCTGAAGAACCCCCCATTATACGTTAACTCCAGATTCCATTGGGAACTACTGTATGATGGATCCAATACAGTGTTGTTTATTCTGTAATAAATAGACAGATTGGAGTGAAGAATGAGTAAGGAGACAAAGAAGTGCAGATAGAAACCATGGAGAGCCTTGTCACACTGCTCAATTACTGCTTTATGATGTCCTTTATGCTGCTGCTACTTTTAAAGGTTGACTACAGAAAAGTAGGAAAGAAGGACCCTCTGTTTTTTGTGTGTGTATGAAGTGTATAAGAGCCATCATCAGTGTTAAACTGGCCCACCAGAGGACCGGAGAATCCCCCTGTGGGCCCCCAGCCTCAGAACCTGGACTAACATTGACTGACATGTCGCTTCTCACTGGTTCTTCATTGGTGGGCCCCCAGGATCATTTCCTCTGGTGGGCCCCAGATACCCTAGTCCGACCCTGGCCATCATACATACTAGTTTGTGTCCACCCTGGCGCTGAGCTAAAGGTAAGCTGACAAAGAGATGAAACCTGCAAGGGAAGGAAACTGCTATATACAGGTTATATAAGGAAGATAAATAGTGCTTATTGGCTTATCCTGAAAAGCTACCTCAAATGGCAATTACACTTCAAGAAAAACTTGTATGAACTTTGTATTTATCCTTACCTCATACACAACCCATTATATGAGCTAATGCCCATTGTGTATCCATTGTGTAATGGCTATTTCAGAAAACTAAGATATTGTTGTGAAGCAATAGACCATAACTGCTGAAGGCTAGTTTACAATGCTGGCCATCTATCTAATGACTAATGCACTTACAGCACAGACTGTTCTCTGATTCTCTAATAGTCATTGTAAATGACTAATCTCATCAATGATTTATCCTATCTGTATCCAGATAGCTTGGATCCCTTCTAAGATTAAATACTAATTATTGTAGAGTGTACGATGCTCTGTAAAATTTTCAAAGTCAAATGTTAGACCGCCATACTACGTAAAGGGGCCAAAAGGCTTTACTCAATGCCAAAACCCTTAAAGGTTTGCCATACACCTTTAATAGCTGTCCCTCCTGATCCACCCATAAACATAATTGCTAAGCTTGCCTGGGTGTTCAAAAAGTTTAGCTTATCTCCATGAGAAAAAAAGGAAGTGGCAGTTGAAATTGAACATGCCTGATCCTTCCCTCTGTTGACATGATATTCTAGGGAAAATGGGAAAGCTGCCTTACGTGTCAAATGTTGGAGTAGTCCTGCCAAAATCGGTGGAGTTCACATATGTCTAATCTTTAGGAAGGCTTTAGGCCTCACTCACACGTTCGTCAAATCTGTTCACAATTGCTGACTGACTTTGGACCCTTTAATTTGAATGGCCCCCTTCACACGCCTGTAGGTGTCATCAGTCCGTGGTGAGCCGTAGAGTGGACCCCGGTTGCCGCTTTGATCACCATTCACTAATGAATGGGTCAGTGCATTGAGGACAACTATGTATGCACGTCCGTAGTGCTGTCTGTAGCTATGGGTCCACGGCTACAGTCAGCCCTACAGATGTGTGATTTCAGGAATGTGAATGCAGCCAAAGGCGGCATGGCGTCTAAAATTGTCCTATGCATAGCAAAGATGGTGTTATACTGCTGGCTGCCTGGCAGTGTTCGGCATGTTCCGGCTGCCGATACCACATTGTATCGGCTGCAGGAACATTATTTTTTTTATAAGTGAATTGCGGGCACCGTTGGGTGTGCCCGCACATCAATTAACCATTGGCTCCAATGTAAAGTATGCCTGCCGCACGTACTTTACATTGTGTGAACACCTATTGTTTTTGGAGACTGTTCGATAAACAGCTTCCAAAAATGATAGGCATGTTTAATATTTTAATAGCTATTCTAAAGAAAAGACGTTTAATTAATGAAGTGTGAACACATTGGGCGGCATTGCATTTCAAGCAGCGTCCGTCCTTTTTAAAAAAAAATAAACATATGAACATAGCCTTAGTGTGCGTGATCAGTGAGGGTTACAGAGCTTGGTATATGTTAGGAAATTGTTACAGATGTCTATGTATCAGTAGATGTTACAGGTTAGCGCAATGAATCGCTTAACAATGAATGTACGAACTAGAAAACACATGTATATATTATTATAATTTATTTTTTGGTTCCGCAAGAGATAAACACTGCATGAGTGATACTGAGATGAATTAACTGAAGCCGAAAATGTCCTTTATATGTACATATCATATATTATACAGGTTGTATCATTGCCTTGCCAAGAAAGATTGCACCACAACATGTGTTGGATATTATTCTTGGCAGAACATCTAACTACTTTGTGAAGTTCACTACCTCCAAACATTTCACGGAACAAAACAAATGGTTGGAGATAAAAATTCTTAACTGATAGGCTGAGAATCTTCCTGACAATAAGACCTTGCTTCAGAACTTGTACTCATCATCACGAGCATCCACCACGATATAAATCAAATGCAAGATAACGCTAAAATAAAAAAAAAAACAACATTACATGATTCCATTCCCCAGGCTGCAATTTATAAAAGAAAGATATATGTTATTTTAGCATGCAGTGTTTTGTGAAGTTCGGTTTATACTAGGTTGTTCATCAGAGAGGGATCTTTGAAATTAATAGTCTTCTGGTGCTTGTCCAGACAGATATAGCAGATGTAAAAGTAAAAAATGTATGGTTTTTAATCTTTTTCAAAATCATCAAAAATACTTTATAGTATAAAAGCCTTAGGGCCGTGTATTGTCTAAAAACTGCTATTATGTTGTGCTCTATTGTTGCCCTAATACCTTCTTAGAATTCCAAAATGAATAGTGCTGAATAACTCTACAGGACAATTACTTGTAAGGTCAATCTTAAAGGGTTATGCGGAGAGCAGAAACAGTACTACCTCTTCTGCTCTCCAGTGCTTCACTTTCTCTCTCTTATAGTCTCTGCTGATAATTTCTGCAGATGAGAGGTGGGTGGGAGCATGTTGTTATGGTCAATAGCTGCCCGATGTTACTGATGTCATGGTTTTTCCCGTAACATCTCCACGCCCGCCCTTTTCTACAGACGTTATCAGCAGAGATGGTCAGAGGGAGGAAGTGGAGCACTGGAGGGCAGAAGAGGTAAAGGCTCTATTACTGGAAATGATTATCGGCAGTATTTGGCCTATTATCGGCTAATAAAGGCAACAATCAGCCAACGTGCACAATGTCGGCTGATCGTTGTCTTTCAACATGTTGAAAGACGAAAGACAATGATGGCAACAATCTGCTGCCGTCGCTCTGTGTGATAGCAAGCCGCCACTATCTTCTTTGGGCTCCAGAGAGCCCCCCTGTAGTTGTTTCCCCCCCCCTGCACTTACCCATTCGCTGTCCGCACTTGTAATAGCGAGAATGAGGAGCAAGCGAGCGCTCGCTTACTCCCTCTGCTTACCCCCTTTTTTGCTCTCTGTATATACTGTATCTCCTATAGGCTAGTTTCACGCAATGCAGTTTTATAGTTATAAAGGGAGGATTTACGCTTCTCCTTCCTACTGGATCGACTTCTGGCTCAGTGCAGTGCCAGTTTTCCAAAAAGGCTATCATATGTGTGAAACTAGCCTTAAAGGGTCTCTCTAATTTTGACAATATCTACTTGAAAGGGTCTGGTTGATTAACTCAAATCAGCCATCAGATTTATTTCGGATTTGCAGTCTTATGTGAGCTCTAGTGGTTAAGGAAACCAAAGGTCTCTCTATCATATAAGGGGACAGCAGAATTTTTAAACAGGGACCCCAACTCAGATTCTGCATTGATTAGCAGTTGTGTAGACCAGAAGTCACTTTGTCAGTGTTACTCTTTAAGTGTCACAGAGTTAAACTGAGAAAGTATCAACCGGTCTACACAGCAAGTACTGTGTAAATTGTGGAGCAGGGACTAGAACTGACATTGTATTGGGGAAACTGAGCTGCCCAGTAAGAAGAGAAGTAAGGTAGTTATCAACCCTATGCATACTAATGCATCCCAGCAATTGACATCCCACTGCGAGTATGTCGGGAGACCACCCTGTTATCCCCCTGCCAGCCGGAGCAAATACATTACCTGATCTGTGATCCACAAGAAATCTGCTGCGGATCCGTCGTGTGTGTTTGTACCCTTCAAGGGATTTTCCAGTTTAAAAATACTGGTTCCCATTCGCAGGACAAATAGGAGGCAAGTATGATACGACCTGGAGAGAAAGGAGCTTTTGCACATCACACCGTATGGCTGACACTAATGCCACTTGGCTACATTTAAAAACAAACGCCAGGATGTTGGTATATAATTTGAGGCATATAAGATATAGGACTATAAGACTGCAAGATAAGATAAGGTATAAGACTGCAGGTGGTCCCACCTCTGCCCCCTTTGGGGATCTCTCTACTTTATTCGGCTCTCTCCAGCAGCTCAATAAAGAATAAATAAAGCTGCAGGTCACACACCGACCTGCAATTCCATTAAATAACAGAGGACCTGGGAAGCCGATAGAGGGATTCCCCGAGGGCATGGAGGTCAGACCGCCACAATCTCATACTTTTCCCCTATTCTGCGGATAGGGGACAAGTATTTTTAAATCCGAAAATCCCTTTAATGTGACGCCGTAAAAACAAACAAAAACTTTCACACATCACACAGTCACTGCAATCTCTATGACACTGCAGTAGAAGGACTGCATAGACTTTCAATGGCGCAAGACAGAGAGTGAAGTACTAAGCCATTAATTATCTTGTTGAACATCGTTATATTATTAGCATTTAAATGGTAATCGTCCTGTGTAAATGCAGGCAAAGATTGAAAAATTATTCGCGTGTCGTTGCAGGCATACTGTGCGCGGCAGTTAGCAGCATGGGTTTGCAGCACCCGGGGCAAGGCAAAGTATTGTTTCCCTAGTGCCCCTCCTATTGTAGTTAACCCCCAGTGATGTCCCTTGTAGTCTAGTCCCCCCCCCAGTGATGACTCAGGTAGGCCTATTTAACCCCCCCCCAGTGATGCCTCTGGTAGGCCTAGTTAAACCTCCCAGTCATGTCCCTGGTAGCCTAGTTAACCACCCCAGTCATGTCCCTGGTAGCCTAGTTAACCCCCTCCAGTCATGTCCCTGGTAGCCTAGTTAACCCCCCAGTCATGTCCCTGGTAGCCTTGTTACCCCCCCCAGTCATGTGCCTGGTAGCCTAGTTAACCCCCCAGTCATGTCCCTGGTAGCCTAGTTAACCCCCCAGTCATGTCCCTGGTAGCCTAGTTAACACCCCCCAGTCAGGTCCCTGGTAGCCTAGTTGACCCCCTCCAGTCATGTCCCTGGTAGCTGAGTTACCCCCCCCCCCCCCCCAGGCATGTCATTGGTAACCTAGTTAACCCCCAGTGCCTGTCCCAAATAAAAATAAAAAATCCCACTCACCTTTCCTCCGCTCCCATGCTGCCCAGGTCCTCTTCTCCCACCTCTAGCCCGTGCCTATGAAATGATGTCATTGCACACAGCCCGCGGGAGAAGGAAGACGTGCGCCACTCTGGTGGGGAAGGGGACGGCACTCACAGCATCCTCCTGTGTCTGGCAGCCATCACAGACATAGGAAGATGCTGTGAATGCCAGCTCCTGACCCACCAGAGCGGCGTGCACATCACAGGGGAACCACGGGCCGCATCGGGAGGTCTCAGTGGCAGGAGGTTCCCCACCGCTGGTCTAAACACTGATCGTTATAAAAAAAAACATCATTACTTCGAAACTGTTAATCGTTCAATTGGGCGAATTATCGATCCTTGTAAAAGGACAATAACACCCCAACCAATCTAATTTTTGACAAATCAAAGATGAAACAACAAAGCAAAACAGGGACACTTTAACTTTCGGGGTAGAAAATCTTCAGGAAGAAAACTGTGATAAAATATGAACACAAAATAGACTTCTATTATACTCCAGTTTTGGGTTGTAATCAGGTGCTGGATTTACAGACTTTCTTTACTATCGGATGTTGGATTAAAGGGATTTTACTGTTTATAGAACTGGCTCCAAATTTGAGCTTCACCTTAAAATTCTCTTCTATTTTATCTCTATGATATCCTGTTACATTGTTAATCACACTAAAAGACTGCTGTATTAAAAAACAGACAAAAGTGTTTTTTTTTTTTTTTCTTAATACTTAATGTCCAGAGAGTAAAAGAATCCACAATTTATTTCCTGTCTTCTTGCTATTTCTAGAATTAATGTCTTTGGGTTAGTTGCAGATTGCAAGATTTAGCCAAAAATATCTTTATGTGCGTCTTGGGACTTATTAAGCCTATTTATCTTCAGCTCAAAGTTCTCTGAAGCATCAAATTAAATACTACTTGTTGTTCATATCTTTAATTAAACATAAAATATCCCTGCGAGGATAATCTACATGTATAAGGCAAAAAAAAAAAAAAACGGAGTGACCCAAAACAGCCAAAATATTCATGGGAATCGTGTGTCATTGTATTATACTAGAGAATACATTATAGGATTATTGCTGAGGGAAAACATGTCAATGGACTTGGAGAATCAATGTAATTATTACCATGTTGATGTAGGAACCAATCTGTCCACCGGTTGGAATCATCCGATTTTTCATGAATTTTTCATATGAATAAATTAGGTCATATCTACTGCAACGTGGCCCAGTTTTCTGAGGACATGAAATACTTTGTAGACAGAACCTATTTCCATAATTCATGTGTGCATGTAAAACAAGTAAATAATACATCTTATTTAGAGGGGTTAAGCCATCTGCAGGACCCCCTGTCCATGGGCCCCATGGATATGCCTATGGATATCATAGAAGGGCACCTTGTCTATGAGCAGGAGCTAGTGGACTGTGTGCAGTCAAATGGCAGATGAAACATTTTAACATTTTTTCAAGTGCTGTAAAAATTTGTATTCTTCATTCAAGATTTTTAGCAGTGTAGAGCAAGGTTAGACAGGACATGAAACACCAACGCTTTTGAGCAGATTCCACTATTAGGCCAGGTTCACACTACGTGAAACACCGGGCAGTGTTAGTAAAGATCATCCGGCTGGTACTGCAGTATCGGCCGGATGATTTACATTTGTGCTGAATTGGGATGCGGGCACATCAGTGCACCTGCATCCCAATTCAACATTGAACACAATGGAGGGTGCAGCCGGAGCTGCAGTCTCCAATGTGTGACCTGTCAGGCTTGTGCGGCCGCCATTCAATGAATAGCAGCCGCACAAAACTGACAAGTCAATTTTTTGTGCGGCCGCTAGCGATCCAGGCCGGAGTATATACACTATGGGGGATATTTACTAACAAATCTAAAAACACAATTTTTTCAAAGATTTTTTGGTATCATTTCCAATCTAAATGTGTTTAGTCAGATTTATGTAAATTGTCTAATAGCATAGTAAATGTGTCTTAAAAATAATGGTCTAATTAGTCTAATAAATTCACCTGGTTCGGAGCAGACGTAGCGATGCGCCAATATATGCGACTTTTTAAAACATTGTGCAGTTAATAAATTTAGCTAAAAAAGAATTCTGGCGCACTTTCTATCTTATTAACAACAAAAAATCTAATTCAAAAAGTCGCATCTAATTTGGATAGTCTTGTCTAAAAAAGCTTCATAAATTCATATTACATTTATTTTGAGCGCAAACTAGATATGTTAGACTAAAAACAGGCACAATTAGTTTAATAAATGTCCCCTTTGTGTATAGACTCCGGCCATGATTCCATTGATGGCAGCACAACGTAAATTTCCTATTAATTACTGCCATTGTTGCAAATCGGCAAGCAACGACCATGATTAATAGGAAACTTTTGTTGTGTTAACATAGCATTAGGCTATGTTCCCATACAGTATTTTTGGTCAGTATTTTGCAGCCAAAACCAGAAGCGTATTGAAAACAGAGAAAGGCTATGTTCACACAAGGTTGAAATTGAGTCGATGGCCTTCATTTAATGGCAAACAATAGACGTTATTTCAAAACAACAGACGTTGCTTTAAAATGACAGCAATTATTTGCCATTAAATGGCGGCCATCCACTCAATTTCAATCGTGTGTAAACATAGCCTGTGTTTTCAATCCACTCCTGGTTTTTGTTGCCAAATACTGAGCAAAAATACTGTGTGTGAACATAGCCTTAACCATGAGTATGGTCTCCGTCATTCAGAAAACCAACAATCAGACTTACAGTATGAATTGTACTATTACTTGTACTACTTGTACTTGTACATTTATTGTGAACGTTAGATGCCTTTTACTTTTCAGCTGTGTCCAACAAAAAAGAGTTCATAGCATATGCCAAAATTGCACCAGCATTCTGATACATGATTCTGGTGTAGTTTAAGATAATTATTAAAGGGATTATCCACATTTGGATAAAGAACAGCTACTTTCTTACAAAACCGCACCACTCCTGTTCCAGGTTGTGTTTTTTTCTTGTAATTCAGCTCCATTCACTTCAATGGAACTGAGCTGCAAAACCCACATAAAAACTGTGGACAGGATTGGTACTGTTTCTGGTAGAGAGCGGACCTTTTTTTTTTTTTTAAAGCCTGGGCAACCCATTTAATTGGTCCAAAGTCTAAATGTCCCCAATGACTTTAAATCTATGTCTACCCAACACAATTCTTGTAGTATGAAGTGCATGGGGGGGGGGGGGGGGGGGTCTGTTGAGGAGTTAGGTGGAGATAGGGGTCAGGGAGAGATTTTCCAACATTTCAACCCCTATGTCCACCAGCATCATCAGTTGTGAAGCCTAAGTAAACCATCATGCACTTCATACTGCAAACAACAGATTCAGCCACCATAGGTTTTAAAGAATCATTCTACAATTTTTTTTTTATCTCTCCCTGCTGCATGCTGGTGCATATACTCACGAATGTTGATGGGTGTCCCGCAGTACGGCTTTGGTCCAGTCCTGCAGCAACGTTCAAATCCCCTGCGCGGTGACATCACAGCTGTTCTGACAGAGATCACACAGGCACTGATGGGATTTGAGTGGTGCCACAGGAGCCGAATCAACATTGTTGTGCACCAGCGTGAAGCTCGCTCGGTGGGGAAGAAGTGGGGGGGGGGGTAAAAAAATTGTGGAATGCTCCTTTAAATGTATGTGTGCTCCTGCTCCTTCTTTACCAACAGGAACAGGAAGAACTTGAATGTGGTGCATTATTGACCCCCCCCCCCCTCTCCATCATATTTAATATTGCTCCTTGAAAATCCATGTTGGAAAAATGTAAGGGGCATGTGACTTATTGATGCCTTTTCACGTAGATTCAGTGTAGAAACCATGTTGGATTACCAGGGCCCCATTGCTAGCGTATCTTTTCCAACAAAAAGATTGTCCACGTACACATGGCCAAAGATGAAAGAAGTCATAATCATCAGCATTAATAGGCTTCTCTACTGTAAAGGCAGTGGACTGTGAAAGGAGGCAATATACAAGATGTAAACTTGATGGACTGGAGGTATTTGTTCCGCTTTTACAGCTTATAACCTCGGCTCTTCCACGCT
This sequence comes from Dendropsophus ebraccatus, assembly GCF_027789765.1. Lineage (NCBI taxonomy): Eukaryota > Metazoa > Chordata > Amphibia > Anura > Hylidae > Dendropsophus > Dendropsophus ebraccatus. The sequence continues at coordinate 53,015,125 of NC_091468.1, forward strand.
TGTATGGCATGCTATGTCGTACTATTACATTTACAGGAGTCTATAAATACTTTGTAGCTTTGACAAATTATCTTGTTTGGTGACATATAAATTTATGTGCAAAAAAAAACTTTTACACAAACCTATTTTTGAAGCTTTTCTTTCTCTACTATTAGCACTGTTTGTTTCTTTTTTAGACTTTTATGAGTGGATTGGTTGCTATAGAAAATAGCACAGCCGGCATTCTTTGAACAGGAAACTGCAACCTACAGATTGTACAAAATAAAGATAATTTATGAACTGTAAGGAACACGATGTGGGTGTGCAGAGGGTGCAGTTTGAAAATTTGAATCTAATTTCCTGCCTTGTGCTCAAAGTATATATATTCTCTTTGAAGTACCTCAAAGTTTTAGACATGATTCATTATGTCAAGTAGACACTATACACCGTCTAGATTTGGGGTAAAAAAAATGGAAAAAGGCACAATTTATGTGTTTAGTTTTTCTTTTCTTGTAGTCTAGTATTGGTGACCATTTTTAATAGCAGTAGATTATTCAAAATTTTAGTTGGCTTTTTCAGTATTTTTCTTTTTGCTCTGCAAACCTCATTACTAATTTTAAAGTGACTCTGTACCCACAATATGACCCCCTCCCCCCTCCAAAACCACTTGTACCTTTGCTTTTAATCCGAGATCTGTCCTGGGGTCCGTTCGGCAGGTGATGCAGTTATTCTCCTAAAAAACTACTTTTAAACTTGCAGCCCTGTGTCCAACGGCCGGGGCTTAGATTGTGTATGCATTAGGCTGGCACAACCTCTCTGTCCCTCCTCCCCGCCCCCCTCATCATTAGGAATGCTCTAGCCAGGTATTCTATTCCTCACTTGTCTGAACATTGCACAGATGCCTTAACGATCCAACCCATATGCCGTACTCACACAGATGATGAATAGTAGAAAATATTATTCCTAATGATGAAGAGGGCGGGGAGGGGGGACAGAGAGGTTGTGCATACACAATCTAGGCCACGCCAGTTTGGCATGGGGCTGCAAGCTTAAAAGTTGTTTTCCAGGACAATAACTGCATCACCTACCGAACGGACCCCAGGACAAATCTTGGATTAAAAGCAGCTATCCAAAGGTACAAGCGGTTTGGGGGTGCAGATTGTGGGTACACTTTAATGTAGCAATTGGGGACTCTAATGCGGAGAACCTTGATAAAACTCAGGCAAGCATAAGGGCAGGAAAGAATGTCTTGGCAGATGTTTCTTTTGATCTCATGTGTATCCAGGTTAGGCTGGGTTCACACTGCGTGTTTGCAGTCCTCGTTTTTTATCTGTTTTGTGCTAAAAAAAAGGTATTAAAAATGGAAGAAAAAACTGATGTATTTGTGTACAGCAAAGAAAAATGCAGCCTTATTCTAATATATATATATATATATATATATATTGTGCTGCTGGGGCTGTGGGGAACATAACAAGTGTGTACTTACCCATCCGGCTCCACCGACACTGCCAGTTCCCAAGCAGAAAGCATAGAGAGATCTATGCTGGGCGTTCATCCCATCCGCACGACATGTCACCAGAAGTTTTGAAAATTACCCCTGCTTTATGCCTTAGGGGAAGTCACGTGGTTTGTTCCAATGTGACATGGTCCTTCCTGTATCTATCTATTCATCTGCGTCCATGTTAGGAACTGTCCAAAGCAGGACAGTGCATAATATGGACAGAGGTGGCAGCACTGAGCAAGGTGTTGGCTTAGAAAAAAACTCCTCTAGGGTATACAGCAGCTGGTAAGACTTGAATTTCTTAAATGAAATGTAATTTGCAAATCTGTATAACTTTCTGGTACCAGATGATGGAATGTTTTCTTTACTTTGGAGTATCCCTTTAAATCTAACTGCATGAGGTCTGTGTAATCTCATGGGTTTACTCTGATTTGCTACCACACTCCATACACATGATGATAGTCTGACCGATTTATCATTGATCCTAGTGTACTCTCTGGGGGAGATTTATCAAACATGGTGTAAAGTGAAACTGGCTCAGTTGCCCCTAGCAACCAATCAGATTCCACCTTCATTTTCCAAAGAGTCTGTGAGGAATGAAAGGTGGAATCTGATTGGTTGCTAGGGGCAACTGAGCCAGTTTCACTTTACACCATGTTTGATAAATCTCCCCCTCTATCTTTTATAGTACTGCTGGAATAAAAAGCAAAAGTAAAGCAAATATATTCTTCATTGACACCTCAATATATCTTTGTTTTCGGTATTGTTCAATTTAATGTTGTTTTTATCTCTACCATCAAGTTTTCAGCGTTTAGTTATGAGGAAGCACATTGTATCACGCAGTTCTAATTCAAAGAGACAAGCACGCACCAAATTATTGTAGTCACTATCAAAGGAAGTCGGCGTATTGAAACACGTCTTCTGAAAAAGCCCTATCTCAGCTTGAAACTTTTTGCATTGCTGTTTGATATTAGGCGTATGGTCGTTTTGAACCAGCGCTAAATTTTTCGTCATTTATCTAATAAAAAGCTCCAGATTCTGGTCCAGTTTTATTAGATCTTTAGATTTCATGATTTGTTTCTTGCTGTTTTTAAAAAGTGAAAAATCTTTTCTTTTTTTCTTTTTATGTGTTTGACAAAATTATGCTTGTTTAAATGATATTGCAGTGTGGCTGCACACCATACCCGAGTAGACATTATAGGGGAGATTTATCAATCATGGTGTAAAGTGAAACTGCCTCAGTTGTCCCTAGCAACCAATCAGATTCCACTTTTCATTCCTCACAGACTCTTTGGAAAATAAAAGGTGGAATCTGATTGGTTGCTAGGGGCAACTGAGCCAATTTCACTTTATACCATGTTTGATAAATCTTCCTCTGTTACTTGATGAGCCCATTTTGATCCATTTTTCCCTTGACTCCTATTTAAAGCGACTCTTTATTCACCAACCCACCCCACCAAACCGCTAGTACCATCTGTTTGATGAGATTCATTACCGGTTGTGTCTTTTAAAATGTGCCCGGTGCCTTGGTTAGAGCAAAAAATAATCTTTTAATTTGCATCGCTGTGTCAAACTGGTGTGGCCTACAGTGTCTGTGCCCCAGGTCTGCAAAACCTCTTTTTTTCTTCCTTCGTCCCCCCCTCCTCATCATTAGGAACACCGCTAGACAGGATTTCTATTCATCGGTTGTCTAAACTGCAACTGCGTCACTACAGCCCAGGTGCATTTTAACCCCTTCAGGACCAGGCTAATTTTCCTTTTTTCCTTCTCTGGTTTAACCCTTTCCCGCACGAGGACGTAACTGTACGTCCTCGCGCGGGTGCGGGCATTCAGAGTGCGGCGACCCCTCTCTGAACCGCCATGGTCCCGGGTGCCTCATGTAGCCCGGGACCACGGGTATTAGCGGGCACGGTCCGATCACCGTGCCCGCTAATACAGTAATCAGCGGGCGCGGGCATTACCTGCAGCAGCACTTCCCTGGTGTCTAGTGGCGGAGTGATCTCCGCTACTGAAGCTAGCCGGGAACCACTCCAAGATGCCGCTGTCCCCGACTCGGCACTCGTTTGTTTTCGGCTGCAGCAGCCGAAAGCAAACGAGTGCCGATCTCATTGATCTTTGCTGTATATCTATACTGCATAGATCTCAATGACAGATCAAAGTGTATATACTAGAAGTCCGCCAGGGGGGCTTCTAGTATATGTGTAAAGAAAAAAAAAAAGTATTGTTATAAGTAAAAAGCCCCCTCCCCTAATAAAAGTCTGAATCACCCCCCTTTTCCCAGGTTTTAAATAAAAATAAATAAATAAACATGTTTGCTATCGCCGCGTGCGTAATCGCCCCAACTATTAATTAATCACATTCCTGATCTTGTACGGTAAACGATGTAAGCGCAAAAAAATCCCAAAGTGCAAAATTGTGCATTTTTGGTCAAATCAAATCCAGAAAAAAATGTAATAAAAAGCGAAGTTGTATATGCGCAATCAAGGTACCGATAGAAAGTAAACATCATGGCGCAAAAAATGACACCTGACACAGCCCCATAGACCAAAGGATAAAAGCGTTATAAGCCTGGGAATAGAGCGATTTTAAGGAATGTATATTTGATTTGTTAACAATGGTTTGAATTTTTTACAAGCCATCAGATTCAAGAAAAGTTATACATGTTATGTATTGTTTTAATTGTAACGACTTGAGGAACATGCATAACAAGTCAGTTTTACCCCAGGTCGAATGGCGTAAAAACACATTCCCCCCAAATAAAGAAATGCGTTTTTTTTTCAATTTCACCACACTTTGAATTTTTTTCTGGTTTCGCAGTGTACTTTATGCAAAAATTCAGAGTGTCATTGCAAAGTACAATTAGTGACGCAAAAAATAAGGGCTCATGTGGGTCTCTAGGTGTAAAAATGCAAGTGCTATGGCCTTTTAAGCACAAGGAGGAAAAAACAAAAACGCAAGGGGTTAAAAGGCCATAGCACTTGCATTTGTTTCACCTAGAGACCCACATGAGCCCTTATTTTTTGTGCAACTAATTGTACTTTGCAATGGCAGACTTAATTTTTGCATAAAATATATTGCGAAACCAGAAAAAAATTATATGCACAGTGAAATTGAAAATAATACGCAAGATTTTTTATTTGGGGTGGTTTTGTGTTTACGCCATGCGCCATATGGTAAAACTGTCTTGTTGTATATGTTCCTCAGGTTGTTACGATTACAACGATAGTTAACATGAATAACTTTTATATTATTTGATGGGTTATAAAAAATCAAAACCTTTCAAAAAAACTAAATGTTCTTTAAAATCGCTCTATTCCCAGGCTTATATCGCTTTTATCCTTTGGTCTATGCGGCTGCGTATGTTACTTGCGTATATGCAACTTTTTGATCGCTTTTTCTAACATTTTTTCTTGATTTGATGCGACCAAAAATGCACAATTTTGCACTTTGGAATTTTTTTTGCGCTTACACCGTTTACCGTGCGAGATCAGGAATGTGATAATGTCATATTTTGGGCAATTAGCCGATTACGCATGCGCCAATGTAAAATATGTTTGTTTATTTATTTATTTTTATTTATAAAATGGGAAAAGGGGGGGGTTTAAACTTTTATTAGTAGAGGGGATTTTTTTTATTATTAAAACCCCCCTTTTTTTATTTTACTAACAGTAATTAGAAGCCCCCTGGGGGACTTCTATATACACAGCACTGATCCCCCTGGGGGGCTTCTATATACACAGCACTGATCTCCCATTGAGATCAATGCTTTGTATATAATAGAGCACCGATCCATCAGATCGGTGCTCTATTATAATGGTCTGCTACAGACCATCTAGACCATCTAAATGGATTTCCGAGCCGGGATCAGCGTCATTCCAGCCGGCGCTCAGTACAGCGGATCCCAAACACCCCCACCCCCCGGATCAAAGCGGATGCACGCAAATGCATCTATCTTTCCATCAGTTTTTTTGTTTGTTTTTTTTTTTCTTCAAAAACTGATGGGAAAAAAATGGATTGCTAAAGTATAGTGTGAACCCAGCCTAACATAGTAGTGATAGATAGATAGATTGATTGATTGTAGGCAACCAGCAGGAAAAATAATGGAAGGTGTGGAAGTTCCAGGGAGTACAGGGTTGCCAGTCCGCTAGTACATCCCGGACTTTCCACATACCTGAATTGCAGCAGGAGAACTATAGGTTACTGACATTTGCTATTTAGTATAGCCTCTGTGCGACTAAAATGGGCTGTCTTTCTTGGAACGGCTGTAGCGTGGGTGGGAGGCCGTTCCCACGTTCCGGTCCAAGCTTTACTGGGTTTTTTAAAAGCCTCTGACTTGGTACATCAGGTGTGGAGAGACAACCTGCTGAGTGTGTTTGGGAGTCAGTTGATCCACAGTGAATCTGGCAGACAGGAGCTGAAGAGAGAAGCCCTGCAACAAAGCTGCTACAGACTTGCTGGTCTGAATAAGGACTACATGGTGGTGTGTATATGCTTTCTGTTAATGTTCCTGAAAATCAACCGCTTTCTGTTTGAAGCTTGAACGGCTGCTGTAAAAGCCTCATGCTGTTTTATTTTTTTCTGGTTTGTTACCAATTAACATTTTTTTGTTGCATCCAAAGCCTGCTTGTGCCTACCACTTGTGATGCCTCTACCATATGTGATTTGGAATACTGGTACCAAGCTCGGGTATGATTCTTACACATGTGCTACTGACCTATGACCACCTGAAGTAACAAATGGAAAACTCAGGGCTATACTAGTAAGAGAGTGTAATGACAACCTGATGCTATGGCGTTTAAATACTTTTTTGTGAATTTAAATCACTAACTGCATTAATTACTCTACATAGAGACACATACTGTGTCTGACCAGAGTGGGTGTAGACATTAAGGTGCATAGTGATCTGTACATGCTATAGGTCTGTACCACCAGGCCCAGGCTGAAGCACTGGATGCGGGCTGACCCACCCTTAGTGGGAGGAAACCCCTGACCCTCTATGATAGGGTTCCACTGATTCTAATGGAGTCACGTCATGGAGGGGCTGGGGTTTCCTCCCACTAAGGTTGGGTCGGCCCGCCTCCAGTGCTTCAGCCTGGGCCTGGTGGTACAGTCACTTTAACAGAAGGTTAATTTGGATAGTTGTTTTTTTTTCCCCTTCAGTAATGTGTAGTACAGTAGCTCTTCTGTAGGATTGGAGACAACGTGCTTGCCTTCACACCTCATTTGGGTCACTTTCACATTTTTTGTCCTTGGGGCCCTGTTGATAGGTGCTTTTCACTGCATGCCAGGAATACCCAACCAGACCTGCAGTTCTGACCCGGTCATGTAGCCGTCACAATATGCTTAGACCTTGACGCTTGCCGATTCCTCCTGGATCCAATGTACTGTATGAGAGTCTTTATCAAGCATACCAAAAGGGCATTTTCACTAAAAAAATCACTTTTGACATATCATCAGACATACAAAAACAGGAAAGTGCAACAGCAAACATACTCCCCTGATGTACACACAATAAAAACCTGTTCTAAAGATTTAAAAAAATGAGTATCTTAGCAAACTATTTCATCAGACGGTGCCATCTCACCACGTTAAGGTGTCCTCAGAGAAATGGTCTTACTCTAGCAATTGCCTCTCTTGGACTCACATTAAAGTGAATGTACCACTAGTACACTGCTTTTTATTTTTTATATGAATAGATCGGCGCCAGGCATGCAGCACTGGCATCCCCGCACCAGCATGGTTATGACATTTCAAAAGTTATTTTCAGTGACAGGTATTTCTTAAAGCAAATATACAATGTGCTGACAAAGGGAAGCCGGCCCGCCCCATTGGGACGAAACCTCCACCCCTCTATGACGCAGCACCATTAGAATCAATGGAGCCACATCATAGAGGGGCATTGGTTTCCTCCCACTGGGGGCTGACCAGCCGGCCTCCAGTGCTTCACTCTGGGCCTGTGCTTAGTAATAGACCAGCGCCACCAGGCTGCTGTTAAAAAAAAGGGGCCATGACACCGGCTTCCCTGTGCCAGCAACACTTTATTCGTCTGCAAAACTTTAAAGCGAATGTACTAAGGGTACATTTGCTTTAATATAGATCATATAGGTCGAAACGTTTCAGTTTATTGATTGGATATGCAATAAATTTTGAAAACTTTTTATACCACATTGGATGCTGTTGGCCCTCCTTAAGACAACTCCCGCGGGATCCCCCCCCCCCCCCAAAAAAAAAAAACAAAAAAAACACACCATCCCTCTGGTGACGATCTCCACTCGATTCGCCCGCCATCTGCATCTTCGTCACCGCCGTCCGCCGCCCAGCGATGTCTCTCACTTCCGAGTCCAGGGGATGGAAAAGGCTGCCAGTGTGCGTGCGCTTTTCATTGGCTGGAGCGCATCACATGTCTTCCAGCAAGCCATGCCTTCCAGCAAGCAGCCTTTTCTCTCCCATTCACTTTCCATGAAGACGGCGAGGAGGAAGAAGACCCGGACCGCCCCCCCGCCCCCTGCTCTGACGTCGTCGTCTCAAGATGGCGCCCTATTACTGCGACGACCGTAATAGGTAATGTATAATTTCTATACCTTCCGGGGGGGGGGGGGGGGGGGGTCGGGAGTCCAAAAGGCGAGGAAGGGGGCCAGACCGGGTATTTAACCACATTACAAAGTTATATAACTTTGTAATGTGTGTTAAATAAGCAAAAAAAATTTTCATGGGAGTTGTCCTTTAAGAATGGGGGCTTATCAGCGTGCATCTACGTCACTACTTGGCCTACGTCCCACAGGACTTTGGACCCGGCTATATTTCTTGTGTGTCTCTGCGACAAGTCACTATACTATACTATAGAGCTAGAGAACTTTTCTTTAGTATTAGATTGTTGGAGGTCATGCATCGCATAATGGCACCCAGCAATAAGAATCTGCTATCCTATTGGAGCAATAAACGCTCCGTTCTCTGAATTCTAAAATCATCTGCAGATTTAACTTCATAAACATCCAGCTCATCTATCGCTGACATTACCAAATGATTTCATTCTGTTAGCATGACAGCTGCTCAGTAACAATCCTTCAGAATAAACATTGCTATAGGCTTTTATTTGTCTCCTAATAACAGCCTGGCAGCTGCTGTTAGATATTAGGCTGCTGTGGCTATATTGTCTCATTTACACGCTTGCTATCTGTTTAATGCATTATACATAGTATTGTTTTTCAGGTGTCGCTTTTATTATGTTAATATTTGCTCGTAACTAGAAAGTGACCCAAAAGCATTAAGTATTTATGATGTCTCTTATCTTGTTATTTCTCATTACTTCAGCCAAGGATTATGGGCTGTGTCTTTTCACAGAGCAGCAGAAATACAGGTTGTGGATTTGTTACAGGGGTATAAATTTTGTGGTGTGGGCTGTCGCCTTAGGGTCACAGGGGGCCCGTAGTGGTCCCAACCTCCCAAAATCTTAAAGGTGTTATCCAGCAAAAAAAAATCTTTTTCTTTCAAGTCAAAGTTATATAGATTTGTGATTTTACTTCTATTTAAAAATCTTAATTATCCCAATACTTATCAGCTGCTGCATGCCCTGCAGGAAATGTTATCTTCTTTTCAGCCTAACACAATGCTCTTTGCTGCCATCTCTGTTCTAGACTGGAACTGTCCGGAGCAGTAGCAAATCCCCAAGGGAAACCTCATCTGTTCTGGACAGTTCCTTTCTTTGCCAGTGATGTAAGCAATAAAGTAGAAGAAAATTACAAATCTATATAACTTTCTGAAACCAGTTGATTTGAAAGAAAAAAGATTTTCGCTGGACAACCCCTTTAAAAGAGTGTACATACAGATAGAAGGTCCTGCCAAAGGGTATTCACATCTCAATAACACCCGAGCCCCCTTTGACCTTCTTGCCCATGCCAAAACTGCAGCCAAACCAGCTGTTCATGTAATTTTCATAACTTCCCAATGGCACAATGAAATTATGGTGCTACGCTGTTTTAACAACTTTCATTAACCCTTAGAGGACAGGGCCAATTTCAATTTTAGCGTTTTTGTTTTTTCCTCCTTGTGCTTAAAAGGTCATAGCACTTGCATTTTTTCACCTAGAAACCCACATGAGCCCTTATTTTTTGTGCCACTAATTGTACTTTGCATTGATAGGCAGAATTTTTTCATAAAGTACACTGCAAAAGCAGGAAAAAAATTAAATGATTGGTGAAATTGAAAAAAAAAAAACACATTTTTTTAATTTGGTGGGTTCTTGTTTTTTTACACTGTTCGCCCTGGGGTAAAACTGACTTATTATATATGTTCCTCAAGTTGTTACTATTAAAATGATATGTAACATTTATAACTTTTATTTTATTTGATGGCTTTAAAAAAATTCAAACCATTGTTAACAAATAATGTTCCTTAAAATCTCTCCATTCGCAGGCTTATAGCGCTTTTATCCTTTGGTCTATGGGGCTGTGTGAGGTGTAATTTTTTGTGCCATGATATGTTCTTTCTATCGGTACCTTGATTGCACATATGCGACTTTTTGATCGCTTTTTATTACAATTTTTCTGGATTTGATGCGACCAAAAATGCACAATTTTGCACTTTGGGATTTTTTTGCACTTACGCCGTTTACCATGCGAGATCAGGAATATGAAAAATTTATATTTTGGGCGATTACGCACGTGGCGATAACAAATGTTTATTTATTTTTATTTATAAATTTATTAATTTTATAATAGAAGCCCCCCTGGGGTTAGGGTTATTCCCCCTGGGGGACTTCTAGTATAAGTACACTGATCTCTCATTGAGATCTATGCAGTATAATTATACTGCATAGATCAATGAGATCGCACTCGATTGCTTTCGGATGCTGCAGCCCAAAAGCAATCAAGTGCTGAGCTGGGATTAGCGCCACTACAGCGCAGACCCCGGCAGGTATAGGACACAGGGATCGCTCCTCCGTGACAACGTTGCAGGGGGAGACCCCCCGACTAGACACCAGGGATGAGGGTGTATATAGTAATCAGATGCAGCTCTCAACTTTGATCGGACCGTGCCCACTAATAGCTCGGGCTACATGCGACCCCGGGACCGCGACGCGGCCCCGCTCTGAACTCCCCCAAGCGGCCCAGGATGTACAGCTACGCCCAGGGTCATCTAGGGGTTAAAGTCGCCAAAGGATTCGGTAACTAGGAGGAATCAGTGTGTATGTTATAGCAATTAGCGGTGCAGTGCCCCTACTAAATAATGTTCTACTGAATACAAAAACATCATTCAGTAACTCACAGGTGACGTCTTCTTTGATATGAGGCGTCACTTTCCTTTTCCTCTCCATCTGGCCCGGACCACCATGATAATTTCTTGCAGCTACAATTCATCTCTTCAGAACCTGCCAGACAAACATCTCAGGCTCCGCACATTTCTAGAAACTTCCTTCCCTTTTTCCCCACCCATAAGGTCCCAAACTGAAGTAATTCTTGTTGTGCCCTCCATATAGTAATAATGTCTCCTGTAGTGTAGCCCCCTATATGCAGCCTTTGTGTATAATAGCCCCCTGTGTGGAGTGTAGGCATCTCTGTTGTATTGCCCACCTATGTGCAGTACAGTCCTTCCTCCACTATTTAGTACAGGCCCATGTGCAGTACACCCCTTCCCCCATATTACTAAGTACAAGATGCAGGGAAAGCTGGGTAACCTCCATTATACTGACATACAGGATGCCGGGAGAGCTGGGTGACTTCCATTACACTGACATTCAGGATGCTGGGAGAGCTGTGTGACCTCTATTACACTGACATACAGGATGCTGGAAGAACTCTGTGACTTCCATTATACTGACATACAAGATGCTGAAAGAACTGTATCACCTCCATTACATACAGGATGCTGGGAAAGCTGTGTGACCTCAATTATTTTGACATACAGGATGCTGGGAAAGCAGGGTGACCTCCTCTACACTGACATACAGGATACTGGGAGGCCTGTGAACTCTGGCACTGGAGGTCGGCAACAGGGTTGGGGCTTACTGGGACATACCGGGGCTTATTGGCAGCTAGGAGTAGAGGTCGTGTGTTCCCCCATCAGGATGTAGGCCCCCTCTGTGCAGTGCTGTACCCCCCCTCCTCTTCTTCACTAGCCCCCATAGTGTAAGCAATAAAACAAATAATCATCTACTTACCTGTCACCCTGCTCTCCACAGCTCCTCTTTTGGTCCCTCCGTCCTCTTCTTACTTCCTGTGCAGCCAGCCTGTCATACAGAGGCCGCCTGCACAGGAAGTGCCTTGGTCTCTGCCCCAGCGTGCTGTTCCCAAACAGCCACTGGGGGACTGGGTCTGGCGGTGTGGAGTGAGGGTGGTGCTCACAGCTCCGTGGAGTCCGTCCGCCCGAGGAGGGGGAGGGGCGCTGATTATGACGTGAGTGCAAGGGCCAGATGCATTGGGCCGACCCCTTTATGTCGGCGCCCCGTGCGGTGGCCCCGCTCGCCCGGCCCTAGAAATGGCCCTGGATCCCATGAACATGAACTACTTCCTGGAAGGGTACACCGCCCATACCATTAGGATCCAAGGTTATTCAGTAGTGTATCTGGGATCTTTTCATGTACTGTATATGTTGGTTTACGATAAATCATCAAATGGTTCCTCTATACGAGTCATGCCAGAATCATCGCAAGGTTATTTCTCGTAGCCAATCCAGACAAGAACAATGGCGACAGTTTGAAGAATTGCAGGGTATAATTTCAGTGTAATTAATGTAGACATAAATGTTTTAGCAATTTCTAGCATGAAATATGGACGTCCCCTACTGTAACATCTGCTGCTGGTTCTGCCACTCCCTTTCTTGCAGCTCACATAGGTGACCTAAATAAATAAATGATGGAAAATTGGCTTTCATGCATTCAACTTTAAATCCTTCAAGGAGTATTTACAGCAAAGACTAAAGTAGGACAAACGTCCAAGGCTGGGAGAAAAAGATGTATTTTAACAATCAAATTATACATGCTTTCTTATGCAGAACGCTCAGATCGTGTAACCTGAAAAGAAAATCCCAATAAATTCCAATATTTACTTGTTTTATTTTTCTTTTTTCATCTTTTTATATTCTTAGGATTTCCAAATGAGCCAGCAGCTATCATAGCCCTGACCACCGCCAAAGAATGGTTAAAGAAGAATCGAGAAGAGGTAGGCCACATCTTTTCATCATGTACAATATATATATATATATATATATATATATATATATATATATATATATATATATACATTTTTTTATTAGTATTACTTTTTTTGCTGCCAAAATTAACAAAATTACCCTGTCTTTTTTTTCTGTGTATATTGTGAACTGTTAATTTAGTAACTGGTTTTATATAATGTTACTACTTTTTGGGAAAGTCTAATCAGCAAAATTATTAAAACGTTCAGGCCTGTGAATGAACCATGAAAAACTTTATTTTCCTGCTATGAACAGATGTGCACTAAAAATTTTTAGGTAAAAACACTAATATCGTAAATGTATACTCACCTTTCCTGCCTCTGCTCTTCCCATGGAGCCCAGTCCTTCTGCACAGCAGTTCCTGATTCTCATCTCAACACAAGGAATTACCTATTCAGCCAGTCAGTTGCTCTAGCAGTATCCCACATTAGCCAATGGTTGGTTAAACAGGCACTACCTTGCCTTTAGGCAAAGACAGTAAGCTCTGTACAGTAGAATCTAGTCTCATGGGAACGATAGCAGTGTGGAGCAGGAGAGGTAAGTACAATAGTTTTTACCCTGGTATGACCATGTTTAACCATAGAAAGTATTTTTTGGATAATCACTTTAAAGAAAAATGTGGAAGAATTAGAGTATGCCTTGTGTGTACCTACATTAGTTGATATGGTTTACATGGGATGTCTGCTATCTTGATTCCTATTTCCTCTTTGTTATATTTCTTATTGCAACATACATCTCGTGTAATGCCTCTGGTTTTTCAAACATAGAAGAGGTGAGGTTTTCTGACCAAAATAGAATGATGAGCTATCTACCGGTTTATATCACCAGTCACTGATTGGCAGGGGAAAAACACCAAGGCTAATCAGCGCTAATCAGCAGCACCCGCGTCACACAGTGAATTGGTGGCAACCTGTAACTAGTCAGTCCACTTTGCCTGGAAAACACCCTAGCTTTTTTTTTTTTTTCAATATACTGTGCATAGTTTGAATACTGTCATATTTTTATTTTTTGCGGAAATCAATAGTCCAGGCGATTTTAAGAAACTTTGTAATTGGGTTTATTAGGCAAATATGCCATTATCTGCATTCAAAAAGACTTTCCCAGGTCCCCCCCTCCCTCCTTTCCCTCTTTCACTGCTCATTATCACGAATTATCGACTCTTTTACATCAGTCGAGCCCTGTGTAACCTATGGAGAGGCGAGGAGGGAGGAGGTAGATTAGTCGGAGGCAGAGAGTAGAGAACAAAGGATTACACAGTGGGAGCTGTATGGAAGCCGGTATTCAGAGGTCAGAGAGGTCAGTGCTGACTTCAGAGGAGATAGCCTGGTGATGTAGCTGTAAATTAACTCTTTGTTGTCCCATTTTGGTGCCTCATCTCCCTCAACCCCTCCCCTCTCCATAGGAGAACCATAAAGACAGGGGGGAGAGCTTCAAACAGCTTTTTCATGATAAAAATGCTTTTTTCGCCTAATAAACCCAATTCAAAGTTTCTTAAAATCGTCTGTACTATTGATTTCTGCAAAAAAAAAAATGACAGTGACACTCTAATACATAGTACTTTTGCCGCTAAAGTGTAATACAATTCTTGCTTCTGTGAATTTGCACAAAAAAAATATCTGCAGCGTAATAGAGTAACAGCAAAGTAAATGTAATTTTGTATAATATATATTGAGACATTGTACATCCTTTTCTTATACACCTTTGATTTCACAAACACACAAAGTCCATTCAAGTTTTTTTTTATTCTTTAACTTTTTGTGGACTTTGGTGAATTTTTATACAGTCTTATTATACAACATCTGTTTGTTCTCTATTGAGCGTGACGTATCCTTGTCCTGCACTCTGTAACCGAATCCGCTGATTACTTTGAGAAAGTCGTCTCTATCATGATTGACTGCAGATTCTTAGCCTCTCCCATCTATTATACCGCTCTCCATGATTATAACTATGGAGTCCTCATACTCACAGGGCGGTTGGTCACACAGATTTTTTTACTTCATAGCAAATCCACAAATCACAGACATGACACAAAGCAACGACTGTTTAATAGCCGAACGCTCTGGCTTTATGTAACATCCCTTAAATTATTTTATCGGGAACAGAAAGCAACAAGTCCGGTGTCCCATAAAACCTGACGCTTTAATGGAGTCCTCTGAAATCCATACGTAGACTGATTTTATTACCCACCACCATCCTAGACCACCATGCACAGACGATATAACTACCCCAAACCACCAAAGATAATAGACATTAACTGCTAAGAGTCTCTAAACCCCAAGTTATGCTATCATTAACCCCTTATATAACAAGTTAGAGTGTAGTTTGCAGATTAGCAATGTTTCCTTGTGGAGGAGGACAATCTTCCTCGTCTCTATTGCGAGCAGCAGCACAATGCAATGCCCGCCCGCTCCCCGTTAAAAAAAATCCTACATCAGTTTTTGCAATAATAAATATGTCTTTTGGTGTGAAAACAAATAGATGTAACAGATGGCTGTCTATGCTATCACTATTCTGTTCCTGCTTAGAATTGATTCTCAGTCTCCAGTAGCTATTGCTGTACTTACTGTACAACATTTCACATTATTGCCACTCAAGTTTAGCTAAACTTTAAAGTGAATTTACCATCCGGTACGACTCCTTGGGTTTCTTACATTAATAGATAAGCGTCGCCCTTAGAATGCCAGTGGCGCGGCCCTTATTTTGAACTCCCGCCATATTCCAGCGCATGGTGCCGATTTATTCACGAGCACTGGCCCATCCTGGAACACTCAGGGAAGACCCGCGAACCCCCAGTGTGATGAAACTCCCTATCCTCTGTGACATGGCTCCATTGATTCTAATGGAGCAGCGTCACAGAGGGTATGGGATATGGTCACACTGGGGACCCACTGGATTGCCCCCAGTGCTCCGGGGTAGGCCAGTGCTTGGGAATAGACCGGCGTCATGTGCAGGAACTGGGTAGCTGTTCAAAAAAAAGGAACGCACCACCAGCATCCCTTCATCGGGGTCGATCTATTAATGTAAAAAATCCAAAGCAATGTACCTGAAGGTACATTTTCTTTAATCCATCACCTGTATTTTGCCTGTTTGAAGATGGCTACATTGGTAAAGGCCCCTTTCGGTATATGTACGTGTCTATTGGCACTGCCAGATATGATCAGTCACTAAGAACGCTGGATTTGTTACTGCTGTTGGCTCCTGGGCCGATGAACCATTGACATATACTGTGTGGATCAATGGATATAACTCCATACATGTATGATTCATCACTATTAATTCTACATATAGGTATATACCTATATGCTAATAATATTTTACAGCTGGTATACTTTTCCACCGTTAGAACTATATGTGTCTCATCTAATTGCATGATTTTTTCCTATTTTCATAGCGGCGCAAAATATATACTTTCTATTGCTGTTTTTATAAAGTTCTTAAAGGAGTTGTGCGGGGAGCAAAAAAACGGCTCACGCCTGCTAACTTTCTGTCTCTCCACATCTTGAAAGTTTACTTTCTGAGACAGGAGGGGACGGGTTTAAGCCCCAATCATCACATGCGGATGAAAAAACCTGGATGTGTTGTCCAATAGTTGCAAAATCTCCGAGCCGTTGCAGTGACATCTTGGTCATCAAATGCAGGATGATTGGGACTTACACCTATCCCCTCCAGTCCCAAGACACGCCATAACCAGATGCACTTAGTGTAATGTCTCACTGTGCAGTTACTACTTTATATGCAGACAAAGCCGCTATTTCACTGGGACTTCACCACCACCTACTGGGAGAAAGTCAAGAGGTTGGTTAAAAGCACACAGGCTAGAGCAAACACTACAAGCTCCAGTTACTCCAGTACACCTCATCTCTACCAGTTATCATTGCTCCAGCCATCACCTATTATATTATTTAAGAGACTGTGCCGCCATTTGTAGAAGAATTTATTTGTGCTGAGTAAAGACTGTGGCTTGTTTAAGTTACTGCTGTGGCTCCTTTTAGATATTAAACAAATTTATTCACCCATAGGTACCTCAATGTTTCAGCCGCTTATTACGAATTTTTCTTCTACTTTTTTTTTTTTTTTGTCACTTTTTCTTATTTTTGTCTTAGATGCAAACCAAACTTTTAAATTCAGTCTCCTTAAATAACTGAGCCAGGTTGAGTTCTTATTGGAACCAATTTACTGGACAACTAGGACAAAAATGTATACGTTTGGACAGCTAGTGCAGGTGAAAGGGGACAAGACTTAGGGCCCTATTCCACGGAACGATTATTGTTCAGATTATCGTTAAGACGTTCAAATCTTAGCGATAATCGTTCGGTTTAATAGCAGTTAACGATTAACGACCGAACAAGAAGTCGTTGATCGCTTAATAAGACCTGGACCTATTTTTAACGTTGCTCGTTCGCAAATCATTCGCATTGAATAAGACGCCGTTCAGTCGTTCGCAGTAGTGACAAACGCAATAGCGACGACAAGATGACCGCAAGAACGATCATAAGTAACGATTATCGTTCCGTGTAAATGGGTGAACGATTTCAGGTCTTTCGCAATAGCGGTCGTTTGAGATCATTTATCGTTAACGATTATGCGAACGATAATCGCCCCGTGGAATAGGGCCCTAAGGGGGACTTACAAAGAATTCGCCCTTCCTCCACCCCATAGTCTATTGTGTTACAATTCTCTTGCCCCTGGTACTACTAATTTTACTAGTCTGTCTGTCTGTCTATCTATCTATCTATCTATCTATCTATCTATCTATCTATCTATCTATCTATCTATCTATCTATCTATCTATCATATAGAAATCTATTCTAAACATTGGCATCTTGGAATATGCTGGGTGTCTATGTACTAGTCAGGGCCAGTCGCAGATGAGTAGTTAACAAGAAAATAACTATGATACGGAAGGAGTAAATGGACGGGGTGTCACAGGAGGTCTGCCAAACCTCAGTGGAAAATAAAGGAGAAAAGCATCAGAGCCCATTGACTGCTGTGATCTTGCGCGGGTCTCTCTCTCGCCATACAGAATAGCAAACACAATCACCCCTTCTATTTGAGAGCCTAATTACACCGATGATACAACCTTTTATAAAAGCAGCAGCAGGCCGGCTTTTATCTTGTAATTCATGGGGAAGAAGGTGTCTTACGACATTTGCAAAATGGCAATAATTACTTTGCTCCGGCTTCCGTATTCCAGTAGTGTCTGAGTGATTTTTATATGGTCCCTTGAGCCCCACTCCAACCATCATCCCAACAGACAAGTCATTTTACAGAGCAGATAAGAAGGCGACCATAGGGACAGCGCTGTACCGGTGTGATGTCTGGCTGCTATTATACTGCATGCAAGATAAAGAGACGCACCGAGGAACCAAACTGCTAAAACCACCCAAGGCTTCTGGGAAAGCAATGTTTTATTTTCATTAGCGTCCTTAGTTCCCTGTGAGGAGAAGCCGAGCACTTCTTCACGCCGAGCCGCGTTCTTCCTGTCTTCCCGCTGTATATATATGGGAGTATACAGTATAATACATTCTGGTTCACTTGTTGGATTACTCTATTAGTGCTCTCCATGCATGTCTACACCTGGAGCGCTGTATATAAATGCAGAATATCTCTGTACTCCGAGGCCAATGCTTTTATATATATACCTACATTATAGGGTATTGTACTGTCTGAATAAGAATATCCTATTATACCAAGGATAACATACAACCCTTAGGTTTATTGTAAGACCGGTAGGAGCCGATAAGCAGTTCTGTGACCATAGGAAAAGACTGGTTAACTTCAAGGGCCCTATTCACATCAGGAAAGTGATCTACACTGCATGTACTGTATTTTGTATTCCAGAATAAGGCAATCTGTGATTAATAGACTAAACAATCCAATTTACTTTAGGATTGATTTTAAAGGGGTTATCCAGGATTAAAAAAATGTAGCTGCTTTCTTTCAGAAACAGCACCACCGCTGTCCTCAGGTTGTGTGTGGTATTATAACTCAGCTTGGTTTCCTTTAAAGGAGAAATGCAGGCAAATAGATTTTCTTAGTGCTGGGGTGAGGGAGGATAAAAGAAATAACAGGTTCTTACCTCCCGCGTACCACCACTCCAGTCCAGTCCCCAGCCACATCCTGGTCTGAGCAGGACCCAGGTCATGATGTGTGTGTGGTCCAGTAAGAAAATTAGTGGCCAAGGGAAAATGTACTCTCTGTTATAAATAATACAGAGTCTGGGGCTGAGTTGACATCAGGAAAGTGCTATATGACATGCATATAAGTCCGAGAACCAGGAAAAAGTTGTTCCAATGTACAAAGATGAGTTAAAAATCATCTGCACGCTGGCCGAAGGTTTTTGTTTTTTATCAGTTTTAAGAAGAAGCAATCTGGTTATTATGGTAACAGCTCCACTGTTTCTTTGCATAAGATTCGATAACTCTCCCCCTTTCTCCATACTGTGTCCAAAGTCTCTGATAAAAACGCACCATTAGACCACCTGTTAGTGACTATATTCTGTCTGCCTTACCACAGTGTACACTTGGGTGGAGATTTATAAAACTTTGGTTGCTACGGGCAACTGCTTTACCCCTGTTCCTTTGCAAAAGAACTGCTTAAAGGGGTACCTGTCATTAGGTTTACACACCCAATCAGCATACAGCCGTTCTGCTGCTGGAACTTTGGGTAGCTATGGAAACAACCGCGCCTGGTGGGTTTCAGTTCACAAGCCCTATTCTGATTCAATAGGGCTTATGCACGGAATTGGCCCGCCATGGTCATATGCTTAATTACTAGAGATGAGCGAACCTGGAGCATGCTCGAGTCCATCCGAACCCGAACTTTCGGCATTGGATTAGCGGTGGCTGCTGAAGTTGGATAAAGCCCTAAGGCTATGTGGAAATCATGGATATAGTCATTGGCTGTATCCATGTTTTCCAGACAACTTTAGAGCTTTATCCAAGTTCAGCAGCCCCAGCTAATCAAATGCCGAACGTTCGGGTTCGGATGGACTCCAACCCGAACCCGGTTCGCTCATCTCCATTAATTACCAGATTGGCTGGAAACGAGTGACTGCATGCTGATCAGATGACTAAACCTAATGACAAGTAGGCTTTATGTGTGAACCCAGCCAAAGACAAATGCTGAGCTACAGTAGCTGTCCACCATTAGGTCATTGATCGGCAGCATGAACAGATATACGTAAAATGTATTGAAAAATAAAACAAAAAACTCATCACAAAATCAGTGCACACCCAGTCTGGCGCTCATTTCTAGATTTTTCCCTGTAGAGTCGGGGAACATTAAATTTCATGGTTGACACAATGCGGTTAACACTCCTCCCATACACACATACTGTATGTAAGAATAGGTCAAACATACAGTAAGGCGCCCGGGAAAGCCGGGATATTGAGAGTAAACGTGTTTTTGTTTCAGATGATTGGAGATTTGCTGATGTGAGGACTATTCTCAGCAGCAGGAGCCAATTGGAATTCATTGATCATACGACCCAGATTGTATTATTCATCACTGCTAACCTGAAAATGGTTTTCGCAGCGCTTTCAAGCCACGCTGATTACAATTACTGGCAGCTGTTAGACTCGTCTTTTTTGGAGATTTTGCCCTGTTAAATCTGTTGAACGTTCTCCTGTTCTCCGTTTTACTTACCGAAAGGGGAAACTTTGGATCTTACTGCAAGCTTTATCTTTAAACATAAAATTATTTATATAAAAGGAATGGGTGCAAGAGACAAAGCAAAAATTCAGATTTTTGGGCAGGGTTTTGTTTGTTGTAAAAAAATAGCAGTAACCATTATCCTCCCTATTTTGTAAATAATTCCGTTGCTATCACTTTAACCTCTTCTTAACCACCCATACAAGTTCTAATGGCCAGCAGTGCTCTCTGCTGGTGGCAGCAGAGAGCACTATGTCAGGCTGGAACAAATACACCACTTCCTGTAGGACATACAGCAGATTATAAGTACTGGAAGACTGGAGATTTTTTTAATAGAAGTAATTTACAAAACGATATAATTTTCTTACACCAGTTGATTTTTTATTTTTTTTTAATTACCATTGTACCCCTTTAATGACCTATCCTGAGATTAGGTCATCAGTACATGTACCTTTAATATTATCCTATCCATTTACAGGTAACACATACCAGCTGGATTTTGCACACAGCAATATAATGCTTGATTTTCCAATAGTGTCATAAAACGCATCACTTTTTAAAGCTATAAAATGGTGCAAATTGCATAAAATTGATCAAAACGGTACATGTGGTATAATAAATTTGGTGCAATTTGCCAGTCATGTTATCCGCTCCTGCTATTCGGTACGTTACCTGATGGTAGTGAATTTTACGACTCCTCTTAGTATTGTATGGAAGATTTACCGCCTGCAGTTCTCCATGTATTCTATCTGCATAATCATAACAACAGATGTAGCAAAGCTGAATTAGTATTTTTAGAGCACAACAGTGACGACCGGGCCATCCAGACTGGAAAGCTTCATTATTTTCTTGTACTTCATCATTAACAGCAATATGGCAATAATAGCCACAAAAATGCATATTATATAAGGAGAAACACCAACTGGCTGATGCATTTTAGATCCCGATTCATCTCTCTTGTAAGGCAATGAGTATGGATGTAAGGGACCTACTTCTGTTGCTAAGAAGGAATACAGATGTAGTAGCTTTTGTGCAGCGTTGCTACACTACATCATGGGCATAGCAGGTCCCTGTGTATGCAGGCAGCAATGCATATGTTGCAGTGAAATGATCAGTGAATCAGGGATTTGATCAAATCATTTCCCTAGGGAATTTATCAAATAACTGACCCCTTTCAGGGAAATGATGTAATGAACGATCGAGGAGTTGCCCGGCTCTATGTTTGGTGGCGGAGGCGGACGGGGGAGCAGAGCGCCACACCTCCTCGGCAGGCATATGGTGGATGGGGGAGCAGAGCGGCACGCCTCCCCAGCAGGCATATGGTGGTGGGGGCGGATGGCAACTGGCGTCAGGCACAGAGGCAGATGGGGGAGCAGAGCGGCACACCTCCCCGGCAGGCATATGACGGCGGGGCGGATGGGGGAGTAGAGCGGCACACCTCCCCGGCAGGCATATGGCGGCGGGGGTGGATGGGGAGAAGAGCGTATGGCGGTAGGGCGGATGGGGGAGCAAAGCGGCACGCCTCCCCAGAAGGCATATGGTGTCGGGGGTGGATGGCAACTGGCGTCAGGCACAGAGGCAGATGGGGGAGCATAGCAGCACACCTCCCCGGCAGGCATATGGCGGCGGGGCGGATGAGGGAGCAGAGAGGCACATCTCCCCGGCAGGCATATGGCGGCGGGGGTGGATGGGGGAGCAAAGAGGCATGCCTACCCAGCAGGCATATGGCGGGGGCGGAGGCAGACGGGAACCCCCGGAAGGCGCGGAGGCGGACAGGAGAGCAGAGTGGCACACCTCCCAGGCAGGCATATGGCGGTGGGGCGGATGGGGGAGCAAAGCAGCACACCTCCCCAGCAGGCATATGGTGGCGGAGGCGGATGGCAACTGGCATCAGGCACGGAGGCAGATGGGGGAGCAGAGCGGCACACCTCCCCGGCAGGCAAATGGCGGCGGGGCGGATGGGGGAGCAGAGCGGCTTACCTCACCGGCAGGTATATGGCGGCAGGGGTGGATGGGGAGAAGAGCGTACAGGCTGGGGGAACAGGAGGTGCATAGCAGAGTAAACGAGCGGAACGGGGAGCAGAGAGGCAGCGGGAGCGAACAGGGAGCAGAGCGGACAGGCTGGGGGGAGCAGAGAGGTGATATGGTAAGAAACTTCTTTGTCGCAGGGGGAATCTTATCTATTCTCATCTTAATTTTTGGTATAGTTTTGATATATATATATATATATATATATATATATATATTACATATTTTAATATCTTAATTTTGGTATATTTCGCCTACACATCCCTTCAAGGGACTAAATATATAAAGACTAGAGAAAAAAAATGCCAAGCAAGGGGCGTCTGATTACATGCTTGGATCTCCCATTGAGTCTAATGGGGTTCATGACTCTCAAGTCAAGCACGCATGTATTAAAAAAGGCTTAACTCAAGTAATGGCCACTCGGAGGTTTGGAAGGGGGGGGGATTGAGTAAGAAGGTGTTCATCCCACTGCTGGGGCGCAACATCCTTTAACTATAAGCATGAGATGACATCTGATGACATGCTCATAGTTAAATAATGCGCTCTGATTTACAGGCCGAAAAGCCATTGGCTATGACAGCAAAACTAGTAAGTTTGAGTGGGTTTTTTGTTGTTGTTTGTTTAGCACGGGGGGGCTGCAGGAAAGTGTTGGGTGCTGATAAAATGGGGGCTGAGAGGGGGTGGGGCCTGGAGGGGCTGATAGTAGAGTAGATGGAGGAAAATGTATCAGTTCCTACATGAGCAAATTACTACTATGCCAGTTTTAAAGCTTTCATGGCTTTGTCATTCCCCACACTTAGGGACCTAAACAGCATATTTACACAGTAATATATAAGTAGACTGTATCACTGTTGGCTGCTTTGAAACTCCCAGCTCATCTTTCTTGTTGAACAGTAATATAGTAGTAGATAATGAATCACTGCAAAAATTAGCAAATTTGCTGCTCAGGATTCCAGAAAAGCTACGTGACTGTCAACATGACAATTATAGCCCTTACTCTCAGCACACTGCCCTGGTTATACATTAAGTAAAAGATATATCACTGCATACATGATCAGATTTGCTGTTCAGGAATCTGGGAAAGCTGAGTGTTTGCTATGAATCTCCTGTTGAGATATCATTTTCCTGTAGGTATTATATAATGTTGCTACCTATGTATCACCTCCTACATAAGCAAACTTTTACAATTGGTGGGGGACTACTACTAAATGGTCGCCGCAGGGGGGGAAATGAATACTATGATACTATATGGGGGCTGCATGGGGGATCTGATACTGTATGGGGGCTGCATGGGGGATCTGATACTATATGGGGGCTGCATAGGGGAGGACTATACTGGGGTTGCAGAGGGGAGGACTGGACTGATATGATATGGAGGCAGCAAGTGGGAACTGCAAAGAGATTGATACTATGCGTGTGTGTGTGGGGGGGGGGGGGGGGATTGATAATATATGTGGCCTGCAGAGAAGGGTTGGCTGATAATATATGTGGGCGGTGTTGTGGAGCATTGATATTATGAGACTGCAAGGGGGGGACTAATAGTGTATGGGGACTGCTCAGAGGGGCCTATAATATATAGTAACCTTTCTAATATATAGGGGAACAGAGCATACTTAACTACTATGTACAGATGGGCCTAACTACTATATGTGCTATATATAATGTTTCTCTGGCAAATTCTGTAGAAAGGATTCTTGGCCAAGAAAAGACTTCAAGGTGGCCCAGGCTGAATGGAGAGAAAAATTGGAGGGGGGTGTCTGCACTGAGCGTCACCTACCCTAAGTTCAACCTATTGCAGTCACTTGGGGAACATAGGATGTAGTCATCCTTTCTACTTATACAGATGCACAAGAGCTGAACCTGTCATGTCGTTGTATAGCGCTGTATATACGAAGCAGGATATTTCACAGTCACTAGTTTCACCCAAAAACTGATGATTTTGCTGTCTCCACTCCCTTCATTTCCATAATAAGGAATAATCTCATAAACCGATTTGACTCTATAATTGCCTAAATACAAAATTGCCTAAAATAAAGCCCTTACGCTTCCTCTGACCCACAATTATCCAGAAGAGGAACTCGCATAATCTCCTGGTGATGTCATCCAGTCACGTAAAGGGCAGCATTGTCTTATACATATACAGCGCTGTTTCACAATCCAATAGAACATATCTTTACTACAGTATTTCTATAATAAGCTGTATCTATGCCCCATTGTAATATTATGTCTATTCATATATGAAGTCACACAACCTGCAGATTGTTTGTTGTCCTCTATGGCCTTGTATTCGTCTCGAAAAGGGTCAGCGATGCTCCCCACCCTGGAAAGAAAGCCTTTAATCTATCTATACAGAGAGCCTAAACCTAGCGGACATTGTAACAAGGAGATAGAGGAAACAGATTGGGTTTCTCTGGTTCTGTACTGTGTCATTAGTGAGTGGCTTAGCCCAAACCATCCTTAGCATAAGGTACGGATTGAAGCTACTGATCCCTTGCAATTTTATAAAGCTGGGCGGATTATCTTCTAAGGCCGCGGTGATCTGCGCACAAAGGCGAGCCTCAATCAAATGTCTCCTTGCTAAGCTTGCAGTAGTTACAGACTACGGCATATGTTTCCCTCTCTCTCCAAGAGCATATACAGTGGTAACTCAGTTTGACTCAGAGTGACTTGGATTGAGAACGCTTTGCAAGAAGAGCTCAGTTTTTCAAAATTGTAACTTGGTTTAAGAGCATTGCTTTGGTTAAAGAGCTTCCTGTACTGGGTGGAAGGGGGTGCGGGAGAGCAGCATGGTCTGCATAGTGTTGTTTACAGCACTGTACTCTGACCCAGAAAGTCTCCCTAGCCTTTCAAATCTTATCAGATCCACTTCAGGCTGGGGCTTGCATCAGGGAACAAGACTGTGGAGGTAACCCCTTCATAGTTGTATCCTCTCTCTCCCCGCACCCAGACAGTGAGTGCTTCTATACTGCGCCCACATATGTCCTGCTCATTCCTTCATGCTCAGTGCAGTCTGTATCAGCTCTTGTTTTTCCCATTCCTGCTATAATGTACCTGCACTTACACTCAGCTATACACACTGCTGCTATAATGTGCCTGCACTTACACTCGGCTATACACACACTGCTGCTATAATGTGCCTGCACTTACACTCAGCTATATACACTGCTGCATAGAAAAGTTGCTGTCACTGTCCTCCTGAACAGCTCTTTGATTATCACTTCCTGATCAATGCTGAAAACACACACCCTTCCCTATTGCTGTCATGTGACCACACAGACCTCTGACAGCAGCCCTGCTTCTCTATTCTAGCCTGTTGTACTACACTACTGCATTATGGGGATCTGCTGCTCTATCCTGTATCTACAAACTGCTGCTGTTTTTCAGGTTTATGCACTTACCATACATTATACACCACATGCTGGTTGCTATTCTGTATAGTAACTTATAATATGACACATTCAGATGTTTGTTTGACATGCTGTTCACAATAAAAAAAAAAAAAATCATTATTTGGGGGTATGGAACCAATTTTCTGCATTTCAATTACAGTGGTCCCTCAACATACAATATTAATTGGTTCTAGGACGACCATTGTATGTTGAAACCAAAACTCTATGGAAAACTGGGGAGGGGGGCGGGGGGGGGGGGGGGGTAGGGGGGGACGACATGTGCCCACTGCTACCACCCTGACACATCATTCAGGAGATGTACGGTTTTGACATTTAGCAGCTAAAATGATATTGCCTAAATAGTTCAGGAGTTCAACCTGATAGAAGGTTCTTGAGAAGAGAGAAATCCGTCTATCCATTAAACACCAAATGACAGCGTCCATGATAAGAACGCTTTAAACTGAGGTACATTTCAATAGAATTCGTAGAGCACCGAGGATTTGTTTCCCGGATGTCGCTGATTTGTTTGAGTGATAGTTTTACGGCGTCTTCTCCGATGTGATGTATTTAAGCCCAAACCTCATTGACGGGGAAGATGTTGACCATCGATGTCGTAATTTGTGCTATAAATTCACTTTCTAAAGGTAATATATGGGGGGGAATGGATTCCGGGAGCGCTAAGCATACTGTAGAGCTCTTTATGATTCCTTTTATTATTAGCTATGTGCCATTTTCTTCTCCGGATGCTCAAATATAGTGTCATTTCAGTGTAATAGATCTAGTTTTTATACATCTGGTACTACTTTAGGATTTGATTGAATATGTGGGCTTTTTTGGAAGCATTACCTGTTCTGGAGAGAGGAGATGATTAAGAAAGTTAAAGGGTTATTTCAGGAAAAACTGAAAAGGGTTTTCCCACTTGAAGCATTTATGGTATATATACTCGGTAAGGTAGAACAGATTTCCTTTGCAAATCTGCGACGACAAATCTGAAACAAGTCATGCTTAGTCATGCTTTATGTGCAGGTTTGTTGTCAATTTATCATCAATGACTTTTCCCAGCTCCTCCTGACTAATCCTGATCTGAGCACTCAGACACGACCGACCAAAGCTTTTGACATGTCTAAGCTTTTTCTAGTAGAGGTGGAGAGGACGCCACTTCCTTGGGTCGGTGGTGCTCGAGGTGGTAGTAGCCAGACAGGTAGTAGAGAAGATTGGGCACTTGGGCACTCACCAAATAACATCAGGTACATATAGGACGTATTTCGCCCAAGCATAGCCTTTATCAGCTTAGTGGTACTACCAGTCGAGTGATACTTTTTCCTGATGGGTTTGAGAATTTTCTCAGATACAGGTGTCCTAATATACAAATTGGTGAACCCAATGGGTAACACACTAAACAATAATTGTCATGTACAGTGGATGTCCATGTGCATTATTCACTATGTTTAAAGGAGAAGTCCGGGATTTTTTGAAAAAGCAGAGGGGAGGGGCGGAAGGGGGACATAATGATCACTACTACTTACCCGCCCCTGTGCCTGTCCAGCGCCAGATTACAGCTCCAGGACCCCCGCCAGTCTCTGGGATCATATTCTTGGCCCGCACACCCTATGGAAAGTAACCTGTGGTATGGATTTAAAATCCGCAGCAGAATTCATGTTACTTGCTACAGATTTATTTAGGATTTTCCCCTTTGACTTAAATTAATTGTACATTTTTGCAAGCAAAGGTCAAAGAATACCTGTTATTTTGAATTATTTTGGACAACTTTGGTTAGATTAACCTTTCAGAGTGATAATAGGGCCATTTTATTGTTCTCACTGCTGTAATAGGCCCCCTCCATAGTGCTCAGCTATTACTCATTCTCTCTGTTTCAGGATGCAAGACAAAAGCTGGGCTGTTTGCCAGTAATACACACATTGGCACTTTCTTTACCTTACTTGTCTAGCCAATTACAGCACAGCATCTATTCCTCATTGCCATGACATTGGCTGGGAGATCATTTACTTTCATCATTGTTGGCAACACATCCTCCATTTACAAAGAAAGATGTGCTGCCAGCAAACCATTATTCTTGATTACACACAGGGCCGGCTTCAGGTTTTTGCGGGCCCTTGGGTGACAGCCTCAACGGGTCCCTCATCCACATACTATGCACAATCACTTAAGACACATCTAACATACACAAACACACATTATTGACACTGACACAGCACTTACAGCTCAGTCTTCCTCTCAGTCAGGCTGCTCTCCACACTGTAAGGTTGAGGACCTTTGGGTCATGTGATCAGGTCCTTCACCCTTTTCTTTCTGTGTGCAGGTCCTGCTACATCTCCTGTGTCTTCTGATATTCAGCGCTCACCCTGAACTACAGTGAGCGCAGACTGAACATTAGAACACCGAAGCGATATGGGCCCCATCAGCACAGGGCTTACCCAAGTGCCCGGGATTGCCCTGTGTGTGCACAACAATTAAATGCTTATTTCCCTATACAAAATTGGCCTCTCTACAATTATATCCATTTACTGTTTTGCATAGCAGGAAAACGTCTTTGCATAGGTCAAATCACTTACCAAAAAAAAGGAAAAATCCACATTTGCCACTATCCTTGTGATTGACTTATGCAAATGCGGCTGACTGCTGGATGACTTTATATCTTTGCATAGTCCATAAAGGCAACAGGGTGCTAAAAACACAGCAATGCGATTGCTGCAGAATGCAGGATTGGCCTATAGAAAAAAATAAAAATAACCGAGCCGTTGATTAATTTGTTCACTGTTATCTCCTCTTCACTATGGTAAACTGGCAAGCACAGCAAGCTGTCTTAATTCACAGCTGTGTCTCCGAGGAATCTCTTAGTTAATACGCTTAACACTAACTTTCAGGATATGACCATGTGAGGAAAGAAATAAGACAGAGAGGAGCTTGACCTAAGGGGACATGCACCGAGTGCCAGCTCTGATTTCTAATGAGGCTGCATTTAGAGGCAAATTTACCAGACAGGCTTAGTGACTTGTATCGCGGCCCAACAATAGAGCCACAGTTTGTCTACTGACCAAGCATTTTATCTGCCAAACCTGGGAGTTTCCCCGGCTGATGCTTATACGACTGAGAAATGTTACATTCTCCTCACATTTGCATTTCACGTGCAATATTTAAAGCGACTTTGTACCCACAATCTGACCTCCCCCCCCCCCCCCCCCCCAAACCGCTTGTACCTTCAGATAGCTGCTTTTAATCCAATATCTGTCCTGCGGTCCGTTCGACAGGTGATGCAGTTATTGTCCTAAAAAAATACTTTTAAACTTGAAGCCCTGTGTCAAACGGGAGTATCTGTGCCCTAAATTTGCATGGCCCCTCCGTCCCTCCTCCCCACCCTCTTCATCATTAGGAATGCTCCAGGCATATTGGCTTCTATTCCCCACCTGGGGCAGCGTGGCACATGGGCTGCATCGTTAAGGACCTGTGCAATGTTCAGCATGGAGAAAATGTTTCAGTGTCATTCCTAATGATGAAGAGGGTGGGGAGGAGGAACGGAGGGGTGGTGCAAAGTTAGGGCACAGATACTCCCGTTTGGCACGGGTTTCAAGTTTAAAAGTATTTTTTTAGGACAATAACTGCATTACCTGCCGAACGGACCCCAGGACAGATCTTGGATTAAAAGTAGCTATCCGAAGGTACAAGTGGTTTTGGGGGGTCAGATTGTGGGTACAGAGTCACTTTAAAGTTAAAATGTCACTGTCATTATAACTTTCAAAATCTAAATCAACAGTAGATGTCATATAAAGCAGGTTTGCAATTTATATTCATTATTTATTTATTTATTTTAGTTATTTTTTAGTTATCATGCTTTAAAACAAAGTTATACTTACTTGTATCCAGGTCCAGTCTCCTGAAGCTTTTAAATCTTCTACTGTTTGAGAAAAAGAGACTAAACACATGAAGTTCTGGTCAGTACAGAGTGTGACATCTCAATGTTTCCATCAGTCACATGACTGCCTTCTCTGTGAGCGCAGATGACCTAGGAAATACGGGACTTCCTGTATTTAGGCTCTGTGGGAGAAAAAAAAAAGTCTAAACACAAGAAGTGCCGTGTTTTCAATAATAATAATAATAATAATAATAGTAATAATTATTATAATAGTAGTAATAATTATAATAATAGTAATAATAATTATAATAATAGTAATAATAATTAATAATGTAAACTTGCTTTATATCACATCTATTGTTGATTTAGATTTTGAAAGTTATAACGTCAGGGACACTTTAAGGTACAGTTTAGAACTATACAATACTATATGGATAATCTCATAAGGAAAATCACATTTTATATTTAATTTGATGGATTCTCTGATTATTTGCAAAGATTCAACCTTAAAACTTCCCAACAGGTACTTTTACAGGTATCATCCAAGTACAGTTTTCTTACTTAACCTGCTGGTAAAGAAGATGAACCTCAGTAAAGATTAGGGAAGTGTAAGAGATGCAGTTGCTTCAGATAACAATGACCTGGCCTAAATTTGGGCAACAGTCTCTTAATAAAGACGGGTCAGTAATAGACTTTATGTGGTGCACACTGTTGTCACTTGGAGTGCACCCATTTTTGGAGTGCACCCATACTTTGGGCAGTCTCACACAATGAATAGCATGGCCCTCCATGGCTCTGATTTCTGGTGCCATATCTGGACCAGGCCTTTAGTGCATGACGTGCCAAGCACAGCTTTGTTACTAGAATAGGGACTGGAGCTGAACTTGCTCAACATGTGTTCTGAATCTAATCTCACAGGAACAGTAGAACTTTTGGATTCCTCCCCTTTTGTAGTGAGTATTTTGGTATGAAGAGCACCTAGTTGCAATCTGCCAGACACAAAGCCTGTAAGGACCATCAGGTGAGGGCTGGAGAAGTATGTAGAACCCATATGGCATCCATACTAAACCTCATATAGGATTATACAGGCCTCAAGTTAGTACCGCAGGAATCTTAAAGTGCAGTGATACGGATAAGTATAAAATGTTGCACAGAGAACTAATGGGAGACATATTTGTATATTTTTTTAATCCTATAATTAACTTAATCATGTACTGTGGATTGGCTACCACACATAACCATTGCTGACCTGACAGCTAGAGATGTGCGAACCTCGAGAGTGCTCGGCTTTGCCCTAACTGGAATGCTCTTGATGACACGAACCCGAATGCTCTACGCTTTATTACCAGTGGGTAAAAAACATAGAACATACTACTTATGAAAAAGCAATGTTGTGATTGGTTCATGATGCTTGAAATTCCCCAATTATTGTTTTTGTACCAATTTTTGGGTGGCCAAGGAGCCTTATTGTATCATTGTATCATCACAGTCAGTGTCGCACTTCGGGACTACGATATTACATGTGTTTCAAGTGCTAGAAATAAACTGAACCGATCACTTTCAGGCTATTTGCACACACAGTAATTCTGTCAGTATTTTGGCCCGTATTTTTTTTTCAGCCTAAGGGCCTGTTCACACTGAGTAAAACAGGTGGAATTTCTCAACGGAGCTCCCCATTACAGAATACCACCTGCCTCAGTGTGGCAATAGGATGGCTTGCGTGCCTTTTAATTCAATTCTTTGAGCGGAGAGTGGCGGAAGTGAAGGCGTGAAAACCATCCCATTAACCCACCGCAGAACTCTGTGTGAACATATCCTAAACCAGTGGCGGATTAAAAACACAGAAACTGTGCAAATCTTTCTATTATAGTTTTTTGCTGTCACTTCCACTCCTGCTTTTGGCTACAAATACTGAGCAAAATACTACAGTATGTGTGAACAGGGCCGGCGTCAGCACCCGGCCAACTAGGGCAAGTGCCGGGGCCCACAGCGCCTCTAGGGGCCCAGTCCTGTCTGTTGCTACTTTTTTTTTTTCTCTGTCAGGGAAAAAAAAGTGTAGTAACAGAGGGGACTGGGCCCCTAGAGGTTACATGGGACAGTAAGGGGGGCGTCCGTGCATACTGGAGTGCATACTTCCGAGTGGCTTCTGCAACTATGGGGGATGAAGGACCTTTCAAGATGTCACTGGTCATGTGATCGGACATGTTATGGAGGGCAGGTAAGCTCTGGAAACTGTTCTGTATATATCTCACTGCAGGAGCTGTATACAAGAGAACTAAAAGCCCCAGCATGTCCATGTTGTGTATATTTACTGTATATCACTGCAGGAGCTGTATACAAGAGAACTAAAAGCCCCAGCATGTCCATATTGTATGTGTATATATATATATATATATATATATATATATATACACACACACACTGTATATCACTCCAGTAGCTGTATACAAGAGAACTAAAAGCCCCAGCATGTCCATGTTGTGTATATATACTGTATATCACTGTAGGAGCTGTATAGCTGTATACAAGAGAACTAAAAGCCCCAGCATGTCCATGTTAAATACAAATAGCAGGAGCTGTATACAGAAGAACTAGAGGCTCTAGTTCTCCTGTATACAGCTCCTGCAGTAATATATATATATATATATATATATATATATATATATATATATATACACACACACAAATACACACACAACATGGACATGCTGATACCTCTAGTTCTCCTGTATACCGCTCCTGTCTGTGATATATACAACATGGACATGCTGGGGCTTCTAGTTCTCTCCTGTATATAGCTTTTGCAATGTGACACCCACAGAGATCAGGAGATACCGGAGGAGAAAGATATGCAGCAGCCGCATGTTTCTTCTGCTGCAAATCTTTCCTCGCCTGTATCTCCATGATTTGCTCCTCAAAGGGACCCGCTAAGGCTCTGTCGCCCATGGACACACAAAAACCTGGAGCCGGCCCTGTGTGTGAACATAGCCTTACAATGACGGTTGCTCCTTGTAGCCAAATTCAAACTATTATTCTTTGCCTTGGCACTAGCTTCTACTGATGGAACCTATTAGATGAGATTGGCAAGGCGGGAGACTAAAGCACTAAACAAACAATGAAATATTGACCAATTTCACACATGTCCTCTGTGTATTTTCCAGTTGAGCGACCAGTAGAGGTTTGTCTTTTCTTTTCTTCTCTATACCTGCACTCAGTGTAATTATAGGGACACTGAACCTCACATAAACAATTGGCACCGTTGTATTGTTAAGGCTCCTTTACCTGTCAGCACTTTAGTTTCCAGTCGAATTAGGTTGTAATGAACCAATCCAGTGAATACACACTAATTTATTTGCCCAAGGAAAGCCAGTTACTGACTGGCAGCTGTTGATAAAGACATATTGCAATCATCCTTTGTTATTTAAATGCACCTTGAAATGAGCTGGAATCACAAACCTTTTACTGCCTCTGTGCAGATTGTCTTCTCGGGACAATATCAGCATTGTGAGCAATATGCATGTATTTTTTTTCCCTCTTGTTTCCTAAAAGGTGAAAATAGACCTTTCTATTTAATCTCCTCTAAATGCACTTCTTTTTCCCCAGCCATATTGAAGTGGGAGCGTATAGACGCTTATGAAAAGCCTTAAATACTTTCAACTCCTCAGTGAAAGTAAGAAAAAAAAAAAAAAAGAAACCTACGAAGACTTTGTTCTTAGTCATTTATCATGGATATTAATTATGTTGCTATCTTGGGCTTGCAGGACTTGGAGTTTATGAAGAATGTAATAATCATTTTGGCTGCTTAGAAAATTCTTCATTATTAATGCTGATTAAGTAGCAAACGTCAGGTCAAAAAGTAAGGGCTCTCCAGTTCTTTATCAATTGGAGCCGTTGAATTCGGGAGGAAATGTTTTTACCTTCTTTAATATGTATCGTCTTTAATCATGGGAAAACCTTACAGATTTAGTGAGATAACAGGATAGTGTATTTATGATGATCTCTGTCCGTCTGATATAGTGAGGCTGAGATCTATGGCAAATGGTATGTCATTCAGCTTACATTTTATATGGATAATAGTAGCAAGCACTTAAAGTGACTCTGTACCCACAATGTGCCCTCCCCAAAACGCTTATAACATTTTATTCCAAGATCTGTCCTGGTGTCCGTTTGCAGGTGATGGAGTTAGTGTGTCTGTGCCCTAGGCCTGAGATGCCTCTTCGTGTTTTCTCCCCTCCCTCTTCATCATTAGGAACGCCCCTGGGCAGGATTTCTCACATGTGCCTTAACAATCCAGCGCATGTGCAGTGTTCAGACTAGTGATGATTTGGAGAAATCCTGCCCAGGATCATTCCTAAGGAAAGAGGGCGGGGAGAAAAGATGGAGAGGCATTATAGGCCTAGGGCTTAGACACCCTTATCCACGCCAATTTGACACAGGGCTGCAAGTTTGAAAGTTTTCTTTTAGGACAATAACTGCATCCCCTGCCAAACAGACCCCAGGACAGATCTTGGATTAAAGCAGCTTATCCGGTGGTACAAGCAGTTGGAGGAGGGGTAGAGCCTTCAACCAAGTGCCCCTGCTTAGCAGATCGGAGAGTGCTTGGTTAACTTATTACATTTTTTGTTAAAATGTTTGTATATTTTGTCCTTTTGAAGGGCTGTTAAGGGAAATACATAAATATTACATACATTTTCAATTTATTTATTTTTCTTGTTCTAATTTTATATATACTATTTCCTTTAAAGGGGTACTCCAGCGGGGGGGGGGGCACGTTTTTGCTGGGACCGGGGAGGAGGTGGCCAAGGGAAAAGATGTCCACTCACCGCCCCAGTTCCAGCAGGGGGTCCCGCATCGCGGCACTCCAGTGCCCGGTTTCCGGCCGCTTCCGGGTGTCTGACGCGGGCCCGAGACATGACGTCTCAGGTCCCCTCAGCAACTCGGTGAAGGAGGCGGGATCTAAGCGCACTTGAAACCGATCTCGCCTCCTTCACTGAGTGGCTGAGTGGACCTGAGACGTCACGTCTCGGGCCCGCGTCAGACACCCGGAAGTGGCCGCGATGTGGGACACGCCGCTGGAACTGGGGAGGTGAGTGGACGTCTTTTCCCTCGGCCACCTCCTCCTCAGTCCCAGCAAAAAAGTGCCCCCCCCACTGGAGTACCCCTTTAAGATCCCTTCAAGGGACAAAATATACAAAAAAATGTAAACAAAAAAAAATATGTAATAGGTTAACCAGAAATCCTGAGCATTTGAATACTGGGGGCTGAAGAATTTTAAAGCAGCCCTAGGGAGTCTGAGAGAAAACATGGATAAAGCCATTATTAATGTTTTCCCTAGGCCTGCATCCATCTTCTTTAGCAACCGCTATTCAAATACTCAAGTTGCGCTTAACTGGGGTTCTTTATTGTAAAAGCTATAAGACTATAAAACCTGATTTCGAGATGGTTGATTTAGTAAACTTGGATACCTTTCTTCAAAAATATAATCTCTCAAGATATATGTAGTAGTTCTATGGGGAGGGAACCAGGTATTTATTCTGAATGGCATATTCGGACTGAAGAAGGATCCCCCCCCCCCCCTGGTATGGGGCAATTAGCATCTGCCTTTCTCTGGATCAACACAGTATGGTTATAGGGTGTTTTTTTCTGATCCTATTAAACATGTAACATGTTTTCAGGAAAATTCCAGACTATCCCTCTACTATATGGTGCAAGGTTTTAACATGCTTACTGCCCCTTCTGTTGTTACCTAATAATCAGATGTAACATGCCATGTGGTTGGTAGGGAGGCTAGATGAAAAGAATTATT
Organism: Dendropsophus ebraccatus; assembly: GCF_027789765.1. NCBI lineage: Eukaryota > Metazoa > Chordata > Amphibia > Anura > Hylidae > Dendropsophus > Dendropsophus ebraccatus. The sequence continues at coordinate 53,050,539 of NC_091468.1, forward strand.
AGCTTGGTCATACCATTAATATACCTCTTTAAGATAATGTGTGCCCCATACAAAGGCTGTTCTTTATTTATAAGACCTTCACAAGCCCACATTGCTCTATGCACAGGTCAATATACTGTCATTCCGAGATGTGGCGTGACCAGACATGCTCTGCAGAAAAGTCCACGAGCTGCAATTTGTATTGGTGTAATGCAAACATTTGTTGAAAAGATCTGATTTGTTTGCTAACATAAAAGACAATCTCATTGAGTATTAAGCCGACTCCCGGTTCATCGCCTGAAAATAATGAAATCAATATCAGATAATGTTAAAAGGCAAAAGTGCAATTCCCCAATGTTGTGTGTGTCATACCTATCATTTGGTCATTAACTTTCTTCTCATCGCCGGGCAGTTGGCCGACGCTTTTATGATCTTGTAATTTGAGATCTCTGAGAAATAGCCATAAAAAAATATAAAAATGTGCAATTATTTCAGCCTTTAATATCAGTTGATGATTTGTAGATAAAAAAAAATTCAATTTGTTTTTTAAACTGCTTATTTAGGGCTAAACTATAACAATTAGCCTGATGACTACGCAAATTTTCTTATCATAAAAGTCGCCTATCGCATGAGAAAAACTTCCTTGTACTGTTGTGATGGAGACATAAAGTGTGAACCATAGAATGTAGAGTTCTTTACCTCCTTGAGATAATTGCATTGGTTTAGAAATATGATCTCGCGATGTTAATTTCCATTATTTGAAGATTACTGTCCTCTCCTATGCAAGTCTTATTAAGTACAAAGTATTTGCACTACTACAGACTTCCACCATGCTGGTCACGATAACCTTGCCAAACCTAAAGGGAATCTGTCAGCACCTGGACCGGACCCCAGTTACTAAAATGTGTAGTGTAGGTCTCTGTCGCCTTGGGTGCATATGGCCTGCATTTAATCCATCAGTGCTGTAGATTTGATACAGTGTTGCCAAACACGCTGTATCCAAATGTCACAGAGGAGTAGTGGCTTGTCGTTCGCGCCTCACTTCGGCACACCCAACCACTACTTCCTCCTCCCTAATTCTGCTAAATGTTTACCGGTGTCCAGCCTCCCGCTCCACCCTGGCGTCACCTTCTTCTGTGCATGCGCGGTTTCTGTCAAGGGCCACGCACGCCGACTTCCCAGTTTGTGTCCATGCCACTGAGCTCTCAGTTGCGTCCCCCTGATAGCAGCATAACTGCTCCGTAGGATCGGCGCATGCACGTTGTGCATCCCAACTGAGGGCATTGGCTTTAGGCCCTCAGTGCGCGTGCATCTGGCACATGCAAGATTATCAGGAGCGTGCGGCAGCACAGAAGTTAACTGGCAAGTTGGTATGTGTTGCCCTTGCCAGCAACGTCACATGCGCAGAAGAAGGCGACACCAGAGTGGAGCGGGAGGCTGGACACTCTATTCAGCAGAATTAGGGAGGAGGAAGTAGTGGTGAGGCTAGCCGAAGTGCGGCCTGAACTTCAAGCCACTTATCCTCTGTGACACTTTGATACAGTGTGTTGGGTAACACTGTATCAAATATACAGCACTGATGGATTTAATACAGGCAACATGCACACAAGGAGACAAAGACCTACACTATACTGTAAGCACTTGGGTTTCGGTCCAGGTGCTGACAGATTCCCCTTAATGTTTCTAGTAGGATGTTTATCCATAAAGCTGTAATGCAGCTATATTAGAAGGTCTGTATTACAGCCACACAACTTAGACTCCATGCAGTTCATGCGAATGTAGATTATATCACCAGAAAACTCAACTTCAACTTTAATCGGTATCATTTGAATTGTAAGGGTCTAGGTTATCTCATCCATAATAAGAACACTAGAATTTAGTAGCATTACAGCTATCTGAATGAGGCCTACCTTTTAGCTTGGCTCACCCCAGCATGCATGTGTTCTGAATAGGGACTAGGGTTCTGCCAGACACTGCCCTGTATAGCTGTAGTGTAAAGTTGGTGGAGGTGCTGTATACCTGTACTTTATAGTTTGAAGTTCCTTTATACCTTTAGTGTATAGTTTTGTGGGTCCTGTATACCTTTACTGTATAGTTATGGGGTCCTGTATACCTGTAGTGTATTCCTTTTAGAGGAAGCTTATCTACCTTGAAAACAAAAAGGTTGGGCATGGCAAAATCCAACCGCATCATCCTTCTCTCATTCAACATCTGCCATTGGAGAAGAACAGTCTGCCAGTCTGCAAGTCATTAGGTCTTATCAACCTTAATCCTTTGTGTATAAACAGCTATTCAAAAGTTACCAACCCCTGTATGACTATATAGATTAGGGTCTGTGCATTTAACATTATATACCAAAATTTTAGTCAATGATCCCCTGCTAGTGGCTCCCCAACAGCTGCAAAACAACATTGTCCAGTAAACTGTGCGAAACAGTGCACAAGTTTGGGGCAAAGTAAGACCTCTCCAAACATGTATGCGTCCAATTAGCTCCAAAAGTTGTGCAGCGGGACACAGATCCTAAACATGCAGCCAATGTCACCAGGAATTATCTTCAGTGTAAGGCTATGTTCACACAACGCCAAAACAAGAGAAAAGGCACCACGTCCAGACCTAATGACTGCACTGCATTGAAGTCAATGGAATGATGGACGTCCAATGCACACAATGTATAAAATGACGGACGTTATCTGTATGGACGTCAAGATAATGATCTGGCAACTATTTTCTGACGTCTTTTGCAAACACTAGATGTTATTTTTAGTTTTTTACACACAGTTTTTCTTTTTTTAAAGTCCTTTCTCTGTTATTACTAATACATTCAATGGACTTTTCAATTAAATTCAAACAATAGAATGAATTTCTCAGCACTTACAAATCGACTGTATTTGTAGTATTTATTGCGTATTCAAAGATGAAAACAAAATCAGTACAGGACGCGTTTCGGCATATTGCCTTTATCAACTACCTAACAAAGTCCATACTATCTATTCATTTATAGTAGGAACAACAAGACTTCTTCACTTTCACAATCATGTGATTACCGTAATGGATGTATATAATATATAAATGAGTTCATTCTATTACGTGTGTATTAGGAAACATTGTGTAAGAATGCACCTTTATTTCATCCATTACGGTAATCACGTGAATGTGAAGATGTCTTGTTGTTTCTACTGTAAATGAATAGATGGTATGGACTTTATTAGGCAGTTGATAAAGGCAATACGCCGAAACGCGTCCGGTACTGCAGTAACGGCTGGGTGAACATCTCTGCTTTTTAATTGGAATGCCGGCAGATTCGGGTGAGCCCAAACTCCAATTTAGCATAGCAGACAATGTAAAATATAGCCGGAGACGCACTTTACATTGTCTCCACAGTCTATGTCGTTCGGCCACTGTTCGATGAAAAGCGGCCGCAGAAAATGTGAGTTTTCTGTGTGGCTACATGGAATCCCGGCCAGAGTGTATACAGACTGTAAACACTTGGGCCAGGATTCCGTAGGGGTTAATGCAATTGGCCACTGTGATTACACAACGGCCGTTGTTTAATCAAAAAAATACAGTGTGGGAATGTGGCCTTACTGTGTAGCATTTTTTTTTTTCACACTTGCCTAAGACTTTTGCACCATACTGTATGCTTTGAATGCAGTTGTTTAGCAATAGCTTGAAAGCCTTGGGTTGGAGATCACTGCTCTCGGGATACATGAATGTCATATTAGACCCTATATCAACAGATCAGTCATCCTTGACTCAGGATAGGTGACACATAGGTAGGTGACAAATATTTTATTTTCCGATTAACCACATTATCCCGGGAAGCCATTGATTAAAACCATTGTATCATGGATGGCCCCCTTTTAAGGGTTAAACACCAACACAAACATTTGCTGAGAGGATAAAGGGAAGGATTATTTTCTTCTGCTAGATAATAGGCATGCCATCTGGACTGGCATTACTGCGACTTTAATATGCACACAGATCTCAGAAAATTACTACAAACTAGGTTTTTATTGAGATCATTTGGCGGATATTTTTTTTCCTTTAAACGTCATATCTGTCCTCCTGTCTCCTAGGCCGCATTTAATGTAATGTGAGAGCGGTCAGCCATGCCGCACCTTGCGTAACATTCGACATGTTTGTCGCTTTGGATTCACTGGGAAAGTTCTGCATTAACATAAGCCAAAAGAAGAGCATTTGGGCAGATTGCAATGTGTGCATGTTTAGAATGGAAAATTGCTACATTATTTCATTACGAGTTAAATTTAGCATAAAACCGATTATCCGGGATATGAAAATCATTGCAACGTTTCTAGGAGGGAGCTGAGCTAATTGCATATCTGTGATGAGACAAAAGTGCAAAGGAACTATGCAGAAGTTGGGTGTGTTTCTTGCATCCGCAGTGTTTTCCCTCGCAATCCCCCAACAAACCGGGAACTTAATTGGATTCCCATATATTTGGCTGCACTGCGTGTTTGTTTCTGGTAGAGAAATGACATTATAAGCCGCACCGAGGAAGCAGATGTGACCTTAGTGTTCTCTGAAGCTGCTAGATGACGTTTTTACCTCTTGGACACTTTTAAAGGGGAATTCCATTTTTATTGTAAAATATTCTTTATATAATGAATTATATACTTTATCTTGCTGTTCAAAGATGCAAAGATGCAAATCATGGATTACTTCCAGAAGATAAAACTCTGTCCTTGTTATGTGTTGGGCACACAGGAGCAGCACTTGTTATAATTACACTGCAGGTATCGGAGTTAGGTACTGTACTGAGTAAGCACCTGGGTGTCCATCACATGACCAATAAAGGTTCCTGCAAACTGCAAACCAACTATATAAAGAGTGATCCTGAGCTGGTCTGCTCCTTCTAATGATAATCAATGGAGCGGGAAGCCAAATCAGCGCAATCGGGGGCGAGGCAGTAATCCTAGAGGTTTTCCAGGCCATGAATTCAGCTACTAACTGCACGGGAACGGGGCCATGGAGGAAGGTAAGAGACATACCTTCCTCCTCGGCCCTTGTGCGCATTAGGGGGCTGTCAGCAGGTTAGATTTGTCTAACCTGCTGATAGTTCCCCTTTAACTTCTGGAATTACATGGGTTACTTAATTTACACACATACCATTCATTAAAGTGGAAGTTAGGTAAATTGTATAACTTATCCGCTCTGGCAGTTTACATCTTCTGGGCCACTTTAGGCTCTTTAAAGTGATTCTTCCATCCCATACACATATATACATTTATGATATATCAATAAGATAGGCTATAATTTGTCTTATAAATGTTAGGCTCCAGTCTCAGAGGTGGAACTATCTTAAAGGGGTATCCAGCGCTACAAAAACATTGCCACTGTCTTCCAGACACAACTCCACTCTTGTCTCCAGTTTGGGTATGGTTTTAAGTGAATGGAGCTTAATTGCAAACCACACCTGAACTGGAGACAAGAGTGGTGCTGTCTTTGGAAGAAAGTTTTTAAAGTGCTGGATAACCCCATTAAGATCAGAGCCCCACAATCATCACTCCCTGCATGCGGTTGCCAGACGTATTGCAATCCGAAAATAGCTGATCAGGCTGTTTTTCACAGTTTCCTTAACTCGCAATGTTAGGACTGGATAGTTTAGACTTGTGTTCCAGTGGTCAATACAATTATCAATATGGGAAAAATAATATTTTGTCCATAGATATTTGACCACTAATGAAAAGTCTAAGAAGCTATCATTCCTCCTTCATGTTATTGGCTGATGTGGTGTGGAGGGAACTCATTCACAAACTTATACATCCGTTTTTGTTTATTCATCTAAAATATTAAAGGTGTTTATTTTTTCTCTTAAGACCTTTGCTCTTCATAGATATTTACATCAAACGCGGGTTTGATGATTTTATAGGCAAAAAAATATTCCTATTACTTTGATCCCGTAACTCAGTAGGGCTATGGAGACAACTGAAGATGTAGATTCCTTTACAGGGTTGTTTATACCTTTTACGTCAATGAGTTATGCATGTTGTAATATCAAAATACTCAAGCGGTGAATGTCAAAATAATGTTAAATGAGTGATAACGTGATAAAAGACATACCATACCGGTGAATGCTAAACATTTCCTTCTCCTAGGGGTCCAGCATCAAGAAGGATGATGACTCTTAAAAAGCAAATATCCTAATTCATAGAAGCACATTGTAACCTTCTCATTTAATGGTTCTTTGCTTAGTAGTTAAGACCATGTCAAGCCCGGCGGTCTAGTGATTCTTCAGCTTTAGCTGGCTACCTGCTGCTGTTGCTGTCCAACGGGTGAAAAAGTGCAACCAGATGTTATAATAGTTTGAGGAAGGAAAGTACTATCGTAAGAGCCAGAATTACACGATGTACAAGTCAACTACCGTTAAGATGGTATGATTACACATAAAGCGTAGAGGGTATACTATTTCAGTTGTTTACAAATTCCAAGGCAATATTCTACCCACAAAGTCCCAGAATTCACATGAACTGGCTATTGTTGTTGGGTGTGTTATGCTGAGCAATTCAAGAGCCATTGTATACTCCTTTGTATATTTTAGCACTTGTTTCTGTAACTCCCATTTATTTCTATATTTGTAGACCCGGCTGAGTGGGGTTTGAAAGCCCTGTTGTCAAAATCAATCTGGGTAACAGAGACGGGACCTGTATCTATCAGACATTCGCATTTCCTCCTTCAGATATGCCTTAACTGTAATGGAAATGGAATACTCCTTTAGGCTCTGTTCACACGTAGTATCAGACCTGCCGTTCCGTGTCTCAGAAAAGATCATCCCGGCCGGTACTGCATTACCAGCCGGATGATCTCTAGCACCACTGAGTTCTGATGCGGGTGCATCTGTGCGTGCCCGCATCAGAACTCCTCACTGCTCACTATGAAGCGTGCGGCCGAAGTGTGCACTGACAGGGTTTTCTGCGGCCGCTATTCAATGAATAGCAGCCGCAGAAAACTGACATGTCAGTTTTCTATGGCGCCGCTAGGGATCCCGGCTGGAGTGTATTTACTCTGGCCAGGATTCCCTCGGCCTGCAGCACAAAGTAGGTTCCGTACCAATATGGATGTTGCAACAACGGCTGTGATTTTTATGGAACTTACGTTGTGTGAACATGGCCTAAAAGTAGATACACATGTAACAAGTTTGCAGCAGATTTCACGATGTGCATATGGCAGCAAATATGCTGTAATACTTGTTGCCATTAAAGTCTATAGTCCTGCATTCTCGCAGAGGATTTTAATTGTTCACAGCTGGCTCAGCCAATCGGTGTGCTGTTCCACTGCAGTGCAGTGATTGGCTGAGCGGGCTGTCAGTGGGCCGAGGCCCAAAGAAGCAGACTGGAAAGTGCCAGAAGAACAAGAAGGGGTAAGCATGTTGTTTTTATTGTTTTTACCAGACAAGCATAGTATGCAGGGCTATAGACTTTAATGGTAAGAGTATTGCAGCGGATATCCGCTGTGAACTTATTACATGTGGGTATGTTATTAACAGAAAGAAGAGAGAAAACACTTATGATTAAATAGGTATTCTTTATATACCCCACTAGAGCATGCTAGAGCCTCACTGGAGCTCCTATATTCTCCGGATCAGGTGGGAATACCTTTAAAGAGCCTAATGCAGTGTGGTTCACTCTCTTATTCTCCACATTATACTTTATGTAATTATTTTATAATTATCATGTCCTTGATGGCTGTTGTTTCAGTCTACCTTATTTTACCATTCAGGCCATGAGCGGTCAGAGGGGAAACATCTGATTGACAGGTATATTATATGTGAATGACTTGGTATTAAACATTGGTTAATAGAGCTGATACTGTGTAATTACAAATAATTGATATAGACAGCCTTTTCAGTGAGCTGCACACAGTATTTCTTTATCTGAATAATAGCTATCATCAAAACATGATTTAAGAAGTTGCTCAAGACCAATTATCTTTCCACTTTGTGATTAAACATGATTGAGATGACCCATAATTTTTCAGTGTACATTATTACTTTATCATAGTATGTGATTATAGTGTTTATTGTAGTGGGTGTGGAGGAAGAAAAGGGCGAGACTTTATCTCGAATCTATATATACATACGTGAGCCAGGGTAGCTGTGCCATGTTTGGGCTGCTGCATGGGTGTAAGGTCACTTGGGCATTTGTCACGGTGGCCAGGAATGGTGTTGGAACCTACTCCCGGACAAAAGGGCACTGAGCTTGAGGTTTGGAACAGGTGTATGGGTGCAGGTGCAAGAAATAATTGACTAGAGTCCAGTGGCTTAACCAGGATAACTTGATTTACTTGTAGAAACTTAAGTGCAATACAGAATAAACACACTTTGGTAACTGCAGGTTCAGACAGGAGGTTGTAATAGGAAGAGTTGTAACGGCAAGGTAGCGAAGAGGAGTATATTGAGGGCCCTTTCCAATGTAGTAGTGTACTCTGCCAGGATAGCGTAGTGGAGAACAGAAGAAGAAGATACTCATACTCACATATAGATATTACTGCCTTTTGCCCTATAGTGTCGGGTTACCCATCCTGCTAGGGTAGTACAAGGCGCCAAGTCCCTGCGCTGGGTTGAGCAGACTTTCAAAGATGTACCAGAATAGCCATTTGTTACAGTAGGATACGTAGGCTTACACACTGCTTTGTCCTACTGGGTTCAGTACCTAGCCTTAGGTATACTGCCCTATGTGTTGTATAAGGTATCCTTGGCATGGATGAGGTTATCCTCAGAGGATGTCACTCCCTCCTAAATGTATAGCACTGCATGCTAGCAGTAGTAAGTTGCATAAAAGAATAAGTCTCTAGGGACCTGACAAGGCTCCTGGCCTCATCCAGCACCTGGCTTAGCCGCAGCAGGAACCAGAAAGACCTTCCCACCAGGAAGTAGCTCCTTTCTATAGGGAGAACTTAGCTAGCCTGTGATTGGTGGGGCTGTGTGTGTGCTAGAGAGAATAGAAAAGATAGGAGGAAAACAAGCCTGCACCAGTGATTGGAAATGACGAAGCAGGTGACACAAAACAGCTAACCTATGAGACCTTCAGCTGTGCATTATACAGTATACACGCAAGAAATACAACAGTGACACCTAATGGGGAAAAACACACAACTCAGACTCATATATACTGTGTATATATATATATATATATATATATATATATATATATATATATATATATATATATATATATATATAATGACATGGAGATGATGGTGTAAGTTGAAGGGGCTAGTTAGATGGGATTACGTCACTTTGGGGATGTGGGAGTTCAAAGACAAGATGTAGCCACGCCTCCCGACAAAGGATAAACCATTGTCTCATGAAAGAGAGAGAAGCAGAAGAGCTGGAGAAAATATCACATTGTGTTGTTGTTAGATTTTTTACTTCTTGTCAGGAGTAAGTCAAGCAAAAACTTGATGAATTGTATAGATAATGGCCATTTTCTTTTTTTGAGTGTGCATAGGGCCCAAGATAAATCCCCCACTTTCTGTACCCCAGTAAGACGCCCCCTATTCTTAATTAGGAGCATTGCTACATGACTGAAGTGGCATTGGCTTAAAAAGGAATCTCCTAACAGTGCACAATGTTTAAAGATGGGAAAACCTCTTTAGTTCAGTCTCGAGAATTTAATATAAAGTTATCTCTCAGTTAACCTCTAGGTTATTTAACAGGTTTATTACAAGAAAACCCTAAGTTCTGTCTGTGTATTTCAAATGGTGGCACTGTAGTTGTTGAAATTACCTGTAAAATCTAGTGCAACTAGAAAAAAAAAATGGGACACAGCAAATAAAAAGGTTATATTGCAGCTAAATAAAAGCTGAAAAGACAATATTGCCTGGTGGAAGTTATTGGCAGCTCTCCAGTGAAAGATTCTCTCAAGGAAAGGTTGGTGGGTCAGCGCTAAGGCTGTATAGTTGGTTTTGGCAATGGTTGTTTGTTCTCTCTAGGAGACATGCTAATTCTTAAGGCAGTAACTGTAGGAAATCTTGAAATCTCTCTATAGAAACGCTATTCTTAATCAAATTGGTTGCATTTAGCTTCATATTTTCGTACGTTAATTTTTGCAAGGCTTGTTTTTAAAGGGCTATTTCCAATCTATAAAGCAGTGCTTCTCAAACTGTGAGGCTCCCCCTAGTTACTGATAAGGCTCAGCTTGGGGGGGGGGGGGGGGGGCGTATTTTTACAATATGACTATAAGCTGCACAGGTCTTTCCCTGGCTGCAGTAATCTCTGCTTTAGGAACATTACTCACTCATTTCGTACTTATTTTAACATTATACAGAGTTAAAAGGGGTGTCCGCCGATCAGCCTTTTTTTAATATACTGCTGCCCATCCATAGAAAAAAATAAAACCTCTTATCCTTAAGACCCTATTACACAGAACAATTATGTTACGGCCGATAATCATTCCGTGTAATAGAAGGCAACGATCAGCCGTCATGAACGATGTTGGCTGATTGTTGCAGTCGTTTTTCTTTCAACATGTTGAAAGACAAACGACTCATACTGCAACGATCTGCTGCCGTCGCTCCGAAGAATAGCGGCGGCAGCAAGCGGGTAACGAGGAGCAAACGAGCATTGACAGCGCTCGTTTGCACCTCCAGTCGCCCTGTGTAATTTGGGCTTAACCTGTTGCACACTCTCTGTGTCTTCCTCAGGGGTCGCCAGTGTCCTTCACTGACTGCAAAGCCTCCATTCCCTTGACAAACTCATCTCAGAAGTAACAGCCTCCAGCAGAAGTAACAGCAACATGAGTGGCTGTCCCATGTTAGTCAGTGAGTGGTTGAGCGTGCAGTCACTCCCAAGACAAGTTTGCCTCAGAAGTGGAGGCTCTCCAGTGGGGGACACTGGCATCACTAGAGGAGGACACCAGTAAATAAAAACAGGCCAACCGCTGGACAACCACTTTAAGGAGACAAATGAAGGGTAGACTAAGCAATAGTTGTTGTTTTTACCTGGATGTTCATTTCAGATGTTGAGGCCCCAGCATCCTTTGGTCAGTCTGGTAGGCCGAAAAATCACTTTGCTCTATCGGGTGTGGTAAAAAAAAAAATTGAGAACTGCTGCTATTAAGTAATGTCAGGGGAGGGGGCACAATGCTAAATCAGCACCACCATGATAGTATATTCTACTGAAAGCATCGACATCTAGAGGGAAAAAGGTTTGTACACCAGCACAGGAGGGGACTCTTTTTATATAGCACTGTCCATACACTTTCAACTGCATTCAGCCAACAGCTATGACTTCCAACTTCCTCATGCACATGAGCAACTGACCTTTTTTATGTGTCCTCTATGACAATTTATGGGGTAAACTACAGCCAGACTGTTCAGGTGGTGGCTTATCTCGCCCAGAAAAATAGGGATGGGCAGTCGAAATCCAACGTTCCCAACCATCATCTGCCGGGTGAGAGTTGGGAGGCTACTGTGCCACTTTAGACATTCAGCCAAATCCACCCAACCTGGCAGGTTTGGCCAACTTTTGTCCAAGGTGTACCAGCACTTTTAAAACAATGAGACTTTGGAAATCTCTTCCTAGGAAAGTTGTCAGTGAGAAACCAGAATAATTTTTTGATGTCAGTTCCCTTGTCATCATGCAAAAGAGAGCCATCTGCTGATACAGTAAGGCCGCTATTGAAGATAGGAGCCAGGGTAAGGTGAGTATTTAAGATTCTAACCTGCCATTGCAATCATTGATGTTTTTTGTGTATGCATTCTACGTAAGCTCTGACAGACCCATATGTTTACAACCTGCTCTGAAATAGTTTCTCATTTCTTGAGTAGGAAGGGCGAATTTCCATTTTAGTCCCTTTTATTTTATATTGAGTGACTTGCAAAATGCCAAAAATACATTTTAAACGATCCACATTTGGAGCGATGAGCCGCATCTTTCAAAATGATCAACAGATGTCTTTGTTCTATATCAAACATGTTAAAAAGATACATTTGTTCTGGAAGACAAACATGCCAATTCTCTAGCCACAGCCAGCCATTTTTTATGAACAATAGTCAATTTTAATAATAAATCTTGATGGTAACCCATACCTGCCAACAATCTGCACTTTATTATGCTGCGATTCCTCTACGCTGGTTAACAGTGAAACGGCTTGGTTCAGTTTGCCAGGAATTGCATCTGGCTTCCTGGCTCCTACCTTTGGCAGCACTCAACACTTGCTGTTGCTTTTGTATATACCACATAAAGTGGTTACAATGTCATTTACTAATACTTGATTTTTAAATGTTTTCATTTGCAGCCATTGACCACCTCTGCGGATCTGGGCAGTGCTGGCAGCACATTATATATATGGCTATGAATGTCAATTCTTCATTCGTGGGGAAGATTTGCAGGCGTAATTAAACAAAGCTGTCATGCCTTTAAATCATAAGATTTATTACCATATGGAAACCTTTTATGAGGCAGAACTTACACCACCCTCATCTACAACTCATGTAACTTCTTCTCCGGCTTCGGGAGAGCCGTACAGATTTAGCTTACTTTGCTTTATTGCTTTTTTGTTGATATAAAGAATATTTGGGTAATTACAATATTGAAACACCTGTCGCAAATGTAAAAAGTTTTCCAGTGTTAGAAAAAGATGTGACCCCCCACCACCCCCACCACCAAACAGTGCCCACCACGTGAAAGGGTATTGCAGCCCAGCCATACTCCCTTGAATGGAGGTGAGCTGCAACACCAAACACTGAGCCATAGTTAGCGCTGGTGCTAGGGGAAAGACAATTTTTTTTTTATTATTATTTTATTCTGTTGGAGAACCTTTTTAACGAACAATTTTTAAAAGTTTCTGTCTCAAGTTGCCTGAACCACTGGTCATTTGGCTTTTGGCCACATGTTGGCCTTGATTATTAGACAGGAAAAGATCTATCATCAAGACTGGTGTAAGGGTTTATTCACACTACGGAATCTGCACTGAAATTCCACGCAGAACCGCCACCCGTGGAATCAATGCAGAATTCTGCCTGCTATGGGGTTAAATAGGAAGCTTCTACTCTCTGTGCCTCTCCGCTCAAAGAATTGACATGTCAACTTTGAGCGGAGAGACGCAGAGAAAGGAGGCGTGCAAGGCCTCCCATTGATACACATAGCAGGCAGGATTCGGCACCAATTCTGCCAGCGGGGGTTCCGTTCTTAATTTCGGCGCCGATTTAATGAACGGACCCTAACAGAGAAACGGTGTATGGAACTGCCCAAAGGACTTTAAAGCAATTAAAGTGATGACAGATTTTTTTTTTTAGGTAGGAGTAGAACAGACAGGCCAAAGATATAATCGAATGATTTGCACAGGTTCTATGTTTTCAATCCACTCCTGATTTTGGTTGAAAGAAGACTGACCAAAAGACTGATGTATATACTATTTGTGAATATAGCCGCAAAGGGACCTCCAGATTGGGCCCCAAACTTGATAAAAAAAAAAACCCAACCCAATCAATACTCACCCGTCCAATCCCACAGTGATCCTTCATACAAGTGGTTAGAACACTATTTTTTTTGTTTTTTCAAACAGCTGACAAACAAAAAATGCAGCCAGTCTGTGGACTCAGTGGTCACTTGCCATAATCCTGGCATCATGGCTCCCATTGCATGTAAAACCTATAAGGGTAGGTAAGACCCTTATAGATACATTGGGTTCATAGCTACAAGTCCATTGTATTGTTTCTCAGTTGTTATTCAAGCGAATGTACCATCAGGTAATTCACTTTAAGCCTTGCACATGATTAGAACAGCGCCAGAGCAAGGAAGCTAGTACCTCGGTCCTTTTTTAGAATCGCATCCTGGTTCCTGCGCACAATGCCTGTCTATTACCAATCAACGGCCCGAGCTGAAGCACTGGAGGTGGGCCAGCCCGCCCCCAGTGGGAGGAACCCCCCCCCCTCTATGACTCTGCTCCATCAGAATCAATGGAGCCACGTCATTGAGGGGCGGGGGTTTCCTCCCACTAGGGGCATGCCGGCCCACCTCCAGTGCTTCAAGCCAGGCTGGTGTTGGGTAGTAGACTGTCACAGTTCAAAAAAAGCACCGCAGCACCGATGTCCCAGCGCCTGCGCCATTCTCTTCAAGTGCAATGCTTGATGGTACATTCCCTTTAACGAAATACCATTTCTATTTATATCCGAGCAGACCTGTCATATACTCTACTGGTTGACTGGCTGCTGCTTTAAATGCTTGAAGGAGCACCATTTTTTTGAAAAATATAGACCATTCTGTCCCTACATATACCTAGGCGGACATGTATTATCGTGCGGTCCGGGGGTTTTCGGCGGAAATTGCCGATTTGCGCAATGTTTTTTTCGCAAATGGGCGATTTGCGAATAAAATATCTGCAAATCGGCACTTTCTGCCGGGTACGCCGGGGGGGCGGGGAGGGGGTGTGAAGGGGGTGTGTGATTCACCATCCATTCCGCAAAAAGATACGCAGAAAACCTACTCCAGTCCTCAGCTGGCGTAGGTTTTTGGCGGTGCGCACCAGAGCGCACAGGATTTATGTAGAGGCAGTCTGCCACTACATAAATCTCCGTAGCGCCGGAGATGCGGGGACATTTATAAGTCCGGCGTAAAAAATGCCCGACTTAATAAATGTCCCCCTTAGTGTTCAATTTGTGATTCTTCTATGTTTTATAATGTTTACCCATCCACACATTTTTCCCCCCTACTTGACTAACAATGATACAGTGGGCCTGTTTCACATTTATGTTATTGGGGTTTCCAGCTGATGTTGTAATTCCTTTCTGTTTCCAGACTTGGCACATGGAATGTAAATGCACTTTTCTCACTGTAAATACTCAGCCCATTACTAGGCAGTATTGAATGACAATGCTGGGCTTGCTCTGTCTGCACTCATTTCATATGTGATATTGATTTAATCTGTCTTGCATTCTGCATGCATCTGTATCTGTATGTGATATTTCGATAGGAAATCGCTTGATACTTATCATTGGAAACATTTAAATAAATCTATTTTTAATCAGATTAAAGGAGAAGTCTGGGTTAATGGAACCCAGGTCTTGACGTGTGCGCTCCACTTAGCCAGTCAGTAGCTGAAACAGGACCCTGCTACGGACACTGAGTGGCTGAGCGGACCACACACATCACGACCCGGGTCCCCGCTCAGACCAGGAAGTGGCCGGGGACCTGGGGACTGGAACGATGGTACGTGGCCACCAACGCTGGAGCTGGAAAGGTAAGAACACATAAGTTCTTTTATCTTCCCCTTCCCCAGCACTTGTTAATTTTTTATTTTTTTTTGCCCGGACTTCTCCTTTAAGGGTATGTCCACACTCGAGTCTATAGCACAGGTGGAGATGCACGTGGGTGAGAGCGGCGGAATCCACGGTGGTTGTCCGCCCCTATTCCATAGGTGCACATACCCTAAGGCTATACCCACACACCCTGTTTTTTTGGTCGTTAGACAGACATCTATTAGCACGAGGCAAAATAACGGCTGTCAGTAATGGCAGCCACAAATTTATGTTCATGATAGTTACAAGAGTTACAGGACAGTCAGAATGATGCAGCTGTGTGTCATAATGCCCCCCGGAAATGCCCAGTCAGTCCTCTATAATGGGGCCTGGAACTCTAACTCTGACCCCCTCCCCCCAATTGGACATGCAAGTACGGCAGAGCAGGGGGGACCTGCACACATAAACCTACGTCTAGGGCCATATTTGTAGTTCCTGCACTGAACCTGAAGATGTTATCTTTTCACTCACCAATTATCATCATGATTTACTGCTTTATAAACCATCATATTGATAAATGATCAGTCTTTGGCTATGTTCCCACATTTGCATCACCAAATGCAGCTCCAACCAAACCCCCTTGCAGCGTCCAATAGACGTATTATCCTGGTAACAGCACATGACTTCTGGGGAAGAAATGGATGCATGCTTTTGGCCACATATATTGTTTGAATCTTTTTTTCTACATGATCTGCATATTGTCTGTAGCGATTCTCATCACAGGATTGGTAGTTAATAGCTTCAGATAATGCACACTTAACACCACCATACCAGATCTGATACCACCATACTGTGACTGTATAACACTGACATAGCAGACCTGATACAACCATACTGTGAATGGATAACTCCGCCATACCAGACTTGATACCACCACACTGTAACTTGATAACACCACCATGCCAGACCTGATACAACCATACTGTGACTGTATAACACCGACCTAGCAGACCTGATACAACCATGCTGTGACTGGATAACACTGCCATACCAGACCTATTACCACCATACTGTGACTGGATAATACGCCATAGTACCATTTTGGGGTAGATGAGAATTATTCCACATTGGGAGTTGTAGTCCTACACTGTCACAACTCCTGTAGAAGTAAAACCCCACACTTATGCTGCTGACAATAGTTGTGTGTAAGCAGCCACCATGCTTCCCTTCCTCCCCCCCCCCCCCCATATCAGTGACAGTATGTACGCACTCATCCATCCACATAGTAGAAGCTGCTGCAGAAGAGGAGGAGTCTTTCCTTTAATCAGCGCTGCCCAACAGTGACCGGGGGGGAGAGGGAGTACCAATTCTTCATCTCCCTCTCTGTACTCTATACAGGTGTCCGTGATGCCGGGCCCTGTGTGGGTGGCTGTAGGCCCGGCTTCTGTGCGCAAACCATTCTCCCCTGGTTAGCTAGTGTCAGGACTAACCTTCTGAATGGCTAACCAGGGGACATCACCTGGCCGCCAGGCCCCTTGATGAGGCGGGCCCCATAGCAGCAGCTACTGCTGCTATGGTGGTTGTTCCGCCATTGTATAAGCCCATAGATAAGGGGTGGGCCCAAGCCAGGCATTTGCATCAGGGCCCATGAACCTTTAGCTACACCACTGGGTACAGAACACATTCTAAGCTATAGCTAGCTTTTTTTATTTGCCTTACTATTCCGATACCATATATTATACATTAGGGCACACCTTTTATTAAAGATGCTATGGGTTCACACTACCTAATAAATACAATATAAGCATTTCTCTACCTTGTCACGCCACTACCACTTTTCATTTATTGTAATGCATTTCCCAATCTGTAGTGTCATGTAACAGATACACAAGATTATAGTGTACTGAAAAGAAACCAAATGAAATATATTTCACCAAAGCAGTGAATTATTTTCAGGTTTGTGACCTGCATGTATCATACTTATCGCCAGGGTCATCATTAGGAATAACAGCTTTGTAAATTGCCATTATCTTGGGCTACAATACACTTTATTCCCGTCTTGGGTTTTGAGGATAAATGGGTGATCTTTATCTCTAGTGTGCCGCTCTATTGTTTAGACCTGCTTTTTAAGCTAAATGTTTCTTGTAATAGTGGTATCAATAGGTTTTAAAAAATGTTTATTTTTTTTATTCTATTAAAAAATCCTATAAAAGAAAATGAGTTAAAGCGAAATAGCTAGTGGTTCAAGTTCTGGTCAAACTTGAGTGTTTCAATGGTTTGTAGGTTTGCGAGGTCATGGCCCAAGACAACACAGCAGAAGAGCTCAAATGGAGTAATCGGGAACATAGAAGAAAAAGCACAAAATGTTACAAAGTAAATGCAGTTAAAATATTTAACTTTATCATCGAATAACAAGAAAAGAAAAATGCTTTACAGGAAGAAAAAAGAAAAAATATATATATATCTTTTTGAATTAGAAGGCAAATGATAGTCCATAAGGAAGACATTTTGGATGTACAATACTTCCATTGTCTCAATGTGTCCCCTTCTAAAAGGGGTTGTCAATAGAGATGAGCGAACCGGGTTCGGGTTCGAGTCCATCCGAACCCTAACGATCGGCATTTGATTAGTGGCGGCTGCTGAACTTGGATAAAGCTCTAAGGTTGTCTGGAAAACATGGACACAGTCAATGACTATATCCATGTTTTCCACATAGCCTTAGGGCTTTATCCAACTTCAGCAGCCACCGCTAATCAAATGCCAAAAGTTCGGGTTCGGATGGACTCGAGCAAGCTCAAGGTTCGCTCATCTCTAGCTGTCAACAAGGTGCAGCTTCTTGATGATTTTGCAAACTGTATCTGGACAGACATTGGAATAATTACATGTCAATAATTCAACAATAAATTGTTGCCCATGAAGCATATGATCAAGCCCAATCTAAAGGTATGCGCGCCATAGTGTATATTTACAGGGCATGTCCCTAACAGATTTAAAGGGGTTGTCCATGGAGCAGAAGACGGCTGAAACCTTCTTCTCCTTGGCTCTCACTTCTGACTTTTCCAAGTGTCAAAAGTAAGTCTTCCTGGCATGTATTGTGAGCGTCAAGTAGTATGTTGGAATATGCAGATGGATCGAATACTTATTACATATAAAGCTATAATAAAGATCTGTAATGATCTTTTAAACATTGTCACATTTGTACAAGTTGTTTTTCAACTCCTGAGAAGCAAATAGGCACTACATAGAGATATATATATGGGGGTTGACCTCATACCTCTTGACTTGAAGAATTAGGAGAGACCTTATGAATGGCTGTACTCCACTGCACAATTTACCTTTTATAAATTTTTTAATGAATTAACCAGCTTCAAATAGTTAAAACTCTAACATTGGTCCTAGCTGTGTTACGATATACATATAGTTATATCCAATGTGCTTACAGGTACACAATAGAGTTGCTGCTAGGACCACCCCTACATGTTTTGCAGTGTTGCCGACATGTTCAGGGACCCAGGCCATTGCCCCTCAGGACCTTAAGGGTCTGGTGAAACATGTAGGGGTAGTTGTTTAAAGATGAGCAGGAATGGCGGGTGCAATTGTAGTCTGCAGGAACATTAGCTAGACAGATAAACTGTTGTATGTATATATAGAGTACAAAAACAAATTCCTAGACTCCTGCTCAGAATTTTTAACCATGAAAGATTAGTTTATTCCCTTAAGAATTTATATATAAATTAAGGCAAATGGCTGGAACATGGTGTATATGAAATGTAAAACTGGACCTACTGTAAATTTGAATGCACATGTCCCCACCCTGGAACAATATACCTGGCTTACATCTATCTACCATCCATTGTATACTCCATATAGAAATATATTAAAGGAAAAGTACGGCATTTTCAAAAAAATCTGGCAGGAGTAGTAAACTGCAAGACCGGCCTCGAGATCCTTGACGGGTTCTGGGATCTCCGGCTCTGACATGTCAGAACACGGCCGATAGACTGGCCGCTCAGCCAGTCAGTGACTGAGATGGGACGCCACAGCCGGGACAGGCTTTTTCCCCCGAGTCTTGACATCACAACTCAGGGGAAACCGACTTCCGGCAGGGTTCCCGAGGCCATTCCTGCCGCTCACCACAGGAGCGAGGAGAGGTAAATTCCTACTCCTGATCAGATTCCCCCCTGCCGGCTGCCAGATTAAAAAAAATAAATAAATGTCAGACTTCTTTAAATAGACTGAAATTTGAAAAAGTGGTAAACCCGTTCCTTTTCTATGCTGCTTCCAGGTTGGCCTAGTATATACTAGTACCTTGTACCAAAACCATAAATCTGGCGCAGTTTGGCACTTATCTTAGTTAGACCTATACTTCATTTTCGAAGCCAATATCAAAACTATCCAGTTATGTCCACCAAGGGTTTTCAATGCATAATAAATGTGGAGCATTGCATGTACACCAGTTTTATGGTGCATTTTACTTAGTAAATCTGCCTCTCTGTTTTTATTTTCCCCTAGAATTCTCCAATCTCATGATGCCTGAATTAATTTTTTTTCTAGCCTTTAATAAAATGTTTATGGCTTAGAGTCAAATAGAAACCAGGGAGCATAAATGATGAATTCTAGGTAATTCAAGAACAGAAATGACTACACAGCCTTAATACAATATTTATCTTCCTAGAGTACAATTGGCCTTTTATGGCAATAGTGGGATCACGTACCGGGGCTGTAAGAACCTTATGTAGTCTGCCGCAGATGTACTGGAGATGTGGCCTGAGGCCCTAATACTGTTTTTACTGTTTTTCTGATGAAAAAGTCAGTCATTGTGATGTTCTGCCATGGTTTAAATGAAATGCTGGAAAGAAGGAGCAATAATAAAGGTTAGTCAGATTAAAGTATTAACCCAATGCTATAGACACTGAAAAATGTGCTGCCATATTCCTTATACTCTTGTGTCACTTACTATCACGATACACTGTCTTAGTGACATATCCCCCCCCCCCCTTCATAGCTAATAATATGCATGCACTTAGGGCAGTTATTGGCCAATCTGATCGATATTGTTCTGTCTAATAGTCCCAGGGATCAGCTGATAAATGGCCAGATGTTCATTCGTTGGCTCATTGCATCATTTTACCAGGATGAAAAATTCTCATTTAACAGCTGCACATGTTCTCGTATAATAGAGAACGTGCGGTGGACACAATGATTGAAGTAAGGGGCCACACAAATGATCCAGCCCTGCACACACAATAGGCAAACCTATAATAGGCTTCATAAATAAGCACCAATCTACTAGATCGGCTCTCATTTAGGGAATGTGTAGACCCATCCAAAAAGACCTAAAAGACAGGTGAAAGTACTGCAGTTTTCATTTACTAAAATAAATTGTTAAAGCGACTCTGTACCCACAATCTGTTCCCCCCCAAACCGTTTGTACCTTTGCATAGTGGCTTTAAATCCAAGATCTGTCCTGGGGTCCGTTAGGTGATGCAGTTATTGCCAAAACTTGAAGCCCTGTGTCAAATTGGCGTGGCCTAGAGTGTCCGTGGCCTAGGCTTGCACCACTTCTTTGTCCCTCCTCCATGCCCTCTTCAGCATTAGGAACACTCCTTGGCAGCATTTTTCCTATTCCTCACCATCATCTGAACACTGCACAGGTGCCTTAATGATCCAACACAGGTGATGAATATGATAAATCCAGCCTGGGGCATTCCTTATTGTGAAGAGGGCGGAGAGGAGGGGTGGTGCAAGCCTAGAGCAAAGACACTCTAGGCCACGCCAATTTGACACAGGGCTGCAAGTTTAAGGGTACGTTCACACGTACCGCATCTGCAGCGGATTTGACGCTGTGAGTTAGCAGCGAAATCTGCTGCGGGTCCAGTACTGTGAATTTGAATGGGTCCCATACACACAGCAGATCCGCTGTGTGTATGGGACCCAGCCCCTTTAACCCCCACGCCGCCGGCCGAAAGCCTGCCAGCCCACAGCCCGCAGCTTACATTACCTGCTCGGCGCCGCGGCTGTGTGAAGCTCCCATCTCCCCTCACTCCTCTTCAGCCAATCAGTGCCCGGCAGCACTGATTGGCTGAAGAGGAGCGAGGGAAGCCGGGAGCCTGAATCAAGCCATGACGCCGAGCTAGTAATGTATGCTCGGGGGTGCGGGCTGCGGGCGGATGGGGGACCAGGGCTGCGGGCTGGCAGGCTTGGGGCCGGGTCCCATACTCACAGTGTCAAATCTGCTGCGGAAGCGGTACATGTGAACATACCCTAAAAGTTGTTTTTTAGGACAATAACTGCATCACCTGCCGAACAGACCCCAGAACAGAACTTGGATGAAAAGCAGCTATCTGAAGGTACAAGCGGTTTGGGGCGGGGGGGGGGGGATTGTGGGTAGAGAGTCGCTTTAAATGTCCCACTTTTGATTGCAATATGAGAATATTTTGAGCTGAAGGGATAGTTTTAATGGAGGGACTGCTAAGATTGCTCTCCACAAAAACACACAATGAAATATTATTCATGACCAATGTTGAGCGGAGAGGCCAAACTGTCCGCTCAATGGTACTGTATTTACAACCATTTGTGGTTGTCCAGCCAAATGCATATTAATCTACCTTCACAGAGGCTATACTGTTCTTTTAGAGACAAATATGATGGTAGCGAAATGTAATGGGGGCCCTTCATGACTTTAACAAGATACCTTATTGAGTTTGGGGGTGGAATCATATACCTGTATAGGAGACAATGTTGAACTTCACATTGATGATCAATAATTGCTGAGGTTCGGAAGGATGTTATTGAACTGAGCAAGAAGGACATAGGTAAGTATGCCGTTATATCTATACACGGTGTGTGTGTGTGTGTGTGTGTGTGTGTATATATATATATATATATATATATATATATATATATATATTTTAGTGGCAGTTTAAGCAGTATGGAATGTTGGACTTATTTGGATGGAGAAGAGAACGGTTGTTTATGAGCGGATATTTCTTTTGAGCGCTGGATTTAGGTTTCGGCGCACCTTACAACCATTTTACTGAACCTGGAGCCTTCCCAGATTTTAAGCAATCCTGCTGTAACTTCCAAGTAACATCAAGTAATTTCCTTTCTGTCTTACCGTATACTGGATTTTATTCAGACATTGAAGGAGTTTCTTGTACTTTAATTCCAAACAGTGTGCCGATTCCCAGACCACAAGAACACAATAAATGCACTTGATGCTGAAGGCAAAGGCATGCGATGCTTGGCAGCTTAGTAGTAATAATTCTACTGTATTATTTTATGTATCAAGTTTAAGTCCTAAACGCATTAGCCATGCTATTAACAATTTTTCGCCTAATGTTAACCATCTGTTTCTCAGTTTGGATGTCGACCTTGCTTGTCTGATTAGATTTACTTTCATCTCAGCATGGTGGTTGCTAAAGTTATTTCTATTTAGTATTTTTTTTAGACTTCTACATATAAGTATAGTGCATATGAGTTGCTTTCTATATAAGTGACTAGTTTTTTAAATTTGGTTTAGAGAGTCCTCGTGAATGAAAACATGTGGCTACGGTTGTCACTTCCATGTACAAAATTCATAACACTTTCAAATGTATGCTGTTGGCACCTTCATTCAGTTTTGTTGATACAGTATGTATCTCGATAACCAAGAACCTGTGAAACACGTTTAAAGGGGTTGTCCGGCGCTAAAAAATTATTCACAGAATAACACACATTACAAAGTTATACAACTTTGTAATGTATGTTATGTCTGTGAATGGCCCCCTTCCCCGTGTCCCACCACCCCCACCCGTGTACCCGGAAGTGTGGTGCGCTATACTAACTTGTCACGTGCCGACCACGGTCTCCGATCCTCAGCAGTGACGTCTTCTTCGGGCGGCCGGCGGATCTTCCCGAGTGCCGGCCGCCCTCTGCAGCGTCATCCGAAGCTGAGCCGCGATTGGCTGAGCATAACTGTGCTCAGCCAATCGCGGCTGAGCGGCTGATGACGCGTCCACGTCATCAGCTGCGATTGGCTGAGCACAGTTATTTTTTAGCGCCGGACAACCCCTTTAAGGAGGGGAAGCAAAAAAATATTTTGGGCCTGGGGTGGGGGAACGGATGGGACGGGCCACCACCCGCTTGTGATGTTTCAGCTAGGTTGTGACATACCCAGGAGAAGATGACACAGCGGGGTATGGCAACCTGGAAAGGTCAGCTTAATTTCTTTTTTACTTTCCCACCACCCTCTGCCCGTAATTGTTTTTTGGCCCTTCTGCTGGACTTCTCCTTTAAAGAGGGTGTCCGGTCTTATAACATTGATGGCCTATCCACAGGATGGGCCTTCAAAGCTTCATCTGTCAGGTGGCAACACCCGCCACTCCTACTGATCAGTTTTTTGATAAAGCTTCTACATCGAAATTTATAAACCGCTTATAGTGCCCGAAGCCTTGCTATATGCACTATGTAGTGGTGGCGAGGAGGATTGCCGCTGAGCTCATGATTTGAATTGAACGGCTGATATTTAGAAGCCACAATGCACTTTTTAGTCAGCAGTTCTTGGAAATCAATAAGTTCTACCCACATATATCTGATGTATATGGCCAACTTTAGACACTGCAGTTCTTTCTTAGGCTATGTTCACACGTTTTATCAGC
Source organism: Dendropsophus ebraccatus (assembly GCF_027789765.1). Taxonomy (NCBI): domain Eukaryota; kingdom Metazoa; phylum Chordata; class Amphibia; order Anura; family Hylidae; genus Dendropsophus; species Dendropsophus ebraccatus. The sequence continues at coordinate 53,074,355 of NC_091468.1, forward strand.
TCCGTTTAAAATGATATCCGTTATTTTAAGTCTAAAATAGCGGACATCATTTAGCAACCTGGCCTCCCCCTAATGCACTGACTGGTGTTTGTACATTATTCTAGTTTGGTTACTAATTGGCCTTTGGATGCGGCTGAATTGAAAAGTCCATAGAATTTAATAGTAAAAATGGAGAAAGAATAGTGACAAAGGAAAAACACTGTGTGTTAACACCAAATAAAAAACATCTGCTGTTTGTAAAAGACGTCCGAAAATAGTGATCATGTTCATTATCTTGACGTCCGCAGTAAAAACGTCCGTTATTCAATACATGTGTGCATTGGACATCCGTCTTTTTATTGACTTCAATGCATTGCCATTGCAGTCAGTTAAATATATTATCTGCTCGGGGCCCATCTGCATGTAAGGCTCCCGGCTCCGATCCTGCTCAGCCAATCATTGCTGCCGTGCACTGATTTGCTTAGCAGGACTGATGAAGAGTGGGCGGCGGGAGTTAACTCACATACAACGGGATGTCAATCCCGCTCTGAGTATGTGCTCTCATAGGGATGAATGGCACTGGATCCACACCCTAAAGGGGTTTTAAGAATTAAATGACCTTAGTTGTCTGATCACAAGAGTGTGAATGGTGGAATGGTGGCCATGATTAAGGAGGGCTGCCTCCGCAACGCGTCGGCGTGATTTTAACCAGTTTTTAATTTCACCGTATATGTACCAATAAAGAATTTGCACTATCCTAAGGAGCTGTGGAAAATCTCTTTCTACGTTGGATTTGCCGATACGGGACACGGCCCGCATATATTTCCACGTGCTCCACTCCAAACCCGGAGACTCGTGTACCTGCATGCGCCATTAATTATCTGGGGTGAGCTGATCTACATATATTTGTTTCTGTGAATGGTGGAACCCTCGTGATCTCCAGAGTAGGGATCCCAACTCTTTTGTTTTGAATAGAGTGTATCTGAAGCAGCAGAGCACATGATGTGGCTCGCCACTCCATTCAAAGCACAGGAGCTGGAGCTTCATTCTGGAGATCCCTGTAGTCCGATGGCTGGTTCATCTGTGAAAAGTTAATTTAATTCAGAATACTCTTTTATTTAATTTACCAAAATTTGGCAAATCTTAGGGTACATGGAACGACTATTGGCTAGTCTGGACGTTATTGCCCTGGATAATAGTTTCAGCAATCAAACCATAAACAAGGAAATTCTAGTTACTCAGCTGATCGTAACATTTTGTCTTAATAAATAAATAAAATAATCATTCATCAGCCACACGTCTCCCCATGTGATGATGGCAGCAAAGGGTTACATGAATGATCTAGAGATTGATATTCAAGTCTTGTAATAGACATGTGAACAAGTACCAATCTATGAGATCGTCGCTCGTTGACAGCTCATGTCGTCTAATAGATCTTTCAGGAATCGAACATGTAGTCACAATGAGGTAGAGCAGCCAATATGTTCTTATAATGATTTTATACTTATTGTACATTTGTCTTTTTTTTTTTTTTAACCTACAATATATTAATTATTCTCAGCTATGAATTAAATTGAAATCATTATTGGGTCATTTCTCAGAATAGAAGCTTGCGGCAACAGTATAATGAATTATATTAAATCCCACATCTGACAGCAAAGGCATTGTGATCAGTCTCATGTGTCCATGAAGTCAAATAAGCCATAGCTGAATGTAACTAGAGCTTCAGGTTCCATGAATGTTCATGTTTTAGCTCGTTTACCATTAGACGGGTTCTTGATATTTTTTGATATTAGATTTTTTTTTTTGTGTGGAATTATGGCTCATATTGCTCTTGCTGAATTACTTTGTGCATAAATGCCTACTTACAATTTTACAAAAATTTTTTTACCTTCCGATTAAACAGGTTTAATACTATAAAATCACAATAAAATATTAAGATTCTCAAAATGTGCTTGTAAAGTGAAATTGCTTTATTGTACAGGGAGACTAACTCTCTAAAAAAAATCTAGGAAAAACTAGGACCAAATGGCTCAAAGCATTATTATTTTCCTTTCAATGTTAATCTGTTGCATCTGTAGCACCAATATATTCTGTACTGTAAAAAGACTATATATATATATATATATATATATATATATATACATTGTGTGTATATATATATATATATATGTACTGTGTGTATATATATATATATATATATATATATATATATACACTTTTCTATGTCCACGGTGATTGTTTTAATACGCACTGTGATGTCATAGCTAAGGGATAAGATGTCATGATTACTTTGAGATGTTCCACTTACAGTTATAGGCTATGTTTACACACAGTATTTTGGCCAGTATTTCTGTCAGTATTTGAGGCCAAAATAAGGAGTGGAATTGACAATTTCAATTGACAAGAAAAACTATATTGGAAAGATTTGCACAGTTTGTTTTTTTAACCCACTCCTGGTTTGGGTTGACCAAAAAATACCAAAATACTGAGAAAAATACTGTGTGGGAACATAGCCGTAGCATGTACAGTACATTGTCTCCATTATATTGTGTAACGGTAGAGTATGTAGATACACTGGACCATGGCAAACGATGGTGAAAAATGCAACAGGGAGCGGAGTCTAAGGGACCTCTGGTCTTCACCTGAACCATCTGCAAGGCAGCTTGGGCTTGCTGCAGCAGATTGATCCCAGGTAGCTACCTCTTGTTTCGCTTGCTTGTGGTGGCAGACGAGGTGCACAGAGACCAACAAAGACATGAACAGCAGCAGGGAACAGTGCAGCAGACAGGGGTGGCCAGGAAATGGGCAGGAACATGGGTGCAAAATACAGTTAGGAAACACTTTAATAGGGTAGGGAAACATAGGCTCCAACAAGGGAGCCATGACAAGGCTGGGCTATTTATAACACACATGCTGCAGTGTAGAGGAAATGGACAGGGAGCGGGGACTGGTAATGTGTCCCTAGAATGGGCCAAACTGCCAGCGGACCTGAGTCCCCGGCATGCAGGCTGGGGCATCCGCTGCAGTAGGGACTGGGTGTTAAGGTAGCCCATGATCGTTTGTGCGGCCATTATATATATACAATGCGGTACAAAAGATGCGATCAGCCAAGGATGAGGTTTTTCCCTCTCCTCGGCTGACTGCTAACACTTTTACATGGGCTGTTTATTAGCCTAAAAACATTTCTAGCAATGCCCCTTGCCAATAGTCGACACGTGTAAATGACACCTAAGTCCATAAGAGGAGACACAGAGATCAAAATTAGCCCTTTTGATTCCTTTGATAAACTTTTGCAATATCGTAAAGGTCGGCTGTCTCACAAAACCACATTCCATCACTTAACTAATGAAAGGGTAAGGCTGGACACATCTGTAGATCATACAAGTGCTATAGATATAAAGGCCTAGTGGTTAGGTGAGCTGTGGATGGAGAGGATTGGTGCATAGGAGGGTTGCAGAAAGAGGTCTAGGGCATGGAGAAGCTTGGGAATGAAAAATCTAGCACATTAAAGGTGTCTGGTAGATATTTCCTTAGTGCTAACAATAAATACCACCATTGTACACCCAAAAGAAAGGAGATTCTTCAATTGATCCCCCCCCATGTCCGTACATATTTCTTTCTTTAAAAAAAAAAAAAAAACTTTTTATTTTTCTAATATTATAGCCATAACATTGTCAAACTACACATATATGCCGCAAAAAGAACTCCCCCCCCCCCCCACCCCCAGCAGAGGAGCAAGGAGGGAAAAAAAGAACATTAAGTTGACCAGCAACCCCAAACTTTCTGGAATTTCCTGAAAGCTTTCTCCGAAACCATCTTAGCCAAGTTCCCCTCATAAGACTTAATTTTGGTCATAAGACCTTTCCATTCTAGTAGGGGGAACCCAGTCTCTAAGCCAATGCCGTGCTATGATCACTCTAACCAGTGCATATGCTTTATTTAGCAAGGATCCCACACCTCCGTCATCCGTATACCCTGACAGTAATATATCTGAGACCTTGTCTCCCACCCTTGCACCGACCAGGCCCTCCAAAAACCCTCTCACCTGGCATTAGGGCATTCTGCTGAGTCTCTAAGACCTCTTTTAAAAAGATCCCGTGGGGAATAATATAGTCTCAGTAGTATTTTGAGTTGTATAATTCTAAACGGGACACTAGGGAGAGAGTCAACCACATTACCCACAATCATTCTCCATTCATCTTCCAGGATGTTTCCTATCTGCAGCTCCCATTTCTGTCTTAGGGTATAAACCCACACACCGTATACGCAGCAGATATGTTGGTACAGATTTGATGCTGTGTTCAGTTATTTAGATCTAATCTGCTGCGAGTTTGCTGCATATCGCAGCAGTAAATACGCTGCATATACGGTGAGTGGGTTTATACCCTTATAGTAGATAGATGTTGTTTCCCTTTTTCTTTCACTAATACTCTATAAATTCTGGCCATGTTTTTAGCATCCCCAGTTAAACTTCTAATATAATCTATTATATAATGTGAATCTATTTGAAAAAGTTTTTTATTCTCTGTACATCTATAAGCATTTCTTATCTGTGCATAACGAAAAGCATGGCTACTAGACAAGCCATGCTTGTGCATTAATTCCAAAAAAGTGAGCGATCTCCCCCCTTCCAAAATTTTTGGTATAGTAGTGATATCTTTATCTTTCCAAAAACCTGTGTCATTTATCTTATTAAATTCTAAAAGATTTACATTAGATTTCTTAAGTGCCTCCCATATTTTCCTTAGTAAATTGGCCATCTGGGAGGGCCATGCCCCCTCCATCAACCGGGAGAGTCCAAACCTCATATCTAACTCTAGGTCTCTTTCCTGCCCAGATGAAAAAATTCATAAGCCGGCGCTCAGTTTCCCAAACCAGGATTGCGGGATCCAAATGGGACAAGCATTCAGATAATATAAAACTTGGGGTAGAATAGTCATTTTAATTATGGCCATTCTGTCAGTCATTGATGTGGGAAGTCTATTCCAGAACTCAATTTTCCTACGCAACTTCGCGTATAAAGGCTGCAAGTTCAACTCTTTTACCAAAGTACCCTCTGCCCCAAAACTAGATGCATCAGTATTTACACCGATTTACTCCAATTACCTGCAATCCTGCTACCGCCCCAAATTCAGAAAATATATCTATAATTTTGTGGACGGACTGCTTCCCACCCATCAAAAATAACAAGATGTCATCTGCGTAAAGGAGCAGTTTTTCCTTAAACCCTTCTAGACCAAAGCCCACTATCTCTTTAGATTCTCTTATCCTAATTGCTAACGGCTCCATATAAAAAGCAAATAGCAAGGGCGAGAGGGGGCACCCCTGCCGTGTTCCCCTAGAGAGACTAAACCACTCAATTGTTATCTCATTATACATCACTCTCGCCCTCGGCTGACCATACAGCTGACCAAATCAAAAGCCCTCAGAGCACTCCACAGGAACCATTCCACCATGTCGAACGCCTTCATGGCGTCCAATAAAAGGATGGAATGGGGGCCCCCGTCCTCAAATTGTAAATTAGCAAAAACCCTAGCCAAGTTATCATATATGAGCCTACCGGGGACGAAACTCGTCTGTTGTTTCTCAATTAAAACTGGGGCAACCTTAGCCAATCTCACTGCCAAGACCTTTGCCAAGATCTTATAATCGGTATTAAGCAGCGAGATTGGCCTAAAGGATTCTACTCTGTCAGGGTCTTTATTCTTCTTTCCAATTAAAACTATGCCTGCCTCCCTCATGGAGCTAGGGAGCAGTCCGTTCAGACAGGATTCATTGAGCGTGTGAAGCAGTGCATGGGAGGAGAGTATCTGGGAATTCCTGATAAACCCTAAAAGGTAGGCCATCCGTCCCAGGAGCAGACTGCCCGGGACACAAGCATATTGCCGTATATATTTCTTGCTGTAATAAAATCATACCAAGGAAGTTTTCAGAAGTAGCCAGACACCAATATTTTTACGTTTAGTGTTCACTACTTAGACTTTTTTTCTAAAAGTCTACAAGATTAGCTAAAAGCACATAGGGTATTAGTAGGTAATAAAGTTTCAAACTGGGGATTCTAGATCGGGAAACATATTTAGGTTAGTCGAGTGAAATAGACTAAATTCACTGAAATATACAGCTGGTACATATTCACTAAGTTTTAAATGTTGACAGAACTTGGTTGTTTCCGTAGCCTGGATTTTAAAACTTTTCAAAGATTTAATCCAGTGCAATTTGTGTGGTCTATAAAATCAAGCTAATATTTTATATGGTGCAACCCAGCAAGGCGGTTTATTGAGTAGGAAAAGTCTGCTTACTGAAAACATATATAATTGAGTAGAAAACAAATTGAGATGTAGAGAACAGGCAGCTTTTATTCATGTTCACTTATTGCACTTTACAAGACAACTAAATCCAAAGAGGGAATGTTTCATGTATATTTCATATATTATGTGTGGATGTAAACAGCGTCTTAACCCAAATTTCCTCTTCTTATTTTTGATAAAATTTGAATGGACTTCTAAAACCAGGAGCTTCCTGACGTCAATAGCTCAATACTTCATGAGACTTGCCAAAATGCTACTGTGTATCAAAGGACATGTTTATTTTATTTTTTTAAACTGTGTTGTATTAAAAATGTGCATTAACCCCTTCACGTCCACAATACTTATATATACGTTCCTGACAGTGAGGGACTTTTGATGTGTGCAGGATTGATGCAGTAAGAGCCATCCCGTACACATCAGTGTGGCTCGTGCCGGAAATAATGACAGGCAGCTGCGATCCTGCAGCTGCTTGTCATTAACCCGCTCAAACACTGCCATCTATAGCGATGGCGGCATTTAAGGACGTCAGTGACAGGTTTAGCATCTGTCACTGACTGATCGTAATTTGAATCAGTGGGCAGGGGTAAGACACTTTACCTCCATCCAGTTGGATGGGGCCGTCTGTTACGCACGTGGCGATAGAAAACATGTTTATTTATTTTTATTTGTAACCTGGGAAAAGTGGGGTGATTCAAACTTTTATTAGGGGAGGGGGCTTTTTATTGACAACAACACTTTTTTTACACTAAGGGTGCCTTTACACCTACCGGATCCACAGCGGATCTCACTTTTGCAGATTCGAAGCGAGAACCGCTGCGGATCCGAAGCGAGAACCGCTGCGGATCCGGTATCAATTCACCCCTATGATAGCACATATTCGCAGTGGGATTAACATCCCGCTGTGAATATATGCTTTAACTCCCTGGTGCCCGCAGCCCCGCCGTCGCATCCCCCATCCCCGGCAGCGGCACATCCCCCACCGATCCCGGCCATATCCCCCCATCAGCCTACCCCCAGCCCGCCACCCGCATCCTGCCACCGAGAGCATACAGTACCTGCTCGGCGGCGCAGCTGCAGTAAGGCTGCCGGCTCTTGTCCCGCTCAGATCAGCTGAGTGGGAACAGAGCCAAGAGCCTCACTGCAGCCGCGCCGCCGAGCAGATAATGTATGCTCGCGGCGGTGGGCCGGAGATGGACTGGTGTAATGTGGCCGGGATGGGGGGGATGTGCCGCCGCCGGGGGATGGGGGATGCGACGGCGGGGCTGCGGGCACCAAGGAGTTAAAGCACATATTCACAGCGGGATGTCAATCCTGCTGCAAATATGTGGTATCATAGGGGTGAATTGATACCGGATCCGCAGCGGTTCTCACTTCAAATCCGCAGAAGTGAGATCCGCTGTGGATCCGGTAGGTGTGAAGGCACCCTTATACTAGAAGCCCCCCTGGAGGACTTCTAGTAAATACACTCTGATCTCTCATTGAGATTTTTGCAGTATAATTATACAGCAAATATCAATGAGATCGGCACTCATTTGCTTTCGGCTGCCGCAGCCGAAAACAAACGAGTGCCGAGCCGGGATCAGCGCCATTTTGGCGGAGACCCCGGCTGGCTAAAGATACGGAGATCGCTCCTCCGGGACAACGTCCCGTGGGGGCGATCTCTGCCACTAAACACCAGGGAAGTGCTGCATCCAGTAATCAGATGCAGCTGTCAACTTTGACAGCTGCATTTGATTACCTTATTAGTGGGCACGGCGATGGGACCGTACTTGCTAATAGCCACGGTCCCGGGCTACATGCAGCATCCGAGATCACGGCGGTTCAGAGTGGGGTCGCCGTGCGGTGTAAATATACGCCCTTTGTCGTTAAGGAGTTAAAGTGACGTTTCCATCTGATCTGGTTATCCTCTATTCCATCAATTGGACTACCATCGAACCAAAAAATTCAATATCCTGCAATCAATGGAGCATCTGTGCCTGCGCACCTTTTATTCTCTATGTGACTACTCAACACTTACAAGTGAGGTGAAATTCACCCCTATTCTTGAGGTAAGTGAAGGTCTCAGAAAGTTGGACTCCTAGCAATTATCTTAATATTCCCTATCCTGTGGATAGGAAATAACAAGCCCAGATGAGAATACTCCTTTTCTTCTTTTTTCTACATTTTAATTGTTTCACCTAAGAGCAAATAAAGCTTGGTGACATAATTTTAAGTGAGAATCCTCAGTGTTGCACGGAAGTTCTACATGTTTCGGCCACCAGAACTTCTGGTGGCCGAAACATGGTCCTACAGGCTAATCCTCTTTAGATAGGTCGAATGTTTGCATAATGGCTCCTGTCCACCGGAAAAGTGTGCTACTCTGCTAGATCTATTGTACAATGGATCCAGATGCTGCCTGGCAGATACAATTGATGATTGCTGAGGTTCGATAGGGGTCTCCATGGTTGCCTTTGAAAAGATTGTCCAAAAGAACCTCTGATTGACCATCAGTGTAAACAGAGCCTACTACTCTCTCAAATCTACTCTCAATCGTCTGCTATCTCCCACTAGATATATGAGTTTCTTCTTAAAAAAAAAAAAAAAAAAGAATAGCCACCTTAGACGTGATGTAAAATTGAAGATATGTTCTTGATTGCAAAATGCTAGCAGAAGATAGTGCAGAGTTCCAGCTAATAGGAAGTCGCTGGGAAAAATACACATAGCACGGAAGATGGAAACAATTTTTCTTCTGATTGCAAACTGAAAAAAAACAAAAAACAAAAACCTTTTTCAAAGCTCTCAATCCAACCCTTTGTCATTGCTGTAACCTCAATGTAAAAACTGCATTTTATATGTATCATCAGCAAGGTTTTCTAACTGCTGGCATGGAAAATTAAGATATTTATGAAGCTACAAATTAGTCAGGTGGTGGTTTTATATAAGTGGAGTTGTGGCCTCATAACCTTATAATTTTTCACCCCTTTTTCGTAAGGTAGGTTCAACATCAGTTATTTAACTCCAAGACCGAGCCCATTGATGCACGGATGTCCGGGTCAAACCCATGTAATGTTCCTCTATGTCTTCTAATTTTTCCACCTACAGAGCTGGTTGGGTTGTCATTTTTTGTGCCATTATCTTATTTTTTTTCCTTTTTTATTAATTTTTTCCTCCCTCCTGGTTTACACTGTTCACCGTGCTGGAACAATAAAGTTATATTTTAGTAGATCGGACAATTCTGCACGCTACGATATATAATATATTTAATTTTTTTAAGTTTTTTTTTAAATACTTTTTATTACACTTTTTTAACACCTTTATTCACTTTAAAACATGCAATCAATAGATTGCATACACTGATCTATGCTATGCCATAGCATAGCATAGATCAGTGTTATCAGCAATCTGTGCATAGAGCCTGCCTGAGAGCAGACTTTATGCACAGATGCAAGATGCGGTATTGCAGCTGCCTGTCAGTATCTCCGGCACCTGGGACACTGATGTGTGCGAGGCCACTCTCACTGCAGCGGTCCCGCACACGTCAAACCCCTTTTAAAGACAGGAATGTACATATACTTTCCTGCTGCATGGGATATGTGCAGCAGGAACGTTTATCAGCGTATTGTTGACGTGAAGGGGTTAAGGCACCTCAACAATTGTATGATATGCTAGGCCTCATTCACATGTTCAGTAATTTTTCTGGGCAGAAAAATATCCCGCAATTTTTTCTCCATGATCTGTGAAAAATCATCCATATTTTCATCCGTTTCCTGACCTGTTTCCATAAAATGTGAATATTACTAGTTTGCATAGATTTGATCTGAGTTTTTCGCAGACGTCATGGATGTGACGTCTGTAAAAAATACGGATCCCATAGACTTCTATTGGTAACCCGTACCGCAATCACAATCCGTACTAGGACATGTCCTTTTTTTTTTTTACGGAACGGATTACGGATCAAAATCAACACGGACTGTGTAAATAGCCCAATACACATCAATGTGCTCTAAGATGAACCGTGGTTACGGATCTTCAATTACGGACAACTTTACGGGAACTGTGAATAAGGCCTTAAAGTCATTCACTAGCTTCAACTCTTAATAGTACAATATATTCTGAACTATAAAGGTCTAAAATAACAGCTGTTCTTACTCTATTTTCATGTGGATATTTATGTCTGAAAAGTTAAGAAATCTATCGTTCAGTCTGTCTGCTTTGTTTTCTTTAGCAGTGAAATAGGGTGTGGGAAGATTTTGGGAGATATTATTTTGGCACATAGGAGAGGTGAAAAATGAGCAATCACGTGCATTAAAGAGCTTGAAAAATTGCTCTGAACTGTAGGAGGGCTTGGAAAGAAGTGGTTTAGTACGTGGGGAATAAATGAGTATCAGGTTTGGGTTAGATGGGGAAGGTGTGGTCTGGCCCATAGTAGATCTAGGTGTTCAGGCTATGGAGAGCTGGAGAAGGTGTGAAGAACGAAGGAAAATGGACTGGTTTGACCCATAGATAACTCGAGAAGAAGTGGTCTGGCATATAGAAGCTCTGAGGAATGAGTCTTCAAGTTGTGCAGAACTGGAGAACATGTGAAATACTTGAAAATAGTTAAGAATGAGGTTGACCCATAGGAGAACTTTGGGGGGGGGGGGAGTGGTCTGGCACAGAGAATTGCTGAGGAATAGGTGTTGAATCTTGGAAGTGGTTAGGAGAGTGGAACAAGGGAAATGGTATATAATAGGTGTGACCAATATTAGAAATAATAATTTCTTTATACGGCTATGTTCACACAGTGTTTTTTTTTTTTTTTTTTTTAAAGAACGGCCGTTGTTGGCTATTAAAATAATGGACGTTTTGGGAACAACGGCCATTGTTCACACACTGTTCCGTTCTTCCCCTACACCCACACAAATTGACTTCAATTATTTGCGGCTGCTAATGTAGGAACAATGGCTGTTGTTCTTGCTCTTTCCACACAATGTACAGTCATGGCCAAAAGTTTTAAGAATGACACAAATATATATTTTCACATGATCTGCTGCCCTCTGGTTTTTATGTGTGTTTGTCAGATGTTTTTATCACATATATATATAAGAAATATAATTACAATCATATTATGTGTAACAAAAGCTTATATTGACAGTTAGAATGAGTTAATACAGCAAGTGTCATGAATGCAACTTTGGCGCAGTCCTCGGTGCGTAAGGTACGACCGAGACTGCGATTTTGGCCATAATCTCTCATTTATTCTGTGTTTAGTTTGCCTTGTTTTTGCCCTGTCTGAACTGTGTCTTATTCCTTCTGGTCTGCTAATTGTTTTCCCTGCCCCACCCATGTCTGTGCTGCTAAGTTTCCTCTGGTCATGTAACGGTTAACCTGCCTTTGCCTCAGTGATTGACAGCTGGTCCCTCCTATCATCTTCTGGACTTGGTTCCTGGTGTCCTATTAAGATTTCAGCTTCTGCCTGTGCCTGGCCGGTTAATGACTTAGTCTCTGCCTGCTTGTGTGTTCTGTTTTCTGTTTTCTCCTGATTCCTGCTTTGTATCTCTGACCTCCCTTGCTTGCTGCCTGCCCCTGATCATATTGCCTGTTTTCTGACTACTCTTTTGGATCCTGATTTTGTACCTTTGCTGCCAGACCGTTGTGACCCGGACTGTCGACCATTCTTATTGTGTTTGTTCGTTTTGTCTTGTCTATTGTTTCACGTATCCAGGCCAGGGATCGCCGTCAAGTTGTCCGCTGCCATTTTAGGGCAGATTGCCGCAATTAGGTAGGGACAGTGGGCGGGGCTGAGCTCAGGGCTCACTGTCTCTGTGTGTTTCGTGTGACTGGTCCTGACAGCAAGTCAATATTTGCAGTGTTGACCCTTCTTCTTTAGGACCTCTGCAATTCTCCCTGGCATGCTCTCAATCAACTTCTGGACCAAATCCTGACTGATAGCAGTCCATTCTTGCACAATCAATGCTTGCATTTTGTCAGAATTTGTTGGTTTTTGTTTGTCTACCCGTCTCTTGATGATTGACCACAAGTTCTCAATGGGTTTAAGATCTGGGGAGTTTCCAGGCCATGAACCTAAAATCTCTGTTTAGTTCCCTGAGCCATTTAGTTATCACCTGTGCTTTATGGCAAGGTGCTCCATCATGCTAAAAAACGCATTGTTGATTGCCAAACTGCTCTTGGATGTTTGGGAGAAATTGCTCTCGGTGGACATTCTGGTACCATTCTTTACTCATGGCTGTGTTTTTAGGCAAGACTGTGAGAGAGCCGATTCCCTTGGCTGAGAAGCAACCCCACACATGAATGGTTTCAGGATGCTTTACAGTTGACATGAGACAAGAATGGTGGTAGTGCTCACCTCGTCTTCTCCGAATAAGATGTTTTCCCGATGTCCCAAACAATCGGAAAGGAGATTCATCATAGAAAGGGACTTTTCCCCAGTCCTCAGCAGTCCACTCCCTGTACGTTTTGCAGAATATCAGTCTGTCCCTGATGTTTTTCTGGAGAGAAGTGACTTCTTTGCTGCCCTCCTTGAGACCAGGCCTTGCTGCAAGAGTCTCCACCTCACAGTGTGTGCAAATGCACTTATATAATGTCCCTTTGATGGTATGTGGTGTGATATGCTAAGAAGTTGTGTTGCTGGGTGATGTAGTGCAACCTTAGTGCTTACCCTCTGAAACCTTCCTGTCACGGTGGGGTCCGAGGGTGCTGGGGCCCTTGTCTTCTTCAGCATACACACAGGGACATATAATTTTTAATAAGAATCTTCACAGAATAGCGGTGAAAGTATATTAAGACTTTACTTGAAGGATAACTATATACAATCCAATACAGGGGCATCTGTAAATGGTAAACTGTTAGTTTGATCAGAGTCCTTAGATTCAGGGGGAGGGTTACCTTAGACTTGGTGGATAAATAGGGTTTCAAGTAGACAGACCTGTTCCAGGGACTTTGCGGCTTTCCAGCCTTTATAAGGTATGTGTGAATAGGTACTTGAAGTTACTGAAGAGACTTGACGCTGTCAACACTCGCTATCATGTAGGAGGAAGACGCATGGACACACTGACTTGGAAGCCAGGAAGATGTGGACGTTGAATGGGAGACCCTCTATTACTTCACCAATCTGACAGCAGGCACTAATACAGAAGATGTCCTGCTGAGACTTTGAAGACACGTATTAGTCCTTATGGCTGACTGGATACAGGTTAGGGGGTTGAAGATGGAGTCTGAAAGGATTACTGAGGTGACGAAGGGAGGTTAGATGTGACTCTGGCAATGCCAGACTACCAGCTGTCACTGACAAGACCGCACAGCCCTTCTGGGTAGAAGGTGAGCGGGGCTAGCTTTCCCCTGGCCAATCACTAGAGTGTGATAGGTTGCAGGGGAGGAGCACTGATCAAGCTCAACACTTGTATAATTAGAGATTAATACATAACATATTGAATAAATATATGACAGAAAACATTATCTCCATATAAGAGTGAGGAAAAAGCAGCAAATACATAGGTCCTAATAGCAACAATACATCTCCAGACGCCTGACAATAAACACCTTTCTGGGCCATTACACTTACACCTGCCGTTCCTGAGCAGGCCCTGCACTGCTGGTAGCCCGATCCCGCAGCTGAAACACTTTTAAGAGACTGTCCTGGCGCTTGCTGGTCTTTTTGGGGCGCCCTGGAACCTTTTTGGCAACAATGGAACCTCTCTCCTTGAAGATTATGCGATTGTTGACTGAGGTGCAATACTCTTCCCTGTTAGGCTATTTTTGTGCAGTGCAATGATGACTTCATGTGTTTCTTTAGAGATAACCATGGTTAACAGAAGAGAAACAATGATGCCAAGCACCAGCCTCCTTTTAAAGTGTCCAGTGGTGTCATTCTTACCTAATCATGACAGATTGATCTCCAGCCCTGTCCTTACCAACACCCACACCTGTGTTAATGGAGCAATCACTGAAACGATGTTATCTGGTCCTTTTAAGGCAGGGCTGCAGTGATGTTGAAATGTGTTTTGGGGAATAAAGTTCATTTTCTAGGCAAATATTGACTTTGCAAGTAATTGCTGTTAAGCTAATCACTCTTTATAACATTTTGGAGTATATGCAAATTGCCATTTTAAAAACTGAAGCAGTAGACTTTCTAAAAATTTATATTTGTATCATTCTCAAAAATTTTGACCATGACTGTGTGGCCGTTCTGATGGTCGTACATTGCATGGACTTCAATAGTTGTTTGGACTGCAGGCACACCCAAATGTTCATCAATCCAAATAAAATGGAATGATGTTCCTGCGGCCGATATGGTAATATTTGCTGCAAGAACATGTCAAACAGCAGCCGTTGTGTGAACATAGCCTAATAAGTCCTTTATTTATATAACTCCAACTTATTCTGCAACACTTTACATAGCTGTCATCACCTAAATCGGCTCCTGTTGTTATTAGGACTCACAATCTAACTTCCAGATTCAGCTATCTGTATGTTTTGGGGTGTGGGAGGAAACCGGAGTACATGGGGAGAACACATAAACCTCTTGCAGATGTTGCTAATGACTGAGCCACGTTGCTGCCCATGATCATTGGTAATATATCTCTGTAGTAAGTGGCCATGCTTAGGGGAGCTGAAAAGATGTCACATCTGACACGAAGGAGAACTGAGGAAGGAATGGAACAGTCTGACATGTATGGTAGTTGAGGCATCAATTGTGAAGTCACTAATACTGTATGTGTTGACAAAAGAGACATACTGTACATAAATGCCAAATGGAAACCATGACCATTACTTTAGATATTCCCATGCTCTATGTCACTCTACAGATACACTACTTCCTGCAGGACATACAGCAGCTGATAAGTACTGGAATGCTTAAGATTTTTAAATAAAAGTAACATACAAATCTGTACAACTTTCTGACTTCAGTTAATTTGGAAAGATTTTTTTTTTTCCTTCCGAAGTACCTCTTCAACCCCTTAACAACCGCGGGCGTATATTTACGCCCTGCGGTCGGTAAGCACGTTCAGAGCGGGGCCGCGCTCTGAACCGCGGCGGTCCTGGGTGCTGCTTGTAGCCCGGGACCGCCGGTATTAGCGGGCACGGTCCGATTGCCGTGCCCGCTAATACAGTAATCGGATGCAGCTGTCAAAGTTGACAGCTGCATCCGATTACCGGACGCAGCGTCATCCCTGGTGTCTAGTGGGGAGATCGCTCCTCCGGGATGTTGTCCCGGAGGAGCGATCTCCGTTTCTGAAGCCGGCCGGGGACCGCTCCAAGATGGCGCCGTCCCCGGCTCGGCACTCGTTTACTTCTGGCTGCAGCAGCCGGAAGTAAACGAGTGCCTATCTCATGGATCTCTGCAGTATATCTATGCTGCAGAGATCTCAATGAGAGATCAGTGCACTTATACTAGAAGTCCCCCAGGGGGGAATAACGCTAACCCCAGGGGGGCTTCTAGTATAAGTGTAAAAGTAAAAAAAAAAGTGTTGCTATTAATAAAAAGCCCCCTCCCCTAATAAAAGTCTGAATCACCCCCCTTTTTCCCAGGTTATTAATAAAAGTAAATAAATAAATAAATAAACAAACATGTTTGGTATCACCGTGTGCGTAATCGCCCAAACTATTAATTAATCACATTCCTGATCTCGTACGGTGAACTGCGTAAGAGCTAAAAAATCCCAAAGTGCAAAATTGCGCATTTTTGGTCGCATCAAATCCAGAAAAATGTTAATAAAAAGCGATCAAAAAGTCGTATATGCGCAATCAAGGTACCGATAGAAAGAACACATCATGGCGCAAAAAATGGCACCTGACACAGCCCCATAGACCAAAGGATAAAAGCGCTATAAGCCTGGGAATGGAGCGGTTTTAAGGAACGTATATTTGTAAACAATGGTTTTAATTTTTTACAGGCCATCAGATACAAGAAAAGTTATACATGTTACATATCGTTTTAATCGTAACGACTTGTGGAACATATATAACAAGTCAGTTTTACCCCAGGGCGAACGGTGTAAAAACTCACATCCACTAAAAACACAAAATGTGTTTTTTCTTTTTAAATTTCACCACACATTGAATTTTTTCCTGCTTTTGCAGTGTACTTTATGCAAAAATTCAGCCTGTCATTGCAAAGTACAATTAGTGGCGCAAAAAATAAGGGCTTATTTGGGTTTCTAGGTGAAAAAATGCAACTGCTATGGCCTTTTATGCACAAGGAGGAAAAAACTAAATCGCAAAAATAAAAATTGCCCCGGTCCTTAAAGGGTTAAGGACTTACAGACTAAAAAAAATTCTAGACTCTAAAATGAATCTGTCTCTTTCTGAAGCTTTTGAATTTGTAATATTCATTGTTCAGAAGATTTCTTCGGCAATCTTCAGAAAACAATAGTAGATTTCCTACTGAAAACAGAGCACTGACTATAGACATTATAGACGTTCACCTCTGTTAGATTACAGAAACCGCTCTTCTAATCATTTGATGAGAACAGCTGAAGCGTCATGGAGAACAGACTGTTCTTCCCAGACTGCTCACTTTGCTATACTTCCCATTTAGAGATGATAATCCCAAATATCTTTCAATGGTAACTGCTGAGTGATGATTTAAATGTTACCATCTGCTTGTCTTCTGTTCTTCCGAGACACCTTTGTGATTCATGCCTCAGTACCTGTGATGTGCTGTCACAGGGTACAAATGCTACAGTGATCAAAAATAAGAAAATCAGTGAAAATCTCAATGGTGTTTAATTACGCACAGGCTGCATGTACAGATAAATAACGCTCACATCAGCGCCAGGTTTGATCTTTTGGAGTTTTTTTTTTACATTCTGAACCTTAGTAAAAGTTTGTGCCAAATATCATTTGTGCGTTGATGTACAGTAAATAGCAGATTTAGCTGACGGCCGGGAGAGATGCCACTTGCAATAGGCATGTATGGGCAAGCTGGGTAATATTGTTCTAGAGCCATGTCACGATTTTGGTCAATTGTTTTGTCACCAGTGGTGGATTATAATAGATCCGTTTTGGGCGGTAGCCCGGGGCCCTGAGCTCCTGGGGGGCCCATGGCCACCCAAACAGACTTTTATACTTTCAATGGATTCAGTGGATTGTTTCCTGGCTACAGTTCTGATTTGTAATTTGCAAAAAAAAAAAATCTATCTCGTATCTATGAGCACTACGCAAGTGGGGAGGGGTGGGGGGGCAAACTTGGTGAACAGGCTAGGACCTATGGTATATTTAAAGGGGTAGTGCCGCACTAAACTATTATTCACAAAATAACACACTTTACAAAGTTATACAACTTTGTAATGTATGTTATGTATGTTAATGGCCACCCCTTCCCCGTGTTTCCCCCCCCCACACACTCCCGAAGTGTGGTGCATTATACTCACCGCATCTCGTGTCGACCCCCGCCCGCCATCTTGTGACAATGACGTAGTCTTCAGGAGGCTGCTGAGCTGGCGATGAAGCGGCAGAGGGGGGCCGGCATGAGGGACGGATGGAGCGGTTTGCCGGCCTCCTGAAGACTACGTCATTGTCACAAGATGGCGGACGGAGGTCGACACGAGATGCGGTGAGTATAATCCACCACACTTCCGGGTATAGCTTGGGGGGGGGGGGGGAACACTGGGAAGGGGGCCATTCACATACATAACATACATTACAAAGTTGTATAACTTTGTAATGTATGTTTTGTGAATAATTGTTTAGCGCCGCACTACCCCTTTAAATTGCCCCTGTTTGTCACAGAAATGTAAGGTCCCCACAGATGTGCTTTATCCAGGGCCGGTTTCAGCAAAGGGCTTACCCGGGCAAGTGCCGGGGCCTCCAGGGTCCCAGAGAGGGAGGGTGCTCGGTGTTTTGATGTTCAGCCTGCTCACTGTATTGCAGGGTGAGCGGCTGAACATCACCAGATGGAGCAGGACCTGACAGCGTCCTGCAGAGAGAGAGGACCTGAAGGAGGGATGCCACAGTCGGCACAGCTCTAGGAGTCGGGTCGTGACATCACCATTTTATCCAGGAAGTGAGGCCTTGATGCAGTAGTAAGTGCAGGGGAAAAAAGCACTTTATAAGCATTTCCTGTAATAAGTGTATATTGGGGATTTGTATAACTTTTGGGGGGCAATACAATTCTTTAATAAAAATTTTTGCTGGACGACTTCTTTAAGTTGTCTGATTACTCCTTTAAGTTACTGATCCTCCATGTGGATTCCAAAGTTGTTGTTTTTTCTTCTTATATGCTTAGGGCACACTGTTATATAACTTGTATTAAAAGAATATGAGGAGGTTAGAAGGTTTTACTTCACCACACATAAAAATGTAAGAATTCCAATGAATCGCCACCTTCAATAATTACAAAATACACAATTATAAAGAGTTGAAAAGCGTTAAGCGTGGACGGCTTATTGTGTTTGGACATAAGAATGGAAAGTCAAACAATTTTCCAATTTGAGTTGTGGTTTCACCCAATGATCACGTGGGGTTGAGTGGTTACAGAATGCCTAAGTAATGTATTCATGAAATATTGATTCTGTAAGATTAAAGTATACAGGCCCTTCCAGTATCCGAGCTACAGTAGATTTGTAATCTTAGACGGAGCTGAGAGTAAAGTATTTTTAGGATTATAATTGCAATTCTGTAAAGGACGATGATATAAAGTCAAATGGTTTGGAACATTCCCATATGCTAGGGTAATATTTTCAGTGATCCTCTGACTTGCCAGATTTCAGGGTCAGAGCTTTTGAGTATTGTTTCTCCCCCCCTCCCCCCCCCCCCCCCCCAAAAAAAAATGGTCCATATGTTTCTGAACATTTTTATCAGATACAAATAACAAATGTGCAGTAAAGTAATACCTGAAACTCATAACGTGTTGAAAACCCCCACTGTAATACTACGTTTTCTGTGTTATTTTGTTTGGCCAACTTATTTTAGCATTTTAATTTATTCATGTGTTTTCCATGAGTTTATTGGCAGCATGCAAAAGAGGGATAGTCATTATGTGGAGCTTGTGTATGTACTGGGATATTGTGAGATAAGGAATGCATGTCAACACAACTGAATTCACTTAAACTTGGTAATGGAAACAAAAACCTTGAAAAAAAAAAAGCTGTTCCGAAAACCAATCCTTAAATACCCTTTTAGAGAAATCGCCTTTTAGCCAGATCACAGAGCTAATACAGTATATCTTTCTCTTTCTTCGGAATACATAGCACACATCTACATAGCATAACTGGCCCATCCATTTCGATAATTTATAAAATATATGTAATCCTTACTCTTCACCTCTGGAGGTGATGTGTGGGGAAAAATGAGCAAATGATACTGTACCATTGCTCCCAGTATATTACACTGTGCTCATGCACAAGGTAGAACACTGTTTAAAGGGGAACTCCGGATAAGAAAAACTTGTTTTCTATTAAAAGTATATTAAAAGTTATATAGATGTGTCTATACAATGTATTACTGTATCTGTACAGTCCTGCCACACTGGTAGCTGATAGAAATCCAGGAAGTGAAAATAAAAAGGCCCCTGTGCCCATTCACATTGTCTCCTGCTCCTGCTGCTATCTCCCCCTAGGAGACAAATCTTACATGCCTCTATTTTACATTGTGTGTGTTTGCTGATGATGCATGCAGGGGGCAGGGGGTGATGTCACAGGAGGCTTGGCTGGATCCCCCAATCCCCTAAGTGATTCACCATCTCTAAATGGCCAGAAACAGCTGCTGCACTAATTTTACTGATTGTAATGGGTGGGGGCTGTGATGATCACATGAGGGAAAGCATTGCATTCTGGGAAATGCCAAACCAGGAGGAACAGAAACACAAAACAGAGCAACCCCCCCCCCCCCCCAACAAATGGATTTTTTGGTTGTTTCAAAACTGGGATTATGACGGCATCTACTCCCTACTGCCACTTGCTTCTTTCTACCTCTGATGATGGTTAATCCATGTAGGAAAAGCCTGTTCAGCCCAGTCATTGGCTGAGTGACCATTTATTGCATGAACAAAACATTATTGGAAGAAGAAAAATTTACAGTAGTTTGAGCAAGGATTAAAATGCTGTGTTCAAGTGCTTGACTAACAAACGCCATTAAAATAAATGGCAGACTCCATGTGCCCCCTGTTTGGTGGAATCGTAGGGTGCCTAGTTTACATTTTTGCGTTCTAATTTTTGTAGATTTCCTCCCTTGAAGGGAATGTGTACAATAAATATACAAAATTAGAACAAAAAAATTGCAATATGTTTCTGCATGACACATTAGAACTGTTGGCATACTGCCTGAGTTATAATGTGTCTTGCAGAAAAATCTAAGATGCTGTGTAGCTGCTGTAGGAAAAACAATAAATCAGGTATATTTACCTGTCTGTGCTTCTCCCAATGCTTTCCACTGCCACCTCCAGTCAGTGCCAGTCCGCTCAGTCAATCGCGGCGCTGTTTCCACCACAGCCATTGATTGGCTGAGTTGGCTGTCACCGAGAGGGGGACTGGAGTTAGAGGGCATTGGGAGAAGCGCAGACAGGTAGGTATGGCTGTTTTATTATATTTTACTGTGAAGGTACCCTTAAACAGTTTTGGAGCTCCCGACATCATAATGAATAATGTTGCCAGAAACTATGAAATGGCTTACATATTCACACTACAATACTGACACTGTGTCCGTACAGTAGTTCAGTTGTTTTAAAAGAACCCGATTAAGCACCTTGATGCTTGAATAAACACTATGCTCAACGGAGCATTGAGCTCAACTATAGTGGACAGCAATGGGGGCCAGCAGATATCGAAACAGCAACTCTAGGGGATCGGAGCAGGTTGGTATGTCTTCTTTTTCATTTCTGATGCTCCCCCACTACATTATGAAGTAGCAACAATGAATAAGTAAGGGAACATTGATATCTTTTAATTAGGAGGACAAAGGCAAACACAAATGGCACACATAGGATATCATTAAAACCCAGTAATAAAAGAAAGAATAGGTGATGCTTACCTGATACTACGGGCATCCAATATAGTTTTTAATCAATGTAGAGGGCTGCCTGATGTCAGATCTGAGAGTGCAATCCCCAGAGTATAAACTGTATTTAAAAAGTTTGACCCTGTTGCAACATGGCTGATCAGCTGTAAAAAGAAGCAGTTTTGTAGAAATAAAAAAGAGTGCGTAGCTACCATAGAGGCAGGGTAGTCAGCTGCTATTGGGCCTGTGGGGGAGCGGGGCCTGGGGATGCACAAGAAAGATAAGAGCCATCCTGTGTCCTTCTACTTAGCCCCTTATGTACTGCAGTGTGTAAGTGACCCAGTGTTCACTTACATGTTGCAACATAAAAAAGGGTTAATTAGCAGAAGACAAAGAGATTTCTGCTTCACTGCATTGATAATCCCTGACCTCTTTTCTCTGGAGCTCCTGCAGTGGTCAGGGGTTATCAGTGCATGAGCAGTGAAGCAGAGAGCTACTTGTCTTCCTTTTAACTCTTTTTTTTTTTTTTTTGTGTTGCAACATGGAAGACAACATTGGGTCACTTACACACTGCAGTACATAAGGGGTTAAGTAGAAGGTAGTCTGCTTTTGCACCTATGTATATAACCATAATGGCTCCTAATTAGAGATGAGCGAGCATGCTCGTCTGAGCTTGGTACTCGTTCGAGTGTTAGGGTACTCGATGGTGCTCGTTACTCGGACGAGCATCTTGCGATACTCGAGACAATGGCATCTTCCTCTTCCTGCATGTTTGGCGGCTTTTTTTCAGTCAATCGTAATGCAGGAAGTCTTTGGGAGCTCGTAACATCACCTGGGAACCCTACATGCAGCGATTGGCTGGACAGATCAGATGACTCTGCCATATAAAAATCTGGGCCGGCGGTGCTTGCGTCAGATGCAGGCTGAAAGAGATTAGGGAGAGAGCTGCAGTCTGTCAGGGAGAGTGTTAGGCAGGGAATTAGTGTGCGGTTAGGAAGGAATCCGACACGAAGAACCCAACAAACCTTCTAAGGGTTTAAAATTCTAAAAATCTTTTTTTTTTTCTTTTGCTACACTAGGCTGCTGGCTTGGACTTGTAGTGCAGCTGTCAGTAGTCAATTAGTCCTGTTGCTGACATTCTCTTGGCTGGCTTGGATCTGTAGTTCAGCTATACCTATCCTCACTGTGCGATTATCCAGCCCCAGAGGCGTCCACCCATGCTGCCCCTGCTGTTTCCTGTCCATTTCCGTGATGTTTTCATCATTTTATAAGGTTTCCAGGTTTTCCCACAACCTTCCCTATGCAGAGCTTTGGTCCCCTGCAAAAATGCTTGAGTTTCCCTTTGAATTTAATGGGGTTTGTTACTTAAAATGAGCACCCAAGCATCGGGAAATATTCGTCTCGAGTATCGAGTACCTGAGCATTATAGTACTTGCTCATCTCTACTCCTAATGGGTCTTTACAGTTAAATACAGTGAACTGACAGAGCAAGTAGCCATTTGTTTTTTGCTCTGCCAGTCACTTTTGTAGCCGCAGGCAGGATTCTGCCTCTGGTCACTAGAGATTATATACACTCACCGGCCACTTTATTAGGTACACCATGCTAGTAACGGGTTGGACCCCCTTTTGCCTTCAGAACTGCCTCAGTTCTTCGTGGCATAGATTCAACAAGGTGCTGGAAGCATTCCTCAGAGATTTTGGTCCATATTGACATGATGGCATCACACAGTTGCCGCAGATTTGTCGGCTGCACATCCATGATACAAATCTCCCGTTCCACCACATCCCAAAGATGCTCTATTGGATTGAGATCTGGTGACTGTGGAGGCCATTTGAGTACAGTGAACTCATTGTCATGTTCAAGAAACCAGTCTGAGATGATTCTAGCTTTATGACATGGCGCATTATCCTGCTGAAAGTAGCCATCAGATGTTGGGTACATTGTGGTCATAAAGGGATGGACATGGTCAGCAACAATACTCAGGTAGGCTGTGGCGTTGCAACGATGCTCAATTGGTACCAAGGGGCC
Source organism: Dendropsophus ebraccatus (assembly GCF_027789765.1). Taxonomy (NCBI): domain Eukaryota; kingdom Metazoa; phylum Chordata; class Amphibia; order Anura; family Hylidae; genus Dendropsophus; species Dendropsophus ebraccatus. The sequence goes on from NC_091468.1 coordinate 53,097,587, forward strand.
CAAAGAGTGCCAAGAAAATATTCCCCACACCATGACACCACCACCACCAGCCTGAACCGTTGATACAAGGCAGGATGGATCCATGCTTTCATGTTGTTGACGCCAAATTCTGACCCTACCATCGGAATGTCGCAGCAGAAATCGAGACTCCTCAGACCAGGCAACGTTTTTCCAATCTTCTACTGTCCAATTTCGATGAGCTTGTGCAAATTGTAGCCTCAGTTTCCTGTTCTTAGCTGAAAGGAGTGGCACCCGGTGTGGACTTCTGCTGCTGTAGCCCATCTGCCTCAAAGTTGGCCGTACTGTGCGTTCAGAGATGCTCTTCTGCCTACCTTGGTTGTAACGGTTGGCTATTTGAGTCACTGTTGCCTTTCTATCAGCTCGAACCAGTCTGCCCATTCTCCTCTGACCTCTGGCATCAACAAGGCATTTCCGCCCACAGAACTGCCGCTCACTGGATGTTTTTTCTTTTTCGGACCATTCTCTGTAAACCCTAGAGATGGTTGTGCGTGAAAATCCCAGTAGATCAGCAGTTTCTGAAATACTCAGACCAGCCCTTCTGGCACCAACAACCATGCCACGTTCAAAGGCACTCAAATCAATTTTCTTCCCCATACTGATGCTCGGTTTGAACTGCAGGAGATTGTCTTGACCATGTTTACATGCCTAAATGCACTGAGTTGCCGCCATGTGATTGGCTGATTAGAAATTAAGTGGTAACGTGCAGTTGGACAGGTGTACCTAATAAAGTGGCCGGTGAGTGTATGTGTGTATATATATATATATATATATATATATATATATATATATATATATATATAGTGCGTTGGGAGGCCCACACTGTTTCTTTTTGCTATGGGGCCCCACAGGGCAGTTTCTAGGTCATTTTGGCAACAGGGCGGATCTTGATAAAAGCGCAGTTTAGTCCTGGGGAAGGAAGGGGGGCTTTTATCAAGATTCGGGTTATTAGAAAGAAGCAGTGTGTGTATTGCGGCATAGATCAGTGTTGCACCCCTGCCAAATAATGTTCCACTGAATATAAAATCATTATACAGTGACTCACAGGTGATGTCTTCTTTGATCTGACAGGTCCCTTTTCCTCTCCATCCGGCCCCGGCCTCCATGACGGTTTCTTGCAGCTACAATTCATCTCTTTAGGACCTGCCAGACAGACATCTCAGGATCCGCACATATCCAGGAACTTCCTTTCCCTTTTCCCACTTATAAGGTCCCAAACTGTATGCTGGGAAAGCTGGTGACCTCCATTATACACTGACATACAGGATGCTGGGAGAGCTGGGTGACCTCTATTATACACTGACATACAGGATACTGGGAAAGCTGTGTGACCTCCATTACACTGACATACAGGATACTGGGAAAGCTGTGTGACCTCCATTACACTGACATACAGGATACTGGCAGAGCTGGGTGACCTCCATTACACTGACATACAGGATACTGGCAAAGCTGGGTGACCTCCATTACACTGACATACAGGATACTGGGAAAGCTGTGTGACCTCTATTACACTCACATACAGGATGCTAGGAAAGCTGTGTGACCTCCATTACACTGACATACAGGATGCTAGAAAAGCTGTGTGACCTCCATTACACTGACATACAGGATACTGGGAGAGCTGTGTGACCTCTATTACACTGACATACAGGATACTGGGAGAGCTGGGTGACCTCCATTACACTGACATACAGGATGCTGGCAAAGCTGGGTGACCTCCATTATACACTGACATACAGGATGCTAGGAAAGCTGTGTGACCTCCATTACACTGACATACAGGATACTGGGAAAGCTGGGTGACCTCCATTACACACTGACATACAGGATACTGGGAAAGCTGGGTGACCTCCATTACACTGACATACAGAATACTGGGAAAGATGGGTGACCTCCAATACACTGCCATACAGGATGCTGGGAGAGCTGGATGACATGTAAACTTTGGCGTGGGGCGGGGCTTATCACGGGGGCGGGGCTTATCGCGGGGGGGGGCGGCATTATCGGGACATATCGGGGCTCCCTTTGTGCAGGATTCCCCCACCAGATACTCACCTCTGTCCCTGCAGCCTCCAGCTCCTCTTCTTGGTGAGTCCGTCCTCTTCTGGCTTCCGGTGCAGGCAGCCACCTGTTATACAGAGGCCGTCTGCACAGGAAGCCTCTGTGTCTCTGCCCCGGCTGCTGTTTCCTTTAGCTGTGCGTGCTGTACGCACAGCTAAAGGTCTCTCTGGCCAGGGGATCTGGAATTTAGATTCTAGATCCTCGGGCCAGTCCTAATGATGTGGGGGCTGTGGGCCGGGTACTGTCGTGTGCCGCAGGGCGCCCCCTAGCTGTGGGCGCCCCGTGCAGTGGCCCGGCTCGCCCGCCCCTAGAAACGGCCCTGGGGCCCCATGAATCCCGGCTATGCCCCTGAGTGATGAGTAAATGTAAGCCATTGTTTTGTCTTCTGCTAGTAAGTCCTATTTACAGGAATAGCATCCAATACAGCTACCATAATGGGTTGTCACTTAGCTGTACCAAGCTCTAGATTAACAAAAGCGTAATATATTATTCAGAGCTCCAGAAATACTATGGAAAAATAAAAAAATTTATATATATATATACATATATATATATATGAGAGAGAGAGAAAAAAAGCTGGGGAAAAAAAAGGAAAATTTATTTATATATATATATATATATATATATATATATATATATATATATATATATATATATATTAGAGCATTTTCATATTCTTTGATCTAACAATGCAATACACAGTGTCTTACAAGACTGATCAACTCTATCCTGCTGCCAGCATATCACTGCAGCTTGCCGTCCGACACTCTTTACACACAAGCAGATGGCCATGCGGTTTTCTTTACTGCTCATTGTAAGATAAGCAATTGTCCCTTATTCTGCTCTCGCTGAGATTAAAGAGACCCCAGACTGGACAGTATCATCTGAAACTCTATGAAAAGCTCTTAAATGGGAAGTAATTTTTCCCAATCTTACTGAAAGCAACTGGCATCATTTTACACAGAAAGAAATAATATGCCGGTTGTAATTTAAGGGCGCACAGCTAGAATTGGGACTATTATCTCCCAAAGTATAAAACATATTGAATAGTTTCAGAACTCAGTGGTTTGTGTTAATAATTGAGAATGTTAAATTCACTTTCGGTTCTGACTTGTCCTTATCCAACTGTTACGCATTTCGGTGCCTTAATGAAATATATTGGCAATGAAAACACATTTCTTGGTCCACAGGGCTATTTGTGATTTGGTTTACAAGTGCTTTCTACTGTAACATGTAATAATGCTAATATATATTATAAGAAGTTCTGGACTGTATCTTGTCGTCTTGTAGAAAATTAATTTATTTTAAAACTGTTTTTAAGTTAAAGATTCTTGTTCTTGGTGTATCAGGGATTTGACAGTCATGTCTTAAAGGCACTTAAAGGGAGTCTATCAGCAGATTAAAGCTGTTGAAATGATGGTCAACATCAAATCCCGATTGGTTCCCTAATCCCCAAGTGTAGGCTCCTTTTAGACTGATTTTAGTTCTTTCACCACTTGAGTATTTGGGCAAGCCGAACATTAAAGTGCATGCAGTGATAGTGTGGTGGTCTGATTCTGTTGTTGTGAGCTCAGCCAGTGATGTTATTTGTCATGATGCCAGTGCTAGTTCAGATGTGATGTTGGTACCTGCTTTGTATATGGCCGGTCCACATCCCCAAATGGTTGGTAACCTTCCGGGTTTGTTGTGGGTCCCTTGGGCTCCTGTCACAGCAACCTGGAGTGGCAACTGCCCCACCCAGGATGTCGGTACTGCTACCCACAGAAGAGAGGGTAAATAACCCAAGATGTGCGGTGGTGTGTGTATAGGTGGGAACAGAGGTAGACAGAGTCTAGTGTGTTTGATATAAAAATATAACAGTTTACTGTAGAACTTTGGCAAGATAACAGTACACACTCTGTAGACAGTAATACTCTTGACACAGACTTGAGTGCTGACTTAGTGCTTGAGGTAGGTGCTTGGAAAGAGTAGAAGTAGTTGTATTGCTTTGTAGAGATAGACAGAGGAGGAGAGGAGTTTGCCAGAAGAGCCCTTGCCCAATGTAGACCTTGTACTCTACCGGAACTATAGTGGAGATATCTCAGTAGTGAAGTGATACTCATACTCTTTAGACAATGTCTGACCGTCTTTTGCCCCCTGGTATTGCAAAACCCGTCCCAGGTGGGTAGCACCAGCCTCAGACGTCGGTTATCTGGGTGTAGCTAGGTGCCCGAGATTTCCCAGTTACCTGCACTGTGCAGTAGGATACGTAGACCTTCTTTATACCTTACAATGTATTCTGATTCCAACCGATCTATTAAAGTTAACAAAATCTTTAAAAAAAATTGAGAAATTTATAATAATTTATTATAATTAAGAGGAAGTTGTATTAGATTATTATAGACTTTACATCAAAGAATATAAAAATTTTAGTATACTTAAAATTTGGAAATGATCAGAAATACTTCAAATTTCTTGGAGTAACGACCTTGCTTCTCAATACGTATTCTATTCTTCATAATACATTTAATCAAGAAAATAAACGTATTACAACTTCTCTGGCTTTCCAAGCCTCCAAATATCAATAAATCCCAACTCAGTCATAAATTTTGCAAAAGGTGTCCTCCCTCCCGAGGATTGTAAATCATTTGGTCCGCATCTATCTAACGTCTAGCGTTACATATATATTGCAACCAATACTCAAATTACTCCCTCCGCATAACCCTGTACACAAATATATTGACCTTCATCATCTTATTGCAAATGAGAGATAATACAAATAAGTTTGGAGTCAATCAGAATATTTACTTCCCCGAATTGGGATGTTGTGTATTCAACAATTGTTAGCTTTCGACTCCTCATTTCCTTAAATTCCCAACACAACAATCCTGCATGCTATTCCTGACTCAATGGAGTTGTCTGGGAAAATTTATTTTAAGGATAAAATGTGCTCAGACAGCTGTGCAACATTAAAGAAAAAAAACAAACAACTTGTATTACCTTCTTTGCACCCCCAATGGTTTAATGGATTCCCACGCGTTGATTGGGGTGGCAATAAGAAGCATTGCTTGCTCAGCTTATCAGCGATCATATCCTTGTTCCACCTCAGCCACTGATTGCCTGAGTGGGCAATATCTCATGCTGACCCTGATCCCAAAAGTGCTATGCATCGGGATCGGTGCTCCATGACATTGCCATCTGAAGGTTGAGACATTGCTGCAACTGCTGAGTGGCCTAGTGGGTAATGTAATCTAATGCAGACTCTGATCCTGTTTGTACTATGCATGCTCTTTAACACAGAATTGTCCAGGGCTCAGAAGACTGCTAAAGGCTGGCGCTCATTTCCAGAGATTCCATGTCTTAAAAGTAAACCCTCCAAGATGTGGCGGGCGAGGTTGCAATTTCAATCACCCACCCCCTTCACATCTCAGAAGGCTTTTGAGTTGTGGAATCACTGGACAAGCACCAGAAAGCTTCAGCAGTCTTCTACTCCCCAGACAACCCCTTTAATCCCTTACCCATGCTACTGTCCTCTTTTTCTTTAATCACAATTACTTTGTAACTTTGTTGGGTACAACCAGGGCCGATTCTGGGTTTTCTGATGTCTGAGGCAAAACCTGAAATTACCACCCCCCAAACCACAACCACGTGCCCACATCACCTCATCAACCTGCCACCCCCACTCCGCATGCCCACATTGCCCCATCAATATTGTTCTGTGTGAGATTCGTTTGTATGCGATTCGCCAGTATTTGGGAGTTTGTGCGAAAATTCGCTAAACAAATTTCCTTGTGATTCGGTCATCTTTTGTAGGGATCACTTGTAGTGATGCCTGAAACATAAACAAAACCTGCAAAGTGTTTGCAGTCCAGACTTCACTCTAAGTTTGTGTCCAGTCATCATTTGCCATGGGGTCAATGAAGTCAGTGGTGTGTAGCAGACAGCATAATTTATAGCCACTCCATAAAATCTGCCGCCCTTTAAAGCTGCCGCCTTGAGCAATAAACTCATTTTGCCTTATGGTATAAGTGGCTCTGAGTACAACCTTAAGCACTGTATTCCTGCACTTTTTGTCCCTTCTTGACTCATATGAACCGGCATCTTTTTTTGTCCTGTATAAGTAGTCCGTGAAGAGAGAATTTTTGAATCCCTTACACATAAGCTAAGGAAATGATCAATTGCTTTACTAAGGGAAAAAAATGTTTGCCCAAATTAAACAGGATATGTTCCTGGTGACTCTTCATAAAGAAAAAAAATTATTCTCAGTGAATGACTTTGAGAGTCTGAACCTTCCCCTCCCTCTCGCTGTCCTAGACATCTTAAGTCTATTATTAAAACTCTTACTGCAAAAAATTACACAGAATTTAAGTTCTCATATATTTTTTAAAAATAACAGTCACAACCTGGTCTTCACCTCCGGAGATCCAGTTTTTCGTCTCTTTTACTCTATCGTTTCTAGATCTTAATCTACTGTAAATACAATTTTCTTTGTTATCTTCTGAAATCGCTATATTTTACAGAAATAAGTGTATCTCTGCCACTATCGCCTATCTGGAGCAGCTTCTAGCCACAGTATAGTTTATTTTGAGAAGAGCAATAGAGCAAATTGTATTTAAGAAGATGTAGTTATGGTTAAAGCACAGGTCAGAAATTTGAGTTACGGTGTGTCCGCTCTTAAACTACTGCTCCTCTTTTTCCTTCTCTTTTATAGCATTTTTACTCACTTCACAAGACGCACGGTAGTATATAACCCACCAATGGGATATTCCAGGTCAGACACCTGCTGCTGATATTATTTTTGCCCTTTAAGCTTCATCACTACAGCCGAGGTCATAGCTTAGCTTTGTGCCTGGGGATAGGAATAGATTTATGGGAATGTGGTACTAGGTTGAAAACAAAAGATCATCAATAATTTCTTACTTGCTGGATGTCTGCACAATTTAATATAGCTTAAGAGAGCGGTCTGACATATCTCATTTGAAAGCCAGTACATTTTTCTTATGGAGAGTTTCAGGTCTATTTTATAGACATGGGTAAAATGGCAAGAGGTGTGTTTTTTAAAAACCCCATCTTGTTTTTGTATCATGTAAATATTGTATCCATCGGAAAATACCTTTTTCTTTCCAAAGTTTTTGGTGCCATCGCAATAATGGTATGTCTTTACACAGTAAAGGATGGCACAAAAGACAGAGATCAACCTTTTATGTATTATATGTATTTCATTTCCAGTCAAAGTGACCATGAAAGAGAACTTTTCATCACTTATATGCTGCCTAAAACCACGAGTCAGGGGGCAGTTCCCTGTTAGGATAAAAGGATAATCTATAAATCAAGGCTATCCAATGTCCATTCAATCCAGCTGTTGCAAAATTACAATTCCCATCATGCATGTGGGCCATAGGTTACCCTTTCTTCTTCCAAGGATCCAACTGCTGTTACCACCGATAATAAACTGAAAGAAACAGGAATCAATGAATAAACAGGAAGGAAACTTTTTTTTTCTTTTGTGCATAGGGTAGCCTTCCATCAGTGTTCAGTGATAATGAATCATTTCCAAAAAGCAGCTAATTTACAGAAGGTTTATTACTTTTTTAGTGCCTGAAAGAAAAAGGATACCTCAAACTAAATTGTCCCCTATCCACAGAGGGTCCAATCTCCAGATCGGCCCCCAGCTCAGAATAAATAGAGCCAATTTAAGTGTCAAAGCCCTTTAAGTAACCATTATTAAGTAATTGAAAAAAATGAAATCAGGAAGTGGAGCCTTGATGCAGTAGTAAGTGCAGGGAAAATAACACTTTATGTGCATTTCCTGTAATAAGTGTATATTGGTTATTTGTATAACTTTGGGGAGGGGGGCAATACAATACTTTAATAAAAATTTTCACCGGACTTCTCCTTTAAGATAAACTCCACTGAAACAAGAAGTTTCTGGGGTTCTAAGAACGAAGAATTGACTGCCCCAGGGACGAGACTTGACCTTAACATCTTTAAATGTTGAACTTTTAAAATATAAACTTTTGAGATGTCTACAAGAAACATGGAAAACATCCTCACAAATTTGTTTGTAAATGTAAAAGGAAATCTAAAATAAAAAAAAAGAAAAGGGAACTAAACAATGTTCTAGCCGTTTTACTTTTTACTTTTGATAAAGGTACTGTAGCCTTTCTGCTTTATCCTATGTACTACTAGTTTTAATGCTAAAATAAGTCATTTTGAAAGATGCAAGTATTAGGCTAAAGTACCAGGTATACCACATACAGGATATCCAGTCTTCTGTACACCCTTCAGATCAAAAAAAGTATATGACTGTGGCTCAAGAGGGAGGAGAACCCTTCACTACTGAATGATCCTCTCTCTTGATCTAAAAAGTCATACTGAGCTAATCTTCCATCCGAGATTTAATGATCAACATTTGTGTATTTATTAATTTAGTCTTTCTAATCTATCACCAGGACAAGTAAAGTAGGGAGATTGTGGGGGTTAAAGGATAAGTGCCATGAAAAACTTTTTCCCAGTAATTAAAGCACATTACAAAGTTATATAACTCTGTAATATGCTTCAATCACCTATCTGCCTCCCTTCCCTGTCTTTTCCCCCCTCCACCCCCACCAGGAAATGTCCTAACTCACACAGACCTCACTACTGTCGTCACCGTCACCAGGCAGCTCCTTCTTGTGAGAATGAGTCATCAGCAGGAGGGCTGGTCTAGGTCCTGTTACAGCAGCCCCCCCTCTCCAGTCCAAGTGATGATTTGCAGTTGTTCAGCCAATGGGAGCTGAGCAAGCTGAGTCACCTGACATGGCTGAGAGAAGAGCTTGGTGATGGTGACGACAGTAATGAGGTCTGTGTGAGTTAGGACACTTCCTGGTGGGAGGTGGAGGGGGGGAAAGACAGGGAAGGGAGGCAGATAGGTGATTGAAGCATATTACAGAGTTATATAACTTTGTAATGTGCTTCAATTACTGTGAAAAAGTTTTTCATGGCACTTGTCCTTTAATGGAGAAATCACTGTTCTTGCTTTAAAGTGGTATCATAGTAGATCCGGGGGGCAATGAAAAATTTGAATTTCTTTACAGATTGTTGCCAAACATGTTAGTCCCTATTCATAATTGGGCTTCCAATCTAATTTCCCCAAATCACACACCCTAGTATGTATTGTACAGCAACATGTTTCTTTAGTGTGGAAGAAAATCCAAAGGAAAGCCACACAAACATGAAGAAAACATACAAAAAAAAGCAAAAAACAATTAACCCAGGACCCAAGTACTACAAGCCAACAATGCTAACTACTGAGCCAGTGTGGTTAATAGTTGCTTTAATGGAAAAACTCTCATAGGCTATCTTCAAATGATGTTTTTCTTTTTTTTCCCCAAATGTTGTCCATTTTGAGTTCCAAATTACGTCATTTCGCATTGTTGGAGCCCGTCATTACAATATTGATGTTGATACAATATTCTTGTTCAGGCCCTATTGTATGTGTTTTTGTTTTTTTAAGGTCCTTTTGAATTTAATAGTAAAGATGGTAAAAGGACTGTGACAACAAAAAAAAAGATGTGTGTGAAGAACTAAAAATAACGTCCATTGTGTGAAGAAAAAAAAAACCTTTCAATGAATATTTGTCTTGAACATTAATTTGACGTTCGTGTAAACAACACCATTATTTAATACACTGTGTGCATTGGGCAGCCATCATTCCATTGACATCAATGCATTCCATTGACTACAATTCTTTCCAGCTCTTCTCTTTGGAGAGAGAAGCATCTGGTACTTTGATTTTTCCCCAGCCACATTCTTTTAGAGTATGTGCACACTAAAGGCCCTATTCCACGGAATGATTATCGTTCGTATTCTGCCGATATCGTCCGCTACGGATGATAATCGTCCCGTGGAATAGAGTGCAACGATCAGCCGACATAGTTCATGTCGGCTGATCGTTGCTGTCACTTGTTTTTCAACGTGTTGAAAAACAAGCGACTGATATAGCAGCGATCTGCTGCCGTCACTCCGTTGAATAGGAGCGTCGGCAGCAGATGCTGCTATATCCTATGGGCTGCCCGGACGATCTAGCGATCCCCCGGGCAGCCCCCCCGCAGCTCCCCGCCCACTGCAGCCGCGCTGAATAGCGGCGGCGGGGAACGAGGAGCAAATGAGCGCTGAGAGCGCTCGTTTGCTCCTCTGACGACCAGTGAAATAGGGGCATAAGGAATCCAGGCCAATCACCTGCCACGGATTCCGCAGCTTTACCCCGCTCGTGGCCGCGTGCATCTCCGCCTATTCTATGCACAAGCAGATTCCATGTGTGTGGATACCTTAACAGCTTTTTTCTTGGTGCACCTAACAGACCAGTGCTAGGCGTGTTGTATCCAGTGTCGTACTAGGGTAGCTGGGGCCCAACAGGGAGTTTGATTCTTGGGGCCCACCCTACATACACCAGATATACTGAGCACCAAACCTTTCACATTACTATAGCAACTTTGCACAGAACTGTGTATGTGATCAACTAGCATCAGCTCACTGTTAGTAACTGGTCAGTAACTCGATGCAAACAGCATAGCGTGCCACTTAAGTTTTTTAAACAAGAAGTCTCATTTAACTAATGCTGCGTTTACACGTAACGATTATCGTGCGAATATGCACGATAACGATCGAATTCGAACGATAATCGTACGTGTAAACGCAGCGAACGATCAAATGACGAGCGAGAAATCGTTCACTTTGATCTTTAAACATGTTCTCAAATCGTTGTTGATCGTTCCGTGTGAACAGTCGTTTGCCGATTTAACCAATGTGTGAGATAGGCTTAAGCGATCGCAAAACAAATTTTCTGTACGATATATCGTACCGTCTAAATGCTGATTGTTATGAAAAAAATCGTTACTCCGCCATCGTTAATCGTACGATCGGCCCAATTATCGTTTTGTGTAAGCGCAGCATAACTGGGGAATTATATGTTGTCCTGGAGCTGCTAAACGGGGATGCAGACCTCCTGCTGAGAGGCCCACCAATGGGAAGGACCCACCGGGGGATTTCCCTGCTCCCCTGTGGGCCAGTCCAAGCCTAGTTGTGTCCAATATAATCTTTAGCTATAGCCTCTCATGATTTCTGTACTATCTGTATTATATTAAGTAGCAATACAGTCTTCTCAATCTTAGACATAAAGTATTTGTCACATTACGGAAGGAAATAAGAAAAAAAGTCACCAAGAAAATGAAACTTTAAATTTATTGTTTCACACATTGAATTATTCAGATGCACCTTATGCAATGCATCATAATATATAGTGTGACAGTGCACCGTACATCATCCCCCCATAACTTTCCAGACATCTTCATTTAGATCAGCAATTCTGGAATCCTCCTATCTTTGTCTGACTTTTCCAATTAATATTTAAGTAATTTGTATTCCCTTGCTTTAATTGAAACAGGAATGAAAGAGATGGATGTTATTTGAAATTCTGCATACTTGTATTTGATAATGATTACAAATGTAAGACTTTCTATTGGAGAATAAAACATCACAGTAGAGCCAGGGAAGCCTCCTGGTGCTTCAAATACAGACTGTGATCTTATTGAAGAACTTTTCAATATTCAATTGTGTAAAGAATGTTCTTCTCAAGTTCCGCACTGTACTCGCTGGTGTTTAATTTCTGCTCTAATTATTGGATGCTATTTACACAGTTGCACAAAGTATTCATGAGGAAAGGTCAAAATGCTTTCGCCCTAGATTTTAATCAATCTTCTTACCCGTACTCTGAGCTTGCATCCATGGATCGGAGGACGAAATGTTTCTCTGACGTTCTTTTTCATTATCAATTATTGAAATGTATCACAAAAATGTGTTAGCTATTAATAAAACGTTTCCGTAATCTTAAACCCACCACCTAGTAGAAAGGAATTGAGAGGGTAGGGAAGAAAAAGGGGGGAGAGGGGGATTCTATACTAATACTCATCCAGTAAAGTTAGACCTTCAGATTCCATTTTGACCACATTTCTTCTTGCACTTTTATTGCACTGACTCAGATTAACGAGAATTGTCTAAGACTAAGTCTAAGAATGGGCCAGATTCAGCTCCAGGACACAGTCTGTTTAAATTTGCTATATTCTAGTCGAAGGGCCTTATTACAGTGAACGATTATCGTTAGAGATGAGCGAATAGCTCATCTAAACTTAGTGAAGTCCTTTGTTTGATCAGCGTTCCACTCACTGAGCCGACTGCTTTTCAGTGCTTCTCCACTCCCTGCCGTTCCCCTCTGGGTGCTGAGAAGTTTCCCAGGATTGGATCCAGGTTTTCCCGATATCCTCGAAGGAGCTGCAGGACACGGAGCAACGCTGAAAGGCAGTCTGCTCGATGAGCGGAGTGCTGATCAAGCAATGCGATTAACTCCTCTCTAGTTATCAGCCCTATTTGGAAGATTACCAACCATTCAGGCTGATAATCGTTCACTGTAATAGAACATGTTGAAAGGCAATGTTTATTTGACATGCACAAAATCGAACAATTGTGGTCTTTTAACTTGTTTGAAGGATCTGTGATGGTCTTACACACGTCGCCCTGTGTAAAAGAAGCAGTGACAGCAGGCCGATGCTGACTTAAGTGTACCCCTCCTGCTGCTCCCTGCTAGCTGTAATAGCACATTGCAGTGAGAGGGAAACGAGTTCTGAGCTAACACGTTGGCACTAGCTTCCATGATGAATCAGGCTCTGTAATACAGCCCTAGGTTTAGAACAACTATTAATTGGCTTAAACCGTGCGAGGATCTTGCACAAGAATTGTAAATTGGGAACTTTAAAATTTTCCGTACACAATGATCCACATTTTTCAGTGTCCCTCCAGTGCCCTGTGTCCCTCAGTGTCCCTTCACTGCCCTGTGTCCCTCAGTGTCCCCCTGCCATCATCCTCTCCAGCAGCTACAGCCCGCACAGCTCTGGGAGTTGGGTCGTGACATCACCATGTTATCCAGGAAGTGACATCACCATGTTATCCAGGAAGTGACATCACCATGTTATCCAGGAAGTGACATCACCCTGTTATCCAGGAAGTAAAGCCTTTAATGCAGTAGTAAATGTAGGGAAAAAAGCACTTTATAAGCATTTCCCGTAATAAGTGTATATTGGTGATTTGTATAACTTTTAAGGGGAAATAAAATACTTGAATAAAAATTTTCGCCAGACTTCTCCTTTAATCAATATAGGCCAGTTTCTCATCCCTAGGGTCCTTTTAGATTCATCAATCTTTGGATTTGGCCACAAATGAGCGCCAATCACAAAGATAGGCACTCATTTGCAGGGCCCTCAGACGGCACAACTAATCATGCAGCTATTCAAGTTCATTGCTATGGGCCATTCATTGCTATGGGCTATTCAAATTCTTCATAAAATGTATACAGGGTGAAATTCTTGCAGAACCAATTATGACATACGTGTCTATAGCAAAATCATTGCTAGCCCTGTCCTTTAGTCCTGCACTTAATGCTACCAAATATTTTATTAGTTTGGCCAGGCCAGCTATCTGGCCAAAACATACTTCTATTAGGTCCCTCACCGTATGCAAATTTTCTTCATGTAGGCATCGGGGGATGGTCTTTGTCTCCCAAGTAGTCACAGCTGGTTGGCGGTAATGACACCTCCCTGCAAGTGATTTACAGTGTTTTCAGATACGGGCTGGCCTCTCCGTGACGCAGGAGGCAACTATGATGTGAATCACACCCAGAGAGGCTTGATAACAACGGATTACAGCCCACCAGCTGTGACTACTTGGAAGACAAAGACCGCCCTGATGCCTAGATAAATCAAATTTGCATACTATGCGGGACCTAATAAAAGTATGTTTTTGCCAGATAGCTGGCCAAGGCAAACTGATGAAATATCTGTTAGGATTGAGAGTAGAGGAAGCTGTATTACTAAGGATTTTCAGCTACATCTAGTATATGTCATGATTGGTTCCTTTTAAATTTAACAGCTGAATTGTCTAGCAATTCCAGTAAAGATTAAGCAAATTAAAATAGGGACATTGTGAGCATGTCTGCAAAACCATTTAAAGGACAACTCCGGCGGGACCCCCCCAAAAAAAAAAAAACACAGACACACACAGACACCATACTCACCATCCCTCTGGTGACGATCGCCACTCCATTCGGCCGCCGTCCGCCTCACCGTCACCTGCGTCCGCCATCCAGCGATGTCTCCTTCTTCCGGGTCCATGAGAGAGAAAAGGCTGCCAGCGCGCTTGCGCACCGGCAGCCTTTTCATTGGCTGGAGCGCATCACATGGCTTCCAGCAAGCTCAGCCAATCAGGGCTGAGCAAGCTGGAAGCCATGTGATGCGCTCCAGCCAATGAAAAGGCTGCTGGTGCGCATGTGCACCAGCAGCCTTTTCTCTCCCATTCACTCTCAATGAAGACGCCGAGGAGGAAGAAGACCCGGACCGCCCCCAGCTCTGACATCACCCGACACCAGAGAAGAGGACCGTGACGACCGTAATAGGTAATGTATATATTCTTTAACTTCCGGGGTGGGGGGTCGGGGGTCGGAAAGTGGGGGAAGGGGGCCAGACCGGGTATTTAACCACATTACAAAGTTATATAACTTTGTAATGTGTGTTAAATAAGCCAAAAAAATTTTTCGCCGGAGTTGTCCTTTAAGTAAAACTAAAAAAGAAACACCCTAGTTGAGGTGATATGAGAAACATCCTCCGCATCCTTAAAGGCATCTATCAAACTGACAAAGTTAAAGGAGGAGTCCGTGATTTTAAAAAAAAATTCGGCAGCTGGCAGGGGGGAATTTATTTAGAAACTTACCTCTCCTCATGGTGAGCGGTGGAACTGGCCTCTGGACCCCTGCTGTGCTCCGGGATCTCCGGTACTAACATGTCAAGACCAGTCAGTGACTGGGATTGGCCCCCCGTTCCAGTCGCTGTTTGGCTGAGCGGCCAGGCCATCTACCAGGACAGGCCTTTTCCTTAGAGTCGAATAGTAGAAAAGACCTGACACTCACCAAACTAAGCTGATGCTTGGTCGAAACACGTCCTTATGTACCTGATGTCACCTGCACTTCAATAAAATAGCAGAACTTATTTGGTGAGCACCGGATCTTCTTCACTATTTGTCTGGTTGTTACAATCTCGAGCCCCACCGATCCACGGAAGTGCCGTCTTCCTCACACCTTTTCCTTAGATTTGTAATGTCATCACAACTCAAGGGAAAATGCCTTCTGGCGGGGAGCCCGAGGCCAACCCCACCACTTATCGTGGGCACGGGGACAGGTAAGTTCGTAACCTGCTCCTGCTGATTGCTGAATTTTAAGAATCACCGGACTTCTCCTTTAAATAGTGTTTTGTACTGACTATTTGAGAATGAAGAATATGCTGTCTGATAGTTGAGTAAATTATTCATGTCTCATTACTATGATTGATTTCCATAAACACAATATACATCTTCTATACAACTGTTTTTATAGCATTTTGATATATTTTCTTGCTATTGCCTTTGGTAAAGTTATTATTAATAAAAAAAAAAGCATAGTAATTAATCGTACATCATAACTCAGGGAAAGTTGCAAATGTGTAAAAGTTTGCCATCCCATCTTATTATCTATTCTGTGAACAAAGTGGTTTTCCTGCTGCTTATTACTTGTGAAGCAATCAATGTTGTTTAATGCTCAATCTAGTGAAGTTTTCTATTGTCGTCGCATTATTCCATTTGTATTCTTCTTTTTAGCAGATTGATCATGTGAGCCGAGTCCAATTTTACTTTATTTAATTGAAGAAAAATTTCTGGTGTGCAAAGCTTAATAAGATTCAGCTCTTCCATTCTTGCGTGTGCTTCACTTGATTTGTATCCTCAAGACTTCTTCGTAAGGACCCCTACAGAATTTACTAAGAAATCTACATCTCCTACTGATTATAAACTGTCTTCCTGAGAAATAACAAAAACTATTTTCCGTATCAAGTAATTGCCAGTAATTTCCATTCCTGGTGAATGCACTTAGCATTTTTTTCTAATGCTTGAAACATACAACTATATAACAAATCCACAAGTCAATGTGGTAAACCATTATATCATCTGGGCGTTCTGTCCTGCTGGTGCGACCCTGTGAGAAAAACGCCAAATGTATTTCCATTCCCTAGCACTGGTAAAATGCCAGGGTAGAACCTCTAGTGTCCCCTCCCTATAAAATCATACAGTAAATATATCAAGTCTTTGTTAACAAATTTGAATTGGTGCTGACATATAACTGACTGATTATGACATAAAAGTATTTACTTGCCTTACTACATTGCCAAGTGTCCTCCGACCTTCCCTGGTCTGTACAACTGCAGTTCTGCCTTCTGTTCCTTTCTGGTCCGGACTCTGCACTGACAGGCTGCTCCGTCAATCACTAGTCGAGGCAGGACCGCACCCAGTGATTGGCTGAGCGGCCTGTCAGTGCATAGACCTGAACAGAAGGCAGAACGGCAGCTACAAAGACCGGAGAAGACACAAGGGCACCAAGAAATGTGATGAGGTAAGTAATACTTATTATTTTACACTAAAGGAAAGGGCTGCACAGACATTGCTAACGATGTTCGTACTGTTCTTGTGGCCTGATAGTTGGCCTATGTAATTACTCAGTAAACGAGCGCCAATCTGCTAGATCTGTACTCATTTACACTTAACGGCCGTGTAATAAGACCCCTAAGTGATTTTGAGTTGTTAATTCCTGCCAGGGGATCTAGACTTCCCATAGGCACTTCCCAGGTATGAGCTGCATCCATTAATAATGAGTGATAGGAAGCTGAACAGAAAAGAAAACAGCCGTAACAGGAGGAAGTCATAGGTGGAGTAAGGGTCTTGTCAGGTTTCCTTTGGTCAGAAATGGTAGACAGACAGAGGCGAGGTCAGGACAGGTTTCCTTCGGTCAGCACTAGTAGACAACCAGAGTTAAGAGCAGGTGACATTTGATCAAATATGGTATACAGGCAGAATTTAGTACATCAAAGCAGTGCAGCAGTGGTAGATAGGGCATAGCAAGTGGTGTTTGGTAAGCAATGGTAGACAGACAGGTCAGGTTATGTTTGGTTATTAATGGTAGAAAGGCAGAGTGCAGGGAATATAGGTTTTGGTTATTAATAGTAGACAGGCAAACGTCAGGGCACATGAGCTCTGATTCGTAATGATACATAGGCAGAGGGCAGGTTATATTTTGACAGCAATTTTAAACCGGCAGAGGTCGGGGAATGTGGCATTTGGCCAACGGTAGTATACAGGCAGAAGGCGGTGCAGATGGTGCTTGGTCAACTATGGTGGATAGGCAAAGACCTGGGCAAGTGGCAGTCAGGTCAACATAGTCAAATTAGCAATGATTAAGAGGGATATAACTCTTAAGCAGAAGCTAAAAAAACTTAATTGTATAGTGTTAGATAACTAACTAATTTGGCACTAGAGGCCCTTTAAGTAAGTTTGTGCATGTGTTTGTGAAAGCCGACACAGGAATTCAATGTGGGGGAGCAGCGGTGGCCAGGAAGCAGATACTAGTCTGCATAGAAGGTAAGTGTAGGGATCATGTAAGAGGAATAAGGCTTTGAGGATCATCACTGCTTGTTCATTTTGATGATTAGTGATGGTCACAAGACATGGGTCCCTCCTGATGACAGCTTCTGACATGTCCCTATAGTTAGCCTCTATTTATAAGCACAGTAGCGATGAATGTCAGAGGCTTCCAGCTTTGTAGAAATTGAAGTGCTTTGGAGAATACGGCACCCCTTCCATTTAGGAATCAGCAGAAGCCTGAGTTTATAGACACCTACCAATTGCACCTTCAGAGCTGTGAATGCGGCATGTCAAAAGTTGTTTTTGAGGTAGATTTTTAAAATTATTGTAAAATTATATGACAGTACTTGATGAATAACTGGTCTGTGATGCTCTCAAAGCTTTACAATACAATCAGGGATTTCTTTCTGTGTCATGTGTAATTATAAGAGCCTTCAGCTTGGTGAAATGAAAATTGTTTGCAAAAATCTATTCTTACGGAGTGTAGCAATTTGTCTTCAAAGAAGAAATAAATGTATAACTAAATATCATCCAAAAATCTATTATGAGAGCATACATTAAAAATGAGTCCCATTTAGGAACCCATCTCGAGAATATGCTGTTCTCTTATTACACCCGTGTAAGGTGTTAGGCTAAATCCAATATGCCGAATGCTTTAGAGACCTCATTCGCCTGCACATGTTCGAAGGACCAAGACCACTTCTCAGGATTTTGTGGATCAAGAACTTATTAAACCATGGTTCTTTTATATTTCATGTTCAAAACATTTAACAGTGTGGAATATTTGGGGGGGATTCTGAAAAGTTGAGGAAAGTAGAAGCAGAGCAACTGCTATATGTAATGTATTAAAGAAATGATTGATTTACTTGAGATGGATGTAAGTGCAATATAGAGCCCCTGGAAAAAATAAAAATCAAAAATCTTGGGTGTGGATCTCAAAGCCAAAGGGCCCTTCCAGAGGAAAACTCTTAAAGGGAATCGGTCACTGGGTTTATGTTACCTTAAAGGAGCACAGCATAAACTAGTGAACAGATCGGTGTTTTTTTACATCATTCTGTTCAGCAGTTCTCCTAATATTTAGGGGAATAGGATTCTTGCCACACCCCTCCCCCCGCCCTCCAGCTGCTGATTGAAAGTTGACTGCCTTTACACAACATGGATAGATAACTGCCAATCAGCAGCTGGTGGGAGGAATTTTCTGCTTCTCATGAATATCCAGGACTACTGGGCTCATGCACATAATGGAGAGGACTACTTATTGTCTGTTATTCAGGAGGATATCTCCGAATCATGTAAGTGATACATCATTCTGTTCCGCTTCTCTGTCACTATTTTATACTACCCTGAGATAACAGTCTTTAAAGAATGTCTGCGAGTGTTACACTCTCCCCAATCAGTGCCTCCCTCACCATCAAATCACCCAACCCCCATTACTGTTGATGTGCCTCAGGGCTCTATCCTAAGGCCTCTACTCTTCCCCCATCTAAACATTTGGCCTTAAGCAGATCATAGAATTCCATGGCTTCAAATACTACCTCTATACTGATGACACTTAAATCTATCTGGTCTGGATGTCATCTCTCTGCTATCCTGGACCTCAGAGTATCTATAGGCTGTATCTTCTTTCTTCTTCTCCCGCTTTCTAAAACTCAACATGGACAAAACCGAATTCATAATCCTTCCCCCATCTCGCTCCACTACATCATCTGATCTATCAATCACAGTCAAAGGCTGTAATTTATCTCCTGTCCGCTGGCTTCGGGTCACCTTTGATCACCTGCTCTTCCATGCAAACCATATATCTAGACCCTTACCATCTCCTGCCACCTCCACCTCAAAAACACTTTCAGAATCTGCTGGTACATGCCCTCATCATCTATTGCTTGGAATACTGCAACATCCTCCTCTCAGACCTTTCATCTAAAACCCTTCCTCCCCTCCAATCCATCCCCAATTCTTCTGCCTGATCAATCCAGCTCTCCCCGCACTCCTCTCCCTTTCCTCCCTGCCAATCCTCTCATTGGTAACACATTGCTCAACGAATTGTTCAATTGTTATCCATGCCATACAAGGCCATCCCTAATCTTCCCCCGCCATGCATCTATGACTTGATCTCCCGATACCACCCCTCATACCATCTCCGATCCTCATAAGACCTCAATCTGTGCTCTTTTCTAGTCCGCTCCTCACACAACCATCCCCAGGACACCTCTCGAGATTCCCCCATACTCTGGAACTCCAACACGTCTTTCTCTCACCCACCTTTACAACCTTTAACTGCCACCCTGTACTGTATACTGTTCATGTTGTCCATTAGTTCAAACGCTTTGCTAAATTCGAAGTGAAAAATAAATTCATAGCGGAGTTGTTTTATTTTTATTAAGTCCTAATACTGTATTTATGTATGCTTATCATGTATGCTTATTTGCTTCCCTGTATAAATGCTATTTTTGATGGAAATATGCTCTAATGTATTCAGACCATTCAGTGAAGTTTTTGTACATACCTGCGGTAAAGCATTTTTTTCGTTCGTCATTATCAGCAGTGACTAAAAACATATCCATTAATGGGGTCAGATCTAAATGGTTGCGGAGATAAACCAGACAGCTGCTTTGTCTAATGTGGACTAAAATCAGAGGTCAAAACCAGGAAAATGCATTATCAGGAGGTTCACTTAGAGACATATTGCTATGCTTTCTATGTAAAACACAACTGGTCTATTTGAATTAATGTCTTGTAATAAAAATTAAGGCTTCGGGGAAGCTGTCAGATTTTTCATACAGGTTATGTTTTAATAGTAAATGTTGAGTACTTTCGATGTAATATACATTTTTATATGCATTGCTTTAAATATTTTGTAATATTATTTAATTAAAATATATGGATAATTTTTTATTAGTATACTCTTATTTTACATTGAGTGGCAGCAGTAGAGGGCAACATAGGGGATTTCTGCTGCCACTAATGATTATTTTGGGAACTGCAGGACTGCCCAAGCCCTGGGCTCTGCTCCCCTGTTCCAGCACTGCTGCCAACATAGAAATAGTGATGCAGAGGGCCCCCTCTCCCATTCTGTGTAGTGTTTATTCCTATGCATTAGAATATACAGTACCCTATGGGGGCAGCTGGCTGTCCATAGCTCTGTGTCCACTGCAGCCCCTGCAGAGTAAGCAGTAGTTATTATAAATGCTTGCTAATGGCTCTATTACAACACAAGCACATATCATTCAAGGACACCAGATACGATGGTACTGCTGTACAGTGCTCCTGTTTTGTTGTGGGGCAATTTGTAACAATGGCCATGATTTATACAAAACATACGTAGTATTGGAATGAATAGAATCCCGGCCGGAGCGTATACACATAACATATGCTTTGGCCGGTATTTTATCCGACTGCACGAAAAACAGACATGTCAGTTTTCTGCAGCCGCTACTCATCGAATAGCGTCCGCACAAAACATGTCAGTTCACACAATGGAGCACTCGGCTTCAGCCGCACCCTCCATTGTGTGTAGCCGTGAATTGGGATTACGGCTGTGTCACAGAAGGGCTAGTGGAGCCGTGATTTGGGACCCTGTGGGGTCACAGAGCGGCCAATGTGCGATATGGAGAGAGGAGCGGCTGCACATCCTACCTATTGCTGATACTAATGCCACTAGGCTATTTTTAAGAACCAACGACAGGATGTTGGTGTATAATTTAATCAAACCATATTGCCCCGTGTACCACGTGTGGGTCCCCTGGTTCACACGGGTCCCTACGCTAACTCCACACTGTGTCGGTCAGTGACCGCCAACCTGCAAAGCGTGCACATGCAGGGAAAGGAGGCCATGGAATGGCCCTGCAATCCCAATGTCACAGGACCAAACCCAAAATGCCCCCCCAAAACCCAGCCGGCACCACCGGCTGGGAAGATTGCACCCAAACAACACAAGTGTGAATATGGTATTGCACTCACCACCACTGCTGCAGACAGAATGGGAAAGATGTAAGGTACTGACATGTGAGCACAGGTATATCCTGCCAATTTGGGTCATGTGGGTCTTATGAAAGGGAGTGCCAGCTCAGAAAAGAGAGAACTATAAGATACGACGAGAACGGCCAATGTTATACGTAGTGTAAACCTGGCCTCAGTAAGTATTCACCTTAGGGAGGGAAAGGTAAAGAGAGGCCTAGATGTCCCTTAATTTCAGGCTGCTTTATGCAGCCTTAGGCTATGTTCACTCAACATTTTTTTTCGTCCGTTTTGTGGTCATTTTTTTGGATGGGCGTTACTTTGGTGACAAAATGCGGCCGTTTTCTCAAAATGAGTCATTTGCATAGAATGGTTGCATTTTTTTATGCTTAAATGACAGCCGTCCAAAAAACAGCCATGTGACGGGCAAAAAAAGATTATTTGTCAACATTATACATAGTGCACCAAAGAAACCACATACTGCCAATGCAGTTAGACTATCACTTTATAATACTTTTCTTATGTGGGACATGGATCTTTGAATGGCTATAGGCATCAGAACCCTGGTAATGCTTGGGTTATAGCAGGGATGGGGGACCTTTCGGACCTCCAGCTGTTGCCAAACTACAAAGAAAACTATAGTTTTGGAGGGCTGAAGGTTCCCTGTCCCCGCTACAGCCCCGGCAGTACTGATATTTTATTTTCTCTCTTTTGAAATGTGACATATAATAATATTTTTGTCCTAGACTTAAAGTGCAGCACTATTTGTCAGGGGGACTGACCCGATCAACATTTCTTTTCTTTACTCTGGCACAAAGTTTCAAGAGCTTGGAAAACGACAACAATTATTTTTATTGGCCTTGTGGCCATTTTGTTGTGCTTTATAGATAAAAAAGTTAAATTTCCCTTGGGAGCCATTTCTAATGCAATAAAGTTAAACATGGTTTCAAGGAGCAAAATAAAATAAAAAGGAGAAGAAAAAAAAAAAACTGAAGCATATTAACTACAGAAGGCTCGTAGCCCTTTGATGTGCCACTGATCATGTAACTTTTGATATTTGGGCATAATTTCATCAGAGCAGCACAAATTACTCATTAGTATTTCCTAATTAACGGTGCTAATAGCACGCCATACTCCAGACGGTACGGAGCATTCATTACGCGGGGAAGACACAGTACATTCCAGACACACATCGCTGCCAGTTTATTAAATAGAAAAGTGTCAAATTTGACTTCGAGTTTCTTTTCCCAAAAATAATTGTCATGCTCTCTTTACTCTGTCTCTCAGTGTCTATGACCCTGAGAATCCAAATAAGTTGTTGGATAATAAGAGCGCTTTGGTGTCTCGGCGCTGTAATACATTTCTTTCTATTAGCAGTGACAACCTATTGGAAGTTATGAAATGTTATGGTCACACTTATATGGAAAGAAAAGTTGCCTTAATGCATCATATTGACATCTCCAGTCTTCACAATGTCATCTGTTACATATCGTAAAGCACTTTTTTTTTCTCACCCCATTGTCAGCATGAGAGATGAGACTAACAAGACTCAGGGCTTTTTATTCGTTCGTGACCAGTGGCAAGTTTAGTCCCTCGGTATAGAACAGACAGATAAATTGAGACCTTAAAGGAATTTAAGGACTCCGAAAACAGAAGAGAATTTTTTAAAAATACAGAATATTCAAATAATAAAAAAAAAAATTGTGCATTTTTTTTATTTGTCTTTTGTTGCAGATCTTGATAACATTTACATAAGTTATAAAAAAAAATAGTATATTCGTTCTTTTACAGTTATTGGGAAATTATAATTTTATTATTCCACTGCACTGGTTTTCTTTAGAAACCCACCATTGCTTTATATGGGCCTTGGGTATTAGGCCTTATTCTCACGTTCCATGTTTCACGGACGACAAGGATGTGTAAGGTCTGAAGTGAAATCCCCACCCCCACCCCTTTTCCGCATGGCAGCATCTTCAATATGATGCTGGGAACAGGGAAACTGTATGTATATGACCCGTGCATTATTTACTAAAGGGGTTCTTGAGTTTTGATGAGCCTAAAGGGTATATGCACTCTAAGGAAAACAAATGAAGGACTTGCAGTCCTCGATGATTCCACATCTCGTCCCCGTGCGCTCCCAATTTGCACTTCGCCTGTGCCATAAACTTCATTCCATGGTCAGATTCCGCCGTCCAGCACACCTAACAAACTTTTGGGTTTTTCCGAAACATGGGCCTAGCACTTCCTAGGAAAGCATCCAATTTTTTTCACCCAGCGGTAAATGCAGAGGCCGAGGTTTTCCAAATGATCTCCAACCTTCAATTATTGGTTTATTATTCTTAACTTCTTTTTGGATCAAGTTCTCATCGACGGTAATGTTTGGTTATTTGTTAGTTGAAATGTTAGTTACGTTATGTTACGGTTTCCATACTGATATCGGAGCTGATTTATGTTCCCAGCAGTATATGGATGGGTTTTTGTCCATTTTCACATTTCACATTTTCACATTTACTAAAGGTGTACAAGATGGGTGTGTCCTCTAAAACCGCCACAACCATCAGATGTACTTAGCAAACCCATAAACCAGCCATTTCTAGTGTGGCGGGATGGTCGAGTTTTAGTATTGTCCTATGAAAAAAATAATAATAAATTGCTAAGGGCATGCACTAATTACTGAATTTAACACTAAAAAACCTGACACAACTGACAGCATAATAGCTTTGTATTATTACTTTGTATTATTTACGCATTGTAAGTAAATTAGCCCCATTGTCTTTTTGTTCTACTATTAAAGCCGCCTACCACTTGCTATGACCCTTCATGTTACAAAGCTGCAACATCCACACCAGTTACAGTACTTTGATCCTGTATAGAATTGTTTGCTCTATACTGTTCTAAGTGTTGTTGATGAGCCATCACAGTACAAGTATGCTTTCAATTCTAAGTACTTATCCATTTGTGTTGTCCATCCTGTATAGGACATTGTGCTTTTTTTCTGTAGTTTTTCTTTGTAGAGAATTCGTACAGGCTTTGTGCTTGATGAACCTAGACTGTTTTTTTTTTCTTTCTTGTAGGCAGCTACTCATAAAGATACTCATCACAAACATCACAAGATACTTTCTGACTGATCTGGCACTGAGCTAAAATGCAACATCTGTACTCCAATTATTTTTACTGTTCTGGTGACAAAGGACATTGGGGCTGAAAGGCAGCTGGTGCATGAATGGTCATGAGGGAGGCCTCCTGTCACTCACACCATTAGTTAGTATGAGTTGAAACGAGCAAACAAAGACAGATGGGAAGACCATGGTTTTATTATCGGTTTCCGAGCACTAACCAGCGCCGCTGAGAGCCAAAAAGTCACAAATGGTCAATTTTTATCTGACGTATAAAATGTATTATAGATAATATCTGTTGTGACCTTCCAGTTATTTTATAATACTGACTACAAGCCTTGACTTACGAAGGAAAAATGTCTATTCCAATGGGTAAGAAAAGCCTCAAGGTCTGCTTTGGGCTCTCTTAATTTGAAGTTAAAAGCCATACAGCCCAAGGGCAAGCCTAGAGTGCTCCAGTTCTTATAAGCCGTGGCTTTCTTTAATGCTTCTACATACAGGTAATGTAGAACATGTAGTGGTATTGACTGTTTAACCCCTTCCCGACACAGCAATTTTTGTTGACCCTTTTTTTTTTTTTTTTTGTATAATCCTGGCATCCAAAGACCATAGCTTTGTTTTAGTATACATGGCTTGTATTAGGTAGCACAAGATCTGTTATTTAATGGTAGCATGTTGGTTTTCAGAATGTTAATACATAGGAATCAAAGTGTGATATATCATGGCATACAACCAAAAGATCCTGCATCCAGTATCTAAATGTAGGAGGACAACGGTTTTGGCCAGATTTGATACAAGTCAATTTCCTTCTTAGGGTGAGTTCACACTACGTATAAATTCATTAAGCAACGACCGTAGTTGCAGGTTTGCAATCAAGGACGTTATTTAATGAATTTACCTATTCCATTCATTACTATGGAATCCCGGTCGGAGTGTATACACTCCGGCTGGGATTCCTTGCGGCAGCACCGAAAACTGACATGTCAGTTTTGTGCGGCCGCTATTCATTGAATAGCTGCCGCACAAGACTGACAGAGCAGGCAATGTAAAGTTTGGCTCCAGCCGTACTTTACAGTGTTGACTATGGTTGATTGGAATGCGAGTACACGCGAATGCGCCCACATCCCAATTAAAAAGAAATAAAGTTCATCCGGCCGGTACTGCAGTACCTGCCGGCATGAACTTCACTTACACCAGCCGTTCTGTGACACAGCCCTGTCACAGAACAGCCAGTGCCATCCATAGTGTGAACCCGGCCTTCAGTTAGAAAGGATAGTCACTGGTGACACTATGGTCAATACTGGCAATAGGGACAATACTGCTGGCACTGGAAGAATGTATCTAATTTAGCATGGATATGAACAACCATCAAGTCTACAAATAAAGACTTTCAGTGACCCT
Organism: Dendropsophus ebraccatus; assembly: GCF_027789765.1. NCBI lineage: Eukaryota > Metazoa > Chordata > Amphibia > Anura > Hylidae > Dendropsophus > Dendropsophus ebraccatus. The sequence goes on from NC_091468.1 coordinate 53,123,647, forward strand.
GCTATACTCCTACTGTAATTTACTAATCTAGACTGTTATGTATGGCAACACTTATACTAAAATGCCATCATCTTCTGTCTTTCAGTGTTTTTGGTGGCGTGTGGTCCATGCCTGGTTTCTGTTGTGTTTGGCTTTATGTAATCTCTTTGTCCAGGGGTGTCAAACTCGTGGCCCTTCAGCTGTTGCGCGGCTACAATTCTCATCATGCCAGGACAGTCATGATGGGACAGGCACAATTAAAACTCGAACTAATAGCATCAGATGGCAATTATATAGAATTGTACTTGCTCTGCTGCTATGTGCTCTCTATAGCTGTCCATTCTGTCTCTGTGGGATTTTAGCATTTGGTTTTAGAAGTTTTTCCACTATATTATCCACTGTGTTATCAGAAAATTTTGTGTTGTTGCCTGTGGTGTCCTATTAAGTTTTAATTGTTTGGCCGTTATCTGAGTCATCCTGCAAGACGACAACTCCTGTCAATCACTATCATCTAATGGTGACAATTGTTTTGCTTCTAACATTGATACATGCTTGTATGAATTTCTTGAGTGACTGATTGGTCCCACTATTCTACCCTGCTATAAGTCCTGGGGGGTTTTGAGTACTGGAAGGATTCAGGAAGGTCGAAGTTAAGTCTCTTTCTATAGTCTAGCAACCATACATTGATAATAAAAACTAGAGTGCTAGATTAAGATGTGGACATCAATGTTAAAGGAGAAGTCCAGTGGATGACAAAATCCGGCAGACGGCAGGGGGGAAACTGATTGGGGGAAATTGATTACAAGTACTAACTTACCTTTCTCCATGCCCAGTGGTACCCGCCGCGGTACCCCTGTTGGAAGGCATTTTCCCCAAGTTCTGATGATGTCACGGCTCGGGAAAAAAGGCCTGTCCCAGCTAATGCACTGGCCGCTCAGCCAATCAGTGATTAAAGCAGCGTCCCACTCCAGTCACTGACTGGCTGAGTGGCCTGTCCATCAGCAGGGTCATGACTTGGCGGCTCTGGAGATTCCCATTGGTCCCATGATCATCCCTGCCTCTCACCGCGGGTACGGTGAGAGTACTTTAGAGTATTTTTTCCTCTGCCGGACTTCTCATTTAATATAATATGAAAGAATATTTTTTACTCAAGGGCTTATAGACCGTAGATATAGCCCTGCAGTAGAATCCATGGCGAGGAGTCTATTCTAGGTTGCTCTCATTCCTATTTTAATTGATGGTGAGAATCTGCACAGAAATGTGAGCACCAAGACCTCATGATGTAGGTGGTTAATGTCATGATGTCAAGCAGCACCTAGACAGGGCCTCATTGTTCTCTGGAGCTATGCATTATTTATATCACTATTTAGATTTGTTCTAAATGAACTCAATTGATTCACGATTAATTTTTAGCTGCCTATCACATTTGTTCGGGCAATTAATATACAAGACTGATAAAATATTTAAATGTTATTATAATAAAATAAAGATGGAATAGCTATTAAAATAGATACGATAATAATAAGTGCTACCTGCTGCTCATCACATCACACGGATGGTAGCCTATTTTCTTTGTCGCTTCTCATCCTTTATTCTTCATATTAACTTCATCAGTGCTGTGCTGTGAGCGTGGGTGTCCTACTAGTAAGGTGGAAGCGTCCAAAAAAAAAAAAACTGCAAATCAATGATAAATGGAACATAAACATATCAATAGACAGATCTATCTGGACCTTGTAAATGTCTTGATGCTCATATATCTCCTTGGATATCATGACTTCTCCAATATTTTTTTTTTTATTCTTTTCTGTTTTCCAGTGAAGCAATTATTATTATTATGATGGTTTTATTTCAGCTATGTGTTCTTTTTGTTGTATTTAATATTCAAGCTTTACCCATGCTCATATATATATATATATATATATATAGTCATCCCCATGGCATTGCTTTCCGGCCCTGTATCTGTCTATACAGGGTCAAGGTTTTATGACTTCTCGCTGCGTTACATGTCTGGAGGCTATGGAACATGGCTAGTTTTTATTTTTATAAATGGCAGCATGTTGTAGCCTCTAGCCCCACGGTAAACAGATATGAACTTGATTACTTTTATAGCAGTGGTATTAAGCGTGACCTCTGACTTGCAGAGGTCATGGAAAGTGAGCCGTACATGTTTTGGTACCACTAGCTATATACTTTTATAACAACATACAATCTGAGAGGGTGACAGGTAATTACTTTCACTGGAAGCAGTTTTTAATCTTTACAGATCTTTGGATGCTACTTTAAAAAAAAGTTTGGTGTAGAAGATAATAAATCTTACCTACAGTGTATTAGCTGAGAGTGCTAACGCATTCCGCATCTATTGAAGTGGCTGCCATCATCATTTCTATGGTACTGTATATAGGATTTAGAAAGGTCTGCTCATTGTTACTAACTTACTAATGTTGTTCCATCAGGAAATTGACAGTTTTTACCAGTTTTTTTTTTTTCCATGACGATTTCTTGTTTCACCATATTTACTGTGGTGAAACAAGAAACCAACAAAAACCTGCTATAATTGACAGATTTATTAAATAAACCGTCATTTTTTGACAGGTTTTCCATTCTAAAAATTGGTCACTTCTAGTGTGATGCGAAGGTCGGGTTTTAGTTTTGTCATGCAAAAAAACTGGCAGATTTACTAAGGTCAATAGGAATATTAATGAATCTGTCGGTCTGGGAAAATAAAATCCTGAGGTGTAGGGTTTTTGAAAACCAGACAATCTTAGTAAATGACCCCCATTGGGCTTCATTTAATAACAATGCATCAATTATAAGCCATTGTGCTTAGAAAATCTAAAAGGTTTTTTACAGAATGAAACTAAAAGCCAGCCTTCTCTCCACTCTAAAAGTAGCTGCTTTTTAGAATAGAGAACCTTTCTTAAAAAATTACACCTTCCCCCTGCACCAAGAGCTGGGGAGCCAAAATCTCAGTAGCACATTTGTCACAGTCATAGAGTCATGTCAAAAGTTTTGATCGGTCCGTACCAATTGGGAGATAGAGCGGGGAGCTGCAGCACGTCCTCTCCACACTCTGAATTAAAAAAAGTCAGACTTGCGGAGCCCAAAACTCAGAAGCGGGAGAGGACATGCTGCAGCTGCGCTCCTCTCATCGCTCTATCTCTCAAATGGTATTAGTCTGAGCACTCAGACCAAGACCGATCAAAACTTTTGACATGTCTCTATGACATGTCAAAAGTTTTTTTATAACGACAGGTCCACTTTAAAAGGTATGGACTTAAAATGAAATCACACTTACACTGACATACACTTTCTCCATGAATTCAGTAGAAACTTTAACAGACTTTTTGAGACCTAAATTGACTCCCCCCCCCCCCCCCATGTTTTACGTCTGCGTCTGAACACATCCCAAGATTTACTGACCTCAATGAACTTGCTTTTTTAAAGTTTCAATAATGAAACCATGAAGAACAGTGTTTTTTTGCTTTGATTGCTTCTTACTGGGCTCAATGATATTTATGTATCAGTGAAAAAGTTCCCTACAAAAGCTGCAATCACAAAATTTGGAACATAAAAGTACATTTCCTGAGCTGAAGTGGATAATGGCTGTCTGTCATCAGACTGGTGTCCCAGCGGAGAAAAAAACTTCTTTTTTTACCATTTTTAGTCATTCTAAGATAAATAGAAGGTATTTTTTAGGAGTCATTCATAAAGTAAAACCATCTTCAGTTAAATTTCCAGGGATTTGTATGCCGGTATTTCACAATCTTGCAGTAATTTAGTACTTAAAGTGATTCTGTCACTCCCCTTTACTCTCACTTCCTTTATCGGTTAACAGTGTCAACTAGGCGGGGCTTAACAGTTTCCCATTTCTCAGCTGGGTAGAGGGTCCAACTGCTGTGAAGCCCCGCCTAGGTGACACTGTCCACTGATTAAATAAACTCCTTCAGGACGAGGCTAATTTACATTTTTGTACTTAAATTTTTTTCCTTTCTGTGTTTAAAATGCCAGTGCCTGAATTTTTTCATAAAGTATGCTGTGAAAACAGAAAACAAAGTTTGCTTAGTGAAATTGAAAAAGAAAAAAAACAAAAGAAAGTTGTTATTATTGGGGATTTATCCTATAGTAAAGCTGACATGTTATGTATGTCCCTCAAGTCAGTACGATTACAATGATATGTAATTTATATAACTTTTATTTTATTTCATAGCTTTAGAAAATAAAACCTTAAAAAAAGTGTTTAAAATTGCTCTATTACCATCATTATAACACTTTTATCCTTTATGGGGCAATGTAAAGTGTCATTTTTTTGTGCCATTATCTGCTCTTTCTAGGTACCTCGCTTGCGTATATTTGCGACTTTTTGTTCACTTTTTATTACACTTTTTCTGTATTTGATGTGACAAAAAAAAAATCTGCAATTTTTCACTTATGCCATTTACCAACCAAGATCAGAAATGTGATCATTTAATTCTTCGGGCGATTATGCATGTGGGAATACCACATATATCAGTGCAGTATAATTAATACAACAATGATCAATTAGATCAGTGCTGTATTGCTCTAGGTGGCCGCTGCAACCCAGATCTACAAATTGCTGAGCCAGGATCAGCATCGGTGTGGTGATGAGCCCTGCGTGGTAAGAAGGGATCTCCCCTCCGCGATCGCATTGATCGCACCGCACCCGCGAATAGCGGTGGTGCCCGGCCGTGCGACCCCTCTCTGAACACCCCCACCCACAGCAGGACGTACTGGTACGTTCTGGTGTGGGAAGGGGTTAACCATTTTTAGAGCAGAAGGAAGATACATTTTATACAAGTATAAATTGAATGTACAGCATCTAACCTTGTGGATGGTGCCGAGAACAGCACATAGACTAAGGTGGGTGACACTATCACTTTAATTAACAAAGACCATTTAATTGACAGGATTGGAGTAAATACTGCATAAGGGAATGGTGTCTCACAGCACAGCAATCCATCGGCACCTATTTGTGCTGTGAGAGCAATGGCTTGTGGTCAGGTCCGGTGTGGCCGGTTCATAGATCTCCCTCAATTAGCAAAGGCGTCACTTGTCAGTGGAAAGATCAAGCTGTGTAGCTGATCATACAAGGTGGTTGCTGGAGATATGGCTCTATCTGATCAGCTTAAATTTTTAGCTAGGTGGGTAAGAAAGATAAAAGGTAAGATTCCTGTTTAGCATGAGCCTGCAGCTCAATGAACCTAGAAATTAAGACACTTATTAATTTATTTCATCTATAATTAAATAGAAGAAACCGATTCCAGACGTCTTGGTTTTAGTCTTAAAATATTCATTAGAATTAGTATTCTTCTGGATGAAGGAATGATCTTTTTATTTGACTAAGTATAAATTTAATTTAATTATAATATAAAAATGTGCAAAATAATAAGAGATTTTTAATTCTCTTTGATTATCTCAAATTGTTTAAAAAGGAAGTCCTGCAGAAAAAAAAGAGGACAAAAAAAGAGATATTTTTTTTAATTTGTATTTAAAACATTTAAAATAATGTCTGGAACACCAATGGCATATCTACAGGATATACCCTATACTGTAAGTGTCCCTTAGATGTCGATCACCTGTCTACAGATCGAGGGCTCCTTGTCTCCTCTCCGGCCTGGTGGCAGCCATAGGAGGTGGGCAGGAAACAAAAAACTGCAAAATCTGGGTTATACAATTTGCCTAACTACCATTTACTTTAACCATCGCTTTTTAATAGGCACTATCATTATCAATAAATAATGTTAGATCTGCAGGGAAGGTGATAAACTACAACTTTGCAATTTTACTTTTTTTTTTGTCTGCTTTCTATATAAAAAACACTTCTATAAAAATGGCCACTAGGTGTCTCACTTGCTGGAAACTGCAGATGAGGCTCCATCACTAAGGCACTTTGGTCTTTATTAACAACAAGATGTAAAAAATTATGTCAATTGACTGGCCCAGTGAAGATGAATGCTGACTGGCCAACAGCTGTACATGCGCTTGTACAGGCTTAGGTAGGCTGCTACAGCTGAGCAAACTAAACTACAGTGACTGCAAAAAATCTATATACAGTATGTAAAATTGGCATCAGGATTTCACCTCTCAAAAACTGTCTAATATTAATATATAAAAACCGGCTTAGTTGCCCATAGTAACCATAACATATAAGGCCTCATTCACACCTCTGCAATGTGGCCCATATCCACAGACCCCAAACCGTGAACAACACTATGGATCTTCATCTGTAGTTGTCCACAATGCACGGACCTCAGTATAAATAGAAAGTGATCCGTGCCTCGATTGTCCATTTTCTCCTGAGTTAAGATGATGTCATGACTCGGAGGGAGGGGGAATGCCCGACCCAGCTGATTGACAGCCCGCTCAGCCAATCAGTAGCTGGAGCCCGTATCCCACCCCAGTCAATCAGCCAGATTGTGATGTGGGCAGCAGAGGAAATCCCGGCAGGGGTGCCAGGGGTGGTCAGATGATCGATCGCCGGCACGGGGAGAGGTAAGTTAGTACTGTTTGCTGTTTCTCTTGCTCAGCCATTTAAAAAAAAAAAAAAAAAACTGAGGCCAGACTTCTCCTTTAATGGAGCAGCCACACAGAGGAACAAAGAGCCCTAATCTCAATATTGGTGGTAGCTGTACCGATCAGACTTGAGTTTTTAAAATAGAATTAATTAATAAATCTCTATAGCTTTCTGACACAAGATGAGTTTACTTTTTATTTTTAAGAGTATTCCTTTAAGGGCTATTTTGGAAGCAGTAGTACAGTCATAATATTTGGTGGTAGAGTTTTCATAGTAGAAGATATATAGTCAAATAATTAAAAAAATCATGTAGCCTAATGTGTCACATAAGGAAACCAAAAAATACATAATAAACTGGGAAAAAAAGCCTCACTAATGATGAATGGCGTTGGTTTTAATATGTTGATGTTCCATTGATCCCTTTGGATAGAAAGCCATAAATTGAAGGGCAACAAATTGTGTAATTGAAAATAAAAGAGACTGTTCTGCAAATTTCTTTATTTCCCTTCACTTCCCCTTTGTAAATAATTGTGTTTCCAGAGTTATTACCATCCTACTGGCTGCCATTTTATTGCTTAGCCAATAATTGCTTATCCTCACTGCTTTATTACTCACATTAGAAAGCGACAAGGCTCTCAATTATGAGTGGCTAACTCACTTAGCTAGTAATTATAAACACTAGAGTTTTGCTCCTTATGAACCATTCTATTTTGCTGAGATCTATATTTTCGAGTAAGTTTTTTTTTTTCCCCCTCTAATTGCAGAAATTATCAATCGTCTGACATCCATCAAGCGGTTGGTTCATTTTTTTTTTTTTCTCTAGTTTTCCCCCAAATATAACACAAATATAAATGCCCAGTAATTTTCAGGTTCAACAATCAGGTGTCCGACTTTATAGATTTTACAATGAGAATCCTAGTTAATAAAACCAATATTTAATTTCCTTTCTTTAGCAGGGAATGGAAGCGTAGCGGAAATTGATTTTCCATGTGGACATGTGTTTCTCAGAGATTTTAGGTCGCCTTAAGTTGTCGTATTTCTGCAGAGACTTTCATTACTGAAGCAAAATGTGATGTTTGTAAAAGCAGACTACAAAGTTTTTTTTTTTTTTTTTTTTTACGGGATATAGCAAAAGCTAAAATAATTAATTGGTGTAAAATGCAGAATGATGGCGATATGGAAAAATTAATTTAACTCAAACTTTCTGCCTTTAAGGTGGAATTGAAAGTAATATCAATAACATACAGTTTTAGTGCTTAACTAGGACTTTAATTAATGGTAATAACCAGGTAAAGGTCTTTTCCAAATTACTTTTACAATAGTTCCTTTGGGGTCAGTTATAATAGGACGACACTATAAATTGTTTCGCGTTTAATGGGAGGATAAAGAAGGGGTTTAGAGTGGTGTCCTGCAATATAGAAGTATTAAAATGTTATCTATCTATTCATCAAAGTGACAACTATATGAAGAAAATTTGAAATTTTTAAGAAAAAATTTTGAGTCTGTATCTACTGGCATGCTAGTTTTCTGCTGCCTAAAGTGCAGGCAGTATGAACAGCTATGCTGCTTCAAGAAAATCATAATTACAACATAGACTGGAAACGCTGCTCTATGTCATTGGGGTGGCCCTCCTGCTACTTCTGAATACGCAAAAAGGAAGAAATCTGTCAGTAAGGGACAAGGAGAGTTCAGAGGACTAGGACCCCACAGAACATCATATCAGGGGACCCATATCAGAACAGAACACAAGTTTTTGTTTTGAATGGAGAACCAAGTTGGAAAGGCAAGCCACCGCTCCTTCCCTTGTCCGTGGACGTGCTGAAAATAGTTGAGTACTATGCCTAGCTGCCATAATTTGTTTAATGGAGCTGATTTGTGGATGTATAACTCTCTGTTCCATTTAAAAAGACTTGGGCCTGGTTCTAGAGTTTACTGGGGGGTCCTAACAGTCGGACCTCACAATCTGAGTATGAATAAGAGATAAAATCTGGCAGCCGGCAGGGGCAGGAGGGAATTCGATTATGAGTAGGAACTTACCTCTTCCTGTGCTCGCAGTGAGTGGTGGGACCAGCCTCGAGACCCATGCCGGGCAACAGAATCTCTATCACTGACACTTCAAGAACCGACCAATGGACTGGCTGCTTAGCCAGTCAGTGACTAGGCCAGGACGTTGCTCCAGTCACTGATTGGCTGAGTGTCCAGTCCATCAGCCTGGACAGGCATTTTCCTCTGAGTCTTGACGTCATCACAACTCTGGGGTAAATGCCTTCCGGCAGGGGTCTGCGGGCGCGGAGGGAGGTAAGTTCCTACTCCTGATATAATTCCCCCTTGCCCCTGCCAGCTGCCAAATTTAAAAAATGGCCTGATTTCTCCTTTAACTCTGAACCACTTTAGCCCATGTTCACAGAAACGATCATCCTGTCCAGTACTGCAGTACTGGCCGGATGATCTTTAGTGCCACTTAGTTGCGGGTGAATCCGCGCGTGCCCGAATGAGAACTCCCCACTGCACACAATGGAGTGTGCGGCCGGTTGTGTGAACTGACAGGGTTTTCTGTGGCTGCTGACATGTCAGTTTCTCGCTGCGCCGTTAGGGATCCTGGACGGAGTGTTTACAGCCATGATTACTGCTGAACTTACGTTGTGTGAACATAGCCTTAAAGGGGTAGTGCGGCGCTAAACAATTATTCACTAAATAACACACATTACAAAGTTATACAACTTACAAAGTTGTATAACTTTGTAATGTGTGTTATTTAGTGAATAATTGTTTAGCTACGCACTACCCCTTTAGGCTGCGTTCACACTACGTATATTTCAGTCAGTATATGTATATTTCAGTCAGTATATTTCAGTCAGTATTGCAACCAAAACCAGGAGTGGATTAAAAACACAGAAAGGATCTGTTCACACAATGTTGAAATTGAGTGGATGGCCGCCATTTAATGACAAATATTTGCTGTTATTTTAGAACAACGGCTGTTATATTGAAATAATGGCCGTTATTTACTGTTATTTGGCGGCCATCCACTCAATTTCAACATTGTATGAACAGATCCTTTCTGTGTTTTTAATCCACTCCTGGTTTTGGTTGCAATATGAGGACCACAATACTAACTGAAATATACGTAGTGTGAACCCAGCCTCAAGGTGTAGGTCATAGGACAAGTGGTCAGAAATATATATTGGAAAAAACATTTCAGAGTTTTGGAAAATTGCTTAAAATAAGTTGCAGAGTCACTACTGTTCTTGGCCCAGGTCTTATAGACCCTCCTAGAGTCTTAAATTTGCATAGGTTGCATGTTATATTTAGTGTGTGGATACTACTGAGAAGAAGATAAAATCAAGTACATAGGCTTAGTAAATATCCATCTTTAAGGTTTCTTCCATTTCCATCAGGCTTTATCTGTAACCAGTAAATGGATGCACTGGTTTTTGCACATTGGAGTATGTTGTAGTGATAATGTTATTTATTTTTAACTTAATCCATTGAAAGTGCTGAGTATAAATATTTATGGTCCCATCTGTTCCTCTTTGATTTATCTCTATAACCAACACATTGCTTCTATTCAGTAAATTAAGATTGCACCAGTGATCTTAAGAAAAGTACAAGTCCCTTAAGCTTTATTATCCCATAGTTTAAGATTTTTTGGTTTATTATAGAACAGACTGAATTATTTTGGAAAATATACCCAATCACCACATCCCCAGTATGTTTGCTAGTGGCCAATCGCCAAAGAAAAAAACTGGATATTTAGGTAGTAATATAAAATCATGGAAGTTATTATTTCCTTTCCTATTATTTTATGATAGATATATGTTTATACCAGGCATGTTTATATTTATTTACTTTTTTAGATTTGCCTGCTCAGCCCGTGGCACTGTCTCTTTTCAGTCTGTCATGGATTGGCTGAACGGACTGTTACTGTCCGCTGAGAAGTGACAGCACTGAGGCCAGTGATTGGCTGAGCAGGCTGTCACTCTCGGGTCAAAGAACTGACTGACTTAGCCAATCACTGAATGTGGTGTTGTGGAGAAGGCTGTTAGCAAATTTTTAAAATGAAGCTTGCAAAATTCGCTTTATCATCCCTTCACTAATGCCTAGTCATCAGCAAACAGACAAATCTTATCTAACAAGCCTTCTCCTATGTCACGTACAAACACATTAAAAAGAACAAAATCCAGAACAGACCCTCGTGGTGCACCACTTGTAACCAGTCTATGTTCGGAAAACACTCCATTAACAACCCTCTGATATCTATCCTTCTGCCAACAATAAATCCACTGAACTATCCAGGGATTAAAGGGATACTACGGCTGGAACCCCTTTTTTTCACAATGACCCGGGAGAGGGTGAAGGAAAACAATAATGTCTACTTATTGGTGATTGGGTCACAGACAGGGCCCAGGTAGTGGGTTACTGTTTTTACAATACACAAGTTACGGGCAACTAGATTCTCCCAAAGGAAATAACCAAAAATTGAGATTTAAACTTTTTTAATTCAAAACTTTGTTTTTTAAATGTTGAAAGATCTGACTAGATCTGAATCAATTCACTCATTGCTAGTAACGAATACTAGATTACGGAAAATCTGGTCAACATCAGTGGTAATCTTCTCATGTAGCTGGTCTTTTGCAGAGGTTATACCAAAACTGCGATAGAACATGGAATATAAGAGACTGCCAGGACAAGGATACGGTATCCATAGTTGACTTCTTTGAACTCTACCCTGCTTATACCTGCTTCCATATGCACCATTACACAACTTCTCTTTCCATCTCTGCTGATGGGACTTTAAAATAAGTGACATTACTTATTTAGTTACAACAAAGTAAAAAGCATTACATTTTTGGTTTGTTTTGTCTCGGTTTGTACAATTTCTATGTCAATATGCAGGAACAAAAATAAGAAAAAGTCAGCATGCAATACATAAATGTAATTTGGAACACAAGAGATAAAATATGTCTGTCAAAACAGTGAGGGCCTATTTATGTGAATCTATTTCACCTTGATTCATATTAACCTATTTTCTTTTCTATTGCCAGTCTTTGATCATTTTGCATAATTCCCCTTGTGAGGAAGCTCCATTTACATCTGGGCTTTTTGCTGTGCATAATGAATTTCTGATTATTCCTGAAATCTTTTAAGAGCACTTTAGATGGATCCATGAATCCTCTTCATATTCACATTTTTATTCTAATTAAAGAGTTGGGTAATATCTTGCCTTGACACTTGGAATAAAATTTTCTTTTAATTTAGTCAATATCTGCTTTAAAAATGCCATTTCACTTTTTTTTTTATTCTGGAATAGTAAGGTTCTCCTTATATCACTTTTGTAGTTTGGTTTCTTTTTACAGCTACTTTAACTCTCTCAGTCCATCAGTAATAGTTCAGAATTATAGTAATAGTTCAGGATAGTCCAACTTTTAGAAGTAATCCAGTGCTAAATTATGATTTAGGATCATATTGTAAGATATTTAAATCTAGTGAAAGTAAAGAAAGAGGGGCACATGGTCTTAAGAGTTAAAGGGGTTATCCAGCCCTACAAAAACATGTCCACTTCCTTCCAGAGACAACATGACTCTTGTCTCCAGTTTGGGTGCAGGCTTTGTAACTTTTCCATTGAAGTGAATGGAGCTTAATTGGAAATCACGCCTGAACTGGAGACAAGAGTGGAATGCTAACTCTGGAAGGAAGTGGCCATGTTTTTGTAGTGCTGGATAACCTCTTTAATGATGATACATTTGGGTGGTGTCCAACAAGCCACGTTCCACCTGAGCTTCGAGTGATGTTGGATGTTCTTAAAAATGTTATTATAATGTTTTATTTTTATTATGTTAGTATCGTGTAGAATTGTTTTATTTGCAAATTGAAAATAATTCTCTAGTATAGGACTATAGGACAATACTAGTTCAATTTTCTAATCTAGAGAAGGCTGGTGGTATCTAGGGGAATTATGGCTTTGGTTATTTACAAACCCTGCTGCTAGGATTCAAGCCCAATGCGTTCTGTGTTCCAGGCAGTAGTTCTCACTGAACAGTCCCAATTCTGGATATCTTTGTCTATGAATCTTGAGCTGCTTTAGTCCTGAAGTTCCTATATAAGACCTGTTTACGAGATTGTTGTGCTTACTGCCTCCATCAAGCTCTCCACTACTCGAGTTTCAAACTGATACTAACTACATGTGTATCAAACTGTGGATAAATATTGACCTTGTTTTTTTTTTACTCAATATATTGCTGATATTTAGGTACTGACCTCTGGCTGACTTTTGACCCTACTTGTTTGTTGTTCCTGCTCATCAGGACTTATTGGCTGTATGAGATGCCTATGTAGTTGCTCTATTAAGGTACTAGTTTACCTTACAAAAATCCTACTGATCTGATAATCTTAGGAAGGGCTCCTGGAAAAAATATACAAACTTTTTGTCTTACAGAAGGGAGGATATTGTCTCTTTAGCCAACTAGAGGTTGCTGTAAGTCAATGTCCAACTCTCTAAAAAGCTTTGAACTGACTCAGGTTAGAGGCCGAACCAGAAACAACCAGTAGACCTACTACTAGTTGAATCTCCACAAGTAGGTTTAGTACTTGCTAAAAGGTCATTACACAGGCATCTTATACAGTCATTAAAGATCAAGATGATGTGAGCCAGCTCTGCTGCACTGTCACACTAAATGTCCTTTGTATGAGCTAGCTTCCATGTAATAATACTGATATGGTATACTGGTGGTGCCTAACAGTAAGATACTTGTATTATAAACTTTACAGTAGAGGGGAACAAAAAAAAATGTAGAAGAATACGACACTTGTAATGCAAAAATCCTTTTTAATTTAGATGACTAAGCAGTGGCATACAGGTCAAAGACTAGTCAGCCATTAGGCTGTATAAGCGGGCGACAGCCATTTTGCAGGTTCTCTAGGAGGTCAGAGGAAGTGGGAGAACCTGTAAAAGGGCTGTTGCCCGCCGACACAGCCTAATGGCGGAATAGTCTATCACCTGTTTGCCAGTGCTGATTAACCTTTATTATAAGAGATTTTTGGATGGTGAGTGCCGTATGCTTCCAAATTCTTTTTTCGTTCTCCACTACTGTAAAGTTTACAATACTAGTATTTTACTGCTGAGCACTAACAATTTACTATATTACGGGTTCTCCCACTTCCTCTGGCCTCCTGGAGAACCTGCAAAATGGCTGTTGCCCACTCACACAGCCTGACTGCTGAATGTTCTATCACCTTTATGCCAGTGCTTATACACCAGAATTAAACTGGATTTTTGTATGGTGAGTGCTGTGTCCTTCTGGATTCTATTTTTGTGTTCTCCACTACTGTAAAGTTTATTATTCAGTTAATAAGAAGCCTACACTACCTGATGAGGGTCACCAACACTGGAAAAGTGCAATATACAGAAGAATAACTTCATAAAATGCCATCATATTATTCCTGTAAATTTCTATGTGTGGGAAAAAGTATGAGAATTTGGACCACCTTGAGTTATCCTTTAAAGATATATTTCTCAGCTGACCGTGACCTTATATCTCCATTCCTTCTAAAAGTTTTAGCAAATAGTAATCTGCACTGGACATGTATGGTAAAAAATGATGTCCATATGTCTGTGACACTGAGAAACTTTTAATTGTTTGAGTGTTTGTGGCCTGTGCACTATTGACTGAAGAGAGGGTTAAAGTGCATTCCAAAAATTACAAATCAATTTGATACATTGTGGCCATAAAAAGTCGTCAAAATGCATGAAAGATTGTGACCGTATTTCATACCTTATCCAGGCCCATACTGTTCCCGTTTCATTGTTCCCATTGTTCCTACTTCAATGGTCTTGTATGGGAAAACTATGATAGTAGAAAGTTCTTTTTCAACTTCCTGTCTCTAAAGAGCGACCAATTTTTATTGTTTGAGTCGCAAAACCAATAGAAGAATTTATTGATCACACACAGTTTAAATACAAGTCATTCAAGATATCTGCAATAGTTCTTTATCCAGACAATACTCTGTTGTGTGTTGCGAAAAGGAAGAATTACAATTTATCCTTTTTGTGCTCTTTGTGAAAAACAAATAGGACTTTCTAGAAGAAAAAAAAAAAAAGCTGATAGTATTTTGGCGAGTAAATAGAACAAAGTCACATAGGAGAGGGGAGCACTCCTGTAGCCTGTCTTATATTAGTGTACTACAGATCTATTACATCCATACATAATAGTGGGCAAATAACTTTAATGAGTGTGATTACGGCAAATAAAGTGGTGATTATCTCTGCATTTACAAAGAAGCGCTCTATTCGTAAGCAATGCAGTTAGCCCTATTGTAATCACTGTAAATATGACCCTTCTAGTCTTTCTTAAATTATAATGGTATAACTCAATATACTGCACTCTGTTGTATCAGTCCTTTAATTCATTTTATATCCTCTTATTTCCATTGTTGATATCCTGCAGTACCTTCCCAGCCCTCCCCTTCATGTATTTCCATTCATAATCTCTTTCATCCTCACTACATTCACTATTACATCCTTCAAGGTCTTCTCATCAATTGTTACTGACAAAGCTTTTTTTTAACACTTTTTTTTTTTTTTACCGAATACCATAAACAATTGTTCACATTGAACCCTTTGGGTAAAGGCATGCTCCAGAGGTCACCTGTAGACAGATAACCATTGTTCAACATTAATAGAAACATGTTGTGAGGCAGAGTTTTATGTAAAGTAAGACCAAATTCCAACACAAGTACTAGTACTAACGTATTATCCTTATAGGAAGAACACATCCGTCTGAACATATGCCACCAGTGGTGCACTTACTCTATACAGAGTTCCAGCAATAATTTCCATCAAAAGAAAATAGTTCAGACACTCACCAATTGTAGCAAAAATGTATAGTTTATTACAAAGCCAGGCACGCGGTGTGGAGTGGACAAATTAACAGACAACACCTATTTCACACGTCACAGCCCTCACCACGTGTCTGTCTTTGGTATAGACTGATTGCTACAATCGGCGAGTGCCTGAACTATTTTCTTTGGATCAAAGTTGTAAGCTTATGCAAAGTTAGTATATCCTAGTATAAGTTTCTTCTCAAGGAAGGTTTGTGTTGAAAGCTACAACAAGATGCATATTGACACGTGTGTTGAAAAAGTCGCAAGCAGCATCAGCCCATCTACAACCATGCACACCCCTCCATATTTCTAGTAAAATAGTGGTGGGCAATAAGCGCTCTGATAAGCTTTTTTTTTTTAATTTGGGCTATACTTTCCCTACTCTCTGTTCTACTATATAAAAACTTCAAATATTATTTTCTCATAGTGTCATACATTATGATATTGAATATAATAGTGCTATACGTGCTGTGCCCCTGAATATAATACTGTTACAAACTGTGCGCTATGAGTATAATATCACAACACACTGTGCGCCCCCTAAATCTAAAAGAATATTATATAATGCCATAATAAATCTATGCCTCCAAAACATGATAATGATAGTGAGAAAAAGTGCCCCAAAGGGTAAAATGCCATATAGTGGCAAGCAATTTTACCACAGAAATGTAACTTATACTAATCCAAACAAAAATCATAAAAAATTACACTGCAACACAAGCACAGTGCCTCACGATAAAATTGTAGTGCCACACAATTGCCCACCACCACCACCCCCAAAATAGTGCCATACAGTACCACTAAAATAGTTACAAAGAGAGTGTTCATTTAAGAGACAAGACTGTTAAACTTAGGGTCAGGGCTGTATTTACAGATAAATTCTGAACTATGCAAATTTAACCAAAGGGATATAACTGATTTTACTCATATAGGGTTGTCCAGTCTGGACTGATTTTAGCTGTATGCCTGGGAAGGGGGTGAAAAAAAAATAACACATACTTACCTCCCTGGCTCCAGCACTACAGACAGTACTATATTCATGTAAGTACTTCACTAGTTGTTGTTGTTGGTTTTTTTTTTATTTATTTTTTTACTTACCCTCTTCCTGTGCACACAACTTGGATAAATCTGGCCCCCCACAACTAGAATCCCCCCCTAAACACTGGGACCTAGGCATAGGCCTTTGGGTGGCCTAATGGCATATAAAGTACTGCTTATTGTCTATTCACATGACAAATATGCTTGTATTAACCCTATATTGTAGCAAATTATGGTCATATTAAAGACCCAGAGTCATTGTATGTGCTTGATTATATCAATCCTGTGATTGAATTTGCCAACATTTTTGCAATTTCCACCCTTTAGATTCCTAAACTGGGTTCAAGCAGAATATTGTGGTCAGTATTTGGTCCTTATTCCGATCAGTATTTTTAGTCAGTGCCAGAAGTGGAATCAGTCCTAGTTTTGGGTAAAAATACTGATCAAGGTAAGTTCAAAATACTGATCAAAATATTTATTGTCAGTCTTACCGGGTCTCTAAAACACAGCTAGGTACACTCTTGGCCTACAGCAGCTTATAAGCTCTGTATAATCCATCCATATTATACAGATCAATAATATGTTCCTGATGCCCGAGGCAATACATTTCTCTTATATTCCCATATAAACATTTAATCATCCGTAAGAATACTTGTATCACTGATCTACTGGATCCTTCCTGCCTCTATTGTCTTAAAAAGAACCGATGTTACCTTATTTGCAGTATACAGCAAGGGACTTCATTAAAATTTTATGAAAACCATTACTCTCCTCATTTCCATTTCTCCAGACACGTCCATTTGCAAATTTGAAATTTAACTAAACAACATTCAGCAAATGTAAAATCTGACTCTGTCAAACACGTGAGCATTCTAGGAGGATTTCCATATCAGCTAATTTAGTTAAAGGAATACTCCGGAGAAGTAAAAACCAATCATGCCAGAAAGTTATATATGGAAGGGGTACGGCAAGGAATTTTCTTTCAACCAGCTGGTGTCATAAACTTAAAAAAAAAACAACCTGAAGTATTCCAGTACTTTTAGCTGCTGTATGTCCTGCAGGAAGAGATGTATTCTTTCCAGGGGCGTAGCTAGGGGTTCAGCCTAAGGGGGGCGAGTGAGTCTGAGTGGGCCCCCAACCTATTATGTTACCCACAGGGAACCTCAGTAGACCCCAAACAAATAGAGGTGTAAGTACAGTGCAGACACATCCAGTGACTCACAGGTAACGTCTTCTCTGATCAGAGTGGGTCAGGTTTCCTTTTTTTTTCATCGTGAAAACTCTTCCAACCACAAATCATCACAGCAGTATCTGCCAGACAAACATCTTTAGCACCTTACTTTTACAGCACCTTTAACCACCTCTATACAAACTCTCCATCATAGTGCCCTTAAACAGTAACTGTAGTCATTTTCCTCTTCTGTGCTTCTTTCTATACTTAGATCCCTTCTTCATGCCCCCTCTGTAGTTAGCCCTCTCCCCCCCCCCCTTTGTGTCCTCAACACTAGTTGGGCCCCCACTTTGTGCCTCCATCTGCAGTTAGCCCCCCTTTGTGCTAAATAAATGAATTGTATCACTGCCCCCCTGGATAAACTGTGCCTCTTATGAACTGTTTCTATATAAAATAGTGCCACTGTCCCCGTATTATACTGTGCCCACAATGTATTTTGCCACTGCCTACCTAATAAACTATATTACTACTGCCCTCCAATGTACTGTACCACTGCCCCCTCTAATGTACTGTACCACTGTCCTCTAATGTACTGTACCACTGTCCCCACAAATGTACTGTACCACTGTCCTCACAAATGTACTGTACCACTGTCCTCACAAATGTACTGTACCACTGTCCTCTAATGTACTGTACCACTGTCCTCTAATGTACTGTACCACTGTCCTCTAATATACTGTACCACTATACTCTAATGTACTGTACCACTGTCCTCTAATGTACTGTACCACTGTCCTCTAATGTACTGCACCACTGTCCTCTAATGTACTGTACCACTGTCCTCTCTAATGTACTTTACTACTGACCTCCTAAATCATTGTTTTCCAACCAGTGGCTTCTCAGCTGTTCCTAAACTACAACCTCCATTATGTCAGCAGGACATAATGGGAGTTCTAGTCTTGTAGCGACTGGAGGGTCACATGTTGGAGAACACTATACTAAATAAACCTCCCACCTAAATTATTGTTTCCCTACCAGTGGCAAAACTACAACTCCCATTGTACCCTGGTGGCAGGACATGATGAGAGTTTTAGTTTGGTAAGAGCTGAGGAGCCACTGTTAGGAAGCAATCATTTAGGGGTACATTTTATTTAAGTGTTCTCCAACATGTGACCCTCCTGCTGTTCCTAAACTACAATCCCCACAATCGTCACAGGTTTAAGAAAACTACTAAATAAACTCTACCTAAATGATTGCTTCCTAACCAGTGACTCATTAGCTGTTACCAAACTACAACTCTTATCACGTCCTGCCACCAGGGTACAATGGGAGTTAGCGCCGCTGAGTTCTTATTCGGGTGCATCCGCATCACAACTCCCCACTGCACATAATGGAGCGTGCGGTCGGAGCCACACGCTCCATTGGCTTTCTGCAGCCGCTATTCATTAAATAGTGGCCGCAGAAAACAGATATGTCAGTTTTCTACGGCGCTGCTAGGGATCCCGGCCGCAGTGTATACTATGTGTATACACTCCGGCCGGGATTCCTCAGAAGGCAGTACTACATAAGTTCCGTAGAAATCACGGCCATTGTTACAACGGCCATGATTACTACGGAACTTATGTAGTGTGAACATAGCCTTAAACACTAAGTTTTACTTCTCTCTTCTTACATCACATTACATACACCCAGGGACACACACACACATCCCATGCACCCAGGACACACACATCCCATGCACCCAGGACACACACACATCCCATGCACTCAGGACACACACACATCCCATGCACTCAGGACACACACACATCCCATGCACCCAGGACACACACACATCCCATGCACCCAGGACACACACACACACACACACACATCCCATGCACCCAGGACACACACTCATCCCATGCACTCAGGACACACACACATCCCATGCACTCAGGACACAGAACATCCCATGCACTCAGGACACAGAACATCCCATGCACCCAGGACACACACATCCCATGCACCCAGGACACATACACACATCCCATGCACCCAGGACACACACACACACACATCCCATGCACCCAGGACACACACACATCCCATGCACCCAGGACACAGACACATCCCATGCACCCAGGACACACACACATCTCATGCACCCAGGACACAGACACATCCCATGCACCCAGGGACACACACACATCCCATGCACCCAGGACACACACGCATCCCATGCACCCAGGACACACACGCATCCCATGCACCCAGGACACAGACGCATCCCATGCACCCAGGACACAGACACATCCCATGCACCCAGGACACAGACACATCCCATGCACCCAGGACACACAGCACTTACTGTAATTGCTCTGAGGGGGCCATGTGGTGCAGCTCTCTTATCTTCTCCTCACAGTCGGACTCTGGGCCCCTCCTCTTCTTCTGTCCCGACATCCGAGAGCAGGAAGCAGCCGGAGGAGGTAGTGAGGGAGCGGGGGAGGGGCCCGGGCTGTGAGGAGGGGGCCCTGTCTGTGTATCTTCTGCTCTGGTATAGATTGAGCAGACACACAGACAGGAAGCTCAGTGTCTGCCCTGAGAGCAGCGGCCGCTACTTCCGGCCAGCCTTAAAGTGGCAGAGCGGCCTAATTAACATCCGGCCTCTGCGGCCCTTAAGTGTACTGGGGGGGACCGGCCCGGGGGCCCCCAGCCTTGGTGGGCCCGGGAGCGACCGCCCCCTTTGCCCCCCTCTAATTTTGCTACTGATTCTTTCCAGTCTGACACAGTGCTCTCTGCTGCCACCTCTGTCTGTAATTGAACTATGTAGAACAGGAGCAAATCCCCATAGAAAACCTCTTCTGCTCTGGACAGTTCCTGACACAGACAGAGGTGTCAGCGGAGAGCACTGTGTCAGACTGGAAAGAATACACCACTTCCTGCAGGACATACAGCAGCTGATAAGTAGTGGAAGGCTTTAAAAAAAATAGAAATAATTTACTAATCTGTATAACTTTCTTACACCAGTTGATTTAAAGAAAAAAAAAAGTTCCCTGCAGTACTCCTTTAAACTTGTGGGGATAGTCAAGTTGAACATTTTTGAAATTTTCTCTTTAAATCCCATTGTTGATAGTTCATTGTCTAGCTCACTGATCACCACCCTGCTCTAAAAACAGTGGCGTATTGTATACATATTTATTATACAGTATATATACACATCTATGAAAGTCCCGCCCGAGGCGTACACCAGGGAAAAGGTGCATATTTACCACTTCTCCCTGGTGTACGCCTGCCCTATCCCCTTTTTGCCGATGGGGGATTTTAACAGACTTTCACCAAACCTAGAGATGAGCGAGCATGCCCGTCTGAGCTTGGTACTCGTTCGAGTATTAGGGTACTCGTTGGTGCTCGTTACTAAGACGAGCATCTCGCGATACTCAAGACAATGGCATCTTCCTCTTCCTGCATGTTTGGCGGCTTTTTTTCAGCCAATCATCATGCAGGAGAGGCTTTGGGAGCTTGTTGCATCACATGGGAACTGTGCATGTCGATAGCAGCGATTGGCTGGCCAGATGAGATGACCTGGGCATATAAGAATCAGGTCCCGCGATGCTCGCTTTAGACACAGACTGGTTGAGCATAGGAGGAGAGCTGCTGTATGTCAGGGAGAGTGTTAGGGTGTGAATAATAGTGTCTGTTAGGCAGGAATCATTCACAAAGAACCCAACAGTCCTTCTAAGGGCTACAACTACTTTTTTTTTTTGCTACTCTTGGCTGCTGGCTGGGACTTGTAGTGCAGCTACCACCATCTTGGCTGCACATTGTGCAGAGCGACTGGTGCCAAAAAGGGGACAGCACATGGTCCACAAAGACCCCAAAGAAATTGCCCAAAGTCCTCTCAGTACTCATTTTTGCTGCTGCTGCTGTACCTTGGCTTGCTGGGATCTGTAGTGCAGCTACACCTATCCTGGCTGTGCAGTGTGCAGTGTAACGGGTGCTCTAAAACATACAGAACCTGGTACACAGAGACTCCATAGACTACACCAAAAGTCCTCCCAGTTGCACCAAGTTGGGAGCTTTCCTAACATGTGCCAGCACATGTGCCTTGCCCTTCTTGGTCTGGGTCAGCACAATTGTATTGAGGGCCACCACCCGGCTGTTGCCCATAATTTGGCATAATGGTGCGATTAGGCAGCCTCAGAGGCATCCATACATGCTGCCCCTGCTGTTTCCTGTCCATTTCCGTGTTGTTTCCATCATTTTATGAGGTTTCCAGGTTTTCACACAACCTTCCCTGTCCAAAGCTTTGGTCCCCTGCTAAAATGCTCAAATTTCCAATTGACTTCAATGGAGTTCATTACTTGAAACGAGCACCCGAGTATCGGGAAATATTTGTCTCTAGTATCGAGCACTGGAGCATTTTAGTACTCGCTCATCTCTAACCAAATCATGATCCAAATCTACACCATGGAAGAGGGGGCAGACCTAATTTAGAAATCTTTATAAATCCCCCCCTATACCACTACGCCAACATTTTAGCTATATATACACCAGCCAGCGCACTGCTTTTAGAGCAGAGTGGTGGTCAGAAACTGAAACCTTGAGCTTTCAACAATGGGAGGGAAAGAACAGGATATCAGGAGAAAGAGGCAAGTTTACAAAATAAATATATTTTCAAAAAATATTACCCTTTTATGAGCCTTACAAGTTTAAAGCGAATGTAATATCAGGTACATCGCTTTAAGATTATTATATCAATAGACTGGCACCGGCATTGCGGTCCGTTTTTTTTAACCCCAGCCCGATTCCCGATTAACATGGCGCCGGTCTATTCCCAGTCACCGGCCCTGCCTGAAGCACTGGAGGCCCATCGGCCCACCCCCAGTAGGAGGAGACCCCTACCCCTCTACGATGTGGCTCCATTAGAATTAATGGAGTCGTGTCGTAGAGGGGAGGGGGTTTCCTCCCACCGTGGGCGGGCCGGCCCCCCTCCAGCACTTCACTACTGTGGCCCGGCGTTAATCTATTGATGTATAAACCTTAAACCGATGTAGCTGCTGGTACATTTGCTTTAACTATATTAGCTGAGATAGGAATACCCCTTTAAATTTGTTTCATAAACTCAAATCTCTGTTTCATAAACTCAAAACTCAAATTTCATTCTAACTTCACAGCACCCAGAGCTTTACTTTTGCTCTTTTATTATTAAATCAAAGAATAGCTTAAAGTTTTGCAATATTTCTAAAGATAAAAAAAAAACTGAAAAAAAGACATCTTTTTAAACAAACTGTAGCAGCAAATCTGGATTTTTACAAGTGAAGATAGAAAAATAGGATAAGATAATTAATAAACATGTGTTCGGCGTGCAAGGTTAACAGTGCTCAGCTGTGTGATTTAAATCTAAAAATGGGAAGAGGCACTTGAAGGTGAATAGTGATTTATTACTCAAGATTTATTTTGACACTTGCCTATCTCTTTATCTAAAATTAAGCCACTAAGCAAACTTTTCAAGCTTGGAGGACATCAGCACCGAATAAGAGGGAATTTGTTTAAGGCCATTGGGTTAAGAAAACAGGATATTAATCACTGAAACAAAAAAAAATGTGCATTTCGGGAACAGGGTAAAGAGCTGTAAGTGAATATGTTGGTCTTGCGGTGAACTCTAGATGTGCTGTATTGAGTCCTTTCTTTTTTCACTAGAAGGGGCAGAGTTCATTGGTGTCATTACACATCTGCACCTGCAGGCATGAATCACATGCTGACTGTAAAGACCTTGTATTCCCAATGACTGTGTTGTTGAATAGAATGTACTGTATAAAAAATGGACCAAAAACACTGAATAAAAAATAATTGTACAAAGTATGAAAATAATTGGCTGTGACTTCTAGCTAGGTGTCTCCATAGAATGCACAGCACATTTTTATTGCTGCACCGTTACTACTGGAGTAGAGAAGGGAAGGGGGTATCATGATACTAGCGAATAGAGTAAACCAACAAATGCAGTTTGTTTAACAGAGCAAGCATAACAAACGCTGACCCTTGCTCCACCGCCCAGTGGGGCAATTTCTCTAAAGGACCGGTTGTAGGGAAGCAAATATTGTCTTTTTTTGTAGCGGTTTTGTAGTCCTGGCCCCTGAGAGGAACATATTAGGTGAAAGACCTCCGTACTTACCCCCCCCCCCCCCCCGGCGATCTCCATATTGGTCCTTTGTTTCCATTCTCTATGGAGCCGCCGGGAGGAGCCAAATGCTGTACTTGGCTCTCTTTGGCAGCTCCATTCATAGTAGAGCCATACTCGCAGCTCTAGTCAAAACAATGGAGCCACAGGCCGAGATAGAGATCGCCAGGGGGTACTAAGGCCGGACCTTCTTGCTATCTCTTTTTTCCCCCTATCCTGTGGATAGGGGACAAGTTAGTTTTATCTTGGATTACCCCTTTAGGAAGACCTATGATTCAACTTTTTGGGTAATTTCTAGACAGACTTCTATCATATA
This sequence comes from Dendropsophus ebraccatus, assembly GCF_027789765.1. Lineage (NCBI taxonomy): Eukaryota > Metazoa > Chordata > Amphibia > Anura > Hylidae > Dendropsophus > Dendropsophus ebraccatus. The sequence goes on from NC_091468.1 coordinate 53,147,723, forward strand.
ATGTTATTTACCCATACGCACCATCCCATGGAGCATCAGAGCTTTACGCTCATCATAACATAGTATGCAGTTCTTAAAACGACACTGTATCCACTAACTCCCCCCCCCCCCCCCCCCCACACACACACACACACAAAAAAAAACAAAACACTGGTACCATCTTTTCATGAGAGTAAATCCTTTAAAAATTTAGAGCAAAAAAAATCTGTAGCAGTCAAGTTAAACCGTTGTGGTCTAAAGCAGGAATGGGGAACCTTTGGCCCTCCAGCTGTTGCAAAACTACAATTCCCTTCATGTCTGGAAAGCCAAAGGGAATTGTAGTTTTGCAACAGCTGGAGGGCCAAAGGTTCCACATCCCTGGTCTAGAGCATCTGTGCCCTAGGTCTGCAATGCCTCTCCTTTCTTCATCCCTACCCCTCTCATCATTAGGAAAGCCCCCAGGCTAGAGTTCTCCTAAGAATCACTTGTCTAAACTACATCTGTGCCATAGCAACACAGGTGCAGTTTAGATGAGCGATTGCAGCTTTATTTTAAAGCATTATAACTAAAAAATAATAATTACTGTAAATCGTAAACTTGCTTTAGATCACATCCCCTGATGATTTAGATTTTGGAAGTTATAACAACCGGTACCCTTGAACATGAATTACACTAGAAAAGATGTGCCAATTTTACTAAAGAAACACAAGCTTGTTACTTAATCTGACACATCTATCGAGGGGTCTTGTGGAGTCTCGTTTGTGAAACATAGGAATAGACAGATATCCCTCCAAGGAATGAAACCTGTATCCAAGAGGTGGCTCCCAGTGGGGAGATCACCAAACCACCCTGATACATAGCCCCTTAAAGGGGTAGTGCGGCGCTAAGAAATTATTCACAGAATAACACACATTACAAAGTTATATAACTTTGGGCTGGGTTCACACTACGTATATTTCAGTCAGTATTGTGGTCCTCATATTGCAACCAAAACCAGGAGTGGATTAAAAACACAAAAAGGCTCTGTCCACACAATGTTGAAATTGAGTGGATGGCCGCCATATAACAGTAAATAACTGCCATTATTTCAATCTAACAGCCGTTGTTCTAAAATAACAGCAAATATTTGCCATTAAATGGCGGCCATCCACTCAATTTCAACATTGTGTGAACAGATCCTTTCTGTGATTTTAATCCACTCCTGGTTTTGGTTGCAATACTGACTGAAATATACTGACTGAAATATACATAGTGTGAACGCAGCCTAGTAATGTATGTTATGTCTGTGAATCGCCCCCTTCCCATGTCCCACAACCCCCGCACGTGTACCCGGAAGTGTTGGTGCATTATACATTACCTGATCCGTGTCGCGCATGTCCGCTATCTTGTGCCAAACGTCATCTGTGGACGGACGGCCGAATCGCTGCCGCCGTCCCTGATGCCGGCCCCCTCTGCCGCGTCATAACTGTGCTCAGCCGCGATTGGCTGAGCACAGTTATGCTCAGCCAATCGCGGCTGAGCAGCTGTGGACGCGACCGCGTCATCAGCCGCTCAGCCACGATTGGCTGAGCAGTTATGCTCAGCCAATCGCGGCTGAGCATCTGATGACGCTGCAGAAGGCGGCCGGCACTAGGGACGGTCGGAGCGGATCGGACGTCCCTCCGAAGATGACGTTTGGCACAAGATGGCGGACATGGGAGACACTGATCAGGTAATGTATAATGCACCAACACTTCCGGGTACACGTGCGGGGGTGGTGGCACACGGGAAGGGGGCGATTCACAGACATAACATACATTACAAAGTTGTATAACTTTGTAATGTGTGTTATTCTGTGAATAATTCCTTAGCGCCGCACTACCCCTTTAAGTCCCACTCAGTTGCGGGTATTGGGACACAAATAGGGAAATACCGCAGTGGCCCCTTTTACGTCAAAGCCTAACTCAGTTGCGAGTATTGTAAAATGACAAGGATTACCAAAGCCAAGTGTTACTACTATCGCTCGCCGCTGCTGCATGCTTCCCCATGCTGACCGCCGACCTCCTGCTTCCCCAGGCTCCTCCTTTTTTTCGGGTCTGTCTTAGTGCCAACTCTTAATTAAACTTAAAGGGCCAGTGTGCCCCTGATTGGCTGCTGCTTAACCCTTTAAGGACATGGCCCATTTTCGTTTTTTACGTTTTCGGTTTTTCCTCCTTGTGTTTAAAAAGTCATAGCACTTGAATTTTTCCACCTAGAAACCCACATGTCACTAATTGTACTTTGCAATTACAGGCTGAATTTTTGCATAAAGTACACTGCGAAACCAGAAAAAAATTCAAAGTGTGGTGAAATTGAAAAAAAAAAAACGCATTTCTTTTATTTGGGGGAAATGTGTTTTTACGCCATTCGCCCTGGGGTAAAACTGACTTGTTATGCATGTTCCTCAAGTCGTTACGATTAAAACGATATATAACATGTATAACTAATATTGTATCTGATGGCCTGTAAAAAATTCAAACCGTTGTTAACCAATATACGTTCCTTAAAATCGCTCCATTCCCAGGCTTATAGCACTTTTATCCTTTGGTCTATGGGGCTGTGCGAGGTGTCATTTTTTGCGCCATGATGTGATCTTTCTATCGGTACCTTGATTGCGCATATACGACTTTTTGATCGCTTTATATTACATTTTTTCTGGATTTGATGCGACCAAAAATGCGCAATTTTGCACTTTGGGATTTTTTTGCGCTGACGCCGTTTACCGTACGAGATCAGGAATGTGATTAATTAATAGTTCGGGCGATTACGCACGCGGTGATAGCAAACATGTTTATTTATTTATTTATTTGTTTACTTTTATTTAAAACCTGGGAAAAGGGGGGTGATTCAGACTTTTATTAGGGGAGGGGGCTTTTTACTATTAACAACACTTTTTTTTTTTTTTTACACATATACTAGAAGCCCCCCTGGGGGACTTCTAGTATATACACTTGGATCTCTCATTGAGATCTCTGCAGCATAGATATGCTGCAGAGATCCATGAGATCGGCACTCGTTTGCTTTCGGCTGCTGCAGCCGAAAACGAACGAGTGCCGAGCCGAGGACGGCGCCATCTTGGACGCGTCCCCAGCTGGCATCAGTAACGGAGATCGCTCCTCCGGGACAAGGTCCCGGAGGAGCGATCTCCCCCACTAGACCCCAGGGAAACGTTGCCTCCGGTAATCGGAGCTTGCCTCCGATTAGCTAATTAGCGGGCACGGCGATCAGACCGTGCCCGCTAATAGCAGCGGTCCCGGGCTACTCGCGGCACCCAGAATCGCGGCACTTCAAAGCGGGGCCGCCGCGCGGCCCCGCTTTGAAGTGCAAGTGAGGACATATGACGTACGCATACGTCCTATGTCCTTAAGAGGTTAAGCAGCCTTCCACAATAAATTGTAGCCCTGCCATTGTTGTTGGAGCCTCTGGATGCTTCCATTAACCCCTTAAGGACCGGGCCTGAAATGGCCTTAAGGACCGGAGCAAATTTTATGAATTTGACCAGTGTCACTTTATTCATTAATAACTTCGGGATGCTTTTACCTATCCGGCTGATTCTGAGATTGTTTTCTCGTGACATATTGTACTTCACATTTCTTGTAAATTGGAGTCGATACTTATAACGAATCTTTATGAAAAAACCCAAAATAGCGTGAAAAATTGTGAAAAAATGCATTTTTCCAACTTTAAAACTTTTCTGCTTATACAGAAAATGGTTATACCACATAAATTATATATTAAATAGCATTAGCAACATGTCTACTTTATGTTGGCGGCATTTATTAAACTATATTTCATTTTTTTTAGACAATAGGAAGCTTAAAACATTAGCAGCAAATTTCCAAATTTTCAGTAAAATTTCAAAATCAGATATTTTTAGGGAACTGTTCAGGTTTAAAGTGTATTTGAGGGGACTGTGTGTTAGAAAGCCTCACGAAGCACCCCATTTCAGAAACTGCACCCCCTAAACTCTGCAAAAGCACATCCAGAAAGTTTTTTAACCCTTTAGGGGAGTCACAGAAATAAAAGCTAAGTGTGTAAGAAATTTGAAAATTTTAATTTTCTGTGCAGAGATTTTATTGTAATCCAATATTTTTCATAATTATAAACCTATTACCAGAGAAATGCACCCCAATATTGATTGCCCCATTTCTGCAGTTTATAGAAATACCCCATATGTGGCCCTATTGCGCTATTTGACGCAACCACAAGCCTCAGATATAAGGGAGCGCCTAGTGAATTTCAATGGCTCCGTTATTTTTGGTCATTTTTGACTGTACCACTTCAGGTTGGCAGAGGCTCTGGGGTGCCAAAACCTAAAAAACACCCCTAAAGGGACACCATTTAGAAAACTACACCCCTCAAGGAATGTAACAAGGGGTGCGGTGAGCATCTGGACCCCACAGGTGCTTCACAGATTTTCCAAACAATATGGCTTGAAAAAAGACTAAAGTATTTTTTACACTAAAATGTTGTTCTAGCCTTCAATTTTTCATTTTCACAAAGGGATAAAAGGAAAAAAAAAACACAAAACATGTAGCACAGTTTCTCCCGAGTACGGAAATACCCCACATGTGGACATAAAGTGCCAAGCGGGCGCAGGACGAGCCTCCAAAGGGAAGGAGCGCCAATTGGCTTTTGGAAGCTGGATTTCACTGGAATGGATTTCAAGGGCCATGTCGCATTTACAGAGCCCTCGTGCTGCCAAGACACTGGAAACCCCCCACAAGTGACCCCATTCTGGAAACTACACCCCTCAAGGAATCTAACAAGGGGTGCAGTGAGCATATGGACCCCACTGGTGACGGGCACAAATGTGGAAAAATGTGACGTGAAAGTGAAAATTTTCATTTTTTCACTTTCATGGCACAAATGTGCCCGTCATCCAGGGGTCCATATCCTCACTGCACCCCTTGTTAGATTCCTTGAGGGGTGTAGTTTCCAGAATGGGGTCACTTGTGGGGGGTTTACAGTGTTTTGGCAGCACAAGGGCTCTGTAAATGCGACATGGCGTTCATCATCCATTCTAGCCAAATCCAACCTCTAAAATCCAAATGGCGCTCCTTCCCTTGGGAGGCTTGCCCTGCACCCACATGGCGCTTTATGTCCACACGTGGGGTATTTACGGACTCGGGGGAAATTGCTCTACACATTTTGTGTGTTTTTTTCTCTTTTAACCCCTTGTGAAAATGATAAATTCAAGGCTAAACCAACATTATAGTGTAAAAAATTTAATATTTCATTTTCACGCCACATTGTTCCACATTTGTGCCCGTCACCAGTGGGGTCCATATGCTGACTACACCCCTTGTTACATTCCTTGAGGGGTGTAGTTTCCATAATAGGGTCACTTGTGGGGGGTTTAACTGTCTTGGCAACACAGGGGCCTTTTGAATGCAACATGGCCCCTCGAAATCCATTCCATCCAAATCCAGCCTTCAAAAACCAAATGGCGCACCTTCCCTTTGGAGGCTTACCCTGCACCCGCATGGCGCTTTATGTCCACATGTGGGGTATTTCCGTACTCAGGGGAAATTGCTCTACACATTGTGTTTTTTTTTATCTTTTAACCCCTTGTGAAAATGAAAAAATCAAGACAAGATCAATGATTTAGAGTAAAAATTTTAAAAAAATTACACTAAATGTTGGTCTAGCCTTGATTTTTTTCCATTTCCACAAGGGGTTAAAAAAGAAAATGAACACAAAACGTGTAGGGTAGTTTCCCCTGAGTACGAAAATACCCCACATGTGGACATAATTTGCCATATGGGCACAGGGCAAGTCACCAAAAGGACAGAGCGCCATTTAGAGGCTGGAATGGGGGATGGAGGCCATGTCGCAATTACAAAGCTCCTGTGCTGCCAGAACAGTAGAAACCCCCGACAAGTGACCCCATTCTGGAAACTACACCCCATAAGGAATCTAACAAGGGGTGCAGTGAGCATATGGACCCCACTAGTGATGGGCACATGTGTAGGACATGTGCCGTGAAAATAAAAAATACCATTTTTTTCATTTTCACGTCCCAAATGTGGCCGTCACCAGGGGGCCATATACCCGCTGCCCCACTTGTTAGATTCCTTATGGGGTGTAGTTTCCAGAATGGGGTCACTTGTGGGGGGTTTCTACTGTCCTGGCCGCACAGAGGCTTTGTAATTGCATCATGGCCTCCTCTAATGGGAATGGCAGCCATACCTACTTAGCTGGGGAAAAGGGACAATTCTAATTTATTTGGGGGTATTAGGCCAATTATTAGTTTATAAGGTTGGAAATGACAGGTGTCCATCAAATTCAACCTGTGTTGATCCAGAGGAAGGCAAAAACCCCTCGTGAGGCAGACGACAGTAGCCTCATCACAGGGGAAAAATTCCTTCCCGACTCCATAATGGCGATCAGAATAATCCCTGGATCAACGTGACCCCTGAAATAGGAATAAGGGACAGAATTTAGATAATGTAGAACCCCAATGACGTGTAGTACGCCTTGGAGCGATCCTGTATGCAGAGGCCGGGGGGGATCAGGACAGGTGTCACACTGGAAAATGGTGTCCTTCCTGATCCCCCTGTTACCCCACACTCTGCACTTCTTCTGGGGTCTCCTGTTCTCCAGTGTGGGGGACGTCACCTGGAAAATGTTGTCCTGGTGCGATACGGGGTCCTTCATATCCAGAAGCGCTGGGTCCGCTCCATGGCTGCTAAATATTAGGGCTCTATTACTACTTCTGATATGTTCGGATCGTGCCGCAAGCTACAGTAGCTCGGGCAGCGAGGGACCGGAAGAGGGGGTGCTGGTATAAAGGTTATCCCCGTACGGGTGGTGGTGACCTTTATCCAGCAGTGGGAAGATCAGTTCCCGGACGATCTCCCCACTAACTCCGAGGATGGGGGGGGGGGCATCTGGCGGCTGGATTCGGGTGTCCCTTCCTTCATACACTCTAAGGGTACGTGCACACTGCGGAATCGCGAAGGATAACCCTTTGTGCATTCCGCAGTTGGCACCCGCCGGCGGACTGATGCAGGCGCACGTCTCCGTCCGTGTCGTAGACTCCATTCTATGCACGGGCGGATTCCGCTCTGCGTCCAACGTGTTGATGGAATGACGGATAATGGAATCCGCCCATGCATAGGATAGAGTCTATGACACGGGCGGAGACACGCCCCTGCATCAGTCCGCCGGCGGGTGCCAGCTGCGGAATGCACGAAGGGTTATCCTTCGCCATTCCGCAGTGTGCACGTACCCTAAATCTGTAAGTGTACCCTGAGGTACTCTCACAGAGTTTGTAGAATTTCACGCCATACCGTCATCTCTTATTGGGACGGTACTGGCGGAAAAGACGTGTCTGGGGGGCAGCGTACGCTACGCTACTCCCAGACACGTCACTGGATGATGAGGAGGATGAGGATGAATGGAGGAAAGAAGGATCCCCCCAATTCATCCTCACTGGCTGTTTCGGTGTCGGAGGCAATAATAATGTATGCGTCCGACACCGAAAACACCCTGGGGGCCATCTTTATATGGGGATTGGTATATGGGGTATGTAGTGGTGTAGTGTAAAACTTTATTCAATGTAGTGTGGTGTAATGTAGTGTTTTTTTACGTGTTTTTTACAGTAAGTATACAAAAAAAACCTACGCCAAAAATGGTGTTGCTGATGAATGCCGCACTTATGTTCGGCACTTATAAGCAGACCGTGGCAGTAGGATATAAAAAAAAAACACCCTACGCCAAAAAGGAGGAGTTGCTGATTAGCAGCGCACTTTCGTGCGATGCTGATCAACACTCAGCGGCGATAGGGTGCGGAAAATAGAAAAAAAAAAATTGGGAAAAAATTTTTTTTTTTTACTACATTCTGAACATCCCTGTAGTGGCTGATACGTGTATTACACTTATCAGCCGCTAGGGGGCAGCAGAGCGCTAGATCCGAAAATAGACGACGCTGGAGCCGGAAAAATACGAAAATAGACGACGCTGGAGCCGGAAACAGACGATCGGGACTCACGGAAGAAGCCGAAGTCCCGACAAGAGGAAGTGGACGCCGGGAACCCGGAAGACGCCGATCAGGACCCCGGGACAGGTGAGTAATGTACAAATACCTGCTCCGGACCCCTCAGCTACCTAGCTGAGGGGTCCGGAGCAGGTATTTATTACTTGTGGGGACTTTGATCGCCGTGAACGGCCGGCCGGCTGGCCGGCCGTTCACGGCGATCGGGACGGTGGTACCGTGACCACCATTACTTTTTACAGTAATGGCGGTCGGTGCCGTCCTCGGACAGCACCGACCGCCATTTTTTTCCGGGTCATCGGGCCACCGATGGCCCGGAAAGGTTCCGATCGCCGCTATGGGCTTATCAGCCAATAGCGGCGATCGTCGGCATGGGGGGGGTTAACAACCCTCCATGCCGACAGGGAGAGATGGCCTGCTATGTATTATAGCAGGCTATCTCCCCCGATCGGGACCCGGCCGGCCGCGGCGCCCGTTTAAAGGGATGACGTACCGGCACGTCATGGGTCCTTAAGTGACAGTGATCCATGACGTGCCGGTACGTCATGGGTCCTTAAGAGGTTAAGTGTGTGCTCCCAGCTCTCCTGTGATTTTTCCCGTGGTTCCTTCCACCTGCAGTTCCTGCCTGTGAATGCTATCCCGTTTCCAGCCGTGAGTCCTGCTGGGTTCCTGCCTGCCTACTTGTCTCCAGCTTCACCTTACCCGCCCCCACCAGTAAGCCAACCCGGGGATCGCCTTTTGCAGCAAGTCCATCCCGCCTTGCTTTGGGCACCCGGCCGATTAGACTCTTCTCCCTGGTGCTGCTTACGTCATCGCTATTGGTGGTACAGCGGATTCATGACTCCAGTTGTGACATCAGGCATCCGTCCACAGACAGCTGTTTCGGGATTTTGCCCCTCATCAGTGTGAAGTAGAACTCTGGCTAATGGGAGCAATGAACTGTAGACCAACAAAACACAGTGATTACTGAGCTCAGGGAGATTAGAAAAAGAAAATTAAGGGGATTAGTTTTTTCGTAGATCTTACTTCTTTCATTGATCACTGTGAACTGAATCCACTGTGACTCTACTGTACAATAAAACATGAAAAAATCCAGTGGACTGGAGTGTGAATATTTATCTGTAGTCACCTGCGGATTATTAGTGAGCGCACAGCAATGACAAAGACATCCTTATTCCCTCTCATTTGTGTTCTTCACATAAGACAGAGATGAGGATTGAAGCCATTAAATGCACAGATCAGGCGTGCACTTAATTTTAGTCACAGAAGGAGAAATGAAGACGTATATGGTTTTTATAGTCTGGTCTCTGAATAATGATTAGACACACTCTATTGTTAGTTACTCTATAATGATTAGATTCACACAAATGACAGATGACAGTTTGTGTGGGAGAAGCAATAGAAAGCTTCTGTATTCAGCCGTAGCCAAGAGCTGACAGCCCCTCTTATCCTGCCGCAGATAAGGAAAGCCTACCTTTGGGAGACTGTTTTGATGCAATTAAACAATATACAAAAGAATAAGAACCTACCGCTGTTCTATTCATCTGTGGTTAACTGCAATAGTACTTGGCAAAGGCTGAGTAGTCCTTTCCTGGAGAACTACAAGTTCCAGTAGCCTTCCTAAAGCCAAAGTGATTATAAGACTGACTCTGTGCCAATTCATGGTAATCAGCTTCTGTTTCGATGCCAGTACTGGGGATGAATGGCCTGATCTTCCCTTTGTCTGCGGAGCAGAGTAATGATGTTACAGCCATTTCAGCATCATTTATATTGGTTTTCCATTGATGAGGTTAATTGCAGATAGAAGATGGATGACGTTGTATTAGAGAAAAGGGGAATTGTGGGAAATTGTTTTTTTTGTTTGTTTGTTTCACTGCTAACTGTGTTGGCACATACAGGTGTTGTATACATGTAGAGATAAGAGAAGCAGCCGTAAATTCGTTTCACGCGAATTTTGGATGAAATTTATTAGGATCCATGAATTGAATCTTCTTAACAAATTTCATTAAAACAGCCAAAACTTTAGTAGCTACAGTACTGGGACTATTACAGAAGGGCGAATTTGTTAAAGCATGTTCTTGTAAAAGTGTTAAAATCGGAAAATCACAATTTAAAAAAAAATGTCAACAAGCCAGTCACTCATACAATTTCTGCCATTCCTCTGCTCTCTGTCACTATATCGCTCTGTTAGTCTCTCCCTGCTCTGCTCTAACTGCCTGCTGCCATCCTGCTCTCTCCTCCACACACAGCCGACTGGCCACCTCTGTTACCAAACGGCCTTATATAAAGGGGGAGGGGGAGGTGCTGACATCACAGAGGGGCCTGCAGCTGATTGGAACGTCACTGAGCGGGAGAAACCATCCAGACAGCATGTGCGGCCGCCATTTTGTTTTTTTGCAATTTTTTTTTAAGGAATCGAATTCGCTTCACAGAACGTAGCAAATTGACAGTGTGATTCGCAGCGATTCCCAGATTCGCTTCATTCACCTCTAATAGTGCATTGATGCGCTCAAAATTCGAATGACTATACTAAATGTTCTGTTGGTTAATCCAGAATTAGAGAAACATTGCTGACTTGTTCCAAAAACAGCACCACACCTGTCCTTGTTTTGTATGGTATTGCAATTCACTTCCATGTTCTTTACCCAAAGTTTAATGGGTTATCGAGGTTTAAAGGGGTTATCCAGCTCTACAAAAACATGGCCACTTTCTTTCAGGAGACAGCCCCACTCTTGTCTACAGCTTGGGCGGGGTTTTGCTGTTCATTCCCTTTAAAGTAAATGAAGCTTAATTGCAAACAGCAACTGAACTGGAGACAAGAGTCATGTTGTCTCTGAAAGAACTGGATAACCCCTGTAAAAAACAAGGCTGCTTCCTTCCATAAACAGGGCCATTATTGTCCTCAGTTTGGGTGTGGGGTTCTGCAGCTAGGTTCTCTTGTAAGGAATGAAGCTAAATTGTAATATCACACACAGCCAAAAGACAGGGGTGGTGCTGTTTTTCTAGTCCTGGAGTATCTCTTTAAACTGAGGACTGGGGTAGTCCTGTTTCTGTAAAAAGGCAATTATGTTTTTGTGAATTTTTAAACAAATTTTTGGTGCATATTTTCATTAGAAGATGACAATGCATGAGATAGATTTAATATTTCCCATTAAGATAAATATGGTGTGGATTTCAACACAGAATCCTTGACATTTATGTGAAAAATCTCTAAGGGTCAGTAGATCCTGTATTGTAGAGGAGACAGCACTTCTTTGGTGGTGGTGCTTTTGGTGGGATGGCGTCCCAGTAGTAGTGGTTAAGAAAATCCAGACACTCACCTAGTGACGTTTATGCTTGTTTCTTATGTGCAAAACATCATAAAGTACAGGGGGACGCGTTTCGGCATATAACCTTCATCAGCTCCTGGAGCTGATGAAGGCTATATGCCGAAACGCGTCCTCCTGTAGTTTATGATGTTTTTCACATAATAAACAAGCATAAACTTCACTAGGTGAGTGCCGGAATTTTCTTAACCACTAAGGGTTAGTAGAGTCATGCTCAGGCTATCACTTGTGGTTGGATTACCAATGCAAAAAATGCTACACCTATATGAAAACTGAAAGACTCAAATTAAGTTTTGATCCTTCTGGTCTTAGAACAAAACATGTGGACTATAACTGGTAGCTTTGGTAGGACTATTACTAGGACTTTACTCTTACCTTTTCTTCAGTAAAAGCCTGTTTGTTTTTTGTTTTATTTTATTTTATTTTTGAAGAAAGCAGTAAAATAAGTCATTTTAAGAAACTCTATAATAGGGTTTATTAGGCAAAAAAGCCTTTTTCCGTACTCAAAAAGCAATTTCCCCGCCTCCCCCCTCGCTTCTTATCTGTGCATTATCAGGCAAATCCGTCTTCTTTACAGAGAAGCCAGTGAAGACTGGTTCTGCTGTGTCCATTATATCCTATAGAGGGGGGAGGGGCCGAGGGCGATGAGGGAGCAGGGAGAAGAGACAAGAAGGTCAGCTGTTTGTAGACTGTCTGTGCACCTAAAATGCGGAATTCAGAGGTCAGAAAGGTCAGTGCTTTTCTAGGAACTTGCTGAGAAGAAGGGTGTATTGCTGTGCAGGACTGCTCCGTGCTCACTCACTCCTCTCAGCCCCTCTCCTCTCCATAGAACATAATGGACACAGAAATCCTGCATCTTCTGAAGTGAGAGGGGAGGTAAAAAAAAAAAAAGGCAGAACAGCTTTTTGACTACAGAAGGAAACACTTTTGCTTAATAAAACCTATAATGGTGCGTTCACACCTACAGGATCTGCAGCTGATTTTCTGCAGCAGATTTCAGTTAAATAACTGAACACAGCCTCAAATCTGCTACAAATCTGCTGCAGATCCTGTAGGTGTGAACGCACCCTTACAGAGTTTCTTAAAATTGCTTGTATTATTCATATTTATTGTTTTCATAAAAATGGTATTGAAATGACAGTTACGCTTTAGGGTTCCAATCTTTCACAAGGCTCATTAAATATACAAATTGATACAAGAACAATAACCCCAGGATGTACTGTCCATACATAGACATACACAGTACATACATTTAGTGTCAGAATGTTAAGATAAGTTTAAGGGATATTCCACTTATTTTAAACTTTTAATATGTTGCTGCCCGGGGGGAGAACGTAACAAACATGTCATTCTTACCTCCCTGCTCTCCCCCTGGAGCGCCCTGTTGCATCTTTGGGTCCCCATTGAACAATCCAACCATGGCTGTGACAACCCATTCAGCCAATCACTGGCTGAGACAGGGCATCGCTGGTGCCAATGATTGGCTAAGTGGGCTGTCACTGCAGACACAAGTGGAGGCGGGATTGTTCAGTGGGGGACCCAGAGATACAGCAAAAGGACACAGGGGGAGTCTGGAGAGGTAAGGATAACATGTTTGTTATGGTCTCTGCCAGGGCAGCAACATATAAGTTTAAAGTGAGCAGAATACCCCTTTAAAAAGGACACATCTGCACATTATAATTAGGAATCTCTCCAATAAGTGGAATAAATAAGAGAGAATGAACATCAAGGTTATGAAAACAGTAACCCTGTGAGAGAAAAATGAGGCAATAAAGCGCATTTCTCACTCAGTAAAGCAATAAACAAAGCTGAAAAATTAAAAAGCTGCGATTAAATCAAGAAAATCTAATGAAGAAAAGCTTCTTGCAGTAATCACTGGGAATAAACAACTCTGCATGTAAAGACAAACATATTCTAAAGGAAACCATCCATGAATGAAATAAAATTGCTTCTCACAATCCCTCATTTAATCCCCCAGTAGATAATTTTATAGATCTTCAAATAATAGAAGTTAAATATACAAAGAGGTTTTTTATTTGGTTTATACATGCCGCTATCTTTAACTCCTTGGTGACATGTGATGTAATTGTATAGCATGGCTGCCTAGGCATTAAAGGGAGTCTGTCACTAGGTTTATTCTGCCTTAAATGAGGGCAGCATAAACTAGTGATGGAGATACTGAACAGATTAGTGTATTACTTACATCATTCTGTTCAGCCGTTCTCCTAATATGCAGGAGAATAGGACTTTTGCCACACACCTTCCTCCCCTCACCCTCCAGCTGCTGATTGACAGTTGACTGCCTAAACACAGCATGGATAGATAACTGCCAATCATCCGCTGTAGGGCGGAGCTTCTGCTTCTAATGAATATCCAGGACTACTGGACTCATGCACATAATGGAGAGGACTACTTATTGTCCAAGTTATTCAGGAGGATATCTCTGGATCAGCTTCACAGAATAATGTAAGTGATAAATCATTTTGTTCAGCTTGTCACTAGTTGTTTATGCTACCCTTAGATAGGACACCCTAAACCTGCTGACAGACTCTCTTTAAACTCTTGAGGGCGTATGCCATAAGAGTACATCATATGTCCGCAAGGGGAGTTCAGACTGCCGTGATCCAGACTGCTATCTGCAGCACGGGACCGAGGCTTTTAGCGAGAGCGGGCAATCGCCACTCCCGCTAATTAAGACTGATAAATGCAGCTGTCAAACATGACAGCTGCATCTAAGTGTCTTATATGGGACATTCCCTGGGGTCTAGTGGCAGGATCCCCACACACACACGATGCTATCGCTGGAGGGGGGATCCCTTTATCTTACCACCCTAGGACTCAGCGTCGGAATGACGCTGATCCCGGCTTGGTATTCTATTGCATTGGTCTGCAGCAGGCCAAAGCAATAGAGCACCGATCTCATGGATCGGTGCTGTATAATACAGCTACACTGATCTCTGTGAGAGATCAGTGAAGTTGTATTAGAAGTTTCCCAGGGGGACTTCTAATTACAGTATAAGTAAAAAAAAAAATGTTTTCATTAATACAAATCCCCCCTACCCTAATAAAAGTCTGAACCCCCCCTTTTCCTATTTTATAAATAAGAATGAATAAAAAAAGTAAAACATAATGTGTAATTGCGCAAACTATTAGTTTATCACATTCCTGATCTCGCACAGTAAACGGCGTAAGCGCAAAGACCCGCCAAAGTGCAAAAATTGCACATTTTTGGTGGCATGAAATCCAGAAAAATTGTAATAAAAAGCAATCAAAAAGTCACATACAAGCAATCAAGGTAGAAAGAACACATCATGGCGCAAAAAATGATTCCTCAATCAGCCTCATAGACCAAACGATAAAAGTGTTATAGGCCTAGGAATAGAGTGATTTTAAGGAACTTTTTTTCTGTAAAAGGTTTTATTTTTTTAATAGCCATCAAATAATATAAAAGTTATGCAAGTTGCATATCGTTTTATTCGTACCGACTTGAGAGACCTTATATAACATATCAGTTTTTCCATAGGACAAACGGCGTAAAAAAAGAAAAACCCTCCAAAGAAAAAGAATTGCATTTTTTATTCAATCTCACCGCGCATATAATTTTTTTTCTGGTTTTGCAGCATATTTTATGCAAAAAGTCTGCCATTGCAAAGTACAATTGGTGATGCAAAAAATAAGGGCTCATGTGGGTTTTTAGGTGAAAAAATGGAAGTGCTATGGCCTTTTAACCACAATGAGGAAAAAACTAAAATTGGCTCCGTCCAGGTAAGGGATTAAGGACATGCTGTGTACAAATACATTACAGTAATATAGTAAGTCTATGGAGCGGGCTCACTTCATAGATAGTGGATGACGGTAGCTATCAGCAGTTAGCACTTAGCAGTCACTGACCGACATCAAAGATCACACTGATGTCAGTCCTTTAAACCCCTAAATGCTACTTAACATATTGGAAAAATTGTCTTGTCTCTGTCTGAGACGGGAACTATTTAAAGCAGTGTCAAATCCCCACAGCCAATCTCTCCTGCACAGGGCAGTTCCTTTTACAGACAGAGATGGCAGCAGAGAGACTGGACTGAATACACAACTTCCTGCAGGGCATACCGCAGCTGATAAGTACTGAAAGACAACAGTTTTTTTTTTTTAAATAAAAGTTACAAATTTATATAACTTTCTGAGACCAGTTGATTTATTTATTTATTTTCCTCTGAGTAACCTTTTAAGAGGGAGGCTTGGACACATCTGTACGGTAAATTCAATATTTAAGTTTCATCTAAGTTATTAATGTATCTATTGTATCAGCGCTAAATTCTCATCTATCTGTCAAGACGTCAAAGTAAAGAAGACGACTATAAGCCGCGCAGGTCAGCTGACAGCTTCATTGGAAACTAATAATGCTGATTTCAATGCAAAGTAACTAAATATTTCATCAGTAGCAGATGACATTATTCATCTCATTTGGTTATTTAAATAAAATATATGACTTCAGGCGGCATTGGAAGATAAAACGGGCCTGCAAATCATTTAGTGCTGTTAATACACTCCCCGGCTCAGCATCACTTCCACAGTAACTATATGCCTTGTTATTAATGAATGCTGCTAATGGAAAAATAATTATACCAGACATATTTGTAACAAAAAAAAATGTTGCCTGAAGCTTTTAACAATTTATTTTAAAAAAGCATCTGACCTTGAATTATGTGTGAAGTTTTTGTAGTGTATGAGCTTGCAGGACAATGCATGAAGCGCACATGTATTTAAAGGGTATGGCTTTTAATAAGACGTGTTTAATTTACACTGCTCATACTGTGTCATTCTTTGCTTTTTTATACACTTTTTGTTGAAAATCAAACTTAGAACATATATATACAGTAATATATATATATATATATATATATATATATATATGTACCTTGGTTTAAGAGTAACTTGGATTAAGAGCGTTTTGGTTTAAGAGCTCACAGTTTTTCAAAATTGTGACTTGGATTAAGAGCATTGCTTTGGTACTGTGTGGGAGGGGGAGTGGGATAGGGGGTGGGGCATGGTCTGCATAGTGGGGGGTCTACAACACTGTACTCTGACCTAGGAAGTCTCCCTCACCTTCCAAATCATAGCAGATCCACTTCAGGCTGGGGCTTGCATCAGGGGACAGGACTGTGGAGGTAATCTCTCCATAGCTGTAATCCCTCTCTCCCCAGACAGAGAGTGCTGCATGTATGTGCCCACATCTGCCCTGCTCATACCTTCATGTTCCCTGCAGTCTCTATCAGCCCTTGTGTGTCCCATCCTCTCCATTACTGTACAGTACCTTATAATATCACATATTCAGCTGCTTCTGAATGTTTCTTTCATTAGTTTTACATGTTATTCAGAATTATAAATCATTATTTTTGGGGTGTGGAACCAATTGTCTGCATTTCTATGATTTCTTATGGGAAAATTTGCATTGGTTTAAGAGTGGATTTGGATTACAAGCACAGCCCGGAACGAATTATGCTCGTAATTCAAGGCACCACTGTGTGCGTGTGTGTGTGTATATAATATATTATATATATATATATATATATATATATATATATATATATATATATATAATGTCCTGAAACTGCCTGCGTACTGCTGGTGGCAGAGGATTGGGTGAGGGCGAGCTGGGGGCAGGTAATTAGGTGCGTTCAGACTCTTGTGGTCAGTGCTGCGGCAGGTAGGTGGGTGAGCGAGCGAGACTCTTGAAGAGTATCTGTCATTAGTAGGAAGAAAAAAAACATTTTACATGTCATAGAGACGTGTCAAAAGTTTTGGTTAAGCTCGGAGTGTTCAGAGCGTGACTGATCAGGAGAACTGTCCAGGAGAAGTCCTCGCTGCAGTGTGTCCATCTGTCCAGGACAGGCCCATAGACTTACATTATGCCACCATCCGGTTCTTTCTCCTGATCGGTCATGGTCTGGACACTTAGACAAAGTTGGTGATCATTGGTAGAAAGATATCGATGTGATTCCCTATGTACTTAGAAATTAGAATGTTAGCAATAATGCTAAGGTTCAGAAGTTCCTGTAAAATTGTTGATTGGCTATGCAATGGGCCTAAACTTGTTTGATTATAGAATAGTCCTTAGACATACTACTAAGTTCCACCTAAGGATTACTGGCAAATGGCTCTGCTCAATAATGCCTGTAGCCAGGTCTGTGATAGCAGAATACACAGGGTCACCTCTGCCGTAATCCAAGATAAACTTTTAGTGGGTTATGCATCAAAAATTTCCATTCAGCTTGAAAAATCTGTCCATTTGAATCTGGCAATTGCGGACAGCACTACAGACCCATAGAACTGAATGGCCTTTCACACACACACACACACACACACACACACACACACACACACACACACAAAAAAACAGTAGATCTTCCAACAAAATCTGAATCTGGGCCAATGTTTTCATTTTAAAGACCAATAAAGTATAAACCCTCCACAGTACTTCTGTTATTCTTTTTCTCCTTTTTGTTCCTCTCGTATTTTTTTTTAAATATGTAATTTTTGTTTGTGCTGTGCGCAGCGGTATCTTTATTTCCTATGAGACGCTTTGAATTCCTCTCAATATACATTTCATAATAATAATAACAAGCAAAAAAAAAAAAAAGGAAACCAAAAGTCTCCAATGTACTATTTTAAATAAAGAAGAAAATGAAGAAACTGCGGAAGTCTTCGTCCTATAATAAGGTTATTTAAGCTGAGTAAACAAATATTAAACATCAAGAACAATTTCTTTATTAATATATTAAAATAAAGCACTGTCTGTCTCTGTTTTCCCAAAACTGAACCTGCAATTTCATCAGTCTGCGGAAAATAACTTCGGAGACACTCCCTGGGATTTTGCCTTAATCATCTTCTTGGTGTGGTGCGGCCCAATCAAAGCAACGTAACAAACAATGTAGTCCAATGTTTCAATTGTGTTAGGTAATATACGAGTGTAATATAAAGTTTACTAGTTTGGAGCGGTAGGAAACTCCTCGTCTAGTTTTCCTCTCCTGGTTTCTGGTTCGACTCTTTGTTGCTGATTCTACAATGTCCCTTTCCATCTGCTGCTGGGAAAGGAATAAAGAAAAACAAGAAAACAAGTGGTTGCGTAACAATAGTCTGTAGACACGGTCGGAGGGAATCATGAAATGTTCTATTTTATCCATGCTCAACCCAGATTGCAGAGCAATATGTTTTTATACTTTTTTTTTTTTTTTCTTAAACCAGTGTCTTAGTATATCTTTATGATAAAAATCTTAGTTTTTTTAGTTTCATTGCTCCAAATGCCTATTAATATTTTAGCCACCAATAAGAGGAGTTCCATGTATTGGCAATATTCTGTGAACCCTACCCATGAGGTGTCCTAGAATTTTATTATTTAACTACTTCTTTGCAGGTAGTGAATTTGGAGCCTGCCAATACATCACTGGCAGCCTCCAAGTCCCAGTCTGGTTGTGCTGCATACGGCCTTTGCTCTGTTCTTATTGACCCTCTGCCACACTTGTCCCTCGCTCAAATGATGCTGGTGTCTGCTGGCATCTTTGCTTCTCCCAACCTCAGCTTGGCACATCTGCCCAACACTACAATGCCATCCCAGTGTACACATTGCCATTCTTCTGGATTTAAAAGGCCGGTGTGTCTCCTCTGATTTTTGTCCACCTATTCCATTTCTCATGCATCTATTTAAAGCTGCTCTACCTGTATCATCTTGCCTAAGTGTTGTTGGTTCCTTGTATGCCACTCTGTGTATCCTGATTTGTGTCTTTTTATCAGATTATACTTGTCTGCCTTACCCCTTCTGTACCATTTGCCTCTTTCATTAATAACCTGGGTGGGTTACAGGACCAAGACAGTTTTTCAAGCTTGGGGTTATTTAGTCTAGAAAAAAAGATGCCTTAGGGGCGATCTAATCATAATGTACAGACATATGAATGGACAGTATAGAGATCCTTGTAGTGATCTTTTTACTCCTAGGCCTGTAACCATGACAAGGGGGCATCCTCTACGTCTAGAGGAAAGTAGGTTTCACCATCAGCGCAGATGCGTATTCTTTACTGTAAGAGCAGTGAGAGTATGGAACTCTCTGCCACATGATGTTCTCATGGCTGATTCACTAAATATGTTCAAGGGAGGTTTGGATGCTTTTCTTAAAAAATATAATATTACAAGTTATAGGCATTAGATTTCTAGTAATACGTTGATCCAGGGATTTTTCTGATTGCCATTGGAGTCGGGTAGGAATTGTCTCCCTTTGG
The DNA here is from genome assembly GCF_027789765.1 of Dendropsophus ebraccatus. NCBI lineage: Eukaryota > Metazoa > Chordata > Amphibia > Anura > Hylidae > Dendropsophus > Dendropsophus ebraccatus. The sequence goes on from NC_091468.1 coordinate 53,167,312, forward strand.
TCGGGGCAATTTTCATCTGCCTGTTTTCTTTCAACCTTATTAACTATGTTACTATGGACTGATCCTGCACCTGATTGACTATGCTGCTACCTCCTCCCTGGTAGCATTCTGGTTCTACCATTGATGACCCTACCTGCTGACTACACATATTTTACCTCACACCAGCACTTTCTGCTTCTTAGAACCAACCACTACCCACACCAGGAGCATGCTTATGGAGCGACCTGGTGTCCTCTAGCATTCTCCATCCTACTGCGGGATACAGGATGAAGACCTGGAGGGCACTTATACTTTGTTCCCAGGTATGGTCGGAGGTCAAACCGATTCAAAAGCACAGTGAGTCTACATCCATTGCCCATTACAAAATAGAAGCCAAACCACTTAGAGAAAAATGGCTTTCGGAAAAAAATAATTAAACCGGCCAAAAAAATGCAACGCAAAGATCAAACACTGTGCCGTTACCTGGCTCCACAGGCATATCTGCTAAATTTCAGGATGACTGCATTGTATATGATGTTATCGTTGCTTGGATGTGCTCTGTAAACACTTTTTGAGTATTTACTCACATATCGCAATTAACACTGATGTAAATAATTATAATTAGAACGTTAGTGGAAAACTGATTGGATGTATTGTAGATGAACATCTCTATTAAAGAACTCTATAAACAGTTTATATACTCCTTAGTACCTAATTCCAACAATGCACTTAGATAGAGGAATAAGATCATTAGGGCATATGATATGAGATGACTAAATGTAACAGTTGGCCATTGACTTTTGTACTGTAAATAGAGTAAGGTTCATTAATTGAGCACCTTTTAGTGGTTGCAGGAAAGATTAACATTTTCCATCCATTGTTCCAATGTGTTTGCTGTAGGCATTAATTCTAAATCTAATATCAATCAAGGGGATTCATTATTCATTAGTTCACAGTGTCATTAAAGTAAGAAGCTGGTCTCAGTCCACTGTGGTACATGGCTAGCCACTGACTTCTTGATTTCTATTATTCTTCACTACTCTTTTACAAATCCAGAGAGGCAAAGACATATGTGCCAGAGAGGCAGCTAATATAATGTCTATGGGGCCCATGGTGAAGAGGCTCTGCCCAGGTTGTCTGTTCCCCTCTTCGAAAGTGTAGGTTTCTGCAGGCGCTACCTTTCTACAGATTCTATAGCTTAGCACACAAGGGTGTAGAGAATAAAAGGGACCAAAATTGGTCACCTATGCTGTGGATTGACCATTAATAATTGATCAGCAGGGAACCGCCACATGGTCGGCTGTTCTGCAGGGCCACCACGGTTGATCTATGCTGAAATTAGGGCCCCATCATTGCAACACCACTGTTCATTATCATCTGCTGATCTCCTGTTTCTCCCGGTTCTTGTTATGGCACAACACTATAAGGACTACCTGCGTCAGTCACTGGCCAGGCCCCTATGATGTTACAGGACTGGGCGGTACAGGTCACTGGTAGGTGTCCATGAGTAGTGTCACTGCACTGTGTGGCCATCAGGAACGGTAAGTATCTATAAATTGTTACAAGTTTTTCCGAAATACCCCCTTCAATAGCTTACCCCTTCAACACCCCTAAGCTAGCTCTTTTTGATCACAAGACTGGTGACGTCATAGAGGGAGGGAAATTCTCCAAAGGTCGAGTTGAATTCTCGCCAAAGGGGGAGAAAGTACACGGCTTCTGTGACCATGTTACTGCATTTTGAAGAAAATAATTTATGGACCTAATAAATATTGGAGTTATTTATTTAAAATATATATTTTTGTATCCGTTACTTCTGTGTTGTTTTTGTGTTTTGACTTTTTTTTTAGTTTTATTTTATTATATAGCTTAACCCTTAACGAAAGTGGGCGTACATGTACGCCTCCGCCGCCCGTGCCTGTATGCATGTACGGCCTGCCAGGTGCAGAACTTCGTAGCGGGTGAGCACCGACTGCTATGAGCAAATGGGTCCTCGCCGTCAATGACTGTCCGCAGTGATCACGTGGCCGCTTACCATGAACTCCTTAAACGCTGCAATCGCCTTATGCACTTTACTGTAAAGTGCATTATATAAACACGGAAACCCCCTAAAATTTGCGGAATTGCATTTTTTTTTATCCCAAATTTACCCCATAAATGATATTTTGGGGGTTCTGTCGTTAATTTTATGGTAGATTGAAAGAAGCCATTACAAAGTACAGCTGTTCTTGAGGGGTTAAGGAGCATCTATTTGTTATTTGTTATAATGTTCATAGTATCACATACATTTCTTCTATTAGACTGCAACTTATGTCAAGTAGGTCTCCAGATGGCTGCAGAGATGTTGTCCCGTGATGGCTTCTTTTTTTTTTTTTTTTAAACAACCAAATATATCAGATTTAGAAGCATCCATCACCCTATTTGTCCTTTAGCATAGAAAAGTAACAAGACATGCTCTTTTCCCCAATCTGAAATGACCTTACCTACTTGAATTTGAACTTTTTTGATTTGCTGCATTTCATATAAAACTTTTAATGACTTATTTGCGTAACACTGTAACCTGACATTGTAAATGATAAGTAGTCAAAAAAACTGAACCACAAAACCAAAATTGAATATAGTTTAAAAAGCAAAAAACAAAAAAAAGCCATAAAATCTAGTTTATAGTCACTGCTGTAAACATTTTAATCACATACACCAGGCAGAGGCTTTTGCCCCTAGCTAAATAGCTGTATGATTGACATTGAAAGGTGCTACTGTATATGCTTACAGGATACACAGCCTTGAAAAAGATCAATTTTAAGCCTAGAGAGAACTAAATGGTTCAGTGAACTTGAACTGAATCTCATTCCCTTCTCAACCGAGCTTGTTTTCGTATAGTCACAGCTGTGTTTGCTACCTATGGTGGCATTGACCTTGACCAACTTAAGTCTTAGTGGGGGAAAAAAAATCAAGTTAAGTGACAATATGCCTGCGCTCACATTAACTAGGCCACAGGACAAAAATTTGCACCTACGTTATTCCTTCCCAAGGCATTTTTGTCCATTTTCCATCACTGCCAATACATCTACCCATTAAGCTCCGCTCTGACCCCCCAAAGTGCCTAACTCTAATTACATTTTATCAATTTGTCTCAGGTGTCTGGACTATGTATGGATTACTCTTAGCCACAAATTGCTGTCAAATTCCATTCTTGCGTAGAAAATCAATGTGAATAAAAGCAAATCATTATTCAGCCTGACTAATGGGTATTTTAGTGGAATTCCATTTAGTTTTTTTTAAAGCAGTACCCCAAATTGTAATTTGAATATGCAGAAGAAGAGCCTATGGAGCCTCATTAAAGAGTCTCAAAACACAGGACTAGCCAGATATCCCTCCGGGAAGGACCCAGCCAAGGGGAAACCACCAAAACCACCATATTAAGTGGCCCTATAAGTCAATGTAATGACAAGGGAAAAACCACAGCCAGGTATCCATCTACAGACAGCTGTTTCGGGGTGTTGCCCCTTATCAGTGTGGAGCAGGATTCTGGCTAGGTGGGAGCAATGCCTAGCAGAGCCATAAGAGCAACAGATCACTGATCTCAGGGAGACCAGCCAAACGACAACACTGCCGGCTGCTAGTCAAAGCACTCAATGCAGTGAAATCCTAGGTGCATTGCCCCCTGGGAAAAATGAATATGCAAAAGAAGAGCCCGTGGAGCTTCATTTAGGAGTCTGAAAACACAGGACTAGCCAGATATCCCTCCAGGAAGGACCAAATATTGACTTGTGATGAGTAGAACATTCTACATTTTCTTTGACATTATAGCAATCCAAGTCTTAGATATTTGTAGCATATGTATAACAAGCAAAATTCCCAGAAGTTACTGTCCATAGGTACATTAATACGGACACATATTTTAGGTCTATATTATTATCTATGATAAGAATAGGCATCTGTAATGGGGTTTAAAGGGAATCGGTCAGCTACAATTCACGTTCCAAAATGCTGACACTGCTAAATAGCTCTTGGGTCAAGGAGCCACATAGTAGCTTTCATATATCCACCTGTGCTTCCAGAACTTTGACAAATACTTTTATTATATTGTAACCAGAGTCAAACATGCTTGTCTGAGCTCCTGAAGTTCAGAAAAACTGTAACACCCTCTTACTTTCCCCTCTCATGCATGACCCTGCTGGGGATTCAGCTTCCAAGTGTCAATCGAGGTGGAGGTGTAAAGGCCCTTTTACATGATTACTGGCCTTACTTGGCCGTTTACTGACCGTTCAGGCCAATATTAGAGATGAGCGAACCTCCAGCATGCTCGACTCGATCCGAACCCGAACTTTCGGCATTTGATTAGCAGTGGCTGCTGAAGTTGGATAAAGCCCTAAGGCTATGTGGAAAACATGGATATAGTCATTGGCTGTATCCATGTTTTCCAGACAACCTTAGAGCTTCATCCAAGTTCTGCAGCCGCAGCTAATCAAATACCGAATGTTCAGGTTCGAATCGACTCAAACCCGAACCCGGTTCGCTTATCTCTAGCGAACATTAAGTGTAAGGCTGGGTTCACACTATGTTTTTGCAATCGTTTTTTGGCAAAAAACGGATGAAAAACTGATAAAAAAGCGGATGCAACTGTGTGCATCCGTTTTGATCTGTTTTTCGATTGACCTTCATTATAAAAAAAAAACGGATCAAAACACATCCGTTTTTTTTTTTAGTGTACACAAAAACGTGGTCGACCTCATTTTTTTTGTCCCCCCCCCCCCCCCCCTTAAATAAAACCTGGTCAGTTTTGATCATTTTTTTTTTTATAATGGAAGTCAAAGGAAAAAATGAAAAAAAAAAAAAAAAAAGGATTGCAAAAACATAGTGTGAACCCAGCCTAATAGGACACACTGAAAGGCCACCATCACCCGACATGCACAATGTCTTCTGATTGTGGTCTTTCAACATGCTGTTATTGCACTGATGGGCAGCCAATCCTCAAAATTGCAGATGTCAATTTGGACTCAGAATTATGGACGTTATTTTAAAAATTATAAACTGACAAGAAAAAACTTTGTGGGAACATAGCAAAAATTGGAAAAAAAAAAGTTTTCCTTAAAGATGAAACCTCCTTCAGAGAAATCTTAATATTCAGCTTATTTTTCATTTAGTTCTAATAAGTATTTATTTTTGATGCAAAAACCCAGCGTTTGAGTTTGAAGGATGACACGGAAACATCTCAATGTGAAGCACCAAAAACAATCTCACTTTTACCAATTCCCGTTCCTATTGTAGCTTGAGCACTTAACAAGATGCACTATAATAAAAGGTCATTCTGGTCTTTGAGCAAAATGTGCACCAAACATGATTGCAGAAATGGCATTTAGTTCATTTTATTTATAGGTACAAAAAAACAAAAGGAACTGTATAATCCTTCAAAAAGCAAGCTCACAAAACTTTCCAAAAGCCTTGTCCCCGCTGGGAATTTCCAAAGTTTATGGAGAATGCGTAATGTTTCAAGTTTCTTCATCTAAACAGGCTAAGCTACAGAAGGGAACACTGAAAATTTAAAAAAGCAATTCTTATGAAAGAAATGCAATTTGTATGGATATAATTTGCTAATGTAATTCTTTATCTATCCTCACCCTCTGTATTCTGTACAGATGAGCCGCTGTGTGCAAAACAGTATAAGGCTATGTTCACACAACGTACAACTTCGGCCCTAGTTTTCGACGCAGAACTACGGCCGTAGTTTTGCGGGGTGGAACAATGCCTATTGATGAATGGGATCCCGGCCGGAGCGTACACACATAGTTTTCTGCGGCCGGAATTCAATGAATTCCGGCCGCAGAAAGACCTGTCAGTTCACACAGTGAAGCAAGTGGCTCCGGCCGGGGTCACGGAACGGCTGGTCTCTAACGGTGTGTGAACATAGCCTAAAAGTATAAAACCTTAGAACAAGTGGTTGCATGTTATAGCTATAAGCCTAACAACTTGTTTCAAAATTCTGTAGACACTGACGTTTCAGTAAACTTTGCATAGATCAATAGTACAAGTCAATATAAGAAACCTTGTAATATATCTTATAAGAAAAAAATGCCCCCCCCCTCCTCTGCTAGGCTGTTACCCACTTTCAAAATCAAATTAGCATCAATTGTTGTTTACCGGTTTACCCTTTCAGGACCAGGCTAATTTTGCCATTAAGCACCAACGCTCATAGAGAATGACGGAGAGTCCAGTGCTCCGTCATTCTCTATGAGCGCTGGACTCATCTCTCAGCGCGCGCCGGGCTGCAGCGGCTGAGATCTCCGTGACCCGACCGGATCCAGAAGCGGGACCCGGCGGGATCAGGTGAGTATAGGGGGCTGTAGCGGGGGGGGGGGGGGGGGGGGGGGGGGGGGGGGGGGGGGGTCGGGAGCCTGTCACCCCGGCACGGGGGGTGACAGGTTCCCTTTAACAATGGTGTGCAAGTGACAATAAGATGTAAATACCGTATATGTGAAATTTATTTAAACAATGCACAGGTCTGACTATAAGTTGAGAACTGAATAGATAATAATCGTTTCCTCAGTGTGAACTGCAAATGTAATTGTTTTCATGGCTGTGCATTCTGTATTGTATAAAAGGTGAAAAAAGTTAATTTATACAGTAACAACCTGTTACAATAAATGTGTTTAATCCATTCTCCTTCAAACGCAAACATATTCTATTGCGCTGTATACTGTTTACTGGGTATGGCATAGGAACGTCGAGGTTGACATTCTGTATACAAATGTATATAATGTCAAGAATCTCAGCATTTACTCACTGGCAAACTGAAGGTGTATAAGAAGAGGTCACAACAATGCAACAACTTTTTGGGCTGTTTGGCATTATTTAACCCCTTAAGGACCGGGGCAATTTTGATTTTTGCGTTTTCGTTTTTTCCTCCTTGTGCATAAAAGGCCATAGCAGTTGCATTTTTTCATTTAGAAACCCACATGAGCCCTTATTTTTTTGCGCCACTAATTGTACTTTGCAATGACAGGCTGAATTTTTGCATAAAGTACACTGAAAAAGCAGGAAAAAATTCAATGTGTGGTGAAATTGAAAAAAAAACCCCACATTTTGTGTTTTTAGTGGATATGTGTTTTTACGCCGTTCGCCCTGGGGTAAAACTGACTTGTTATATATGTTCCACAAGTCGTTGCGATTAAAACGATATATAACATGTATAACTTTTCTTGTATCTGATGACCTGTCAAAAATTAAAACCATTGTTTACAAATATACGTTCCTTAAAATCGCTCCATTCCCAGGCTTATAGCTCTTTTATCCTTTGGTCTATGGGGCTGTGTCAGGTGTCATTTTTTGCGCCATGATGTGTTCTTTCTATCGTTTTATCTTAAATGTGCATATATGTCTTTTTGATCGCTTTTTATTAACATTTTTCTGGATTTGATGCGACCAAAAATGCGCAATTTTGCATTTTGGGATTTTTTTGCGCTGACGCCGTTTACCGTGCGAGATCAGGAATGTGATTAATTAATAGTTTGGGCGATTACGCACGCGGCGATACCAAACATGTATGTTTATTTATTTATTTACTTTTATTTATAACCTGGGAAAAGGGGGGTGATTCAGACTTTATTAGGGGAGGGGGCTTTTTATTAATAACAACACTTTTTTTTTTACTTTTACACTTATACTAGAAGCCCCCCTGGGGTTAGGGTTATTCCCCCCTGGGGGACTTCTAGTATAAGTGCTTTGATCTCTCATAGAAATCTCTGCAGCATAGATATGCTGCAGAGATCCATGAGATAGGCGCTCGTTTACTTCCGGCTTCTGCAGCCGAAAGTAAACGAGTGCCGAGCCGGGGACGGCGCCATCTTGGAGCGGTCCCCGGCCGGCTTCAGAAACGGAGATCGCTCCTCCGGGACAACGTCCAGGAGAAGCGATCTCCCCACTAGACACCAGGGATGATGCTGCAAACGGAAATCGGATGCAGCTGTCAACTTTGACAGCTGCATCCGATTACTGTATTAGCGGGCACGGCGATCGGACCGTGGCCGCTAATACCTGCGGTCCCGGGCTACAAGTGGCACCCGGGACCGCCGCGGTTCAGAGCGCGCCTGCCTTGCGGCCCCGCTCTGAATGTCCTTAACGACCGTGTAAATATACGCCCGTGGTCGTTAAGGGGTTAAAAATAAATAAATAGAAAATTGGTCATAATTTGAGCACATAATGGCGGACGTTCAAATAAAATGCCAATGAAATAGCCAAAAAAGGACATTGTGTGGTCATGGTCATATATTGTTATATATTATTCTACTGAAGAGTATCCGAAATTGTAAACAGTTAACCTTACGTCTAGGTTTACACACAGTAAAATAAAAGCAAAATATGGCTGTAATTTTGATTGAAAATAAAAACAATGGGGGACATTTATCAAACTGGTGTGAAGTAGAATTGTCTTAGTTGCCCCTAGCAACTAATCAGATTCCTCTCTTCATTCCTCACAGATTATTTGAAAAAAAAAAAAAAAAAAAGTTTGAATCTGGTTGCTAGGGGCAACTAAGACAATTCTACGTTACACCAGTTTAATAAATTTCCCCCAATGTGTTAACAATCGAAAATAATAATGCTACATTTTGCAAAAGCAGGTGGTGAATAATGAGCATGGATGGTTGTAATCAATTACGGCCATTATCCTATTTTACATTGACTTAAATGGAGCACAGTTGTGTTTTGTTTTTGTTTTTTAACACAACTTTTTCCCTCCCCTCAAAATTTTTGCACTTATTTTACATTGTGTAAATAAAGCCTAAGAGGAAAAAAAAAAAATCTTTAATGCTTAAGCCACCTTGTAAACATGATTCTGATGGGTTCCCTTTAACTGGGTGGCACTATGGGGAATGGATGATGCCATTAGAATCTCTTCAGCTGCGCTAATCAGGTTGCATAAAAATCTTTATTCAGTAATTCTTCTGGTACAATCACTTTTAACCCCTTCGGGACCAGGCTAATTTACGTTTTTGCGTTTTTTCCTCCTTGTGCTTAAAAGGCCATAGCACTTGCATTTTTACACCTACAGACCCACATGAGCCCTTATTTTTTGTGTCACTAATTGTACTTTGCAATGACAGGCTGAACTTTTGCATAAAATATGCTGCGAAACCAGAAATTTTTTTTATGTCCAGTGAAATTGAAAAAAAAACACAATTCTTTTTCTTTGGGGGGACTGTTTTTACGCCGTGTGTCCTATGGAAAAACTGACATGTTTTATATGTTCCTCAAGTCGTTATGATTAAAACGATATGTAACATGTATGACTTTTATATTATCTGATGGCTTGTAAAAAATTCAAACCATTGTTAACAAATATATGTCCCTTAAATTCGCTCCATTCCCAGGCTTATAACGCTTTTATCCTTTGGTCTATGGGGCTGTGTGAGGTGTCATTTTTTGCGCCATGATGTTTACTTTCTATCGGTACCTTGATTGCGCATATGCGACTTTTTGATCACTTTTGATTTGATGCGACAAAAAATGCGCAATTTTGCACTTTGGGATATTGTGGCGCTTACGCAATTTACCGTGCGAAATCAGGAATGTGATTAATTAATAGTTCGGGCGATTACGCACGCGGCGATACCAAACATGTTTGTTTGTTTATTTATTTATTTACTTTTATTTATAACCTGGGAAAAGGGGGGTGATTCAGACTTTTCTTAGGGGAGGGTGCTTTTTATTGATAACAACACTTTATTTTTTTTACACATATACTAAAAGCCCCCCTGGGGTTAGGGTTATTCCCCCTGGGGGACTTCTAGTATATATACTTTGATCTCTCATTGAGATCTTTGCTGTATACATATACAGCAAAGATCAATGAGATCGGCACTCGTTTGCTTTTGGCTGCCGCAGCCGAAAACAAACGAGTGCCGAGCCGGGGACGGCGCCATCTTGGAGCGGTCCCCGGCCGGCTTCAGTAACGGAGCTACAGGTACAGTTACGTCCTCGTGCGGGAAAGGGTTAAGGGGTCCTCAGCTCTAGAAAAAAATATTTCCATATACCCTATCAGGAAATTCTGAGAAACCAAGTTTACCCACAGTTTACAGGCCATTGCTGAAAGTTTATGGTGATCTGCTTATTAAAAGGGCCTGTTTCTCGAGTAAGAATAAGGACATGGAGAACCCTATAAATTTTGTCCTTAGCCTTTCATAGACTTCATCGTTCGGCTGGAGATTTATCTTAATATACAAATTAACAATCAAACAATCCAGCGAAAATCTTTTTCTATGAAATCAACTGGTTCCAGAAAGTTATATAAATTTGTAATGTACTTCTATTTAAAAATCTCAAGGCTTCTTATACTTATCAGCTGCTGAATGTCCTGCAGGAAGTGGTGTATTCTTTCCAGTCTTACACAGTGCTCTCTGCTGACATCTCTGTCCAAACCAGGAAAGGTTTTCTATGGGGATTTTCTACTACTCTGGAAAGTTTCTGTCTTGGCCAGAGATATCAGCAGAGAGCACTGTGTCAGACTGAAAAGAAAACACCATTTCCAGCAGGACATACAGCAGCTGATAAGTATGGGAAGACTTGATATTGTTAAATAAAAGTAAATTACAAATCTATATAACTTTCTGAAACCAGTTGCTTAGAAAAAAAAAAAAAAGATTTTGGCTGGACAACCCCTTAAAAGCTGTTCAAACCCAATTATCTGAATAGAGATTGGCCAAAGATATAAGGAACAACGCAAAGTTTGCCATTACCTTTGCTCTGCTCATAATAAATAATGCAACGTCTAGTCAACGTGAGTCGCCTACAGTTCTTCCTGAGCGCAATTCATCCAATGCAATAACATTTACCAGCGCATTTACACATACACCAGTGCAACAAGTTCTATTTTATTCTCTTATATGTAACGTACTTACCAAGCCTCATTTTCTAATCAACAAAAAAATATATGTTTTAACCATGTCAGGAAATCACTGGCTGAACCTTCCGCGCTCTACTCATTTGAATAAAACAAGCTCTGTTTGTGAATACATTAAAGATTAGAATACATTAGTATATTTTTACGGTCTTCTTTGCTGCAGGTGCATAATGAAATTGTGTTCACCTGATTGTCAGATGCGATAACAGTAATTTACGGTCTACCACTATATTTTGTGCCGCCGAACGGAGCTGTAAATGATTAACCATTCATATTTCTGATATGGAGAATAATATCATATCTGAAGATTGTCAAGAAAGGTTGGGTAATGTCAAGCCTCATCCAAGCTATTTGTGGCGCAATGAAATTATAAATAATGTAGGCTGCGGGGAGAAAACGTATCGGAGATATTTGCTTGCATTATGCAACGAGCGAGGTTCTCACACACCTGGTATTCAAAGCAGACATCTTGACGTTATAGAGGAGCACCGTTTAAAATAGACTTTTCTTTATCAATTCTCCAAGATGGGAATCAGTCTACTGTAATACCAATTTTAGATCTGGAGAAGAAAATAAATCTCTTTCTAGTAGACACTAGTGTTGAGCGAGGATGCGCTATAGAGCGTGGTGCTCGACTAATCATCATGTGCTTAGGACTGCTCGATGTTAGTGACGCTCGGGTCAAGGTGAGCGTCTCCTTCCACCATGTTAGGCGGCTTTAATTAGCCAAAATTAGCCACATTCTTTTATGTGGTAGCCATGTTGGCTATTGGAATAGCAATGACTTACCGGGTCAATATAGGCCCGGGTCACCTGATGCTTGGCTCAGCTGCCGCTATTTAGCGGACAGGGGCAAATACTGGAGAAGGGAAAGCGCTAGTATGGAGAATAGTTGTAGTAGTTAGACCAGACCAGTAGCACATAACAACTCAAAAGTCCTCTTTAGGTCTACTAATCTCCCAGTGTGAGCCCAAAAAACTACCATCTGACCTACAGTGCACTAGTAGTATACAGTATGCAAATCCTTATACAGTATACTTGTATACAGAAAAAAATAAAATACACAGCCATCTGACATGCGGTAGTCCATGTCACTCTTGAGCTTGAAGTTATCTCCATCCAGGTGGCATTATATCTATAGAGCCACTGGAAGGAAATAATTGACAGCAAAGAAGTGACGTGTTCTACCACACGTGCCTCCACTCTCATTCTCCTGATCATATCTTCAGTGAGACCCCAGCCAATTAGAAATTTTGACACATCCCTGTGCCATAGAAGAATTGTTCCGACAGCATCCAATAGTGAAGAATTGGTGGAAGTTTATTCAAGCAACATACACCATGCCAACGTTTCAACCCAGCAGGGTCTTTTTCAAGCCTATATTACATGTACAGGGTGCTAGTATATATGGGAAAAGCTAGCACCCTGCACATGTAATATAGGCTCGAAAAAGACCCTGCTGGGTCGAAACGTTGCCATGGTGTATGTTGCTTGAATAAACTTCCACCAATTCTTCACTATTGGATGCTGTCGGAACAATTCTTCTAGGACAGTATATGGTCTCTAACTGGGATTGGAGACCCTCTGGCGTGCGTCCATCCTCTACAGCGTTGAGAGGCATCTTCTACCAATTCAGGTGCTGTTGGACTTTTCGCTATATGACATCCCTGTGCCATGTCAAAAACATATAATTGAAAGGTAAGCTTTAAAAATACTCAAAGGGCAGACTAGATGGACCAAGTGGTCTTTTTCTGCCGACTATCTTCTGTTTCTTAAAAGGAACCGGTCATCACTTTTATGCTGCCTGAACCATAGGCCATCTTAGAGGTCTCCATTGACATCCCCTCCCCCCACCATCCTTGATTAGTAGAGTGCTCTGTGTTTAGGAATAGGAAAAGATCGATTAAATAAGGCCGGTGGTGCAGGCAAGAGCCACAAGAGGCTACCCCAGGGACTCTGGGTTCAAAGCATTGCTTTAATTTATCATGGTAGAATTATCAAAATTCAATGGCTGGGCTGGGCTGGGTGTACCTCACCTTGTCAAGCCTCTTGGTGTAATGTACAGGAGCAGGGACGCCTACTTCTGAGAGAAGTCCCTGCTCCTGTACATACGCTCACAAGGAATCTGACCATTAGATTTATGTCTTTGGGATCATCTCTTATTATCACATATACCACTTAAATCTCTTAATATTGAAAAATAATGGCCAGTGCTGGGGGAATAGACTGACACCATGTGCGGAAACCAAACGGCTAAACCATCAGCATCTGTTAACGTAAAAAGCCCATAGCATTGTAGCTTGTGGTACTTTCGCTTTAAGGGGCGAGATGAGTGAACCAGATTTGTTTTCCTCCGCGCAAAGCAAAACTAATTTGAGCTCGTAACCCCCAGGCTGTCCGCTCCATGCAGAGGGAGGATACCGGCCAGGGACCACCTGGAAAACATGTCCCCTCTGCACAGAGCCACCAGCCTCAGGGGTACTAACGCAGATCAGTATAGCTTCCTACGAAGCAAAACGAATACGGTTAGCTCATCTCTATTTAAGACCATATGGAAAGACATATTCATAAATAAATCGTGTGGTCTGACTGGTACGGTTATTCTGGTAATGGAGTCTTTTTCATTGTACAATAATCAAAAACTCTACCTCGGCAAATTTCATCCCGTTGGAGCTTAGTGGTAGAAACGCTTGTCTTTTTTAACAGCTGATCCCAACCCTTGTACCCTTCCTACCTACGGATGGGTTCAGTCTACGGAATTCTCGCAGATAAATTCCGCTGAATTCCGTTGCCTGTATGTGCTCACGGCCGCGTGCCTTTCCGCCGGCTCCATGGACACCATTCTATGGGTCGTCTGAAATGCGGAATCCGCCTGTGCATAGAATAGTGTCTATGGCATGGGAGGAGAGGCGCGCAGAATTTATCCGCGAGAATTCTGTAGTCTGAACCCGCCCTACCGCAGTATATTTGGATTTTTCACTTATTAATATGTTTTCTATGAATGTCTGTTATTGGAGCCAATTACTGTACAGTTATTTAAATTTAATTATTGATTCCACCACGAGCTCGGTTGACATTTTCCCAGTTATAATGAAGCAGAAGATGTGCACGAGGATGAATATGGAACAAACATCTCTTTTGGATAGAGACTTAATTCATTTTAATAGATATACAGTAATTACCCGGGAAGGGACGGCTTTCTCCATTATGACAATAATGATCCAAATGATCCGACAGAGCTATAATCTATAGCCATGATGTGGATGTGTCTAGAACACTAATGTCAGCTTAAAGATACATAAAGCCATCAGGATTGCCGAGACTGCTGACTTTCCCTTTGTTCTCGCCTAGATAATTCCATTCTTGAAAGCCCTAGCTTGATTTCCCACTGACACTTGACTGAAAACAAATATTTATGGCAAAACAAAGAATTTAACGGAATTTTTTTTTTCAAAAACAGTAAGCAAATGCGTCGGCGGTATGAAGACACGTATTAGTTGGCTTCAATTAATTTCCATTGCAGATAGATAAGGACTCCTGTGGGATTGAAGACCTGGATAATTATAGGATCGATACTGTTTTTTTTTAAAAAAAAATTTATATACTACCACTAATTGCGGTAATGTAAGACCATACAGAATGACTCATTTACAGGAAGAACTACAGTAATATCCTCTCTGGGGACATGTAGGTTTTTAAGGTACATTTGTAAAGAAATGTCAACTAATAAAAATATTCATGCGACTGCCATATTGAAAATAGTCAATGACTTAGTCTTACTATAATGATTTTTTTTTCCCTCTTAAAGGGGTACTTCAGAGAATTTTCTTTTTCTTTAAAAAACTGGTATCAGAAATTTATACAGAGCTGTAAATTACTGCTATTTGAAAATCTCAAGCCTTCCAGTACTTATCAGCCCCTGTATGTCCTGCAGGACATGGTGTATTCTTGCCAGACTGACGCAATGCTCTCTGCTTCCACCTCTGACAGGAACTGGCCAGAGCAGTAGCAAATCCCCATAGAAAACCTCTCCTGTCTGGACAGTTTGTAAAATGAATGTGACAGCAGAGAGCACCATTTGAGACGGGAAAGAATACATCACTTACTGCAGGACATACAGCAGCTGATAATCTGTATAACTTTCTGGCACCAGGTGATCCAATTTTTCTTTCTTCTGGAGTACCCCTTTAAACAGTGTAAACTAGACAGACTAAAATATGTTAGGTTTATGAAAGTGGCTCCAGAAAAACTGATCCATCTTATATTGTCTAGTCTAAGTTTAGGTCAACCATTAGCTGGCTTAAATCGACTCTGTACCCACAAGCTGCCCCCACCACCAAACCGTTTGTACCTTTAGATAGCTGCTTTTAATCCAAGATCTGTCCTGGGGTCCGTTCGGCAGGTGATGCAGTTATTGTCCTAAAAAACAACTTTTAAACTTGCAGCTCCGTACCCAATGGCCGGGGCTTAGAGTATCTGTGCCCTAACCTTGCACCACCCCTAAATACCTCCCCCCCCACCCTCTTCATCATTAGGAATGCCACTGGAACATTTTCTCCTGTCTGAACATTGCACAGGTGCCTTAACGATCCAGCCCATGTTCAGTATTCACATAGCTGATGAATAGGAGACAATCTATCTGGAGCATTCCTAATGATGAGGAGGGCAGGGAGGAGTGACAGAGCGGTCGTGCCAGCCTAATGCCCCGGCCGTTTAAAAGTAGTTTTTTAGGACAATAACTGCATCACCTGGCGAATGGACCCCAGGACAGATCTTGGATTAAAAGCAGCTATCCAAAGCTACAAGCAGTTAGGGGGGGGGGGATCAGATTGTGGGTACAGAGTCGCTTTAAATCTTGTGCCCGAATTCTTGTGCAGTTTGGTGAACTGTGTTGCATGTTTGATCTTGTTGCATGTTGAGCTGATTAAAATTTTCTTTCTTCTGAACTAGACTTAGACTAGACAGTCGAAAAATATAAAAGTTTATTAAAGTGGCTCAAGAAAAACTGTTCTATATTGTCTAGTCTAAATTTAGATCAACTATTAGTTGGCTTAAATCTTGTGCCCGAATTCTAGTGCGGTTTGGTCTACTGTGTTGCATATTAGATCTTTGAACCGTTAGGGTTCGGCACTGTTCTCCAAACCGGAAGGCTCTGCATTTGAATCCCAGCCACTGGAAAAGGTTGGATGTCATCCAAGAGAGTCCTGGGCAGCTCATGGATGGCATCCAACTTCTCCAGATGCCGGGAATCAAAGCGTTAGAGTTTGGAGATTGTTGCCGAACCCAAACAGTTAAGCATGTCCGCTCAACAATATTCACAATATGGAGAATAAAGAATGTTTGTTCATTGGGTCTAGAACAGCCACAAGGCTGTAATGATTACAGTTCATACTGACCTTGCAGAGAGGGAATTTGTATGGTAGACGTAGCTGAATACATACAGTACCTCGCTATCATACAGTTCTGAGAAGCACTTGTGAATCTATTAAACATATCATAAAGCCTCTCGGCACTGAGTGGATATAAAACACTTACATTGATTTAACTGAATAAAGATCCGGTCTGATCAGAATATCCATTCTCTTAAGAGGACTCTTAAGGGACCGAATGAAGGTGTGACCTGCGGCTCGAGTATTGGGAGATGATGCAGCAAAAACTGAATAGATACAGTTCTTACAAATAACTCAAGCAGGCATTACTAAATAATGGCTATTAAAGCTTGACAATAACATATCCCACATATAGAAGTTCACAGCACCTTGGCAGTTCTCCGAAGAGGTGCATTGTATTTAATATAGTTACTGGCTGGCAGTACTATGGGTGCTACTATGGGCGGTGCCCATAGTGCATGGATGGAGACCGAGTGAGGGTATGTGCACACTGAGGAATCTGGGCGGATCACCCTCCGCGTATTCCATCACTCGCCCCTGCTCACATGCATCTCCCCTCATGCCATAGACTTCATTCTATGGTCGGGCGGGTTCCACCGACCAGCCAAAGTCTACATGAGTCTACATTTAACTTGCACTAATCTCATGAAATTCTTTGATGTCTCGGACACATGGTGCGACTATTGGACATCCCATGTGGACACGGTTTTGCCAGTATGGAATGATCGGGATATGCCTCTGTCACCTCCATGTCACGGAAGGCTTTCTTCCAATATGTGGAAAGGCCAAAAGTGTGGGCAACCTCTTTTTCGTTTTTTCCTCCTTGCGTTTAAAAGGCCATAGCACTTGCATTTTTTTCACCTAGAGACCCACATGAGCCCTTATTTTTTGCATCTTTAATGTTACTTTACAATGGCAGACTTAATTTTTGCATAAAATATGCTGCGAAATCAGAAAATTATATGCGCAACGAAATTGAAAAAAAAAAAACAACAACTCTTTTTCTTTGGGGGGGAGGGGGCTTTGTTTCAAAGCCGTTCGTCCTATGGAAAAACTGACAAGTTATATATGTTCCTCAAGTCCGTATGATTAAAATGATATGCAGCTTGCACAACTTTTATATTATTCGATGGCTTTTTTAAAAAAAAAAAAACCTTTTACAGAAAAAAAAGTTTCTTAAAATCGCTCGATTCCCAGGCTTATAACTCTTTTATCCTTTGGTCTATGGGGCTGATTGAGGTGTCATTTTTTGCGCCTTGATGTGTTCTTTCTATTGGTACCTTGATTGCATATATGCGACTTTTTGATTGCTTTTTATTAAAATTTTTCAGGATTTGATGCGACCAAAAATGCACAATTGTTGCAATTTGGCGGGTATTTGCGCTTATGCTGTTTACCGTGCGAGATCAGGAATGTAATAAATTAATAGTTCGCATGATTAGGCACGCGGCAATACCAAACATGTTTGTTTATTTATTTATTTTTTATTACAAAATGGGAAAAGGGGGGTGATTCAGACTTTTTATTAGGGGAGGTTTTTTTTTTAATTAATTCGGTGCAACCCCCCTCTGAACACCCCTTGCGGACATATGACGTACCCTTACGTCATATGTCCTCAAGAGGTTAAAGGAGAAGTCCGTGAAAACTTTTAATAAAGTATTGTATTGACCCCAAAAGTTATACAAATCACTAATATACACTTATTATGGGAAATGCTTATAAAGTGTTTTTTGCCTGACCTTACTACTGCATCAAGGCTTCACTTTCTGGATAACATGGTGATGTCACGACTAGACATGAGCGAACCTGTCAAGGTTTGGGTTCGTATGAACCTGAACTCTCGGCGTCGGATTCCCGCTGTCTGCAGGCTCTGTGAAGTGGGTGGATACAGCCGGAGGAATGCCTGGAAAACTGGGATACAGCCTATGGCTATGGCTGTATCCCAGTTTTCCAGGCGGTCCTTCGGCTGTATCCGCCCTCTTCACGGAGGCTGCAGACAGCGGGAATCCGACGCCGAGAGTTCAGGTTCATATGAACCCAAACCTCGACAGGTTCGCTCATGTCTAGTCGTGACATCACCATGTTATCCAGAAAGTGAAGCCTTGATGCAGTAGTAAGGTCAGGCAAAAAACACTTTATAAGCATTTCCCATAATAAGTGTATATTAGTGATTTGTATAACTTTTGGGGTCAATACAATACCCGACTCCCAGAGCTGTTCAGGCTGTGGCTGCTGAGGAGGATGATGGCAGAGGGGATGCTCAGTGTCCCTCCAGTGCCCTGTGTCCCTCAGTGTCCCCCTGCCATCATCTTCTCCAGCAGCCACAGCCCGCACAGCTCTGGGAGTCGGGTCGTGACATCACCATGTTATCCAGGAAGTGACATCACCATTTTATCCAGAAAGTGACATCACCATGTTATGCAGGAAGTGAAGCCTTGATGCAGTAGTAAGTGCAGGGAAAAAAAGCACTTTGTGCATTTCCCGTAATAAGTGTATATTGGTGATTTGTATAACTTTTGGGGAGCAACAGGACCTACACTCCCACTTTATTCCCACTGACTTCCTTCTATACTGTTTTTTCACCCTTTTGTCTTCATGGTATTATGTATTATTTCCCATATTGTATATATTATCATCACTTACCAAACTCCTCCACCTGGTCATCTCACCTTACCTTCTATCAACCTGAGAACAGAGGAGAGTCGGCAAGGGCCGTATTACATGGGACGAAAAATTGTTAGATTGTTCGGATTTAAACGATAATCGTTTCATGTAATAGCAGGCAACCATTAAACGACCAACAAGAAATCGTTTATCGTTTGATAGGATGTGGACATTGTTCGGTATAATAACATGTCACTCCCTGGTCTATCAGCCAGGAATGGACGAGTGCAAAACGACCATAAGTAATGATCATCGCCCTGTGTAATAGGGTGATCGATTTAAGATGCTTTGTCATAGCGGTTGTTTGAGATCGTTTATTGTTAATCGTCAAAAAATTGTCCCATGTCATACCAACATAACTGGTAAGGGGGCTGAACATTTTTAGACTCTAGTGGCTAAAGGGAATGCCCAGTTGGCTCAGAAAACTAATTTGCATATCTTTTTGAACTGTGATATCTCAACGCTGGAGGGGTCAATTAACTAATAAGAGGCATGTATCGATTCAGTATTAAAAGCCCTATACAGCTATCCCCTTTAGGCTCTAAAAAAAACCTGCTGACAGGTCCACAAAAATATCCATTAGCATATATATATATATATATATATATATATATATATATATATATATATATATATAGTCTACAATAAATTTAGTTATAAGAAAAAAAAATCTAGTAAAAAAATATGGAATATATAGAATTAATTGGTAACAATGCCTCCAAGCTGAGACATTTATGTATGTTCTCTCTTCAACCATGAACTTAATTCCACCTTTACAAAGGAGAATTTTAATGAATACGGTAATTTTATTTCTCTCGAGTATATTTTTCCAATAATGTGAAGTTGCTCGGCTATAAAGAAGATCCATCACAATCTAATGACATTGTTTGTGTACCACAACTGGGTGTCAGTGTTCTTGATATACTGTATATAAAGTTATGTATCAATATTAATAATGGAATGTGATTCTTTCAATGTACTTAAAATTAAATATTAATGAGGTATGACGAGAATGCAGATTCCTCATGACTAATATTTTTCTTGGTAATTAGTTTTAATCTAATATGTCTCAGCAAGGCTGAAAAATGGGAACTTTCATCCCTGCAAATTGTCATCATTTGTTTTACGCTTTGCTATGTGGCTTCAGTCACTCTGGTGTTTATTAGGACGCAGCGGTCTAGCATTTAAGCTTTGCGGTTTCCTGAGAAATATATTTTCATCAATTAATTTTATTTATTTAATAAACTCCTAATTTTGTGGGACGTTTGAGCACTTCAACCGCACCCTGTCCGAAAATCTGGCTAAAATACTAAAATTACTAATTGATTTACTGTTCAAATCACACAGGAGCATTATTTTTGTAAAAATAAAGTCTAAAGGCCCCCCTTACACAGAAATGTCAATAGAAACTGATAATTCCATTGGGATCGGCCAACCATCTTTATGTGCTTAGGTTCCTAACAGAGGATGATAGGCAGGAAAAAAGGAACGGGCATATTGACTTTCCACGAATAGGGACAAACTGCTTCCAATGGTGTTAGGGCCCTATTCCACGAGCCGATTATCGTTCAGATTATCATTAAATCGTTCGAATCTAAGCAATAATCGTTCGGTTGAATAGCAATCAAATCGTTGATCGTTTAATAAGACCTGGACCTATTTTTATCGTTGCTCGTTCGCAAATCGTTTGCATTGAATAAGAAGTCGTTCGCAGTAGAGACGAACCCAATAGCGACGACAAGATGACCGCAAGAATGATCATAAGTAACTATGATCATTCCATGTAAATGGGTGAACATTTTCAGGTCTTTCGCAATAGCGTCCCGTGGAATAGGGCCCTTAGTGTCATCTCCCAATTAGAGTATGTACACATTACGGAATACACGCAATTCTTTGAGCATATGGTGGATTGTGCTTGAGTAATTTATTGAGTCACTGGAACAGGCGGAACTTCAAGTCCACCACGCTGCCTCCCTAGTATGTTTTTCTATTAACTTCAGGTTGTGAGTCACTAATGAGCATGTTGTGATGGACCTACTGGATGGAAGTGTGAGCAGACACCATGTACAGTAGGTAGATAGACATAAAATTTGTAAGAAGCGTTTACACAGAGCCTAAAAATATCAGATTATATCAGTATATTAGCAGATTAGAAAATACCAAAGGGAAACAATATCCTCCCTGGTAGCCTGGTTGTCCCCAGTATCTTAAAGCTGCTGGCATAGCTCTCCGATGCTGTGAAATCCATGTTTAATGCTCGGTCACAGGTTCTGATAACAAGGTATGATAGTGGAGCCACAGTGGCATGTAGTTCCATGGCCTCCAACTTCCTCCAAGCCACTCACTCCTAATTGGCAGCCTGAGTGCTGGACTTTGCACTATGTTCCCAGTGCTCAGGCTGTCAATAAATTATAAGTGGTTCGAAGGAGGGTGGAGGCAGTGTGACTACATGCCGCTGTGGTTCCACTATCATACCTAGTTACCAGGACCCGAGAACAAGCATGAAACATAGATTATTTTTTTTTAAATGGCACCAACTGGAGGTACTGGGGTCAGGACATTCCCTTTAGCATATCTGTCATGCACTCCGCTAACCTTATCAGTGATGAAGTCCACTCTGCGGCTGCAAGTTCGGGTATCCAGAGATACAAATACGCCATGGCAGTAACTGGGGTTGAATGAAGCAAATCTGCCGAATTCTGATGCGCAGCGAATCAGGCGTTGAATTCGCCTCAATGCGATTCGCGAATTGCCCAGATTCACTTTCGCAAATTCACTAAACATGGCAGCTGCAATAGCGAACACACTTGTTAACTTACAGAACTGTCTTTTGGCGGGAGCAAGGGATTATCCATAATCACCGTTCCAATCACCTGTAAGTTCAACTGTGATGTCAGCAATCCTCCCCACTCTCTATGTAAGGTGATTGGCTTCATGGAGGCGGCCAGTCGGCTGTCTATAGTGGAGAGCAGGTTGCAGCAGGCAGTTGGGGCAGAGAAGAAAATACAGAGGTAGAGACAGAAAGGAGAGGATAGGAGAGTGGATTGGGTGTGGTTTTCTGTCGGAGCAGGGAAGCCATTGTCCAGTATACCAAGTAACTTTGGGGACTGTTGTAGATGATCCCAAATCACTGGGTGCTGGGTGTGCATTATACCAAGTAACTGGGGGACTGTTGTACATGATACCAAATCACTGGGTGCTGGGTGTCCATTATAGGGAGTCACAGTGATCACAGTGTCCATCTTAACACCTCACTAGGTGCTCATTTACCAGTGTCCACTGCTGCCCTGGGAGAACATTGATATTACAACGTTGATCCACCAACGTCCACTACTGTCCATGGCGGAAATTAAATGATTGACAGGCTGACTTATATTTTAAAAAATTGTCATTTTTGAATATTGACACTGTCACATCAACAGCTGTTGACAAAAATGGCTACTCTATAATAGTCCCACTATTGTAGCTGCTAGAGTTTGCCTGTTTTGCGAATGTGTCCAATTATTCGCGAAATCCGCCAAGTGAATTTCCGAGGGATTCGCTCATTCTTGCGGTAATGTATATGCCCGCAATTTAGATATAAGGGAGGGCATATATATAAGCAAATTATGCAAATACATATATTTTAAACAACCAAATCTGTTTTCACCACAATTGCACATTCTGCTATGGATATAAATGGTGACAGGATAAAATTGCTTCTCAAAAGTTAAAAATGTGAAACATGATTGCCATATCAATCAGTTTTGTACTTGTGTCATTCACGTATAAAAGTATTTTACACTTGACAAACCTTGAATATATTAATGCCAGGCTTCTGACATTCGCGATCCTTTGATACTTACACCACGATCTCAAGTCGTGGTACTTTTAAAGCACTTCACGGATCTCAAGTGTGGGAATCGTTGGAGTATTCCTTATTCCATTCATTGCTCTCCTCAGTGTCACAGCTGCCCTCAAGTGCTTTTCATGCTGGAATGGATATGTAACAGGCAATAAATGGTGATGCTTTGAAACCACTTTACATCTGTATTACATTAAGATACCTGAAAACTAGATTTCCCACAGCTCTATAGTAAGAGATGGGATCGCATTGATTTAATTATTGCGTTTACATGAGTGACTATCTATTTGTTCGTTATGAATTTATATTTTTTTTATTGCAAACAAATGTAGAATTTCAGAATTCTTGTGGCGTGGAGAACGGTATTAGAAGGCATTCAGTTGTACAATAAATCTACATATAGAGCTGAATTGCATGAGCATATTGCACGCTTGGATGGCTTAGCACATCTGTCCTCCTAGCAATAATTTTACATTAAAGTCATTTTCTGGTGATGTGGACAAGAGTACATTCTGGATATGAGTCAGAGAGTATACAGTAAAAAGGAAAGCTGATAAATTCAGCTGGTCTTAACTGGGGGCCCTATTACATGGAGCGATAATCTTCAGAATCAGGCACATTATCGCTCTATTGATGCGATCATCGATCATCGGCTGATCGTGTCTCCCGGTCTTGACTAAAAAATCATTGGCCGCCGACCACGCATCATTACGTGTAATAGTGATGCATGGCTGACGAATGTTGAAAGAATATATATACATACCTCTCCACACTTCCCGGAAATAATGCATGGTAGGTACAGTAAGTGTTTGAATAGGAAGACAGGTGCCCTCTTTAAGCAAGAATGTGGTTTACCCCATAAGGTAGCTCGGTCCACCAGTATGTAGAAAGTTACCCACATTAGGTCGTTGCCCCAGTAGGTAGATAGATGGCTGCTAGTTTTTATTTGGGTGTGCGCCAGTGTTTAGGTGCCCCCCACCTCCCAGTGTACTGAAGATCAGTGCTCCCCGAATTTCCATAATTTCCTGCAGTATAGATTAAATCCTCAAGTGTAGATAATCTCCCTCTTTATCCAGACTTTATCCAGGTCTCCAGGTGTAGACAGGTGCCTTTAGGCATAACTATACTACATACTCACCTCCTTCCTCACGGACAAAGTGTCAAGTCTCTTACGTCCCCTGTTTTGTTAAACCGAAGGTGGCGCGCGCACACAATGTGGGAGATCAATTAATTGCACCCCTGGTGTAGGCCACAGAGAAGGCCCATATTTTTGCACAAACCATTCCCCCCCTCCCCCCCATGGCGTAGGCCCTTCTTTTCTAATGGGCGGACAAGGAGGCTCAGCAAAGTAGGCAAGGGTGCGCAGCAAGGTAGGGAGTAAGTGTGGCCCCCTTTCATACCTAATTTATCTCCGGAGCAGGATTTTTGCACCTGCCAGATGGTGTGCACCTTTTAGTAAATCCAAAGGGGTGAATGGGTCTGGGCTTGATTTAAAGGGAACCTGTCACCCCCCGTTCCGGGGTGACAGGCTCCCGACCCCCGTTAGAGCCCCCTATACTTACCTAATCCCACCGGGTCCCGCTTCTGGAGGTGGTCGGGTGATGAAGATCTCAGCCGCTGCAGCCCGGCGCACGCGCTGAGAGATGAGTCCAACACCCATAGAGAATGACAGGAGAGTCCAGCGCTCCGTAATTCTCTATGAGCGTTGGACTCATCTCTCAGCGCGCGCGCCGGGCTGCAGCGGCTGAGATCTTCATCACCCGACCACCTCCAGTAGCGGGACCCAGCGGGATTAGGTAAGTATAGGGGGATCTAACGGGGGGTCGGGAGCCTGTCACCCCAGAACGGGGGGTGACAGGTTCCCTTTAAGATGGACTTATGAGTATGTCGGTCTTAATAAATGTCCCCCAATAAGTGTGTCATTGTGCATGTGCCAGAACCAGAGGCCAGGTGTAGAAGTCCTATGAACTTTTAGACTTCTATAGGCTACATGCCCAAGGAACCCTATGACCTACAGAGCAGGTATCAGTAAAAGGAGCCTGCCACTCTTTGCTCTGTCCGGTTTCACCTGCATGTGTGCCCTAAGGACTCCCTAGCAGATTAAGGTGGCGCTCCCTAGACTGGATTGCTCAGTACTCCTGGTGTTAATGACAGCCAACAGTTGTGCACCCCATGTGGCGCCCTAGAGAGGCTTCTACCCTTCTCTATCCCTTGTCATGGCATATATATATATATATATATATATATATATATATATATATATATATATAAAACTTCCTTTTTAGGCTCAAAATACAGACCAAAAAGTGTGCACAATGCTTTGTTGTGATATCCATGCATATTATTGCCCGTTTTTTTTTTTTTTTTTAATACCCGAAGGATAGAGTAATCCTTTGTCTCCTCATATATTGAATATTTAATTTAGTCCTGTTATTATTTCCTTACCTGGGAATTTGTCATGATTTAGTCAATGGTTCACTTTTTTGCCATTTATAGCCCTCGTAAAATTCAGCACTCAGAAAAGTTAATCTGGGAAAATGTACTTGCCGCTACTTAACGGACTGAACCATATATCTTGCATATCACACAGTAGGGGCTTAAATGTAAAGATCTATTCTAGCCTCTGTTGTCTTCTCACCTATGTTGACTCCTTATCATCTTCCTCCGGTCCTATTTCATGCGCACCTACTGTTATTTCCTATGTACAAATCAGTGGTATATACCAATGCATCTGCATATATCTTAGTAGAGAAATTACCTTTTAGGCTGCATTCCCACGTTCCGTGATCCGTCAGGAATCGTACGTGGAATGCATGTACCGGAGTCCCCCTGCGCCCGGACAGCATCTGTAATTAGATGCTGGGAGCGGGGGAGACTGTATTCATAAGAGCCGCGCTGTAATGAAGCAGCCGCGCGGTGCTGTTACTACAGCGCGGCGCTTATGAATACAGTCTCCCCCGCTCCCAGCATCTAATTACAGATGCTGTCCGGGCGCAGGGGGACTCCGGTACATGCATTCCACGTCCGTGATCCATCAGGATCATGGAACATGGGAATGCAGCCTTACTCAGCTTCCGGCAGCATGTAGTCAGCATTTCCCTGCTTGACGGTTCTCTGACTTGGCCGGGTCCGTTCCGTGACTTAAGTACCGGCCGGATGGTCTTTCTGGCCGTAGGGTTCTGATGCGGGCGCATCAGCGCACACCCGCATCAGAACCTCCCACAGCACACAATGAAGCAAGTAGCCAGAGCCACTCACTTCATTGTGTGAACTGACAGGGCTTTCTACGGCTGCAATTCATTGAATTGCGGCTGCAGAATACTGACATGTCAGTTATTTGCGAGTCCGCACAGGATCCCGGCAGGAGCGTATACGATGTGTATGCGCTCCAGCCGGGATCCAATAGAAATGTAGGCAATGTACCACACTGCATAAAGTACGGCTGTTGTTGCTAATGGCAACAACGGACGTACTTTTGCGTAGTGTGAACATAGCCCAATACGGTGAATGATTTCAGGTTAACGATAAACAATCTCTTTTGCGATCGTTTATAGTTTGTCATTAATCGTTAAAAATCGCTTCATGTAATAGGACCCTTAGACTCGTGCTGTGAGAGGGTAGGAGGAGCCACCAACATGGGAGAATACTATGGGGCACATTTATCAAAGGGGATATCCAGAGAGCAGGAAGGTCCTACCCTCCTCTTTATCTGCAGAAGTATCAGCATGAATGGGCTGATGGAGGGAGTGGAGCTCCACAGAGCAGAGGAGGTAAGAACTTTCCTGCTCTCAGGATATCCCCTTTAAGGATGCTCCCCTGGTGTACGCCAATGAAAAAGGCACAGATTTGTTCCTTTGCTGCAGTATACGCCAGGCTTAAGTTTAGGTCCTGCTCGACTGATGGAAGGGCTAGTAGGCACGTCAAGGTGGGAAGGAGCAGTGGCCTCCTCCTGAACCTAAGTTATCATGGTTTATACCGGGAGACAGGCGTAAACAGTGGCACTAATCTACATATCTGTGAAAGTCCTGCAACAGGCGTAGATACCCCTAATTATACTAAGAGACAAGCACCTCTTAGTAAATCTGGCCAGGAAAATGAAGATGGGGCTTTATTTAAGACCGGCCTATGAGAATGGTGGTCTTAATAAATGTTCCTCATTATGAGCAATGACAGAGATGGTGTTGAGCGCAAGAAACATAGGCAAAATATATAGGTTAAGCAATACATTGATAGCTGTTCTAATACACATATATCCCCCATACATACTTACTACAATAAGCACACTCTTCATATTTGTACTTTGACATCAAGCCACCTGTTTAGTTCCTTTGCAAGTCTGTTACCAGTCACTCATTACCGTCACCATGAGGGGTCCTGGTTTACCAATCCTTCTCATGCCAATTGATCATTTTGTATGATTGGCAGGCTGAGATGTCTTACCGTAAATTGTTCCATTTGTATCCTCTATTTTTGTCATAGTCTGCAAAAATGTATCAGTGAAAAGTCTATCGAGGTAATTTATCATCGTCTATTTGACAGTTTTCGCAGCAAGTTGCCGGTAGTACCTGTGCTGAATTTATCAAAAGGGGCACTTTCTTCTTAAATAGCTAAATATCTTAGGTCTAAGTTGGTTTAAGGCTATGTTCACACACAATAAAATTAAAGCAAAATAAAGCAGTAATTTTGAAGGTAATAATGTGCTTGATTGAAGTCTATGGGGAAATAACCCTCAGTGCACAAACAGAAGAGAAAATTGGGTGCATGCACAAAAATAATGAACATGTTTTTTTATCTGTCCCCACATTGTTTTATTTTCACTCAAAAGTATGGCCATAATTTGGTATTATTTTATTGTTTGTGGACATAGCCTCAAAGTGTGGTCTGGGGTCAAGACCATAAATCAGCTATCACTGTAAACCTTAAAGCGAATTTTACTTCATCCTGAGGAGTTTTAATAAAATAACTGAGAAAGTGTAAAAACAAAAAAGTTGCAAAATTCATGCTCAAAGGGGACATTTATGAGCATTACAGCCAAGGAGAAGGCCTGTCGTATACCCCGCTCTCCAGATGAGCGGGCGGGGGAGGGGGGCTCAGAGGCGCCCCCGGGGAGGAGGTGTGGCCTCCTCCTACACCTCATTTATCATGATTTACACCTGCTCGGTCTTAATAAATGTCCCCCAAAGTGTAGAAGAAATTAGGAACAAATACAATGGCCAGCAATGCACACACTGTATAGTGTAATGGCTGTAATTCATTAAAACCATCCAAATAATGAACATGCTCATTATTTACCATCTGCGTTTGCAAAATACGGGTGTATCATCTGTACAAACATTGCTTTATTTTCACTCAAAATTATAATTTAGCCCCCTTTTCCCTTCCTTTTCCACGCCTCTTAGTAAACCCAGTTGGCCATGCACCCGATGCAAGCATTGCGGGACAAACGTACACCTGCATCCAACAGGTGTAGATTTGTATTACGATTTATCCCTGGCAGGCCACACCTCCCCGCCTTGTCGCACCCCAATGCCTGCCCATTAGGCAAAAAGGGGATATAGCAGGCATACGCCAGGGGAAATGGGAAGATCTGCACCCTCTCCCTAGCGTACTCACTAGCCTCATCCTTCATAAATCTCCCTTGATATCTACCCAATGTTTGATGGTAAAACTTTATGGCCTTAGGCAACTTTCAAACAGCATTTTTCAACAAATTTTGCATCAGTATCTGTAAACTAAACCTATAAGTAGGTCGGAAACCGAGAGAGGTTGCACAGTTTTCCTGTGTCAATCCAGCTCCTAGCTTTGACCTAAAGAGGAAGGTGAAGAATCAGAGTTGCCAAACTTTGAACCCAATACATGAGGCCAGTAAGTCAACCCGGCTCCTTCTCCTTTTGTAAAACTACAAATCCTAACATGAAGCTTATTATGGTATAGGAGTTTGGTTTTGTAAGGGTATGGAATTGTAGTTTTACCTTACAAATTTTTGCACCACTTTCTATTGTGTTTTTGGCCATTCGTAACACCATTCTATTTCTAAAGTCCTATGTGTAAATGGTTATAACGTTACATTTACAGACATGTTAAAGACCCAATATTTAATGTCTGCTCGTCATGGCCAATCCTCTGGTGGAGCTCTGTTCATGAATTATACACCAGCTGTCTGGAGAGAATGTTCGGTTAATTTGCCGTCGGTGATGGACTTTATCACTTATCCACTTGAATATTCCGATGGAAATGAGCAAAGATTTACTTTGTTTTGCATCATAAGTTAATGAGATGTCTTAATCAGTAATGGAGGTTTGAAATGAAGACTGAATTACATTTACACTTAATTTGATAATATATTTTTTCCTCGTAAATCTAT
Source organism: Dendropsophus ebraccatus (assembly GCF_027789765.1). Classification (NCBI taxonomy): domain Eukaryota; kingdom Metazoa; phylum Chordata; class Amphibia; order Anura; family Hylidae; genus Dendropsophus; species Dendropsophus ebraccatus. The sequence continues at coordinate 53,196,447 of NC_091468.1, forward strand.
ATTTAGATTAACCATTTTAGACATCAAATTATACCGCTCTTACCTGGGATTGCACGCTTGAATCATTCTGTCAAAGATAAGTGAACTAATGAACAAGGTGGCTATATTAAGAGATCCAGGTCTCCAGTGTAATTCTGGCCTAGACTTTTGGATGGTATACCTGAAATAGGGAAAATTAGATTCTGGGGCCATGTTTTTTTTTTTTTTTTACATTTCTTACATAGCTATTTTCTGTATGATTTTCCAAAACAGGGGGCCATCACCTACAGAGTCCATTATTAGTTGATAAAAGGGAAAGGGTGGGTAGTCAACTAGGTATACAAAAATCAGTAGGTTTTGTTAAATGTAATATAGGTAAGAATCCTATGTAAAGAGGTGGACATGTGGGATACTTGATAACAGGTGGCACCGAACAATTGTTCAATAAGAAACAGAAGAGAATTCCGACGACCTCTACTTGATGCAGTCACATAGGTCATTTCCACTAGAAGTTCTACATGCCCATGTAAACCTTGGTACTGACACAGTACCTAGTACAATCAAACACAGAATCCTAAGGCAAAAATAAGCCTTGGCCTTAGGTATTATTGTAAGTATGCATAGCAGAGATGTCAAGTTCTTTCACCTTCCCTGTAATATTGGACTTAACAAAAAGTGCAAGACTTATGCTGGGTTCACATTGTTTTTTTTGTTTTTTTGTTTTTTTATCCATATGTGCAAAATAACTGATGGAAAAAAATGCATTTGCATACATCCGTTTTGATCCGTTTTTTTCCATTGACTTCATTTATGTATAAAAAAAATGATCAAAACGCATGCATTTATTTTTTTACGTACACAAAAATAAAGTCAGCTGCGTTTTTGTGTACGTTAAAAAAAGGAATGTGTTTTTATCTTTTTTTTTATGATGCAAGTCCATGGGAAACTGGATAAAAATGATGCACACAAATGCATCTGTTTTTGCAAAAACTGATGAAAAAAACGTAATGTGAACCTAGCCTTACCAAGAAGTTAGAATTTTTTATGTAGTTTTCACCTACCCCCCATTTTTTTAAAAAGTGAAAGTACAAATCAAAAAACATAGCTGCCCATTTAAATTTCCCACCAGATGTCACTCCAGAATGCCGGGCCAGTGATAAGCTCGATGCTCTGGAGTTCCTGATAGGTTGCCCAGCTGATCGATGATTAGATTGGCTATCACTTGACACAACCGGGCATCACCACCACTGGAATCCCGCCTCCCATGCAGTCTGCAGAATATAGCTAGGTGAGTCCCTCACAAAGGTAGTTCTAGAACCAGTTTGGAAGAACGGACAAACATGAACAAAGAGGGGCGCTCATATAGTGTAGTAACTCAATGGAGCAGAATTTCCAATATAAAAAGCAAGTAGTAGACTAACCTTCTCGTGTTGTGCGTACGATAGGCACAACACTAGCAAAGCCCAAAATAACAAAGAAGTCCGCCGCCAGGCAAACAGTGGTAGTGGTCGGCCCCCTTCTAGATGCCGATACTTGCCAAATGTGTATAGAAGATAGACTGTGGGTAGCTGATATAGCCTCGGCGCAGGACTTGCAAGACGTACTCTTCAGTATTATTCCTAAAAATTTAATGAGCAACGTGTTTCGGCAACGTACTGCCGCCTTTATCAAGCTCTGATAAAGGCGGCAGTACGTCGCCGAAACGCGTTGCTCGTTAAACCAATTTTTAGGAATAATACTGGAGAGTACGTCTTGCAAGTCCTGCACCGAGGCTATATCAGCTACCCACAGTCTATCTTCTATAGAACCAGTTTGGGTTACCCTATGCAGAATTCCAGGCAGTGACCAGTATAATCAGGAATATTACTAAACTCATTTATATCATTGGGCCATTTGTTTTATGTTCACTTTAAAAGCAATTATTCCAAGCAGATTAAAATAAAATTAAGGCTTTCCTTCACGTTTTGCGTGACATAAAATTAGTTTCAAAAAATGTTGATATATAAGCTTTAATGTGTTTGTAGAGCTGCGGCCATTATTATAATATCTAACTGATACTTAAACAGTCATTTTTGCTCTGCGGGGTCTTAGTCTCGCTATTGGAGTGTGTGGCCTGATATTTTCTTCATAAAAATAGCATTTTTTAATCTGAATACTGCCCTTTCATTCCAGGCAGACTGTCGGCCTCATCTTTTCAAGTGCTTTTTAATGGTCTCATACTTTTGTGCGGACATGATACATGGTATTTCCTTTGATGATGATAATATACAGTATATGGTAAAAGACAGTCTTCTTGAAAAGAAAATTACACACGGAAGCCAAAATATAGATTTTATCTTGAAACTACTTGATGTCTTTGCACAGTTCGAGCACAAGATGCTGGCACCTAACCATTCTGAAAATAAGAAATAAGGGATGGGACATGACCCGTAGCGGTGGGGGCAGATATTGTGCCCACATGATGGATGTGACTGCCAGCTATTTAACTCCTTAGAAGCCGCTATTAATTCTGATCCAGTCTGTAAAGAGCATTACCACATTACCCGGAGTTTAGCAATAACAATTTATAATATTGCTTTATTGTTTTTAATGCACTATTTTTGTTTATTTTTGCAATATATACTGTGAGTATGGATGAGCGAAGCGTATCTAACGGATTCTGATTTGCATATAATCGGGCATTTAATTCGCCTCGTTGTGATTCACGAATTTGCCAACTTTGCAAATTCGCTAAACATGGCAGCAGCGCATATCAGTTTACAGAACTGTCTTTTGGCCATAATCCCTAGTGCCCGTCCAATCACCTGTAAGCCCCACTGTGATGTCAGCAATGCCCCTTCCCCCTCTTTATAAGTGATTGGCTTCCTGGAGGCGGCCAGTCGGCTGTGTATAGTGGAGAGTAGGTTGCAGCAGGCAATTAGAGCAGGGAGAATACAGAGAGATAGGGATAGAGTGGAGAGGAGGGGGGGTTTTGGCTGGTTTTCTGTGGGACCAGTGAAGCCATTGTCCAGTATACCAAGGTGCTGGGTGTGCATTATAGGAAGTCACAGGGTGCTGGGTATGCATTATAGAAAGTCACTGGGTGCAGGGTGTGCATTATAGGAAGTCACAGGGTGCTGGGTGTGCATTATAGGAAGTCACTGGGTGCTGGGTGTGCATTATTAGGAAGTCACGGGGTGCTGGGTATGCATTATAGAAAGTCACTGGGTGCAGGGTGTGCATTATAGGAAGTCACTGGGTGCAGGGTGTGCATTATAGGAAGTCACTGGGTGCAGGGTGTGCATTATAGGAAGTCACAGGGTGCTGGGTGTGCATTATTAGGAAGTCACTGGGTGCTGGGTGTGCATTATAGGAAGTCACTGGGTGCTGGTTGTGCATTATAGGAAGTCACTGGGTGCAGGGTGTGCATTATAGGAAGTCACTGGGTGCTAGGTGTGCATTATAGGAAGTCACTGGGTGCAGGGTGTGCATTATAGGAAGTCACTGGGTGCTGGGTGTGTATTATAGGAAGTCACTGGATGCTGGGTGTGCATTATAGGAAGTCACTGGGTGCAGGGTGTGGATTATAGGAAGTCACTGGGTGCTGGGTGTGCATTATAGGAAGTCACTGGGTGCAGGGTGTGGATTATAGGAAGTCACTGGGTGCTGGGTGTACACAGTGAACACAGTGTCCATCTTAATACCTCACTGGTTGCTCATTTACCAATGTCCACTGCTATCCTGGGAGAACATTGAAATTACGCCGCAGATCCACCAACGTCCACTGCTGAAAAAAATTGCTACGCTGTAATAGTCCCAGTATTGTAGCTGCTATAGTTTGCCTCTTTTAAATAAAATTTATTTGTATGCGATTCGTGTGAGTGCAAATATTTGCAAATTCGCAAAGTGAACTTCCGAGTGATTCGCTTATTCCTAGCTATGATCAATACATAGACATTTTTAAATGAAGAGAGAGAGCTCCTTTTGGTGCCATGGGTTTATACAGTACCTGTAACCATTTGGCAGGGTCAAATTGTTTGCTACAGACAGCGATTGTAAATATGTAAGTGCAACTAGCCAAGGGGATACTTAAAGCGTAACTGTCATGTTTTTTTTTTAATAGCAGAAATCAGTAGTATAAGCGATTGTAAGAAAATCTGTAATAGGGTTTTATCAGCCAAAAAAGCCTCCTTCTGTACTCAAGAAGCAATCTCCCAGCCTCCCCCCCTGACTTCTTATCTGTGCATTATCAGGCAAACACGTCTTCATTACAGAGTAGCCAGTGAAGACGGGCTCTGCTCTCTCCATTGTAAGCCTATGAAGGGGGGAGGGGCTGAGGGAGATGAGGGAGCAGGAAGAGGTGACATGAAGGTCAGCTGTTTGTAGACTCTCTGGGCACCTAAACCGCAGGATTCAGGGGTCAGAAAGGTCAGTGCTTATCTATGAACTTACTGAGAGAAGATTGCAGGGTGTTGTGCTTTGCAGGACTGCTCCGTGCTAAGTCACTCCTAACAGCCCCTCCCCTCTCCATAGCCACATAATGGAGACAGTAATCCTGCTTCTTCTACAGTGAGGGGGGAGGCAGGGAGATTGCTTTTTCAGTACAGAAGGAAACTCTTTTAGTACATAAAACCTATTACAGAGTTTCTTAAAATCACTTGTACTGTTGATATTTAATGTTTTCAGAAAAATGACCCTGAAATGACAGTTACGCTTTAAAGATATGCCCTTGTGAACCTGTTCACGTGACCCAGCGAATCCCACGATGTTTGTTAACCCCTTGCCGCAAAATGACGTTCCAGGAACGTCATGTAAAGCAGGTAGTTCCTGCAACATGACGTTCCTGGAACGTCATGTTGTCCCTGCCTTCCCCCATTGTCCCTAGAGGGCGATCGGGCAGCAGGAGGACGCTGACGAATAACAATAACACGTCATATGTAATGTATAGTAAACGGCGTACAAAAAATGGTGGAAAACAGCTGCTCAATTGTGTATACGCACTCCAGTCTTATACAGTACTGTACTATGTGTGAAGCCTCACCAGTGCTAAACTTACCACGTACAACCCACCATCCACGCTCGCAAAAACATTCAGATACCGAGTACTTCAAGACTGGGCGCCCGAAATGTGTTTGAGAACCAAAGCAAACTTTCCTTGATCTTATTTACATTGTAAACTTTATTAATAGAAGAGAAGAAGTGATAAAGCTGTAAAGAAGAGATGTATATGTAAATGTTACTTTTACTGGAATATTTAGTGACTACTGTAACAAGTAACACTGTTTGCCCTGAAAATATGCTTAGAAGCCATTCACAGGCTAATGCATTATTTAACATAGGTTTGGTAACATTATGTTGTTCGAGAGCTATTTACATAAGACGTGTGACATTTATTTATATTTATTTCTATATAACTTACTGTATCAGATGGAATTAAAAAAAAAAAAAAAATCTTGCCTGAGGTGTTAAAATAAGCCGGAGAAAACCAGTTCTTCGTTAAACTATATTAGCAGATCGTACATCACAATCAGCTTGGCCGGTTCTTTTCTCCTGAGTAAGGGGAAAAGTTTAGTAATGACTTTTTTCACTCTTTCTTTTCCCTTCATCACTTCAGTGCTGGGAGAAGCCGTTCACTACACAGCATTACCATTTGGGAGATGCTTTATTTAGTTCGGTGTAGTTTTCCCTTTCCCGGCACATCTATTGTCATTCCTTCCTCTGATCTCAGAAGAGTCACATTATCACGAGAAGGATTGGCAATTTCAAATATTTTGCACTTTCTAAAGTCGGAAAAAAGGAAAAGTGTTGTATTCTTCAAGAAAATGGGAAGACGTTATTGCACTTTAGGTGGAACCAAGCTCTCGGGCTTCAACATAATTTTCATTTTGGACCATAGAAAATCTGTAGTGTATTATGGCTTAGAAATTACAGTCACTAAAGGTAATTTTAACCACAAAAATATTATTGGGTGAAGTCAGGCAGTCGTCTAAAGTAAAGAAAGGAGAAGATTTACTAAGGTTCTGTTCGCACTTTGGTTTTTGTAAGTTCAGACAAGTGATGACTAGGGGAAATCCCTCTATGGGCATTTTATTTTTACTTAAAAATATAAATGAGCGAACTTGCCAAAGGTTCGTGCTCACATGAACCCAAATAATCGGCATTTGCATCCTGCTGCCTGGAGAAGTTGGATGCAGCCTAAGGACTGCCTGGAAAGCTTGGATACAGCCTATGGCCTACAGTCCTTGGGCTGCATCCAACTTTGGCAGGCAGCAGGATTCAAATGCAGATCATTTGCATTCTAACCTAAATTTTTTATCTACTCTCTAAAGAGTCACACTATGTTCACACAACTTACTTTAGGACCATAAAAATACAGCCATATTATGATAATTATGGATGTAAATAATGATCATGATAATTATAAACAGCTGTATTTTTGCCTCAAAAAGCATCGTGTGAACATACCCTCCCTTAAAATGATGGTCATATTTCGGTATCATTTTACTGTGTATGAACATAGCATTATCCAAGTGCTATAACAATCTTATACTTAACCCTTTAAGGACATGGCCCATTTTCGTTTTTACGTTTTCGGTTTTTCCTCCTTGTGTTTAAAAGGTCATAGCACTTGCATTTTTCCACTTAGAAACCCACATGACCCCTTATTTTTTGCGTCACTAATTGTACTTTGCAATTACAGGCTGAATTTTTGCATAAAGTACACTGCGAAACCAGAAAAAAATTCAAAGTGTGGTGAAATTGAAAAAAAAAACGCATTTTTTTTATTTGGGGGAACTGTGTTTTTACGCCATTCGCCCTGGGGTAAAACTGACTTGTTATGCATGTTCCTCAAGTCGTTACGATTAAAACGATATATAACATGTATAACTTATATTGTATCTGATGGCCTGTAAAAAATTCAAACCGTTGTTAACCAATATACGTTCCTTAAAATCGCTCCATTCCCAGGCTTATAGCGCTTTTATCCTTTGGTCTATGGGGCTGTGCGAGGTGTCATTTTTTGCACCATGATGTGATCTTTCTATCGGTACCTTGATTGCCCATATACGTCTTTTTGATCGCTTTTTATTAAATTTTTTCTGGATTTGATGCGACCAAAAATGCGCAATTTTGCACTTTGGGATTTTTTTGCGCTGACGCCGTTTACCGTACGAGATCAGGAATGTGATTAATTAATAGTTCGGGCGATTACGCACGCGGCGATAGCAAACATGTTTATTTATTTATTTATTTGTTTACTTTTATTTAAAACCTGGGAAAAGGGGGGTGATTCAGACTTTTATTAGGGGAGGGGGCTTTTTACTATTAACAACACTTTTTTTTTTTTTTTTTTACACATATACTAGAAGCCCCCCTGGGGGACTTCTAGTATATACACTGTGATCTCTCATTGAGATCTCTGCAAACGAACGAGTGCCGAGCCGAGGACGGCGCCATCTTGGACGCGTCCCCGGCCGGCATCAGTAACGCAATCTCCCAGCCTCCCCCCCCACTAGACACCAGGGAAACGTTGCCTCCGGTAATCGGAGGCAGCTGTCAACTTTGACAGCTGCCTCCGATTAGCTAATTAGCGGGCACGGCGATCAGACCGTGCCCGCTAATAGCAGCGGTCCCGGGCTACTCGCGGCACCTGGGAGGTTAAAGCGTAACTGTCATGTTTTTTTTTTATTGCAGAAATCAGTAGTGTAAGCAATTTTAAGAAACTCTGTAATAGGTTTCATCAGCCAAAAAAGCCTCCTTCTGTACTCAAGAAGCAATCTCCCAGCCTCCCCCCCTGACTTCTTATCTGTGCATTCTCAGGCAAACACGTCTTCATTACAGAGAAGCCTGTGAAGACGGGTTCTGCTCTCTCCATTGTAAGCCTATAAAGGGGGGAGGGGCTGAGAGAGATGAGGGAGCAGGAAGAGGTGACATGAAGGTCAGATGTCTGTAGACTCTCTGGGCACCTAAAACGCTAAATTCAGGTGTCAGAAAGGTCAGTGCTTATCTATGAACTTACTGAGAGAAGATTGCAGGGTGTTGTGCTGTGCAAGACTGCTCCGCGCTCAGTCACTCCTAACAGCCCCTCCCCTCTCCATAGCCACATAATGGAGACAGAAATCCTGCTTCATCTGATGTGAGGGGGGAGGCTGGGAGATTGCTTTTTCACTACAGAAGGAAACTCTTTTAGTACATAAAACCTATTACAGAGTTTCTTAAAATCGCTTGTACTGTTGATATTTAATGTTTTCAGAAAAATGGCCCTGAAATGACAGTTACGCTTTAAATGTGGAGGCCACTATATTCCTAAACAGGGTTATGATCCAGGCTTAAAGAAGCAGTTCACAAAAAAATATTATTTTCCCCCGGTTCGGCGCTGGCACATATACTCACCGCAGCTGATCAATGTCCCGCAATGCGGCTTTGTTCCGGTACCGTGGCGCCGTTCAAATCCGGTGGGTGCTCACTTCTGCAGTGACTCCTCTTCTCTTTCTTGTAATTGAATGCTGGAAGTTACATGCTTCATCACAGGACAGAGAAGAGGAGTCACAGCAGAGGCAGATGTGAGCGTGTGCTGTATTTTAATGGTGGCAAGGGACCAGAACGAAGCCATGCCGCGGGACACCGACCAGCTGCATTGAGTATACGTGCCAGTGGGTACCGGGTGGGCAATAATATTTTATTGTAAACTGCTTCTTTAAACAACCACACCAGTTCTGCCACATATTAGAAAACTGAATGAAAAACCTTTTAAATATTTTTTATGGTGCCCTATCCATTTTTCTGACAGTATTCCCTTTAGTTGAAGTACCATAATGTTTTGAAGTAGGAAAAAATAACTGTAGAACATAGGTACCCCCCCCCCCCCCCACCACACACACACACACACCCCTTGTTGAGAAAACCTGTCCCTGTCAAAAGACAGATAAAGAGTCTGCCACATATGCCTCTTTTCTGGAGAAGCCCTCCAAGGCATTGAGCATAGATGTATTTTAATGTATTTTAGTCTTCTCTGTAGTTATTGGATTCCCTTTGGATTGGAAGAGCTGTGTTCTCGGAAATAAGTTGTGTAAGGCGTGTTACTTCTATTCCTCTCGAGAACTTATTTACTGTGATCCACTCTGAGTTTTATTACGGAGATAAATTCATATTAAAGCTATGTTCATGTGACAACGGCTGTTCTTGTCCTAGAAAAATGTGTTGCATTGAAGTCAATGCAAACAACACAATGTATTGAACAACGACCATTGTTTGGCGGGGTCGTGGAAGTAATTGACATATCAATTATTTCCAGCCATTGTATATTTAAACAAAATGCAATTTTCAGTGCAACAATTGCCACTGTTTGACAGTCACTACCTTGTTTGTACATTTTGTGAACATAGCCACCTCCAGCAAATGTATGGTGATCACAAAAATTTTAACGGAATCTATCAGCTTGAAATGGAGTACCAAAGTGCTGACAGCGTTACATCTTGGAAAAGGATACATCAGTTATCTTTCATTTAGTTTACCATTGCATGAAAAGCATTTTTTTAGCAGCATGTAGTCATGGAAAAGTGCCAAAGAGGTGTGGCTCATGTACTTGAGAGCTTTGAACCATGTAAGCCACACTTCATTTGCCACTTTACTGCATCCTAAATCAGCCTTTTTTTTTTTTTTTTTTTTTTTTTTAAGTTGCAGTTATAAACAATGAAATGAAAGGTGGTATGTGGATCGATTTTCCAAAACCTATGTAATGCTGTCAGCACTTTGATGCTGAATTTTCAGGTAATGGGTTTATTTTAACCCCTTAAGGTCAAAGCCTATTTTCGTTTTTGCGCTTTTGCTTATTCCATTTTAAGTTTAAAAGTCCATAGCGCTTGCATTTTTTCACCTAGAGACGTATATGAGCGCTTATTTTTTGCGAAACCAATTGTACTTTGCAATGACAGGCATTATTTTTCCATAACATATGCTGCGAAACCGGAAAAAAATCATTTGCGCTGTCAAATTGAAAAAAAACAAACAAATTTGTTTTGATTTCGGGGAGTTTTGCATTTACGCCGTCCGTCCTATGGTAAAACTGACTTGTTATGCATATTCCTCAAGTCGTTACGATTACTATGATATATAACATGTATAACTTATATTGTATCGGATGGCCTGTAAAAAATTCAAACCATTGTTAACAAATATAGGTTCATTAAAATCGCTCCATTCCCAGGCTTATAGCGCTTTTATCCTTTGGTCTATGGGGCTGTGTGAGGTGTCAGTTTTTGCGCCATGATGTGTTCTTTCTATCGGTACCTTGACTGCGCATATACGACTTTTTGATCGTTTTTTATTACATTTTTTCTGGATTTGATGCGACCAAAAATGCGCAATTTTGCACTTTGGAATTTTTTTGCGCTGACGCTGTTTACCGTGCGAGATCAGGAATGTGATTAATTAATAGTTCGGGCGATTACGCGCGCGGCAATACTAAATATGTTTATTTATTTATTTATTTATTTATTTTTATAAAATGGGAAAAGGGGGGTGATTTGGACTTTTATTAGGGGAGGGGATTTTTTTATTAATAAAAACACTTTTTTACTTTTTTTTTTACTGTAACTAGAAGCCCCCCTGGGGGACTTGTATATAGACAGCACTGATCTCTCATAGAGATCAATGCTGTGTATATACACAGCAAAGATCGATTAGATCTGTCATTGATTACTATGGCCTGCTGCAGGCCATAGCAATCTATTGCCGAGCCGGGATCAGCGTCGTTCCGACGCTGAGGCCCGGCACGGGCAGAAGAACGGATCTCCCCCCCGCGATCGCATCGCGGAGGGGAGATCCGTCCCACTAGACACCAGGGACACGGAGAGCACAGCATCTAAGTGCAGCTGTCAGGTTTGACAGCTGCACTTAGAGGCTTAATTAGCCGACGCGGCAACGGGACCCGCGCCGGCTAATAGAGGCACTGCCCAGCTGCACGTGTCAGCCGGGATCAGCGCCGTTCAGAGCGGTGTCCCGGCGGGACCCTGCTCTGAACACCCCGAGCGGCACCATGACGTATCAGATACGTCATGGGTCGCTAAGGGGTTAAAGTGACTCTGTACCCACTCTTTCCCCCCCAACTACTTATGCCTTCTTGTAGCTGCAGAGAAGTTCTTTCAGATGGTATTTTTGTCCAAGCTTCTTGTTCTTTTCTGAGGGTGAAAATTAGGTTTAGTTGAGGTGCAGCCGTGCGCCGGTCGCATTACTGCGCCGGCGCACAACGGAGAGCAACGGCACATGAGTGAAGAAGAAGAAGGCAAGCTGATTCCTGGATCGCGAAGTGGCGGCACCATGGTATGCGGTGACAGGCCGGACAGGCGGGGAAGGCTGAAAGCATCTCAAACACGGGGCGGAGACGGCCACACAACAGAGGCGGGGCGGACCAGGCTACGTCTTTGCAGCGGCGCCGGGGGGTCAGGATGTGGCGCATGCGCAATTACACAAAGCACTTTGTGGCTCACAGAGGGGGGTACGGGAGGCAGGGGGAGACTGAAAATACCACCACACAGGTGGCGCTGGCCTAGGGCACGAGTGCTATAGGCCACGCCTCTTTGGAACAGCTGCACCTCAACTAAAGTCTGATTTTCGCCCTCAGAAAAGAACAACAAGCGTGGACAAAGATACCATCTGAAAGAATTGCTCTGCAGCTACAAGAAGGTATAAGTAGTTGGGGGGGGGCAAAAATGGGTACAGAGCTTGGGAGAGCTTCAGGGATCCCCGGCGCAGTCAGTGTACGTCACACTGCCTGCACCGGATACGGGACAGGAGGCATGCGGAGGCCAGGAATGGGCCCCAGGTGAGTTAACTGTTTGTTTGATTTTTTTATTTAACTGCAGCAGGGCATCGGTCAGGCAGGGGTTAACATTTTCCGCCGTATAAGGCGAACCTCTGACAATCTTCTTGAAAGTCAGCGGTCGTCTTATACGCCCAGTCACCTTATACGCCAGCAAGTATGGTATGTTTGTGTTTGTCAAAAGTATAAAAGTTTTTCTAGTAGTTAAAGTGTTAAATTCAACATGTTTGATTGGGAATTTAGATACAGTTCTCCACCTGAAGCTTTTTTTTCCAGACTCCTCATGGTAAAACTTAATGTGTTGTTGTTGATGTGAATTGAATTGGATGCAGATACACAGACAGAACCATGTGCAATCTAATCATAACCTGATTATCACGGGACTATAGGTGGGACCTCTCCCCGTGCACCGCGCTTTCCATCGGGAAGGTATTCCGCAGGCTGCATTATCAATGCTTCCAACTTTGTGAGTAGGAATATAAATAAGCTGACACGGACATCTAGCATTATAAATTGGGTTACTTTTTTTTTTTGTGAGGAATGAATTCATTTTATGAGAGAGGCATTGTAACTTAACAATCCTATTTCTCTTTACCACTGAATAGAGTACTTCAGAAAACACTGCTTCAATTCCTTTTTTTCTACTTTCTGTGAATCTATGGGAATGCTCATATCGGGCCTGCGTAATTTCATTGCTTTTTCTGTTATATCAAATGTAAAATTCTAAAAATGAATTGCATCCTACATGTAACCTTAAATCACCAGCAAGGGCTAGATCAATAATCTGGATGGATTTTAAGACTCGCTGCCATATTTACTAGGGATGCAGAATAATAAGCACATTTCTCCTGTATGTCTTTGCCTGTGGAATGTGAGGAAAAGGTTCTGTGATCACAATTCCTCTGCTTCGTTCAGTATGTTGCCCTTAGGACTCGTGTGCATGACTGTATTCATTATCTACCTGATATGGATCCCAGATGCAGTGCTAATGCATTCCTATGGAGTTCAGGAAAACCTTTAGATAATGTCACTGCGTAGCATTGTATGACATTTGCATAAATAAAATATCACAAAAACATATAAAAATCAAATAATGAGAAGATGTAGTGTGAACAAAACCTTGAAATGTTCTTGAAACTGAAGCTATGAAATGTAAAATACCCATCCAGATTTAAAAGAATCTGTTACCACCATAAAACATACATGTTGCATCTGTGAGGGTTTTTCCCCCCAACATGGCTTTATTCATCGTTGTTTTGCAATTACTTTTGGGACCTTTTATGTAAATTTGCCACTTGGTATACCAAAGATGAAAAAATACTTAGGTGGTTGCAGCCAATGCAGTTTTAATTGGCAGTGAGCTTTCTCTGCTAATACTATCTAATGAGAGAGAACAGTATTGGACAGCCCATAATTTCTGTTAGACACCATACTCCCCTATCAATGGCTCCCGGCCAATGGCAGAGCTACAATAAAGGCATACATTGCCACTGCTATGGGGCCTGTGCACTAAGGGGGCCTGTAGGCCCCTGGCCCTTAATTTTTAACAGCTGAATGCTGAAGCACTTTGACTGACAGAGCCCCTGCCAGTCTCTCTTGTAGCCGGAGGCAGCATTGCACCTGTAGCCACACGGGCCCCCCATATACATACTCATTTGGACGGGCGCAGTCCCCCTACCCACTTGTGTGTCGGGGAGCTAAAAGAATGAAGAAACACAAGGCAACTGCACTTGGTCAGGTGTATGGGGGGGGGGGGGTTAGGTGTACAGGATTGAGTGTGTCTCCTGTCCTTCCTTGTTGGGTGCTTTCAATATGTTTAAGGAAGTCATGGAAGGTGAAAGGGGAAGACTGGAAAATAAATTCTTGGCTTGTTGCTGGTAAAGGAGAGTGATATGTCCTGTCACCAACCTCAGTAGCTGTATCAGACCTAACCCTGTATTTCTATACCCTGGCCAAGGTGGAGTGTCTTTTTGGCCACCACCTCGGCCAGCACATATGTCATGCCCAATATCCAGGACATACTGTATACTCCTCAAGCTATATGCCTGTCAGTAAGTTTGGTTTTGCATGAACCCAAACGCTAGACATTTGAATCCCGCAGCCTGGAAAAAATCGTGCAGTCCTAGAGCTGCCATAGGCCGTAGGCTGCATCCATGTTTTCCAGGCAGCCCTAAAGATTCATCCATTTTGTCCAGGCTGCTGGATTTCAAATTTTCGCATTATTTTGCCTTTTATAGAAGAATTGCCTTTAGCTCTTTTGGCTTTTGTGTTTTTAATTGAATCAATTATTATTTTATCTACTGGGATGTACTATTTTCATTTCCAAAAAGACAGGGCACCGTTTTCTAGCACACTGTAAATGTGCCTCGTTGGGCACTTAGGGAACATAGACAATAATATTCTACTATGTAAACAATATTGGGTATTATGACGTTGGGTATAACTAGATGTAACATTGATTTAACTAAACCTGAGACTTGAAAGGAGGTGAAACAAAAATAATCTGTGTAATGAGCGCTATTACAGTCCGATCATTACCAGCGCTATTTAGGCAGAAGCAAGTAGATGGGAATGTTTAGTTTATTCATTATTCCCTAGCAAGGCGATATATTAAGTCTGTAATTAAGAAAGGTCTTTGTTTTGCAACACGGATTTTCTACAGAACAGACTTTATTTTCAGCTGTTAAGTAATGATTCTAGTTATGTAGAATAACAATTTCTTACACATGAGCTGTTACTGCGAAACTAACTGGAAAATAATCATCAATTATACCAAATTCTGGGGAGACATTGTTAAAAATATTAAGCGCATCTGATAAAATTTGTACAAATTTTGTAGGAAACATCACCTCATTATAGGGTTTTTTTTTTGTTTGTTTTATTGATTTGCCCCATGGGAGTTTGTTTTCCCCCCACAATTTTATGCATAGTGGGGAAAATTTATGAAGGGTTTTGTTCCAATTTTTAGGTGACTAATTGGATTTTTCACCCATTTTAAGTCTAATTTCTATCTATGAACCAGTATTCGATGGGTGAATATTTTTTAGATGTGACTATTTTTTTACCTGCCTGTTTTGAGTATTCACCAAAAAGTTTTCCTAATCCGCGATTTCCACCCAATTTATCATTTGTGACTTTTAAAAAAATCGCACAAACAGGTGTAGGCCTATGTCTGGTCAGTTCCAAGTGAATATGCTTGCTCAATTTTTGAAACTTTTCAGCAACTTTTTACTTAGGTAAAATCACTATGGCAGTGTTACATTTTATTAAATCAGTCACAAGATATTGGAACAAAATATACACCAATCCTCATGAAAAAAAAGTCACACAAATTAGACTCCTCAGTAAATGTCCCCCAAAATGTAAAGCTTCTGTTGTTTGGATCACAGACGCGGCTGAGTTCTGAGTATAAGCAATATTAAAATGTTTTTTTTCTAGAGTGTTTCCACAATGTATAGAGAAAAGAAAGTTGCACTCACCCACAAAGTTGTCTTAAGAACTGTTACTTTATTTTAGCATACAGACATTGTGTGGACACGGTAGTGAGCAGACGCCTTGTGAATGGAGTGGTGACAAGCCTGTTTCACGCTCTACGGCGCTTCTGCGGACCTCTTTAGTTGGTCCTGATTGGCCGAAAGAGCTGTTTGCAAGGCATTATGGGCTACCCTTAAGAATTTCGGTCAGAGGGATTTTTTGCAAAACTGCCGGGGAGGAGGAGGATTTAAAAAAATAGTATGTACTTATTACTTGAGAGGAGACCTGGGTCTTGATGTTCCAGGCTCACTTAGCCAGTCAGCAGCAGAGGTGGGGTCCTGTTACAGCTGCTGACTGGCTGAGTAGGCCTGGAACGTCATATCCCAGGACCCCTTTCAAACCATGCAACAGGGGGATTGGAATGGCGGTATGTGGCCACCAGTGCTGGAGCCAGGGGGGTAAGTGTGTGTTATTTTTTTAAATTCTCTCCCTACTAGGCAGTTTTACAAAAAATCCCCCGAATTCTCCTTAGTCATGTAATCCTTCTCCTTTTTACCATGTGACTGATTCTGCTTAAACATACTGCCTGAGGTTTGAGTTTGTGCTGAATCAAACTTCGTAAATAACCCTTAAAGGGGTTATCCAGCGCTACAAAAACGCGACAAAGCATTACTTTAACTCAACAGCTCAACTATTGCAGGTGTTTTTAGCTGTTTTAGTATGGTTCAGCAAATTTGCTCATCAATACTTATCTGTCCACACTCCCCCAGTGTCTTTCTTCTCCAGTCTTGGATGTCCCCCGCAGCGGCCTCCAGCCCACTCAGCCGAGCGGGCTGTCACTCTCATCCCAGGAGTGATAGCCCGCTCAGCCAATCACTGGCAGCGGAGCTATCCCATCTTAGTCAGTCACTCCAGAAACTCCATCTCTGGCTGTGGCACTGTCCTGTTTCAGTCAATAATTGCCTGAGTGGGCTGGAGGCGGCTGGAGAACCCTAGAAGGACACTGGGGGAGTGTAGACTGGTGAGCATACCCTTTTTCTTTGTTTTTTATGTAAATAAATTGTGCGACTGACATCTTTACAGCTCTCCTCTCTCAAGCACACAGCATTAAAACCTTGGTAACCACACAGTGACATTATACTGACTGAATTGTTGCATAACAAAGAACAACTTTTTCAAAGTTCGTAACAAATCTTAGTTCATAAGATTCACTTAGCCTATCACCACTGCAGACCTGTCTGTCTGCAAAAACATGCAATGCCCATAAGTACCATTTCTGGATCACCTAGTGTTAAAGCTCTGTGCTATGCAGTTCCTCTGTTATTCTTAGTATATCACAGCCAACTGGGTGTTACACTGTCTGACACTATCCAGTCAGAGCAGAGTGTGTAGGGTCGCATCCCCAATTAATAACACCTAGTTGTGATCGCAAGCAGTTTAGCAATATTCTATCTTTATTTTTTTTTCTGTTTAAATCAACTTTATACAAATGGCCACACTGTGGTCAATGCTCCCTCCATGCCAATATTTGGTAATTTCTATATAAAAAAAAAAGTGATTCAGATTCAGTCAGTATTGTGTTAAGTGTTTGGGAGAGGAGAGCTTACCATACAATGCAAGCACACCCTTCTCTCACACACATCAGATCAGAGTGTAGACAGATGTAGACACTCATCTCTGGAGTGTAAGCCTGCTCAGCCAATCAGTGACTGACTCAGACAGTACAGTGCTGAAGCCAGTGATTGGCTGAGCAGGCTGTCACTCTAGTCTCAGTGAATTATTGTCTGAGCGGGCTGAAGGACCAGGGACACAGAAAAGGACATCAGGGGAGCATGGACAGGGGAAAGTAGTGCACCAAAACAGCTAAACAATGGCAATTTAGTGCGATTCATTAAGGTTCAGTTTGCAAATGTGCAAATTTTACACCAAAAGTTTGCAAACTAAATCTTTTATAACTTTTCTCACCTCTAGTTACGTCCCCTCATTGGTGTATTGAGTATAGCAGATATGTTTTGTAGGAACAGGTTGTCTTTTGAATGTGGAATATGTCATGAAATAGAGCTGTCATGTTAGAAATGCTGCAATATCTGAGCTGATTGATGTAGATTTATGGGGGGCTGGAATATATTTATATAAATCTACATAAGTGACTGACAGCTATCTCTGTAAGAACGCTCAAACTGGGGAAGCTGTCAGTCACTAAGAAAAAGCAACCTCTGAACTCATAAACCCACAAAACTAAGTAAGTGAACCCTTTGGTATTATCTGGATTTCTGCATTACTAATGAAATAAACCCTACAGAGGCCATGCACCGCACATGATAATATATAACAAGTAATTACCAAAAAAAAGCTACGACAACAAAAAATCAGGAGGAGGAAAGAAAACAGGTAGCCAATGGAAAGAAATGTTAGTAAAACATTAGGATAACATACAAAGGAATTGTAGCAAGATATTAAAGGGGTACTCCAGTGAAAATATTTCAAATCAACTGGTTTCAGAAAGTTATATAGATTTGTAAGTTTCAAATCTTACCATACTTATCAGCTGCTGTATGTCCTGCAGGAACATTGGTCAAGGTGTTTGATCCCTAAATTCCATTTTATAAGATTCTTTCTTCCGAGGGGAACTCAGTGAACCTTTTGCAATTACCTACATTTCTGCATATTTAATAAAATGGGGTCAGAATGTTGGAATTATAGACAGTCTAAGTAAATGTATATCAGTTTATGTTTTCAGTGGATCACTTTGAGTAAACATCCACAAAGCAAGGGGCAAAGCAAGTGAACTCCATGGATTTAATTGGTAGTAATCACCTCCACCATAATGGTGGTTTTACACGGAACGGTGTATCGTTCGAATTTGCACGATAACTGTCGAATTCGAAAGATAATCGTACGTGTAAACGC
The DNA here is from genome assembly GCF_027789765.1 of Dendropsophus ebraccatus. Lineage (NCBI taxonomy): Eukaryota > Metazoa > Chordata > Amphibia > Anura > Hylidae > Dendropsophus > Dendropsophus ebraccatus. The sequence continues at coordinate 53,214,610 of NC_091468.1, forward strand.
AGCGAACAATCAAGCGACGAGCGAGAAATCGTTCATTTTGATCTTTCAACAAGTTCTCAAATCGTCGTTGATCGTTCGCAAAAAATTCGCAGATCGTTCCGTGTAAACATTCTTTCAACGATTTCACCTATGTGTGAGATAGGCTTAAACGATCGCATAACGATTTTTCGTACGATGTATCGTTCCGTCTAAACGCTGATTGTTATAAAAAAAAACATTGTTCATTCAAAATTGTTAATTGTGCGATTGGGCGAATTATTGCTCCGTGTAAAACCACCATAAGTTTCTTGGGGCTGCAAACAAATACAGATCTGCCCAGGCTTATCTTTTCATTAGTGATTATACGTGGTTTTTAATGATGGACTTTCCCCACAAAACCCTGGGAGGTTTTCAGAGGAGTCTAAATGTCTCATACAGTTAAAGGGGCTATTCCATGAAATAAAACCAATAAATAAATAATACACATTACTACTGCAATGCTATCATGTGAAACCAGCTTTTAGCCAATGTCTTTACCTCTCTGCTGCTCTGGTCTCCTTACTTTTTGTGGTTGTGTACCAATGTGATCAAAACAGAGCTGTCCTTCCCTGGATCTCCCAGCATACTCGTGTGTCCCTCCACTGAGCTGTGTACAAAGTAGTACCTCACACACAGTGCCACAGATCTTAGTAATAATGAATGCTATGGGATTTAATCATTCTGAATTTTCTTCTTCTCTGCCCAAATTTTCCTTTATTAAAAAAAAAATCGTCAGACTTCTCCTTTAAATAAGTATCAAGTGCCAATATACACTTATCACGGGAAATGCTTATAAAGTGCTTTTTTTCCCTGAACTTACTAGTGCATCAAGGCTTCACTTCCTTGATAAAATGGTGATGTCACTTCCTGAATAAAATGGTGATGTCACGACCGACTCGCAGAACTGTGCAGGCTGTGGCTGCTTGAGAGGATGATGGCAGAGGGATGCTCAGTGTCCCTCAGTGTCCCCCTGCCATCATCCTCTTCAGCAGCCACAGCCCGCACAGCTCTGGGATTTGGTCGTGACATCACCATGTTATCCAGGAAGTGACATCACCATGTTATCCAGGAAGTGACATCACCATGTTATCCAGGAAGTGAAGCCTTGATGCAGTAGTAAGTGCAGGGAAAAACAGCACTTTATAAGCATTTCCCGTAACAAGTGTATATTGGTGATGTGTATAACTTTTGGGGGGCAATACAATAATTTTTGCCTGACTTCTCCTTTAATAGTTTTGCTTCATTTACTTTAATTCCTTAATTCTTTATAATATTTATAATCTTCTTATGCTTATTGTAATGCAAATCCGCTCCCCATACATTTACTTCCTGGTGAGCTTGTAAAGGACTTGTGTTTATACACAGCAGCCAATCTGGAGACGCAAAGTAGCAGCCTGGACTGGCGGAGAAATTATAGTTAAATTGAAGTTAAAAACCATTACTGTGTCCTGGAACTACACTTGAAAGCAGCCAAGGCTCTAAGAAAAGTAAATAGGCAGGTAAACAGTACATATAGGTACTTACATCTAATTTTTGTGTTCACAACTGGAAAACTGCTTTAAAATAGGAATATTTGAATAAAAAATTACCTGCACGTTTACAAGCGGCTTCCTTCCTCCCGAGACCTTGATAGCTAGTAGCAACATTGCTGTTTGAATAGTAAAAGTTACCTTCACCAACTCCAACTTCATCTTGTATGTAGCAAGGTTAATATGCTATTTAATCTAAGGTGTCTGGAGATATTCTGCATTTTTTTACAAGAGAAAAGTAATTGGACTTGAAAAAAAATTCATGCATGGTGCTGGGGGTGAAATCACAATTTTCTTCCATTAAGTCTTTTATTTCTTGTGAGATACTGAAATTCCATAGGGAATATATTGCAGAGAAATTAAGTTATGTCCTTATTTCAGGGTCTTTGAAAAGATAATTAATAACCATAATGTAGTCTTCTTGAAAACACCTTTGAATCACAGTATGGAAATGTATTATTCATTGTAACTAACTACTACCTGCTAGGTGAATTATATAGGGCAATTCTTTTTTCTTTTCTTTTTTTCTGCATTTGTTTGGAAAAAGAACACAATTATTAATTTTTTTTTAATAAGCAGCAATTAGTTTTATGAAAATCTAAAAGGTATGCAATGTATAGTACCACGTACTGCGAAAATTTCCTTTCATGTGCCAGGGATAAGATCTTGTAATTTCATGTCGCCTACTTTGGCATGTTAAAAAGCAATTTACAAAATACAGTACTCGCCGTTCTATTTTAAAGGAGAAGTCCGGACTCTCGCGGGTGGCAGGGAAGAGAATAACAATGAAGTATTGCTTACCTCTACCCATGCCCACAATGAGGGGTGGCACTGGCCTCAGGACCCCTGCCAGAAGATATTCTCCGCCGAGATGTGATGACGTTACCACTCGAGGGAAAATGCCTGTCCTGGCTGATGGACAGCCTGTTTAGCCAATCAGTGACTGGAGCCAACCAGCCCCAGTTACTGACTGACTGAGCGGCTAGTCCATCAGCCAAGTCCTGACGCGTGCAGCGCCGGAGCCCGATAGGGGTCCTGAACTGCAATCCGGTGCTGAAGAGGCATAGGGAGAGGTGAGTTAATACTCTGTTACTTTCTCCCCTGCCCCTGCCTTTAAAAAAAAAAAAAAAAGAAAAACGGGGGAGGCCGGACTTTTCCTTTTAATTAAAAATATTTTTTGCTTGTGACTCTAAATTTAAGAGGTAAATCTAGAATGATGGCTGGGTGGGCATAAGACCTTGGTGACAGTAGGGTGCCCTTACACCTGGGACTGGATAATTACCAGCGTTTTCTAGGTTTATAGACTATCCATAAGATATCCTATCTTAGCCTATGTTTAAAAAAAAGAAAAAGAGAAAAGCCGCCCCCCCTTTTTAAATAACATCCGCTATTACCGAATTATAATTGAAATCAATGAAATGCAATAGAAGTCAATAGAGCGACGACAGCCCAATGCACAAAGCATATTGAATAACGGACATTGTTTGCAGAGACATCAAATTAACGTTCGTGAACATTTTTCACGGACATTATTTTTAGTTGTTCACGCTGATTTTTTTCACCCCCCTTTCACTGTCTTTACTACTCAATTCAATGAACTTTCAAAAAACAACACCCAAAAGGACCTGAACTTTAATATTATACCAAATTCTGTCATTGTAATGACAAACACCAAAAACACGAAATGCCAGACGTTGTCTGGAAAAAAAAAAGTTTTGTGTACTTAGCCAATGTCTGATGTTTGGGGAACCACTGGTCATACACCAATTCACCCAATTGATTGAGTAACTACTGTATTTCGAAGTAACAATGTGTTTTTTATAATGATCAACGTTTAAACAGAACAATATATCGCTTGGAAAAATAATTATTGCGATCGTTTTAAGATCGCTTAAGCCCATCTCACACATAGGGCGAGTTCACACTACGGAATTCTCGCGGACAATGTCCCCGGAATTCCGTCAGCTGTCCGCCCGCACAGGCACGCGCTTTTCCGCCGGCTCCATAGACACCATTCTATGGGCCGGCGTATTCCGCGATCCGCTAAAAGAAGTGACATGACACTTCTTTCAGCGTATAGCGGAATACGCAGATGTGCGGGCGGACAGCTGATGGAATTCCGCGGACATTGTCCACGAGAATTCCGTAGTGTGAACCCGCCCATAGGGTGAATCAGTGAATGACTGTTTACTAGAGATGAGCGAACCTGGAGCATGCTTGAGTTGATCCGAACCCGAACGTTTGGCATTTGATTAGTGGTGGCTGCTGAAGTTGGATAAAGCCCTAAGGCTATGTGGAAAACATGGAAATAGTCATTGGCTGTATCCATGTTTTCCAGACAACCTTAGAGCTTTATCCAAGTTCAGCAGCCCCCGCTAATCAAATGCCGAATGCTCGGGTTCAGATCGACTCAAACCCGAACCCGGTTCGCTCATCTCTACTGTTTACACAAAGCGATCTGCGAATTTTTACTGAATGACCAACGACGTTTTGAGAACACGTTGAATGATCACAATGAACGATTTTGCGTTCATCGCTTGAACGTTCGCTGTGTTTACACGAGCCGGTTATCGCTCAAATGCGATCGCTATCACGAAAATTCTAATGACAATCATTCTGTGTAAATGCACCATAAGAGAACATAGTTTTAGGAGGAAGTTATTTGGCCCATTCCCAAACTTGGCTGATCCTTGGAAATATTTGAGAACAGCTCAATGTTTTATTCTTTGTGCCCATTACCCTTACCTCTATTGACTAGAATAACCACATTGTCCACATCTAATTGTCCACACTTACCACCATGTTTAGCTGTTAGTTTTTTTCTTTTCTATTTGGCTTTGACCACACAACAGGGAGATATCTTAGTAAAAGAAACAAGAAACTCTTTCCTTTGAGAAACTTTTCCTTATTGACTTTATTAAATGAAATCCTATTTTATCATTAAAAAAATATTCACAGGCTCAGCAAAACGAAGACTCAACCACGATATGCATATATATACTGAAATATAATATTCATTTAAAACCGTGTTATGTGTATCAGGTTCAATATTGCATTTAGTTTCAAGTCATTTAGCTCGGCCAAGCGTGCATTCCACTGTGGAGTGTGAGAAAATTGGGTTCTTGCGGTGGCTTATCTCTCCACAAAAAAATAAATTGTTCGGCCATATTGAAAACCAACATGCCGAATTTTACATTAACATAAGGTGGGGGTCCCACTTTTAGCAATCCTATTAACAAAATAAATATATTGTATATTTTACTGTTTACACAGATGCATCACCAAGTATAAGATTGTGTTATAATACTGGAAGCTTTAATTAAAAGGAATTTCAGTTTTTTTTAACTGTCTATTAAATTAATGTGTATTGGTAAATAGTTATTTTACGCGGATCTTTCATTAGAGATGAGCGAACCTGGAGCATGCTCGAGCCGATCCGAACCCGAACTTTCGTCATTTGATTAGCGGTGGCTGCTGAAGTTGGATAAAGCCCTAAGGCTATGTGGAAAACATGGATATAGTCATTGGCTGTATCCATGTTTTCCAGACAACCTTAGAGCTTTATCCAAGTTCTGCAGCCCCCGCTAATCAAATACCGAACGTTCGGGTTCGGATCGACTCAAACCTGAACCCGGTTCGCTCATCTCTATCTTTCATGCTTTCCATCTGCTTTTGATGCAGACTACCTGTTGTCTTCAGTAGCCATTTTCCTGCCTAGTGTACATCCTGTAATAAATTTCCTGTTGTACACTCTAGCTGGGAATTCAGCTGACTATATCTTCTTTCCACTACACTTTCTTGATAATAACGTTACCCACCACACGTTCAGGAAACTCCTTCATGGAAAGTGCTGGCTGATTTTCTGACTAGAGAGACCAGCAGAAACAAGAGCTCTCTTACACAGGACAGGAAGTGGGCATATAGAGAGATAAGAGCAGACAGTTTACATTAGAGGCTAAAACATGTGCAATCACAGAAAGGTAGTAAAAATAACTTTAATTACCACTGTATGTTATTAGAAACTATATTAGTTTTGTTTGTTTGTTTTTAAAAGGAAAAACACTGTTAAAGAGATACTGCAACATAAGGGGGAAAGCTGCTGCAGAAGCATATAGCATTCCTTAGCCATTTGTTTTGAGGTCTTAGTTCTGTATTTTGTGGTTGTACATCCTGGTTGAACAGTAGCTTGGTGCTACAAGTTCCAGAATGTAATGCTTTCCTTCAGCTCTCCATCACAGCCCTCCCACCCTGTAGGCTGGAGGGGCTGGTTAAAGATGGTGAGTCACTTAAAGGGATTGGACTAGAGCTATCGGCGTTAAGGTCATTACACATTTTGTAGTCCTTTTTTTTCCCATTTTCTAGCTGTGGTGAAGCACAGGAAAGCTGCTGAAGCCATTATTATTAGTGATAACAATAAATTAGAAAGTTATATATCTTGTGGTGATAATTTAATTTAAATACAATTTTCTGATTCCAAAGTACCCCTTTAAGGGGGTTGTTCAAGGAGAAGAAGATGGCTCAAGACTTCTGCTTCCCAGCAATCACTTCCTGTATCTCCATTTCTCAGTAGTATACCTTGTAAGATGGGAGTGGGCAGGTGTATATCCTGATCATTCAGGTGCAGGTGAAACCAAACCACACACATGTTATAACTAGAGATGAGTGAATACAATGGTATTCAATTGAATATTGCGATATTTGAAAGATTCTAATTCAATCGAGTAGTGTGGCGAATACGCAGGAAACATTCAAAAGCCCTCCCATCGCAGTTGCCGCTTTTTTTAATCCAATCACCATGCAGGGAGGCCGTGAGGGACCCTGGGAGTACGCACGCAGTGCAAAAACAGCGTCTACACTCATTGAATGGCTGAACCACATGACCTTGAATCTTAAATACTTGAGCCTCTAGACCGCAGATGAGCTTCTTCTCACTGCTAAGAAATAGATAACAGCAGCAGGTGTATTCATTCCAGTACCCTGTGTGTACAAGTTTAGCCCACTAAGGGCATGTTATACATACTGTTCCAGTAGCCCACTAACGACACCTGATATATACTGTTCCAGTAGCCCAGAAAAAGGCACGTCATACATACTGTTCCAGTAACGTTCGTACAGCATGACGCAAGATACGAGCGAATAACATGACGCTCTACGGACGCACATTGGAATCATGTTTGTAACGCTGCACAAGAAATACGAAGGTAATGTGTGAACATTGCTGTAAACATTTGCAAAGCGTTCACAAATATTTTTCCTTAGCAACTGCAGAGAGTGGCATTATACTGCGATTTTGGGGTGTTGGGTGCACCCAGGTATGCTCCCCCTAATGTCGCAGTGTCATTCCGGAGGTGTTGGCATCGTTAAGCGAGGTTTCATGGGGGACTTGGTGACCTCCAAGTGTTCAAATTTGGATTTCAAAGTGCCTCAAATTTTTTTTCCCATAGACTATAATGGGATTCATTGGAATAGTCGAATCTTGGTGACTATTCGATTGGAATTCTCGATAGTCGAATATTTCACTACTATCTCATCTCATCTAGTTATAACCCATCACTGTAATAGGTTCACTTCCAAGATGTGGAGGTCTAGTGAATGAGCACTAGGGGGCAGCATGATTGAGCCATCTTCTTCTCCCTGGACAATCCCTTAAAGCTAAGTGGTAGGAGTTGGACGCTGCTGATAAAATTTTGATGACTTTCCTTACAGACAATCCTATTAGCTTGAAAAAGGGATGTAGTTTTTTTTTTCTTTCATCCTTCACAAATAAGAACATTTGGTTGGTGATGGGCAGTCTGAGAGGTGGGGCTTAAATAGAATGTACATATTTGGGGATTTCAGACTTTGGTGGCTATGCCTGTAGACCCTATATAGTAAAATTCCGAAACAACATTTTAATTGAATAATTCATACCAATGAATTGCAAACTCACAAGGTTCTGGATTGCTGAATTTTTACATAAATTATGCTACAAAATGTAAGCCGTAGATAAGTGGAGAAACTCATGTAAAATTCCTCCAAGAAATGACAAAATGTCTGATAAGGAGAAAGGATTAATTCAGCATTTCATTAGTACGGATAAAGAACCTTCCCATTTCAGAACTGTAGTAATGAGGGTGTTTATCGAGCGAGTGTAAGGCTGATTGTTTCCATGTTGTATGACGGGTGTATACTTTACATCTGTGATTCATACGGGGTAATAACAATTCAAGACAAACAACGGTCTATTAAAATGTCAAGAAGTGAATCCCAACATTGGTTTGTATGCATTACCTGATTGTGCACAATTTGAGATCCTGCACGTTGAGAGGGAAAAAAAAAATGAGTGAAGCTATTAAAAGACTATGTACACAGTGCGGATGATTACTGCCGCCCAACGCAACATCATTTCAGCAATTCAGCAGAACTCGGGATAGCCCAACATTCCATGAAATCGCATTAGTGCTTCTTCGATCTTCTCGGCTCTGCCAGTATCTGGTAAGGGAAATTAATTCAATTCAAATCAACTGTGGTAAAAAGCTATGACAAGGCATTTATAAAAAAAAAAAAGATGAAAAGCCAACAGAAATCAAAGTGCCGAAGAGAAACGACTATTATATTGTAAATATGTACAAGAGGAGCGTTACCCCCTACGGCAGATTTGATTAAAGAAAAATGCGCTCTTAAGTGCACAAGAGCTGCCTGTGGAAAATGGTGATAAAGCTGGTGATGTTCAAAAAGGAATCAACTTGGGTGATGGAGGAGAAGGGATATTGCCTGACAGAGCCCACAATCTAAAAGAGTTGATGCAGCAATCTCATCACTGGCCAAAGAGGGGATATGTTGGAGTCACTGACGTCCCTGCTGTGGCCAGGTTTACATTATAACAAGTGTAGACCAGAGAGGGCGGTTTGGAGATAGTGTGATCGGTCACAAATGTGATAAGAAAAATTAAAACATAACTTTTAATTCATAAATATATTATAAAACTAACGCGTTTCGCACCATGGTGCTTACTCAGGGTCACCATGATTGAGCGCCATGGTGTGAAACGCGTTAGATTTATAATGTATTTATGAATTAAAAGTTATGTTTTAATTTTTCTTATCACATGGGAGTGCTGACCGATCACAATCTCTCTAAACCACCCTCTGCGCACTCAGCGTCTAGCAAACGCCAGGACTCGTGCACCCCACCCTTCCTTCCACACAGTCTGGAGCCGAACAACACATGTATTGGGTGAACTGATTCAATCCCTCTTTGCCGCAAACCAGAAAGCCAGACCAGAGAACTTAAAGGTGTTTATAAGGGTGTACCATAGGCGCAGACTATGCAGCTGCTATGGGGCACTTGGAGAGAGGGGACCAAACCCTGGTTGGTCTCCTTGTGTAACCTATTGAATTGTCTCCTTTCCAAGGAGCTTAAGAAAAAAAAGAGAGAGAGAGATGGGGGAATTAACCTAGGAGTCAATCTTTGCTATATATGTTATAAATGCTACTGGGCGCATAAAGGTTTTTTTTTTTTTTGCTGTTTTTATGATCCTCTCTTAGACCCACTTGGAAGACATGATTGTTGCCTTCATTCTAGAGATCCATTGATACAGATGTACAGATATAAAGATATAGCCATGGTTATATAGAGTGTGTAGCCACATCTCCCATGAGGTGAGATGAGCATCTTGACTCAGGTGGTAGATAACACAGGTCTTATTGGGATAATAGTACCTAACTACCTCTGCATAGTAAGCAGCCATGTATAGACTTTATGTATGGCCACTTTTTACAGTACTGGGAGCAGGGAGTTTAGTGACAGGCAGATGTCTCTGTTGCAACACACATACTCCATGATGTATAGTGCTAATAGAGTACCACACCATAAAATATGGATACAGAATAAGGGACTCAAGTCTAATGGCAAAACCCCCTGCCCCTTTACTGTACCGGGGAAATGCCATCTGAAAGATGCAGGCACGGCTATTAGAGGGCTGTAGGGAGTACTATAATGTGGGGACACAAAAGGCGGCATTATTACTATTTAAGAGGAAAAAGAGCGTTATTTCAATTCGGAAACACTACTACGACTGTTAGACAACGCAACTGTGCTCTCTAAATACAATATTTCTCTATCAAACTTATCAGCAGTTCTTGTATGTCGGAGCTGTCAAGCCAACATCTTATAAATTGCTGGGCCTACAATAAATACAGTTTGTTTATTTAACACTGACATTTCTCCGGATAACTGCTGCTTCGGATTTTTATGATTGCTCTTTTCTATTTCAGTATTGACAAAGCTACTTTACTTTACAACATTAGACAATGCTGTTCTTTCTTTTCAGTTGTATAATTTGTGAACAAGAGGAATTATGGAGGAAGGGAATTGCCATCACCGCGGTAGGATGGTTGGTGCACAAAGAAATTCTCACTCCAGTGTGACGGATTAGGGTCAAAACATGGCTGTGGCCAACTTTATTATCTTCACGCATGGCAAAAAGAAACCCTAGGCTAACAAAGCTCTTACTAAACACAATTTCCCTTACTATGAGACCTTAGGCCTATTTCCAGCACCTTAAACAAGTGTTATTCCCTTCAATGTTACTGGCTTTATCAGACCCTGGCACTGCATGTCCTTCCCCACTGTGAGAGGCTCATATTAGGATATGCCTCTACCGCAGGGATGGGGAACCTTCGGCCCTCCAGCTGTTGTAAAACTTCAATTTCCATCATGCCTGGACAGCCAAAGCTTTAGCTTTGGCTGTCCAAGCATGATGGGAATTGTACATTTGCAACAGCTGGAGGGCCGCAGGTTCCCCATCCCTGCTCTACAGTGCTCCCACGATACAAAGATAACACAACTTTGCACAACTTTTTACAGTCACTTATAATTTTTTTGTATTATGAATTATTGCATTCTTATGGTTTTTATTAGAGATAAGAGAATATATATATATATTTTTTATGAGGTTCGCGAATATTAGGTCGGATTCACAAATGTTCGCGAATCGCATGCAAACCAATCTTAATAAACAACCAAACCATAGTAGCTATAATAGTGGGACTATTTCAGAGTAATATTTTGTTCAACACTGGTTTAAATGCACACTGTCTTCACAGCACCCACAGCCTGGATTGGACATTAACCACTTATCCCACACACTGGCATAACTTGACCCACAGCTCCCACAGACACCCACCCACAATGGACTCTTCTATCTTCTCATCTCTCTCACTTACTTGCCCTAAATGCCTTCTACTAGAGATGATCGAACAGCACTGATGTTCAGGTTCGTACGAACTAGAACTATCGGTATTTGACTCCTGCAGTCTTCCCGTTCCGTGGGGAAGGTGGAGACAGCCCGAGAACCACCTGGAAAACAGGAATACAGCCTGGGCCATAGGTTGTATTCCTGTTTTCCAGGCAGGACTTGGGCTGTCTCCACCTTCCCCATGGTCCGAGTTCATATGAACCTGAACATCAGCGCTGTTCGATCAGCTCTAACTGCTACGATCACGCTATATACACGGTGAGGGCGTGCAGGTGAATGGAAACCAGAGTACTCTACTCACAAACACAGAGAAAACATACAAACTGTTTGTAGATGGTGCCCTTGATGGGATTTTAACCCAGGACCCCAATGTTACAAGGCTACACTGCTAAACACTATTCCGCCCTAGGCTTCATATCTACGCTTAATAAAGCCATTGTGGGTTAGACATACAGAATTGGATGCTATGGTTATCTGTCATACTGTATATCATATTTTTTATTCCCAGAAGACTGAAATTGGGCGTTATTCATCCTCGAGATTCTTTTTTCCTACAACTTTGCTGATTTTAAAGTGGAGCTGTTAAAAATGAAAGTTAATGATCTTATGTTATTAAACTGATTGCTCCTCCATCTCAAAATGCACAAAAGTAGAGAAACATCCCTTATCACGTAAGCCCCGCTAATACCTCTTCATTTTTATTGCTTAGCAAGAAACTATTTCTCCGGACCAAAATTACACCAATTTTCGCATTTTATGACGGGTTGACTGACTAATAAATAGCTGAATGGCCAATGAGGTGTAAAATCTTAGTAATTGTTTGTCATCTTAGCATGATGTACAGCAAAAAATAGCATTGGGCCGTGTTAGCCATAACAATCAATGAGATGTATTTAGCTTAATCTTAGCTTTGAATGGCCGTTGAAATAAGATTTGTTACTTTATTTTCTTGCTTTTTATATATACATTTTATATTTACTTTTTGGACTTTCCATAAATTTGATGAATATTCACTATTGTCTTTACAATATGGTATGGATAGTAGCGCCATGTATCAGAGACTCTACATAGTACTGCCAGCCACTAAAACTTACCTTTAGGGGTACTCTAGCAATTTTTTTCCTTTCAAATGAACTAGTGTGAGAAAGTGGCAGTAGTTTATTTCTATTAAAATATATCCACTCTTCCAGTACGTATCAGCTACTGTATTTCCTGCAGGAAGTGATTGATTTCTTTCCAGTCTGACACAGTGTTCTCTACTGCCCTCCTCTGTCTGTGACAGTTACTGCCCAGAGCTGTAGCAAATCCCCATAGAAAACATCTCCTGCTCTCCAGACTGGAAAAAGTACACCACTTCCTGGAGGACATTCAGCAGCTGATAAGTACTGAATGAATTTTTAATAGAAGTAAATGTAACCTCCTCCCGCCGCTGGGCAGTAAATTAACATCGCTGCAGTCTATGCCTGATGCTGCAGCTACGTTAATTAACGCAGCAGGATGACACAGACGCAGGAGCTGCGCCTGTGTCATCTGTGGCAGGTGTCGGCTATCGGTGATAGCCAGAGACCCGCCACAACTCTCAGCACTGGAGCCGTGCTCCTGTGCTGGGAGTTAACCCTGTAGATACTGTCATCAGCACGACTGCAGCATCTATAGGTCTCCTGACAGAGAATTCTCCCTCTACAGAGGTAGAATACTCTGTCCGCTGTTCATCGGGGCTCTGCGAAGAGCCCCAATGGTAGCCATGGAAACTGGAAGCCTCAGGCTTCCTGGCTACTGAGGCCGGCAGGGGGAGGGAAGGCTGGGCGCACAGGACGCGCGCCCGTGAGCTCTGCCCCCTCCCCTCTCTCCCCTGCCACTGTAACAAGATTGTAACAGCGGCAGGGGACAGAGGAGAGGGGGCAGACATAGGGACATCAGCTTATGGGATCATTATGATTATGAATATATGAATTATTATGATTAAACTGATTTCCTTAAACGACATGGGCATTGATGCATCAGTTGATTTGAAACCTTGAGAACCTTGCTGGAGTACCCTTTTAAGAAACTTACCTTCATCCTCAGCTCCTTGTGCGCTATACAGACATACTGTAGCAGCAGATTATATTGTCTACCTGACCATCACATTTGTTAGAAATAGAAAAAACCTCCTGTCACGTTAAATGACGCTTTATTTTTCAATGTCTAACAACAAAACCGAAACATCAGAAATAATAACGGCGCTGAGATGTCTATAGAAAAAGAACGTAGAGCAAACAGGATACAAAAATGAGCGGTTACGGTTACACCAATAACGTATTTATTTTAATGAAACTCGCTGTGTAGAGTGGTTTTGAACGTTTAATTGTAGGTTCTTTCATTGCAGCTTCTTAGAGATGGTTGGCGTGACAGTCGAGTTTATCTTCATTGTACCGAGGCGCTAAATATTTTTGCGTAAAATGCATCTATTTAATTTAAGGCTGCTGCATCCCGGTGATGAATGCCAAACAGGTTTTCTGGGGACAGGTAATAGATTTTTCCATATCTTGTTGAAAAGAAAACAAAAACTATCTGTTTGACCCGAGTCCATAGACAGAAATAGGATATGTCAATATAAAATGAAATCCTTGCTATAGGTCTTCAGGGCTCCAGCTGTAAAAGCAAAATTAGGACTAAAAGATGGATTTTGTGGGATTAGCGGAGAATAGCCAGCGACATTCACTAAAATACTGGAACATCTGCTGGCTATTTTAGGAGACAAGTCGTTCTATTACTATACATTACAATTAATTTTCGGCTAATCCTTTCGAGAGGAAACTCTTCTCTTGGTGAGCTTATGAAAAATGACGGTGTGGTGTTGACATTTTTATCCGGACACTTATTTTACAATGGACTATTTGAAGGTGCCATAAGATCAGCACATGTCTATTTGGAATATTTCTATTAAGACATACGGTGCAGAATTACACTTGGGAAGACAGATGTTTGTGTACCAAGGACAGGACTGCTCAGTAACCGTGCAAATAGAGGTAAGCTCGGGATAGCTGGGAAAATGGAGCAGTGGCTAGACGTTTAAAGGGGACCAGACTAAAAAAATATTGACCATACCATCCCACAACTTTCAACTTTCGCCTGCTAGCTAGCCCCCAATATGGAAAATCGAATGTTCTGCTTGGAGTTCCGTCAGTGCCAAAAGTGTCTGCTTACATTTGCCTCAAGGTCCTATTACACGGAGAGATTTTTAACGATTAACGACTAACGATAAATGATCGCAAACGAGATTGTTTATCGTTAACCAGAAATCGTTCACCATATTACACAGACCGATAATCGATAGTTACGATCGTTACTACAATCGTTATTGCGATCATTACTATAATCGTTTATTCCTTCTGATCCCAGCAAAACAATGAACAATGTGCAATTACACTGAACGATTAGTGAACAAATACGGAACTTGAGCAAACGAGTGTAGAATTACAGCGAACGATTAACAAAAATTTTAGGTTCAGATCTAAATCAACGATTAACGACATACGAACGATTTTTTGATTGCCTGCAATTACACAGAACGATTATCGTTTAAATTAGAACGATATAACGATTTTTCGCACCATAATCGTCCCGTGTAATAGGGCCCTCCCACTTTTATGGCTTTTTTTTTGTTTTTTAACACCTATGTATTTTAACTTTTTTTTTGTGTGTGTTTGGGACATTTTTGGGGTTGTCGGGTAACAAAAAATAAAAAGACCAGAAATATCATTTGGCAGCCTGATTTTGACTGATGACTGCTGTATTGAGAAATAACGACGAGATGTGCCGTATCTGTTTTCCAGGACCCTAGAGCTGCATCCAACTTCTTTGCCACCGGTATTCAAATGCCAAACAATCGGACTCCAGCATGCTCGAGTTGCACTTATCTCTTTCATCCACAACTTTTTAGTACAGCTTATAAAGGCTTAAAGCTGGTATGCACTTCTACTGTATATGACCATAAAATAAGTCAACTGAAATAAAAAGTAGAATCTTAGTGTATATGGTTAAATGTTTTGGCTATTACTTATAATGGTAGTTTGGTCTTGGGTAGGTTCTATAGCCACATTACTATGGTTCAATATTATGGATGTTTTCTCTTCTGGGAACAATATCCTTGTCTTCATACTATAGCATCCAATGGAACACGGCATGTTTTTCTCCCCTCTCACTTTCTATGTGCATTATTTAAAAAAAAAATAATAATAAAGTCCTTTGACAGAACATACAAACTCTTGAAAGATGGGTAGAACATACAAACTCTTGACAGATGTTTGAAATTTAAAAAAACCCTATAGACTTCTATTGTTGCTGTTTTTGGGCTTCTTACAACTTTAGTTGCAAGAATGAGGCCTTAGGTCGTTTCTGCAAGTACTAAAAGGAATTATCTGCATGACAGCTATCTTCAAATGCCATTTGTCCTTTTAAATTTTTTGTACTTTCTGGTTTAAGCGGACATTTGGTGTTCTTTAGGGCCTCTGTTCCATTCATCTATCACCCCATGTAGACTACTTGAGGTCTCCTAATATCTTTTCCTATTTATTTCTTCCTTGAGAGGCTTGCTATAAAGGCTTTTATTTATGCTTACTTCTGCTTTCTTTGGCATCACATAAGGATATTAGATAAATGCAGATGTGGACGAATCCTCAGAGAGATCCCAGAGATTCGGTGGGACAATTCATTCTTCTCTGCTTTGCATTGAGTCTTACTGCAGCGCAGTATGTGATGTGCATTAGCATGCTGCCTGGGATTTTCTATTAATGCTAATGCACTGTTAAATAAAACTCAGCATTAAAGAAGTGACCTGTTGTTTCTGGGAATAAAGTACTTTCTCCATTGTGCACTTTCCTAACAATAAAGGGCAGCAGGGACCTTCTTTTCTTTCTAGTATATTAATTTCCCTGACACATTAAAGAACGTTTATTAAGTTTTCATAATAGCACCACCTCTGCAGATGTTACTGGTGAGATGAAAGAACAGAACTACACAGAAGTCTGACTTGTATTTTACCTTCTTGAAGTTTTGGCTTAAACTTGACATACTTTTATAAACCAAGTGTTTCTGGGTATTTTCTAGCTACCGATTTTTTGTCCGTTATGGGATGTCTGTCTATCTATCTATCATCCATCCATCCATCCATCCATCCATCCATCCATCTACCTATCTCCTACCTATCTCCTATCTATCTATCTATCTATCTATCTATCTATCTATCTCCTATCTATCTATCTATCTATCTATCTATCTATCGTGGTCCAAAAGTAGGTGGGCAGTATGTATAATTGAGTTATGAAGGAGGTAAACATGGTGTAAAGTGAAACTGGCTCAGTTGCCCCTAGCAACCAATCAGATTCCACTTTTTATTCCTTACAGACTCTTTGGAAAATGAAAGGTGGAATCTGATTGGTTGCTAGGGGCAACTGAGCCAGTTTGACTTTACACCATGTTTACTAAATCTCCCTCTTCATAACCCTAATACACATACTGTCCACCTACTTTTGGACATATATATATATATCCTCCTCCCTCCTTCTTTCCTTCCTTCCTTCTTTCTTTCTTCCTCCTCCTTCCTACTCCCTCAAGTCACCTGATTATGGTGACTAGATGTGACCCAATACAAAGACATAGGGGGGAATTTATCAGACATGGTGTAAAGTGAAACTAGCTTAATTGCCCCTAGCAACCAATCAGATTGCTCTTTTCATTCCTCACAGATTTTTTGCAAAATGAAAGGTGGAATCTGATTGGTTGCTAGGGGCAACTGAGCCAGTTTGACTTTACACCATGTATGATAAATCTCCCCCATAGTAGGTCATAATATAATAGGTATAATATAATATAATATATAATAATATATAATAATATAATATATATATAATATAATATAATAGGTATAATATAGTAGGTCATAATAGTAGGTGACTAATGATTGGCCTCTGTGGTCAAGTGACATTTAATAAGTATGTAAAACCCACCCAGGCGGAACCAGCAGGAGTGGGTAATTAGTGTGTTTTTTTAACGCTTCTTTCTTTATGTGTGACCCAGTATATATATTTATGTCCAATATATTTCTTTGGTTGTAGTAAGGTCAGATACTGATGATATACATTGAAGTTTTTTAAGATGTACATGAAAGAACACTGTAGTATACTCTAAAAAGAAAGAAATAATACAAAGAGATGAGTGATTTGAATTGTTGTAAGTGAGATTAGTTAGATTCTAAATAATTTCCTTCCTTTTCCCATACACTGAAAAGCCTGCTGATAAGCAGTGATCCAGTTTGCATGGTAGTAGTGTATTCTTTCCAGTCTGATACCTCTGTCTGTGTCAGGAACTGTCCAGAGCATGAGAGGCTTTCTATGGGGATTTGCTGCTGCTCTGGACAGTTCCTGACATGGACAGAGGTGGCAGCAGAGAGCACTGTGTCAGATTGGAAATAATACACCACTTCCTGCAGGACATATAGCAGCTGATAGGTACTGGAATACTTGGGATTATTAAACAGAAGTAATTTACAAATCTGTATGACTTTTGATATCAGTTGATTTAAATACAATTTTTATTTTCTCCGGAGTACCCCTGTAATAGGCGTCCTTGTTCCTGTACATATTTTGGAAGCACAATTGGGGAAATTTCAAATCAGGATCCAAATCAATTATAAATTTGACAGGTAGCTTCATCAAATCTGGAGTAATATGAATTTTAGAAGATTTGCTTATCTCTAATAATAACATATGTATAAATCTATGATGAGTCTAAGGCTGGGTTCACACACATTTTTTTCCATCCATTTTTCTGTTTACGAAAAAAAAAAAACCGGATGGAAAAACTGATGCATTTGTGTGCATCTGTTTTGATCTGTGTTTCCATTGACTTCTATTATTTAAAAAAATAAAGGATCAAACCGCATCCTTTTTTTTTATGTACACAAAAATAAGGTAATCTACGATAGGTTACATGTGTACATTAAAAAAAACGGATGCATTTTGATACTTTTTCTATAATGGAAATTAATGGAAAAACTGATCAAAACGGATGCACACAAATACATCAGTTTTCATCCATTTGTTTGCAAAAACAGATTTAAAAAAACATAATGTGAACCCAACCTAATTCTATGTTTTACAGTATTAGGCCATGTTCACATAACAACTGTTGGCTTTCAAAAACAACGGCTGTTGTATTGTTTCAAACAACAGCCGTTGTTGCATTGAAATCAATGCACAACAACGGGAAATAATTGACGTGTCAATTATTTTAATTGCTCTAGCAAACAACGACCTTTGTTTAATACATTGTTTGAGCAGCGGCCGTTGTTTGCATTGACTTTAATGCAACATATTTTACTATTTTCATGAAATGTACGTTGTGTGAACATAGCCTTAAACTATTAATCTAGTAATACCTTCATCCAAAAATTAACAATTAGAATCTGGATTCCCATGTGCCTATCGCCAAGAAATGCAGGATTTATATTGATTTATATGTATGTATAGTGTCACCACAGCAGGGGACCTAAAGGGAGGAAATCACAACCTGACTTCATCTTACTGAAGTGCAATCTAGGCATCCATGCCATTAAAATTCTGACGTAGCTGTACTGGCCTAGCACACTATCTCAGCCTGACAGCTGTGCATCAGAAGTGGCAGCCCCAGCAACAGAAGCTTCAAAATTAATAGAAAATTAATTATAATACTGTGCATTACTTTAGATATGATTTCCATGGTAAACCAGGGATTATTTTGTAGATTATGCATTAGACCAAGACTAGCTGTTATACGACATGCACCTGGAAAAAAAATGATTTAATAATGTATATGAGTAAATGGAAAAAAAAAAAAATGTTTTATAGAAAAGTTTTACCTGTTTGTACAATAAGTGGCTATATACCGTACTTGAATAAGATACAATAACTAGCACAGTTATGTATTAGCATAGAGTACTGGCAAAGAACCCATTCAGTTTAATGGAACTTAATATTCCACTAGTGACTACAATGTTCTTTTAATTTCCCAAAATTTTATTTGAGTTCAGTGTTCAACAATGTTTGGCATCCACTTAAAAGGAACAAAACCCTGGGCACTAGATATAAGCGAATCTCAAGTTAAGGTTAGTCCGGACCTTAATGCCCTGCATTTGTTTACCAATGGGTGAAGAAGTTGAATGAAGCCCTAAGGTTCCCTGGAAAACATGGATACAGCCATAGGCTATAGGCTGTATACATGTTTTCCAGGACTCCCTAGGGCTGCATCCAACTCCTTAAACCAGTAAAAGCATTTGGGTTCGTAGAAGCCTGAGCGTGCACAAGATTAAATTATCTCTAGGCCACACATGCTTAGTATGCTACATTCATTTTAATTTTGTCCTTGTTCTCGTAATTGTGAACCGCAGAAAGGGGTGTATACCAATGAGATCCTAACTTTTACTGAATATTTTAAAATATAATCCTACAAATCACACCAATGATCCTTCTGGATCAACATAGATTGTAGTCTACAGAAGCCACCCGTTGGCTGGGCCCTTGTCGGAGGGATATCTAGCTAGTCTTGTGTTTTGATGAGCCTCCACAGGCTATTTACCATAGATTTTAATCAGACCATACACCAAAGTGGAAATAAATAATCTGACCCATCCAGAGGTGTCGGACGAGGATTCATTCTCGTAAATCATTTGGGTCCCAGTGGTCGGACCACCTACGATCAGCTTGACAGTAAATGTCCTGTAGGAAAGGATGATCCCGGCACTCACAAATTCTTAGTGTTCTTTTTGTTGGATTATCACATAGTACAGGTACAAACAGGAGGACACAGCATTTCGGCTTGTGGCCTTCATCAGCTGTACTATGTGATACTCTAATAAAAAGAACACTAAGAATTGGTGAGTGCCGGGATCATCCTTTACTATTTGCTGGGACCAGTTCCGACCACGAGCACCACCCAACTACAGTGTGCCGTCTTACTCCAGTAAATGTCCTGGTCTGGGCCTAATAGCTTCCAGCTGGTAGGGGGGGGGGGGTATAGCAGAGGGGCTAATGGGGCATGTGCTTTGTGTGTTGACATGGCCCACTGGTAACCAATGCCTATAGGCTAATGACACCCTAGCCTTCCTAGCTGTGACCTTGTATAACAACTCACATTTACATATTTAATGCAGGCTTTTACTATTGTGCAAATCCATTTATCACTTAGACTACGATCAGGCCGTATCTTTGACAATTAACATTTAGATTTGTAGTTTATATCCAAGGTACTAAAGAAAACCGCCTTAATCATATTGCACTTGTATATTTTGCTGAATATAGGATTATCCCGGCTATGTCAGCTGTCACATTACTACTAACTGTGAAAAATGGAGGTCATTTTCAAATATTTCAAACGTATCACTGTGTATCCTTCTTCCAGGGACAAGGGCTTAATAATGAAGAAGATTGATGGGAGAAAACTATCAAGTCTGAATGTCTTGCAAAAAAACAAAAACAAATTCTTTTTGTTCTTGATGGATATATTAGCAAAGCAAATGTTTTCAGAAACACTTTGCATCCTTGTTGATGGTTTTCTTAGTCATAACATGTCAAGTGCCGCCCTATTGAATTTCCAATTGAAATGCTGTTTATGGGATAGGACAAAGCGACTGTGTTCAATGGAAGGACCTGCATTGGGAGTGACTGGTGCACATGCTGAATATCATGGGGTGTCAGTAATTAGATGTATGTTGTCAGAGTCAGTCGAAAAATCAACAATTATTTTAATTTGTGAGAAAAACATTTAAAGTGGCAATTCACTTTAGCTAGCAATAGAGATGAGCGAAGTTTGAGCATGATAGAGTTCACCCGAATACTCTGCATTTGATTACCAATGGCTGAAGGTGGCTCCATCCATGCTTTCCAGGAAGACTTAGGCCTCATTCACACAATCTGTGCCACAATCCGGAGGAGTATGGCGGCACAGATCCTCTAGCAGTGCAGCGCCCCCCCCCCTGCCACCCAGAGATGACAGGAGCGCATAATGTGTGCTCCTGTCATCGCATCTGACTACTCGCCTACTCCCCTGTGGCAGCCAGCTTACACATGGTCACTGGAAGTGGCCTGGACAATGCTTCCTGGAAAAGAAGGCAGCGTAGTACACTCTTGGTGATCATGTAATCCAGCCGGCACAAGGGAGTGAGTAGTCAGATGCAATGACAGCAGTGCACATTATGCACTCCTGTCATCTTTGTTGCTTGGCGGTGGGGGTGGAAGGGATCTGTGCCGTAATCCGGGCTAGGACATTCTAATTTTTCATGGGGGGGGGGGGGGGGGGGGGCGCGGTATGGATCGTATAAATGGCTGCATTCATTTTAATGGTGCCTAAAATTGTCCGTTGTCGTGCATCTGCGAAAATGGACAATTTTTATGGGACGTGTGAATGCAGCTTTCCAGGCAGCCTTTAGCCATCGGCAATCAAATGCAGAGAAAGACAAAAAGAGATCTGTTTTGGACAAAACCAAGCATGCTTGTGATCTGCTCATCTTTATTTAGCATCTTAAAGTAAAAGTTCGGCGAAATTCAAAATTACAGTGCGGGAACCTGGAGAAAGAAAGTTACTGGACCCAGTGCCTGTGCTGGCCCATTATTATCTCCCAGCTTTGGGGGAAGGTCACAACTGGAATGGTGGGAAAGCCAAGTGGTGGTCCAAGAGTGGGACACAGCACTGCGTGGGCATGGGCAACTGTAATTATACATTATTTACAATTTTCCCTCCACCCCATGCCTGTTTGCCTGTTTTTTGCCTGCCAGACTTCTCCTTTAAAAAGAATCCTTCTCTGGAGAGACTCCCTCCACAAAGAACATCTGAAATGTAATTTTATAGGTGCATTTCTTTGCACCTATGAAATAATCAGTGCAACCAGTAAACCCATTTTAAGAGCATATTTGACATTCACTTACAAAGTAAAGAACAGATCACTTTAAAAATACGCAACAATAAATCTATTGTCCCAATTTTTCGCAAATGAGAAAATTTTGTATATTCCACTCCTATGCAAATATATGTAAATTGTTACAGACAACAAACCAACCCTGTGTACACAGAGCTGTATACATTAAATGGCATTTACAATTTACATTTACATACGTAAATTCTTCTTCTTTCTTTCTTCCTTTTTTCTTCTTTCTTCCTTCTTCTTCTTCTTTCTTCTTCTTCTTCTTCTTTCTTCTTCTTCTTTCTTCCTTTTTTCTTCTTTCTTCTTCTTCTTTCTTCCTTTTTTCTTCTTTCTTCCTTCTTCTTCTTTTCTTCTTCTTCTTTCTTCTTCTTCTTCTTCTTCTTCTTCTTTCTTCTTCTTTTGTCTTTTTACTTTTTCTTTCTTTCTTTCTTCCTTTCTTCCTTCCTTCCTTCCTTCCTCCTTCCACCTTCCTTCTTCCTCCTTCTCCTCTTTTCTTTAATTTTACATGAATACTAGCATGATTGGTACATGTACAATGGTATTTATTATGTCTGACCTTTCTGTAAATCCTGAAATAGTAATACTGTACATCTTTTTCTTTGTATAAACCTTTCAGGCTTCTTAGTGTTTTAATTCATGACCATTATTAATGGGGTTCTCTACTTCCACAATCCCTATTTGTTAGAAAGTTTCCCTTGAAGATGATCAAACATTGCCTTCCTGTTGGGAGCCTCAGGGATTAGCTGTAATCAATGGGGAACCTTGCTGTAGGTGTTTCATTTTTCTACAGTCCATCACAAGCATTATAAGGTTCCCCGCTGGACTGGATATACCCCCCACCACTATTGTCACTAATGCAGTGTATGACAATGGATTTTCTAAATGGGACAATGCCTGCAATTGTATTGCATTGCTGTATCTATAAGACATATCAGTAAGGTTCTTAATGTTGTTGTCATCATTATTATTATTATTATTATTATTATTATTAGTTTTAATAAAGGAGAAATTCCACAAAAATCTAAAAATGACAAGAAGGCACTAAGGTGTGGGTAAAAAACAAAACAAACTAAACTTACCCCTCCTTGTGCGCTGCTCCAGGGTCCAGTTGACAGCCGCTGGTGTCCTGTAGCTCTTTCAGCTGTAATGTCATGTACCTGACTGGGCGATCAATCACTCAACGGGACTGTAACGTTTCAGCTGGAAGAACTGGGAATGTGACATATCCAGTCCAGTCTCCAGCAGAAAATTACATTCGGCGTCCGTCGACGAGACCCGGGAGCAGCGCTATGAAGGCACAAGGATGGATGAGTTTACAATATTTTATCATTTTCTCACACTCCCTTGCCTTCCTCCATATTATAAGATTGTTGGGACCTCTCCTTTAAAGTTTAAGAAATAATCTTTAATGGCAAGTGACTAGTTTCAAAGGCGATGTGAGTGGAGATGATGTCTGCTTGACCATTGGGGATGATTATTTTGTCGTATCCTCTAGTACTCTGATGACCAAGTGCAGGGATGAGCAACCTTTGGCTCTCCAGCTGTTGAGAAACTACAATTCCTATAATACCTTAGCAGCCAAATTTTTAGTTATCCAGGCATGATGAGAATTGTAGTTTTGCAACAGCTGGAGTGCTGAACGTTGGCTATCACCGGTCCAGTATAACCCTGATTCTAAGTAGAGATGAGCGAACCAGGACGAGGTTGGAGTTCATCGGGGAAGGTGGACACAGTCAAAGTCCCACCTGAAAAACAGGAATACAGTCTAGGTCATAGGCTGTATTCCTGTTTTCCAAGGGAGATTCAGAATGTCTCCATCTTCCATATGGAACGGGAAGGCAACAGAAGTCAAATGCTGATGTTTTGGGTTTGTAAGAACCCAAACCTCTGCCAGGTTTGCTCATCTCTAGTTCTAAGGCAAAGCCTCTTGGTTATAAGGAATTGATGAATAAAGTTTGAAAAAATAAAAATGTAAAAATATAGCCTGGGGTGAAACTCTGAAAATACACTGTGCAGAAATATTCACTCGCAAATAATATTAGGAGCATATTTCTGGAAGTCCCTGCTGGTGAATTAGTGAAATATGGCTAAAATCTATTTAGATATATTAAAAAGAGGAGATGTTGAAATTAATAATTTGATAAATATGATGCTATATATTGAATTGCTTATTCTCTGTGTTCCTAATGAGTTCTGAGTCTCTGGACTCGCTTTTCTCTAAATGAATTTCCATATTTTCATTTTTGCTGGATGTATATCCAAAGCACTGGCGGGAATTTAAAAATAATACCCCATAAATTAACAAAATGTTTTAAATTTGCTTACCACATTTGCATGAATTATTTATTGTATTTGCTTTCTGTGCATTTATCAGGGAAACATATAACATCCTCTTCCTGCTCTTCTGTGATTAGTATTGTGCAAATAATTATATATGAGATGAGAATTGCTTGGCTTGCAGGAACTCATATAGAAGATTATTTAAGGAAATGTCAGGGAAGGATTATTTATTTCATTTAATTCTCTCCTGATTAGGCAACTGCTTATTTGTAAGAGAAGTGAAATAATCGAGAATAGCGGCTTTGGGTGATTATGTCTATTGGAAATAATTACTAAAGTATTAGCATCAAATCCTAATATTTTGTACTCTTGTTTTTTTGTTTTTTTTTGCAGATAGATCGCATTATCTTCTGTGTGTTTTTGGAAGTTGACTACAAAATATACAAAAAGAAGTTGACTGAGTTTTTCCTAAAAGGTATAGTATTTTCATATTACTTTAAATGAACCCATGTCAGCAGTTATGAGCTCCCAAATTGCTGACAGCCTTACATTAAAGGGCAACTTTAGTGACGATCCCCCCCAACCCCCCCGGCAATTAAAACACATAAAAAAATTATATGATTTTGTAAATTGTGCCCCTTCCCTATCATCACTCTCTCCCCCCGGAAGTATTAAAACGCATGTATACCTGATCCCTGTTGACCACAGTCGGTGCCATCTTGTGTTAATGACGTCTTCACAGCAAGCTGGCCCGACTGGGAGACGTCGGCAAACAACTGACAGCTTGCTCAGCTAGGATTGGCGGAGCAAGCTGTCAGTCATCTGACGCTCTGCAGCCCCCTGGGTGATGTCAGGAGATGACTTATAGCTTGCTCAGCTCCGATTGGCTGAGCAAGCTGTCAGTCATCTGACACTGCTAGCCAAAGAAGGAGGAAGTGCCGGGGAGAAGATGCCACCGGCGGGAGCATCAGGGACCCGCAATTGGCAGGAAATTTGATTGGAGGCCGACCCAGGAGGGAAGCTGAGTATATTCCCACCAGAGTTGTCTTTAAGAATTGGGAGCATATTGTACCTACAGCATCGTAAAACAGGCTGCAAGAACAAGAAAAACATCTTGCAATTCCCCATAGCATCAAAATGTAAGTTTCCAGGAGGCGGCCCTTCCCACTGAATGCTGAGAACCTCCTCTCGGCTCTATCTTCCAATCAAGAGAGTGCTGAGTTATCAACTATACTTACAATATAGAGTCCGTCCCTTGGGCACGTCTCTTGTTCAAGCAGTCCACATGGTCATTTTCAGAAGTATGTGAACATAGCCTTTCTGTGTTTCCAATCCACTGCTGGTTTTGGTGGCAATACTGTGTATACTGTGTGGGAACATGGCCTTAAAGGGTTATCCAGTTAACAAAAACAATATTCTAAACAATCCCCTTCCCAATACCACAATATGTCTAATATACATGTATAACCTACCCTTTCCCTGTTCTTTTCCCATTCTTATCCACTCCAGATGTGAAAAATCCTCTACTCTGGGTCCACTCTTGCCACGCTCAGCTCCTTGTTCCCCCCACTCTTTGTAGTCACAGGACATGTGATCTCCTCTCTGGGGGCTGGGTTGGCTGTCTATTGACTTGGTAACCAGGAGACATTATCTGCATCATCTCCATGCACCTGTGCTGCTTCCATAGACTTACATGTGTCCCTGAGCCTAGTTTTCTGTAATATGAAAAGTTATAGTTCTATCTCTGCTTGCTGTCAGTGAATGCAGGCATATGTACCTGTCTTTGTGTTTCAGCTCTGTATATTGTAAGTGCCATAGATATTCTTAGAGTCTGGATGGAACTAGAATGTTTTCATTCACAGTCATCAAGGAGAGATCTAAACCTACACTATACCACCCCAGCAAACAGATGCCCGTTATACAGTACATAGCTACACCATGCACACGTCAACTCTGCTACATCATCCGTTAGTATGGAATACATACTGGGGTGATGTGATGCAAAATAAGTGGGGGAAAAAACAGTCCTGTGTTTACTGTGCATTAGTAATGATAGCAATGGGCAGAAAAAAAAGCTAAGGGGGCGAGCACGCAAATGGACCAATCAGGAAGATGCATGATGGGAAATGTGGTTTCCTGGCCGGCACCATTTTAGATATAGACCGGCTTTTAGAAAAAGTTGTAACTCAGGAATGGTAGCACCTAGAAAGACAGGAGATGGCTCAAAATTAGAGATGAGCGAACCGGGTTCAGGTTCGATTCGATCCGAACCCGAACGTTCGGCATTTGATTAGCAGGGGCTGCTGAACTTGGATAAAGCTCTAAGGTTGTCTGGAAAACATGGATACAGCCAATGACTATATCCATGTTTTCCACATAGCCTTAGGGCTTTATCCAAGTTCAGCAGCCACCGCTACTCAAATGCCGAACATTCGGGTTCTGATGGCTCGAGGTTCGCTCATCTCTACTCAAAATACTCGGGGGGGGGGGGGGGGGGACTTGGTGAGTAGGACCAGCTAGCATTAAATATTTTCGCTCTTAGGTGGATAACCCCTTTAAGCTGTTTTGGTAAAATTAGACATTTCTGCATTCAGATGATTCTGAAGTAATTGTTCAAGAAACGTTAGAAATAAAAGCCTGTGTTTATAAGTAAGCGTAATAGCCACATCTCAGAAGAACCGTTTGCATTATATAACTATTATTTTTCATCTGTTTCAAGCAGCTGCTGTACATTAACCAGATTATAACACCTCCAGTCGCATTACATTCATTATGATGCAAATAGGGTCCTCTATAGTCAAGAGACTGTCATTAAAGTGGGTGCATTTATAGATAGATTGAATCCGTGAGAGTACGGTTCAAGTATTAATATAGAGGCACATACAGAAGATGACATCTTTCTTAGTATATATGGGTAGTTAGTGGGCTAACAAGATTTTTTTTCTTCTTTGTGGACAGTAAATATGTGTGGGACAGTAAAGATGATGAGAATCCTCAACCACTGTCATATTAAATATAATTTAAAGAGGCTATCTAGGATTAAAAAAAACACAGCTACAGTACTTTCTTGCAAAAATAACACATCTTCAATTCAGCTCCATTGACTTTAATGGAACAGAGCTGCAAAAGTCACACACAAACTGGGGACAGGAGAGGTGCTGTTTCTGGAAAAAGGGGCTGGTTTTCGAAGCCTGAGCACCACTTTAATGCAATGTACCATAGAGGCTACCCATGTGACTGCTCAGTGGCCCAGGACAGAGGGGCACAGTCCAAGATTAATGGTTGGTGGGAACATACATATGTCCTACGGTATGGGCAAACTAACATGTAGGGAATTAACCCAGGGTTTATAAAAAAAAAAAAAAAAAAGTTGGGAAAGGGCAATCGATCACAAGCTCCTCAGGTCCCATGGTTTTTAAAGATGTTCTATGAAAAAAAACATTAGTCCCTGATCCATTACAATATCAGTAGAGGCCTAACCTCCAAGACCCCCATTTATTACAAAAATAGCAGTGCCATGGCAAATGAGTGAATAGAGTGGCAGTCAAAATTGCAAGCTGTAGCTCTTTTCCATTCCATTGACCCAACAAAGATATAGGAGTACACCGTTTGGCAGGCAGGCAGGCCCATAGAGTTTAAGGCAGTGGTAGTGCATCATTGTCTGCCCATTTAATCAGGACGGCACAGGATTCCCATTCTCAGTAATGTCCCCTTGTTCAGTAACATTGAGTAAACCTTGAGTGTGCTCTGGTTAGTCCCAATCCTAATGCTCTGTATTTGATAACCAGTGCTTAAAGAAGTCGGATGTAACTTTAAGGCTTCCTAGAAAGCATAGATACAGCCATAGAGTTAAAGGACAACTCTGGCGCTTTGTGTTTTTTGCTTAACTAACACACATTACAAAGTTTTATAACTTTGTAATGTATGTTAATAAGCTATCTGGCCCGTTCCTCCTGTCTCCCACCCCCGACCCCCCTCCACCAGAAAGTGGAAAAACGCATACATACCTAATAACTGTCTAACATATCCTCTTCTCCTGGTGCCATCTTGTGTCGATGTTTGTTGTGTGTGTGTGTGTGTGTGTGTGTGGGGGGGCTCATCATCTTCCTCTTCGGTGTCTTTCATTAAGTGAATGAGAGAGAAAAGGCTACTGGTGCACTTACGCACCAGCAGCTTTTTAATTGGCTGGAGAGCATCACATGTTTTCCAGCTTGCTAAGCTGGAAGTGAGGGAGACCCAAAGATGGTGACCGGAGCTGACGGGGACGCGACCGGCTGGAGATTCAAGCGGTGATCATTACCGAAGGGATGGGGAGTATAAAATGTGTCTGTTTATTTTTTTTTTTTTCCTTTCAGTAACACCAGAGTTGTCCTTTAACCCTTAGACGACCCAGGGCGTATAGTTACGCCATGGAAGTCTGTCCCCAGACGACCTAGGGCGTAACTGTACGCCCTGGGTGTTTCTCCCGCTATGAAGCGCGCTCCGGAGCGGAGCGCGCTTCATAGCAGGTGGGGGCCAGCTGCAATCAGCAGCCGGGACCTCACCGGCAATGACACGCTGCAGCGATCGCGCTGCCGCGTGTCATTAACTCCTTAAACGCCGCGATCGTTTAAGTGTAAGTGACAGGGGGAGTCCCCTGTCACCTACCGATCGGGACCCCCGCAGTGTGACTGCGGGGGTCCCGATCGGTAAAACGGGCCGCCGGAGCTCTCTCACCTGAACTGGAGACAAGAGTCGTGTTGTCTGTGAAAGAAAGTGCCCATGTTTTTGTAGCACTGGATAACCCCTTCAACCATGTTTTCCAGGACTCCCTAGGGCTGCATCCAAGTGCTTTAACCATATCATAAATAATCCAACATATCGCCTAACAAACTGCATGAGCACATAGACGACCATTAACCCTTTAGCGACATCGGGCGTAAGTATACGCCCCCGCAGGGTGGGCTTTAACGTAAACGGGCGTATACTTACGCCCGATGTTTCCCTGATCGCTGTGTGTTCACACACAGCGGTCGGGGAAGATGGCCTGCTATAATGTATAGCAGGCCGTCTCTGCTCGTCGGCACGGGGGGTGATTAACCCCTCCCGTGCCGACGATCGCTGCTATATGCTGATCAATACAGATCAGCATATAGCAGCTGAAAACAGCTTTCCGGGTCATCGGT
This sequence comes from Dendropsophus ebraccatus, assembly GCF_027789765.1. NCBI lineage: Eukaryota > Metazoa > Chordata > Amphibia > Anura > Hylidae > Dendropsophus > Dendropsophus ebraccatus. Next base: position 53,243,776 of record NC_091468.1, read on the forward strand.
GACCCGGAGAGCAATGGCGATTGATGCTGTCCGAGATAGCACCAATCGCCATTAGTGTCCCCACAAAATATGGCGCCGGTGCCACCCCCACGATCGCCGTGATAGGCCGGCCAGTACCGGCCGGCCCATCACGGCGATCATACTGTAAAAAAAATAGTTTTGCCGGCTTCTGCACCCCTCAGCTAGGTAGCTGAGGGGTCCAGAACAGGTGTGTGTGGTGCAGGTGTACCATACTCACCTGATCTGGGCGTCCGGAGCGACGATCTGCGGTCTGCCACGTCCTCGCGTCTTCTTCGGGTTACTTCCGGGTTCGGTCGTCCAGCGTCGGAAATCTTCGGAAACACTCGGTTTCTCGGATTCAGCGGGCCTCGGCAATCTCCGGCAGCGTCGCTCTACTGCCCCCTAGCAGCATTTATCAGCAACTCCTTTCTTGGCGTAGGTATATTTTTTCTTACTGTCAAAAAAACATGTAAAAAACACTACACTACACTACATGAAATAAAGTTTTACACTACACCACTACACATTTACATACCCCATATACCAGTCCCTGTATAAAGATGGCCCCCAGGGTGTTTTCGGCATCGGACGCATACGACACGTCTTTTCCGCCAGTACCGTCCCAATAAGAGATGACGGTATGGAGTGAAATTCTACAAACTCTAAGTGTACCCTGAGGTACTCTCACACAGATTTAGGCTGGGTTCACACTACGTATATTTCAGTCAGTATTGTGGTCCTCATATTGCAACCAAAACCAGGAGTGGATTGAAAACACAGAAAGGATCTGTTCACACAATGTTGAAATTGAGTGGATGGCCGCCATATAATGGCAAATATTTGCTGTTATTTTAAAACAACGGCTGATATATTGAAATAATGGACGTTATTTACTGTTATATGGCGGCCATCCACTTAATTTCAACATTGTGTGAACAGATCCTTTCTGTGTTTTTAATCCACTCCTGGTTTTGGTTGCAATATGAGGACCACAATACTGACTGAAATATAAGTAGTGTGAACCCAGCCTTAGGGTACGTGCACACTGCGGAATGGTGAAGGATAACCCTTTGTGCATTCCACAGCTGGCACCCACCGGCGGACTGATGCAGGCGTGCGTCTCCACCCATGTCATAGACTCCATTCTATGCACGTGCGGATTCAGTTGTCCGTCCAAAGAATGAACACGTTCGCCATTCCGCAGTGTACACGTACCCTTAGAGTGTATGAAGGAAGGGACACCCGAATCCAGCCCACAGATGCCACCCCCATCCTCCGAGTTAGTGGGAAGATTGTTTGGGAACTGATCTTCCCACTGCTGGATAAAGGTTACCACCTGTACGGGGATAACTTTTATACCAGCATCCCCTCTTCTGGTCCCTCGATGCCCGAAAATTTTTCATTTTCACAAGAGGTTAAAAGAGAAAAAAAAATGTGTAGAGCAATTCCTCCTGAGTCCGTAAATACCCCACATGTGGACATAAAGCGCCATGTGGGTGCAGGGCAAGCCTCCAAAGGGAAGGAGCGCCATTTGGATTTTGGAGGCTGGATGTGGCCAGAATGGATGATGAACGCCATGTCGCATTTACAGAGCCCTCGTGCTGCCAAAACACTGGAAACCCCCCACAAGTGACCCCATTCTGGAAACTACACCCCTCAATGAATCTAACAAGGGGTGCAGTGAGGATATGGACCCCTTGATGACGGCCACATTTGTGCCGTGAAAGTGAAAAAATGAAAATTTTCCCTTTCACGTCACATTGTTCCACATTTGTGCCCGTCACCAGTGGGGTCCATATGCTCACTGCACCCCTTGATAGATTGCTTGAGGGGTTTAGTTTCCAGAATGGGGTCACTTGTGGGGGGTTTCCAGTGTTTTGGCAGCACGAGGGCTCTGTAAATGCGACATGGCATTCATCATCCATTCTGGCCACATCCAGCCTCCAAAATCCAAATGGCGCTCCTTCCCTTTGGAGGCTTGCCCTGCACCCACATGGCGCTTTATGTCCACATGTGGGGTATTTACGGACTCAGGAGGAATTGCTCTACACATTTTGTGTGTTTTTTTTCTCTTTTAACCTCTTGTGAAAATGAAAAATTTAAGGCTAAACCAACATTATAGTGTAAAAAATGTAATATTTCATTTTCACGCCACATTGTTCCACATTTGTGCCCGTCACCAGTGGGGTCCATATGCTCACTACACCCCTTGTTACATTCCCTGAGGGGTGTAGTTTCCATAATGGCGCTCCTTCCCTTTGGAGGCTCGTCCTGCGCCCACTTGGCGCTTTATGTCCACATGTGGGGTATTTCTGTACTCGGGAGAAACTGCGCTACACTTTTTGTGTTTTTTTTTTCTTTTATCACCTTGTAAAAATGAAAAATGAATGCTAGAACAACATTTTAGTGTAAAAAATAGAATTTTTCCTTTTTTACACCACATTGTTCTGAAAATCTGTGAAGCACCTGTGGGGTCCAGATGCTCACCGCACCCCTTGTTACATTCCTTGAGGGGTGCAGTTTTCTAAATGGTGTCCCTTTAGGGGTGTTTTTTAGGTTTTGGCACCCCAGAGCCTCTGCCAACCTGAAGTGATACAGTCAAAAATGACCAAATTTAACTGAGCCATTGAAATTCACTAGGCGCTCCCTTATATCTGAGGCTTGTGGTTGCGTCAAATAGCGCAATAGGGCCACATATGGGGTATTTCTATTAACTGCAGAAACGGGGCAATCAATATTGGGGTGCATTTCTCTGCTATTAGGTTTATCATTATGAAAGATATTGGATTACAATAAAATCTCTGCACAGAAAATAAAAATTTTCACATTTCTTACACACTTAGCTTTTATTTCTGTGACTCCCCTAAAGGGTTAAAAAAACTTTCTGGATGTGCTTTTGCAGAGTTTGGGGGTGCAGTTACTGAAATGGGGTGCTTTTTGGGGCTTTCTAACATACAATCCCCTCAAATACACTTTAAACCTGAACAGGTCCCTAAAAATATCTGATTTTGAAATTTTATTGAAAATTTGGAAAATTGCTGCTAATGTTTTAAGCTTCCTATTGTCTTAAAAAAATGAAATATAGTTTAATAAAAGCCGCCAACATAAAGTAGACATGTTGCTAATGCTATTTAATATATAATTTATGTGGCATAACCATTTTCTGTATAAGTAGAAAGGTTTCAAAATTGGAAAAATGCATTTTTTCACAATTTTTCACGTTATTTTGGTGTTTTTCATAAAGATTCGTTATTAGTATCGACTCCAATTTACTAGAAATGTGAAGTACAATATGTCACGAGAAAACAATCTCAGAATCAGCCGGATAGGTAAAAGCATCCCGAAGTTATTAATGAAAAAAGTGACACTGGTCATATTCATAAAACTTGTCTCTGTCCTTAAGACCATTTCAGGCTCTGTCCTTAAGGGGTTAAAAAAAAATCATGTGGTGAGATAATCACACTTATAAATCGTAACCCACCAAATTGTCACTGTCCCAATGCCCCTGTTAAGTCCAGCACGGGCCCTGTTTCAATGAATTTATGAGCAGACTATATAAAGTGATTGTAATTGTATTCCACCGTAGGAATAGATCTGTTTTTAGGAGGTGATAATCCCGTATGGAGCTGTAATGGCTGCCTATGGTTTTATAACCTTTGTACTAGACAGCCCCATAGTGCAAGAACAGAAGAGATATCGTAATAAACAATAACATACATATATGTGTGTGTGTGTGTGTGTGTGTGTGTGTATATATATATATATATATATATATATATATATATCCCTATCAATCTAGCTATCTGTAACTACATACGTCACATCAATCTATCGATTTACATTACTTTGAGGAACAAGAACGGCTATACAATCCTCTCTTCTGGATGTGCTCTCCACTCACCACAGAGATGTATTTATTATCCTGAAACCAGGCTGCCAGCCCATCACTGTGCACGGAGCGTTGCTGCTGGTCGTAATAGAAAAAATGTGTTTTGTCAGCAGAGAACAAACTACAAATTAAATAGCTATGTGAGTGTGATTGTCCCAGCCCGGCCTAGACGAGAGCTAAGTATTCGTGACACAATGTGGATCCTTTGATATCCTACCAAGTTGTTTTCCAGCCTTCTCCGAGAAAATAAATGATGGCCCGTTCTTCTCTTTCTCTCCCTGTGTTTAAACATTACAGGATGGCACTTTGTTATCTAGATAATGTAGAATGGGTATCTCATTTAATTTGCCTTCAAGCCCTTCAAAGACTATTTGATGTCATTCGGCACAACAAAGCTTCAGTGTTCACAGAGCGTTCTCCCCTTCATGTGCCTCTAAGCCATGTAAACAGAGCCACGATTTTCCATAAAGATGATGATACCACCTGAGAGAGATAATGGATACGATCAGGTGTTATTTATGGCTGATTATGATTACTCATATGCTCAAAATGCTTTACATGACTTCAGATTGCATTTAGTGGGATTTGTGTCCAAGTCGAAAGCTCCAGAACATAACAGAAAGTGTTTCCAGATGCCCTAGATACCCATCTGAGGTACAGGGGATTGTTATATTATCCAGATCTAGTAATAGGAATTTAGAATTGTTGGGTTCAGTTTCGTCCTACGATAACTGCAGTGCATCCGTCTGTTTCCACTTGAGAAAATGTATTGTTATCCGCAGAGGTTCACAGAAGTGGGAAAAGAGAAGTGTATTTCAGATTTGGTCCAAATTGTTCTATGAAATTGTTGTCTAGATACTTGTAAGGTCAACTCTATCATATCTCCACCTTGTTCAGGTGATGAATCAGGAAAAATAAGCCAGACAGATCAATCAGAAGGGTAGCCATGTGGCATGTGTGACAACCCATAGCGAATGTAGTCTGACTTAGCAATAGGGGAAACTCCTGTGTAGTGATGGGTGAAATGTTCACATGTTCCTACGAATATGACGCTAATTGTTCGTGTTCTCCGATCACAAACAATTTGTTCGATGATCGGAATGGTTATAACGATCATTGTCGAACATATTCGAACTTGCGAACGTATGTAACTGCATAATTTACACTTTGCACCTGATGATTTGTACACGAGTGCATAGACCGAAATGTACGCTTCTACTGTACGTTCGGTATTTGTTTTTGAATGTTCGTCGAACACGGGATCCGAACCAAACATCGGGATGTTCGCTCATCACTACTCCTGTGACATGGCTGGGAGCAGTAGTTTGTTCTAAATTTTCTGTTACATGGAACATGAGCTCTAAAAGGTTCTTTGGCAGGGGCAGTTAAAATGGTATTCTGGCCCTCAGCTAAAAAATAAATAAATAAATAAATAAATTGTGGAAGGCCCCTTATGAAGTGGGTGAAAAAAAACATATTTGCTAGGGATGAGTGAACTTTTGAAAAGTTCGGTTTGGTTAGATCCAGCAAACTTTCATGAAGTTTGGATTCGTACGAACCAAACCTAAAACGAACCTTGCTCTAACGGCTGAATAGTTGCAGCTACAATAGTGGGAGAGTGATAGGGTATAGTTTTGTTTAGTTGCAGTTGCTAATACAAAGAATAAAGTGAAAAAAATCAAAGTGCAAAAATAGTAAAAAAAAATTAGCCAAGGTGGAAGTGATTACACGGGACATAGGACACAAAGTTCCTTAGACCCAGCAGGGTGGAAAACAGACATTTGACAGTGGAACCAGCAGCAGTAATAGTACTGTATTGAGTATGGTTGAAAACAGACAATTGACAGAGGAGGAGGCAGCAGCACTTGATTGTACACAGTAGAGATGAGCGAACTTGCCGAACTTCTGATTCGCATGAACCAGAAATCTCGGCGTCTGATTCCCGCTGTCTGCTTGCTCCGTGCAGCGGGTGGATACAGCGTAAGGAATGCCTGCAAAACTGGGATACAGACATTGGCATTAGCTGTATCCCAGTTTTCTAGGCGTTCCTTACGCTGTATCCACCCGCTGCACGGAGCGAGCAGACAGCGGGAATCAGACGCCAAGATTTCTGGTTCATACGAACCAGAAATCTGGCAAGTTTGCTCATCTCTAGCATTCAGCCCAGTATGGTTGAAAAGAGACTATTGGAGGAGGCGGCACCACTTGATTACACCCAGCCCAGTATGGTTGAGAAAACACTATTTGAGGAGGAGGAGGAGGAGGCAGTACCTGATTGTACCCAGGCCAGTATGGTTGAGAACAGACAATTGACGGAGGAGGATGTTCAGCCTTGGAGTGGTGGCCTGGGAATCCTCTCTGATGATGTTGTTCAGCACACTTTCCAGACACGGATGAGTGGGATGATGTTGTTGATCCCATAGCCATGCCCGCTCACAAACAGTCGCGTCCTCAAAAGGGATCAACAATTGACAGGGCATGTTCGCAGAAACCTGTGCACTATGAGATTTATCACATGTGCCATACAAGGTGTATGACTCAGCCCTCCCTGCTGCACTGCAGAGAAAAGGTTCCTCCCTTTGTGGGCTACAACACTTCCCACCGTTAGTTGACCTTGGGTCAGCCATTCATATATCTCCTCCCTGATGGTCTGGCGGAGCTTCTGCCCACCGTTCACCAAGGCTCACAAAATGGAGGACAGCCTAAGAGCGCCGGGCCTGACACCGTTGGTAAGACACAAGGGCAGGTTGGACTGAGGGCGCCGGGCCTGACATCGTTCGTAAGACACAGGGGCAGGTTGGACTGCAGTCAAAGCGGTGGATGGTTGCAAGCTGGTGGAGGCAAAACTTTTGCAGAACTAGCCCCCTAAAGCACCAGGGACAGTGTTGGACTGGGGTATCTGGGGCCCACCAGAGGAAATGATTCTGGGGGCCCACCAATGGAGAACCAGTGAGAAACAACATGTCAGTCAGTGTTAGTGCAGGCTCTAAAGCTGGGGGCCCACCGGAGGATCCTCTGGTCCAACTTCGGGTTCAGATGAACCCAGGCATGCTACATCTTTACTCATCTCTAGTTCCATTTCAAAGTACAATTGATCCAGCAAAAAAAAGCAAGAAGCGTGTAGATCTGTAAATAGAAATAGAAAAAAAATTATGAAGGAAAGGGAAACAAAAAATGCAAAAACTTATATAAGTTTTATATAACTTTACATAATTTTTATAAAAGTCTGCTTAATTTTACTCTGGCTAATCTTCTTTTCAGACTGAAATATAAATTCCCCACATGTTTTACCAAAAGATGTGAACCCAGGAATAGGTCAGGCAAATTAGATGACCCCTGTGCTGGGGGTAAATGCTGTTAATTGTATTAATTGTTGGGAAGTTCTGAACACAAACAACAGCCCCTATCTATGGAGCTTCCATTGCCTGGCACACTGGTAGATTTTCTCCTTGTAATTCAATTTACAAAATCCTTTATTATATGTTTATAAAAGTCTGTTGACCTTTATAACAATAAATGATGCAGTACAATATACAGTATGGTCAAAGGTGCACATTATGCAGTTCTCTCTTATACTATACATTGTAAGAGTATCTTTTATCTGCACGTCGTCATTTTGATCTGCAGGGCTTCATGTAACTGTAGCAAACAATTCATAATGAAAGAGAATGTGCGCTCCAGATTTTGGCTTTTGTTGTCCTTAGTTTATTCTTTGAGCCATTATTCTTTATACACAAAAGAAAATGTCCATTAACGGATCTCTTAAAAGACATTTTTCAATATTATATGTGTAGACTTCAGTCACTAATATAAAATCACTAAAAAACAAAAACAACTTAAAGTGATACTGTATTTACCCCCACCCCACGTCACCACTGGTACTGTCTATGTGATAAGAGTAAGTCATTCCTGGGCCAGGTCATTTAAAATGCACCAGGTATTTTTCAATCTGCAGCAGCCGAGTGTGGCGTGGCCTAGAGTGTTTGTGCCCTAGGCCTGCGATGCCTCTCCTTTCTGCCTCCCCAGCCTCCTCATCATTATCATCCTAACCCTTGCCTGTCTAAATAGGGCACATGTGCAGCTTCAGATCATTAAGGGGCATGTCCACTGTTTAGACTAGTGATGGATAGGAGAATTCCTGCCAGGGACGTTCTTAATGATGAGGAGGGAGGTGAGGAAGAAAGTAGAGGCGTTGCAGGCCTTGGGCACAAACACTCTAGGCCATGCTACAATGACTCGACTGCTGCATGTTAAAAAATTATTTTTTACTCTAACCAAGGCTTCTGGCGGACGCATTTTAAAAGACACAAACAGGACTTACTCTCATCAAACGGACAGTACCAGTGGTTTTAGGGAGTGGTTTGGTGAATACAGTATCGCTTTAAAGGGTATTATGGGCAAAATGTACTGACTATACAGTGAGGTGTGCCAGGAGAATTTGGCTTTGTTCACTGTGTAGTGGCTAGAACTGGTTACTGCAGCTCATCTGCCCTGCACCTGTCATCCCGGCTGCAGGGGGGAAGCCCGCCCGACCCCCTGGTGGAGCCCCTTATACTTAACACTTCCTCGAAGTCCCGGTCCCAGACCCCGTCCTGCCGCCGAGAAATCCCCGTCGGAAGTCGTGTGCGTGCTCCACCAGAGATGAGTCCAAAGCCCATAGAGAATGACTGATGGAACAGAATTAATTTCATTAATTAATAAAAATGGAACCAATGATGGCAGTAAAGAGAGTCTACCTGTATGGGGGTCACTACTTTATCAGAAGAAAATAAATATTAAGAACCACAATGTCCCAACCAAAATAAGCACCCCTATCTACACCTTGGCCTCTGTCAGTATGAATGGAGAAAGTTAGGTCCTAACGATAGGGTTGTGTTAGATGGTGGACTGCTGTCCAGTGTAAGCTCTGATAGATTCCAGTAAATCAGTGCTGATATAACTAGCCTATTACATGGTTCAGTAATTGGACAGGTAGAGTTGCACAATTTTTCATTTATCAGCCCCACATCTCCTTTTACACAGTGCGATAGGCAGGGGTGGTAAACAAGGATTTTCCATCTGTACAGAAATCCTGCCAACCGTTATATCCTGATCCTCCTATATATCCTATATCCTGATCCCATACACTTGAACTCTAGGCAGCTCAACATTTATGTGTTCACAATGTTGTGGAACGGATAAGAAAGTAAGACATCTCTGGAGGGTCCCCATACATAATAGAGTTCAACACACTCATAGTTTACAGTGATGGGAAACCTTTGGCCTTCCAGTTGTTGCACAACTAAAATTCTCATCATGTTTGGACAGCCAAGGCTTTGGCTGTCCAGGCATGCTGGGAATTAGGGGCGCAACTACCACTGTAGCAGCCATAGCGGCTGCTATGGGGCTGGTTGAATCAGAGAGAACCTGTGGTCCGCTTCTGCTGTACATTGGCCACCCTTAGCTGTCATCATTTGCAGCACCAGGTGGCTGAGAGGGCCTCCGGGGATCTGTTAATGTCCCTTTAACTTAAAGCACTCCTGATGAGCACTTATGCAGTTAAATCTACACTTTTCGGCTTAGAGGTCAGTCAGGAAGGGGAAAGGGCCCAATCAAAAGTTTGCGATGGGGCCCAGCCATTTCTAGTTATGTCCCTGCTGGGAATTGCAGTTTTGCAACATGCAACAGCTAGGGGGCTGCAAGCCTGACAGTTGTGGTTTACAGCTATAACTTATTCACACAGTTTTTTAAGGGGTTGTCCAGACGTTGAAGAACATATCTGCTTTTCTCTAGAATCAGCACCTCCTGTCCTGTCCTGTCCTGTCATGGGTTTTGCTGCTCAGTTTCATTGAAGTGAATGGAGCTAAACTGTAATACTACACACAACCTAAAGAATGGGGTGGTGCTGTTTTGCAAGAAAGTAGCCTTGCCTTTTCTAACCCTGGATAACCCCTTTTAAAGGGGTGTTTCATCCAAGAGCTAACAAATGAAATACTCCTAGCTGGCCTTACTCACCAAGAGTATGTTGAGCCATCTCCTGTCTTTCTAGCTGCTGCTGTTCCTGAGTTCCAAGTTTTTCTAAAAGCCAATCTATAGCCAAGATGGTGCCGGCTGGGAAACTACATATCCCTATCTATCTCTCTCTCTCTCTCTCTATCTATCTATCTATCTATCTATCTACATAGATAGATTACAAAGAGAGGAATAGATGAAACAAATCTGTTTCCTTTTCCCTATACTGCTTAGGAGGCTGTTTTGTGGTTTCCCCTCTCCATGGCCATCTGCTCACTGATTGGTGGGATGTCATTGGTGGGCGAGGTTACAGATGAAGTGTTACAGCTTGCCTGGCACCAGAAGAGACAGATCATGTGACTTTGGTCTCAGAAGGGAGGAGAAGGAGGAGGATTGGAGACCAGTTGGACCAGGAAGTGGGGATTTTCAGCACAACCCAATTCATGTAATAGAAACCTATTACAAACAAGCTTAGATTATGGGTAGGGATTCAACAGGGTTAAAATTTCCAAAATGGAGTACCCCTTCAACATGAATTTGCATACTAAAGCCTACACGCAGATTGCATATTCTTAATTAAATGTGAACAAAGCCTTACCTGCAGCCACATTCTCATGTTCCAGTGCACTTTTCAATTTATACTTAAACAAAAATCCTGAAATTTAATTAGGGGAAAAAAAAAATAATTCGCCCCTGCGGTTCACCAGATCTCTGGCCACAACGGGCAATAAATTCTGCTCCAACTGTGGCCACCTACGGCCATAACAATTACCCCGTTATTACGTGTTTAGTTATAATAAAGAACTTTATTGCTTGAAAAATAATGCATTCTTAGGACTTAACACCTCTCTCCGGTAGATTAGGCCGCAGTTTATTTAAAAATGCATATGGCGAAAAGATGATTTAAATGGAGGCGTCTCTCTTCAGAGCGCAGGGTAAATAGGTTACATTTGTCTTCTGTCACCTAAAGAAATTCTTGCTCGGAGAACCTGATAGTTATTAAATGCACCCAGAACACTCGACAGTCTATTGAATTACCTTTGTGGGATTTGTTTGTGAGGACGTTGCTTTGAGTGTTGGATTTAATTCAGCATGTTTTTCCTGTGTGGCGTATTTTTATAAGCACTTATGGAGTAAATGAAAGACGCATTAATTTATTCATCTGCTGTTTCTGGATGGGAAAGTATATCGGGTATCAAAACCAATATTATTCTGCTTATAGGCCGCATACCGTACGCTCCAGTAAGTATTCCCATTAACGGCAATTGAAAGTTTCACCTGAAATCACAAAATAATTATGTTAGATTTTCTTTTGTCTATTTGTGGTAGCGGCTATGTAGGGATGGGAAGGGGGGTTAGTGATGGGGAATTTAATCTCTGACGATAAAGAGAGAAAAGTTTCTAACTTTTTTTTTTTCCTCAAAACTTGTGTTTATTTAAATCAGGGATGGGGAACCTTGGACCTTCCAGCTGTTGCAAAACTACAACTCCCGTCAAGGCTTGATGGGAGTCGTAGTTTTGCAACAGCTGGAGGCCTTAAGGTTCCCTATCCCTTCATTAAAAGGGTAGTTGACTAAAAAATGTTTTGCATATGGACTTTTATATTGATATTCAAAATAATATGTTTAATCCCTTATTGCTATTTTTTATATTTATTATTATTATTATTATTATTAGTAGTAGTAGTAGTAGTATTATTAAAAGGGGTGGTTGACTAAAATATTTTTTTTCTTTTAAATCAACTGGTGTCAGAAAGTGCCAGAAATTTGTAATTTACTTCTATAAAAAATTCATAAGTCTTCCAGAACTTATCAGCTGTTGAATGTCCTGCAGGGAGTAGTATTCTTTCCCGTCTGGAGAGCAGGAGAGGTGGCAGCAGAGAGCACTGTGTCAAACTGGAGAGAATACACCACTTCCTGCATGCAGGACATACAGCAGCTGAAAGTGCCAGAGATTTGTATTTTACTTCTATTAAAAATTCTCAAGTCTTTCAGTACTTATCAGCTGCTGTATGTCCCTGCAGGAAGTGGTGTATTCTCTCCAGTATGGCTCAGTGCTCTCTGCTGCTACCTCTGTCCATTTCAGGAACTGTCAAGAGCAATAGCAAATCCCCATAGAAAACCTCTCCTGCTCTCTAGACTGGAAAGAATACCACTTCATGCAGGACATGTAGCAGCTGATAAGTACTGGAAGACGTGATTTTTTTTTTATAGAAGTAAATTACAAATCTCTGGCACTGGTTGATTTAAAAGATAAAATATAAAATAACTACCCCTTGAAATAATACAATAAGAGATAAAACATGATATTTTGAACATCAATAAATATATACATAACAAAGCATTGTGCACAAACCTTGTAAAGCAACATATGGAATCCATATTATGAAGCTGTAGGCAATGTGTGGTGCTTCATTTATATGGTATGCGCTTGAACATATGAATCCTTGAGGAAAAGCTATTGTCTGCCTGTGTAGTGGAGACACACTGGGGTGCAGTATGGCTCTGTAGCCAAGGGCTTATCCTAGGGAACGCCTGGCAGCACCAAACGGCCACGTTGCCATATCTGTTTTTTTTTAGACACAAGGGTAAATTGTATTCCAGAGAAAATGAATTGTTTTCAAATCAGATTTTGTTAGACAGTCATACAGATTTGTATTTTAATGCTATAAAAAAAATCTCTATTCTTCCATTACTTATTAGCTGCTGTATGTACTGCAGGAATTGATGTATTCTTTCTAGTCTGAGATGGTGCGTTTTGCTGCCACCTCTGTCCATGTCAGGAACTGTGCACAGTTCCAAATACAAACATAGGTTTAGCGCTACGAGTTCAGTTGAGATGGGAATACCCATTTAAAGGGAACCAATCACAGGAAAAAAGCATATAGAGCTTTTGAAATGTGCTGTTAGAGCACACAGCACACTTGACACACGTGTTTCCATAGCCTCCGTGCCTTCCCCGTGTAAGCCGCAAAGTAACTTTATAAAACTGGCGCCCTGTATGCTAATTACCTGAGGTAGTCACCTGGGCGGTGTTTGGCTAGCAGGTAGTCACGGTCCCCTGGGCGTTCTTCCGCTGTAATCACGCCCCTCTGGGCGTGATTCAAATGTCAGAGTGGCCTTGGCGTCACTCGGGAGCGCGCCGTGCCCAACGTCGGCGCGCTTACGTACTGATGCCGGACGCCGCCGCACAGGCGCAGTGCAGCCGCTTCCATTCCGGTTGGACTGCGCCTGTGCAGAATAGCCTCGAACTCCTGCTAACAGGCTATTCGAGGCTATTCTGCACAGGCGCAGTACCGCCGGAATGGAAACGGCTGCACTGCGCATGTGCTGCGGCGTCCGGCATCAGAATGTCACAGCTACTCTGCCATTTGAATCACGCCCAGAGGGGCGTGATTAAAGCGGTAGAACGCCCAGGGGACCATGACTACCTGCTAGCCGAACACCGCCCAGGTGACTACCTCAGGTAATTAGCATACAGGGCGCCAGTTATATAAAGTTACTTTGCGGCTTACACGGGGAAGGCACGGAGGCTATGGAAACACGTGTGGCAAGTGTGCTGTGTGCTCTAACAGCACATTTCAAAAGCTCTATATGCGTTTCTCCGGTGATTGGTTCCCTTTAAGACCGATAATGGAATATTTTTTCACAGGTGGAAGAAGTCGAAGCATGTACATAGTATTTTGAAGGTATCATGTTATTAATCAATAGAACATGGATATACCATAGGCTTACATACCATAGAGGCAGAATACGCAGCTGCTATAAGGCCCTTGGAGACAGGGGGCCTAGTCCCGGTTGCACCCATTCCATTTGTTACAGATTGGAGTCTTCTTCCTAAGGAACTGCAAATAAAGGGATAGAGAGAGAACATGTGGCTGTTATGGGGCCCTTGAAAAGAGGGGGGCATAAAGAGGATGTACCATCAGACCTCTGATATTGTGATATACATACCAATCTGTGGAGCATTTTTCTTTTCCCTGCCCGGTCGACGTTAATTTGCCTGCTAACCGGATATTCAAATGAGTCGGGGTGAAGCACAGGAGGCGGGCCCGGTGCCTGCTATTCCTCTTTATCTCCTCCCCCGACCCTAGACGTGTGCCACTGACTCTCCGAATCACTGCTCTGGGACCCCCAACAGGCTCAGGGATCTCAACCAGTGCCGGGACACCGTTGCAGTCACTGATTGGCTGAGCGGCCAGTCTATCAGCCGGGACAGGCATAATGTCGTCATCCTTCCGGTTGTGATCCTAGTGCCGGTCATTCGGCGGATGGCAGGCATGGGGAGAGAGAATTAGACACCATAATAAAAGTGCTTTGCTGGTGTGCCAGTCCTACAGTAATTGTGGGACATAATTTGCAAAGAGAGTAATCCCCAACATAATAATGAATCCGTAGCGGATTATATTAGGTCTGTTTCGGGGGGTAGCCCGGGGCCCTTAGCTCCTGGGGGGCCCATGGCCCCCCAAACAGACTTTTACTTTCAGTGGTGTATTATTTCCAGGCCACAGTTTTGCCATGATTTGCATAAAAATTGCTGCTTTTTACAGTCATTTTGCACAAATCAGGGCAAAACTGCAGCCACAAAAACAATGCAGTAACATTAGAGAATATACTTAAGGAACCTTATTATGTGACAATGATGTCACCACAGGTCCTTTACAGGCTGCATTAAGAAGGCAAAAGACTAAAGCTAGTGTCGCCGTAGTTACAGTGGGTTGGGGGGGCCCAAGCTTGGTGAACAGCCTGGGGCCCATGGTGAAGTTAATCCGCCCCTGTATAGAATTGACATAAGACCATTTTATCACAGTCAGTGTACAATACTTTGAAATACATTGACACTAAATTAGCAGGGTGAAATACATAGATAAGTAGAATTTTTCCAAGCAATTACAATATCACCACGTTTATTCTCTAACAATCCTAGTAACGTCCCCACAACCTGTATAACAGACTATATCAGTACAGGCTCCTATCACTTTACTAAACGTGCGTGAAATGTCTCATACATTGACACATAACACATGACCTGCTTTAAGTTTATTTAGAAACCAAAGCAAATTATAAGCCCCTTCCTTATCAGCCGTTAACCTTCAGTTACAATATGTCATGGAACGTTTATGACGGTCTATGCAAATGACCGGTTATCATCCTCGCCAGAGACAGTTTATATGAAGTCCTCCATTCAAGCTTCTGTCACTTTAGCATTTAGCAATGTCAGCTGTCTGATATGGTTGATTCCACCCAATGCTTTCCAGCTTTTTTCCACGGTTCAGGTGTCAGTGTTTTATCTGCGCCCCTCTTCTCTCTTCATTGGAAGGACCATCAATAACAAGTCGATTATTTTAAACAAGAGCAGCTTGTCATGGAAGAGAATTACAGCGTTGCGTGATGGTTAGACTTGTCGGATCACAGTCGAGGCTGATGTACCCAAAACTATTTTTCTAAATTACCTTAAAAATATATTTTATGGGGGAGATTTATCAAACATGGTGTA
This sequence comes from Dendropsophus ebraccatus, assembly GCF_027789765.1. Lineage (NCBI taxonomy): Eukaryota > Metazoa > Chordata > Amphibia > Anura > Hylidae > Dendropsophus > Dendropsophus ebraccatus. Next base: position 53,259,152 of record NC_091468.1, read on the forward strand.
AAGTGAAACTGGCTCAGTTGCCCCTAGCAACCAATCAGATTCCACCTTTCATTCCTCACAGACTCTTTGGAAAATGAATGGTGGAATCTGATTGGTTGCTAGGGGCAACAGAGCCAGTTTCACTTTACACCATGTTTGATAAATCTCCCCCTATATCTTTAAAAGCCAATAAACTAACATTCTACTTTAAATAAGTCACCGATTAAAGTGGATCTGTTGGGTTGATGGTTTCCTTCTATAGTGTTATCAAGGCAGCATAAGATGGAGGATAACATTTAAAAAGGAACACCAGAGATTCCAAACAGAGGAGCAAAAAAGAGGAATATGTAGCAGGTGTAGTCACTAGTGTTGAGTGAACAAGCTCTATCATAGTGCTCAACCGAGCAGGCAATTAACAAGCTTTAAAGCGAATATACTATCAGGTACATTCACTTTAAGTGTAGCATATCAATAGAACAGAGTCGCATCACAGAGGGGCAGGGCTTCCTCCCACTGGGGGTGGGCCAGCCCGCCTCCATTGCTCCAGGCTGGTGCCCGGCAATAGACCGGCGCCGTGCGTGTGAACCAGGCCACGCTTAAAAAAAAAAAAAAAAGAACTGCGGCACCAGCTTCTCCATGTCTGCTACAATCTATTGATATGCTACACTTAAAGCGAATGTAACTGATGGATTATACTTACCGTCCTGGGCTCCTGGAGTACGGTGTCTTCTCCTTCATCTGCAAAGAGCGAATCAGCTGCTGAAGCAGGATACTGCTACAGCCACTGATTTGCTAAGAGGAAATTGCAGGAGTCTCTGCACAACCAATTAATGGCTAAAGTGGTGTCCCATCTCAGCTGCTGATTGCAGATGAAGGAGCTGTAGATAGAAGACGCAGCTAGGAGATCAGGGAGGTAAGTATAAAACGCCCTCCCAATGCACTTAAACCCCTGGGGGCCAGATTGTAAATTACTGTGATTTTCCAATGAACTTCCGGGGGACCTGTTTAAATGCTTGAGCCTCTCATTGAATTTAATTGACTTTGTTACTCGAAGTGAGCATTGAAAAATGTTTGACTCAAGTAACAAGCATTTTAGTGCTCACTCAACCATAGTAGTCACAAATAGTGGATATGGCCCTCTATGGCAAACCCCAAATTACAGACCACACATCAGATCCCCTAACAAATATAGTCTACAGACCAGACACACTGAACAAATACAGACCACTTACAAGACCCTTTAAATAAACATATGAACTTCAGAAAACACACCCTGGGGATACAGACCCCCGGACTGACCTTTCTAGTATACAGAACCAGGCCCAAGTAGAACCTCTGTATACAGACCAAGACTAGACCATCTGTATACAAAAACTCCATACCAGACTTCCCTGTATACAGACCCCATACTAGAACCCACCTCTATACACACCCCAAACTAGAGCTCCATTTTTTACAGACCCCAAATCAAATGGCCTGTATGCTGACCCCAGATCACAGCCCATCTACACAAACCACAGACTAGAACCAACTCTATATAGACCTCCACATTAGACCTCCACTATATTCAGACCTCCACTATATACAGACCCCAGACTAGAACACTGTCATATAAAGATCTCAGATCTTAAACCCTTACACCCTCCACATGGGACCATGGTTCTGGAGTTAGCCATAAGAAGAGCGCTGGGGCAAACTTGTGGAACTGAGTGGCATATATATATATACTGTATCTACAAGCAAACATATACACATATATAGATATACATACTCATATACATATACACCTGCACTGTGCACTTTATAATATTGGTCTTTTGAAGCTAAGGAATCTGTAGGCCATTTCCAACACCAGGGCCCAGATACAACTGTTACCTTTATATACTTATTTACCTAAACAGGTGACACTTTGTATTCCCCTGCACCTGCTCCTGGGATCCATGTATAGCTGACAATTTGCCATTGTGCAGTATAGTAAAGCTATGTTAAATGTAATTGATGCCTGTATAAATGATCGTAAAAGATTTGACTTCTGGAAGTGTCTCGCCTATTCATATGGGTTTTATGATCAATAATTCTGTGTTTTCAACTTTCATGTGATGATGAAAATGAAGATGGCGATGATGACACTGAAGAGGATAAGAAAGAGGAGAGGAACAAAGTCAGCAAGAAGATCAGCGAGGAAATCAGTAAGTACAGTATATGTCAAAGCTCTTTTCATACCTATAGTCACACTTAAAGGGGTTATCCCGCCTCCTTCACTGAGTGGCTGAGCGGACCTGGGACGTCACATCTCGTTCCCGCCGCTGGAACCGGGGAGGGGAGTGGACGTCTTTTCTTTCAGCCACCTCCTCCCTGCCCACATCTAAAAAAAAGCCCCCACGCTAGATAACCCCTTTAACAGACAATGTAGCGTAGAACCAAGGTTCATTGAGGCCTTGGCTAAACCATACAGTAGTTTATGGACCCAAGGGCAGTTTAAGAAGGAAATAAATAGATAATAATTAAAAAAAAAAAATTAGGTGAAGCTGACAACTTTAGAGCTAGACAAGGCTGCCACGCAATGTCCCCCGGTCTATTTATTATGACCTTTGCTGGTAACTGATGATCGCTTAATATATTTTAGACACGCTCCTTAAGGCCATGTTCCCACTGCGTAAGTTTCATAATAATCACGACCGTTGTAACAACAGCCATGATTACTACGGAACTTACGTAGTGCTGCCTTCTAAGGAATCCCGGCCGGAACGTATACACATAGTATGCACTCCATCCGGAATCCCTAGCGACGCCGCAAGAAACTGACATCCCAGTTTTCTGCGGCCGCAGAAAACCCTGTCAGTTCACACAATGGAACGTGCGGCCGGAGCCATTGTGGGCAGTGGAGAATTTGGATGCGGGCGCACGCTGATGCGCCCGCATCCAAATTCAGCGGCAGTAAAGATCATCTTCTCTGATGATCTTCTCTTACACCGGACGTTCCGTGACCTGGTCGGGTCACGGAATGGCTGGTGTCTTACAAAGTGGGAACATGGCCTAAGAATGGATGTGAGATGAATTTGCACTATGAATGGGGGTCTAATGTTACCTATATATGATAAGTATTATTGCACTCATCCGAGTTGATCAATGCAATACTCATACTTTCTACCTTTGCTGTAGTTAATGCAAGACCTTAAAGGGGAACTATTAGCAGGTTAGACCCCATTGTGCTGATCCTGCCTGCCCACTTTATTAATTATCATTAAAAGGAGGGGGGCAGCTTGCACAATGGGGATGGAGCAGTGTTCCTAATGGTGCTCTCAGGGGTGGATAACTTCTAACTCAACGGGAACAGTGTACATGAGGAAGGTTAGAGACATACCTTCCTCCTTGGTGCCCCGTGTACATTAGGGGGTGCAGGAGAGTGATATCCCACTCAGCCAATCACTGACTGACTGAGACAGGACAACGCCACGGCCAGTGATGGCCGGAGCTAGGCTGCCACTCTCCATGGGGTACACCAGGGGAACACAGACAGGTAAGTATAGATGAGCAGACTTGCTGAGCCTCACTATAATAACTAAATGCCTAAAAACTTTTAGTTGTTTTAGTGCCGTCCGCTTAAAGTTGGGTTCGAACAAACCCAAACTTTGCTTCCAAGTTTGGTGAACCTGCCGAATCGAACTTATAAAAAGTTTGCTGATATAATGTAGAGGTCATTGTATTGCAATCCTTTGCCTTTAAATGAACTTGAACTTAAATCCCCAACATTCAGAAGAAGTGCAGACTGTGGATTACTGTATATTGAATGAACTGAGGAACAAAGACGTCTTGAAATAAAATTGATAATAACGCATTGTTCTCTTTTGCACGTCTTTACACAGAAGGAAAAGATAAAAATGAACAGTCACCTCCAACAAAGAAATGTAAAGCCAAAAAGACAGATAAGCAGGAAAAGGCCGACGATGGTAAGTTCTAGATAAAGGAAATGTAGGCATTAGATTCATTTTCTATCTATATGTATTCTTCCAATTACTCTTACACAATATACTGCAGTAAATTATACTATACTATTATACAGTACTATGCTTATAGATATTACGCTAAAGTACAAATATGGGAAACAACCCCCCAGCAAGTCCACGTATATTAAAGCATCTGGAAAAAAGTAGTTTCACCTGAATGGAATTAGATGTCTACTCTTTCAGTAGGCTTGCTAAGTGTGGCTAACATGAGCAGAACAGAACAAGAGACTGGATTTTGATTGTTCAGACCCCGATCAATCTGGATAATAAGCGAGTAGAGACACGCAGAGCTGTGTGCCTTTCTCTCCACTCTGCGTCTATGGCCCATAGACTTTAAGCTGCTGTCTTGGTCACATGACAGGGGAAGTGGGATAGAACACTCTACGCTCATAGTCCTAACTTTTTTGTGACAGTGCTCATTTAAATGAAGTTTGTAAGTTAAAAAAAAAAAAAAAAAAGATATATATATTTTTGAGGGTTTTTTTCTTCTTCAAATTTTCCACTTTGCCATGTATATTATAGAATGGTTCAAATAACCTTGCAGTTTTCAATCTAGCCACGAGGCCTGATATTAAATTGACTCTGTACCCACAATCTGCCCACCCCAAACTGCTTGTACCGTCAGATAGCTGCTTTTAATCCAAGATCTGTTCTGGGGTCCGTCCGGCAGGTAATGCAGTTATTGTCCTAAAAAACAACTTTTAAACTTGCAGCCCTTTGTCAAACGGGCATGGCCTAGAGTGTCTGTGCGTTAGGCTGGCACAACCTCTCTGTCCCTCCTCCCCGCCCTCCTCATCATTAGGAATGCTGCAGGCAGATTGTCTCCTATTCATCAGTTGTGTCAGCACTGCACATGGGCTGAATCGTTAGGGCACCTGTGCAATGTTCACTGCAGAGGAATAGGAAAAATCCTGTCCGTGGCATTCTTAATGATGAGTAGGGTGGGAAGGAGGGACGGAGGGGTGGTGCAAGGCTGGGGGCACAGATACTCTAGGCCACAGCAGTTTGGCAGAGGGCTGCAAGTTTAAAAGTTGTTTTATTTGGGACATTACCTGCATCACCTGCCGAGTGGACCCCAGGACAGATCTTGGATAAATAGCAGCTATCTGAAGGTACAAGTGGTTTTGGGGGGGGGGGGGGCAGATTGTGGGTACAGAGTCACTTTAAGCTGACACCTCGTCTTCTGTAGACAAAACTTTTCAGTACTGTAATCACAGCAGGATTGCAGTGAAAGGAGACACCAAAATATACATATGGTCAGGACACTGACAAAAGGGGGTGGCTAGAACTCGCCTTAACCCCTTCCCTGCTCATTTACATATATCTACACTGTTCACGGAGCAGGCCCAGAAAATTTCCCCATAAAAGTCAAAGGAGTCCCCTCCCATCTATAGCTACCTATGTCTTATGGGGCTGATGTAAAGCATATCACTAAATGCTGTTAACAGAGCAGAACAAAAGCTTCTGCAATGTGGCAATGTACAAAAAGATTAACACTAAATTCACACAGAATGGATCCACAGTCATTTTCAATGAGATTACAGACTCGCAGCGGGATGAGAATGTATGTAAATGCTGGCCTCTTAACCCGCCGCCGCTCTGGAGCATACTTTACCTGGTCTGTGCTTCAGCTGCATCTGAGGCTCCCGATCCCCATAGGTCCCATTCTGCCAATCAGTGCACGGCCCCATCGCAGTCACTGACTGGGCGGGACCTACGGGCACGTGAAATCCGTTGTGGATCTGTCCTGTGTGAATCTAGCCTTAAACAAATATGTTTTAGGATCTGACTTAAATCAATAATAAAAATTCTTTATATAACAAGAAAGAGTAGCTGTTTAGGAAATTTGCGTGACCCTACTTATTTAAGAACTTTGAAGTGTACCTGTCGTCACAACTTTCTAAATCAACAATCAATCTAAAGCAAGTTTACAATATACATTCATAATTTCTTTTTGGTATCATACACAAAGCTGTACTTACCAGAAATCCAGGTCCAGTTTCCAGAAGGCAGATTTTCTGACTTGTGCTGGTTGTAAGAACAGACTAAACACAGGAATTCCAGCCAGTACAGATAGTCTCTATACCTCTATACATCTATACCTCTCTTGAAGCATCCCATTATTTTACTAGCCTTGGCAGCTGCTGCCTGGCATTGATTAATAAAGTTTAGTTTACTGTCCACCAATATCCCCAGGTCCTTTTCAGAAGTAGTTTTACCCAGTGTTTTATTATTTAGCACATAACTGTACTTAATTCTACAGCCCAAATGCATAACCTTACATTTATCCACGTTAAACTTCATTTGCCTCCAGCTTCTCCAAATCCCTCTGTTATATGACATTGTCCTCCTCTGTGCTAATTACTTTACCCAGTTTAGTATTATTTGCAAAAATGGAGATTCTACTCTGTAGCCCCTCTACAAGATCATTAATAAAAATATTAAAAAGAAGTGGACCCAGCACTGACCCCTGTGGTACCCCACTAGTAACTAAAACCCAATCTGAATATGTTCCATGAATGACCACTCAACCAGTTACTTACCCATTTGCATATCTTTTCCCCTTGACCCAGCATCTTCATTTTGTAGACCAACCTTTCATGCGGCACAGTATCTAATGCCCTTGAAAATGGTGATGTCACTTCCTGGACAACATGTTGATGTCACGACCCGACTCCCAGAGCTGTGCGGGCTGTGGCTGCTGGAGAGGATGATGGCAGAGGGATGCTCAGTGTCCCTTCAGTGCCCTGTGTCCCTCAGTGTCCCCCTGTTCATTCTTTGGACGAATGATGGAACTCGCCCATGCGCCCCGCCACAGCGAGCTGCAGAATGCCCAATGAGTTTTCCGTCTCCATTCCATAGCATGCACGTATCCTTAGGGTGCCTTTACACAGAGAGATTTATCTGACAGATTTCTAAAGCCAAAGCCAGGAACAGACTATAAACAGAGAACAGGTCATAAAGAAAAGACTGGGATTTCTCCTTTTTCTCTAATCCATTCCTGGCTTTGGCTTTAATAATCTGTCAGATAAATCTCTCTGTGTAAAGCCACCCTAAGCGGAGAAAACCCCTGATAGTAAAGCAATGTAAGGCCCTATGCTTAGCTGGTACCTAGATGCTTAGCTGGTACCCAATCATTTTTACATTTTGACAAATGTTCCTGATTCGGAGTCAGATGTAAAAGAAGTTCAGCCCGCTCACCTTCCCATACTTGATAGTCCCAATCATCACGGGATGACATTAAGGGAAATATATCGGAGTTGTTTCAGCCGGCGGCACGAGCCAAAAACCTTTTACTGAAACTGGAGGAATATATTTGTTATAAATGACTGCATGATTAAACAGAAAGCTGAAGATAAATTAGTCACCACCTCTTTGCTCAACATTTTCTACTTTCTATTATGCATAATTAGAGCGGCTGCACTTTCTCTATTATTAAAATACATATTTTCCCTTCTCTTAAGTTATTAAGGAGCCCCGAATGCAGTGACCTTTCCAGAAGTTTACGGAACAATTACACAACTTTCTGTTTTCTCCCTCTTATTGCTTAGATGCTGATTTGTAGACGATACTTAAGGGAAGAAACATAAAATGGTAGATTATGAAGCAACTAAGGAAAGAGAGTTTTATAAGCTACACAGTATAATAATAACAACACAGTTACCTAATCTACCAAAACCTCAGGACAATAGTAGATACAAAGATTATAAAGTGACTGTACCACCAGGCCCAGGCTGAAGCACTGGAGGCGGGCCGACTAACCTTAGTGGGAGGAAACCCCAGCCCCTCTATAATCCGGTTCTATTGATTCTAATGGAGTCACGTCATGGAGGGACTGGGGTTTCTTCCCACTAAGGTTGGGTCGGCCCGCTTCTAGTGCTTCAGCCTGGGCCTGGTTGTACAGTCACTTTAAGTGCAAGCAATTTCTCTTAAAATGCCTTTGAGTAACACTTTAAGTGATTTTTCAGTATATGCGATGGCATTCAAGACTTGCCGGTCAGCAGAGGTCTGACTTTTGGGAGTAATCCATTGCAACAGTGAAGGGGATGTGGTGTGGTATGTGGGTGCATCTTAAAGGGATTATCTGGAGAGCAGAGAGGGTGCTACCTGTTGTGCTCCCCAGTGGTCAACTCCCTTCCTCTGACAATCTCTACCTTCCAATATGTTCCAAATGTCCTATAGCTATGGTGACATTAGGTAGCTATTGGTCACACAATTCTAGCAACATTCTCTCCCCCCCCAATATTGGAAAGTAAGGGCGCATTTACACATTTTTTGAATCACGAAAGCTACGGACCGTTAGGCTGCCTCCCAGAATCAGGAACTTTCAGCATCATGTATCTTTATGATGTCAGGAGCGCAAAAAGTGCTTAAAGCGTAACTATAAAATATTTTGACATTTCAGTTTTAGTTAGCTTAGGTCATGATAAGACTTTTTGCAATATACATTAATAACCTAAAATGAACAGTTTTTTTTAATACATAAGGCTGATTATGCCCTTACAGCTGTGTCTGGCTCTGACTTATTTCTGCATTCCTGCTGGACACGCCCCCTCCCTGCAGATCCGTACTTAGTGTACAGACTCTGACCGCAGCATCAGATAACAGCCCTGACACAGAGAGAAACAGAAACAAAACCTCCTCCCCCCCCCCCCCCCCTCCTAGCAGCACGCTCTCCCCCCTCCCCTCACAGAGGTCACATAGCAGAGCTGAGGGTGTTTTGTGTGAAGAGCAGCACAGGGGAGGAGATGGATGGAGGGACAAGTACTCAGTGCATCAACAAGGAGGGACATGCCACCATCACTCCAATGTACTGCATGAGGGAGAGTGGGTGAGTCACTGAGGGGAGGACTACAAGTCCCAGCACAACACGGCTGTAGTCCTTCCATAGTACATATAACATTCACTATCAGATGTCTGCAGCAGGTGCCCCCACCTCCATGGCTGACATTATCCTACAGTGTTATGAGAGCAGATGACTGTATCTAATCTCTCTGGCTGGGTCCCTCCATTCACTGAGCAGCACCCCAGGTCGTGAAAGGGTTAAGGAAATTTGCACAATTGCATTATTTTTTTTTTTTTTATATCTGGTTTTGCAGTAAATTACATGGTATAATGAAACAAGTGATATTTCCCTATATCACATATATTAACCCCTTCACGATCAAGGTCATTGGTGGACGGATGTCCGGGTCAAGTTAATGCAATGTTCCTCCCCGCCTTCTAAGAGCCATAGTGCTTTTATTTTTCCACCTACAGGGCTGGTTGGGATATCAGTTTTTTTTCCACCATGATGTCTATTTTTCATTAGTATCACATTAGTGTAAAAGGAAACTTTCATTACTTTTGAACACCAGCAATATTGGTGTTTTTTTTTTGTTTGTTTGTTTTTTCTCATTTACGCCATTCACCGTGCGGGAACAATAATGTTGTATTTTAATTGACAATAGTTGTATTTTAATCATGCTACGAAATGTAATATGATTATTTGTGTTTGCTTTTTTTTTAACATATTTTATAATGGGCACAGAGGTATTTTAAACTTTTATTGGGGGGGGGACTTTTTTTTACAATTACTTTTTGTTTTACACTGTTATTTTACAGCTAAACATGCAATCATTAGATTGCATATTCTGATCTATGCTATGCAATAGCACAGCATGGATCAATACTATCGGCGATCTGTACATAGAGTCTGCCTGAGAGCTGACTCTATCTACAGAACGCTGATCCAACAGGATGGAGGTTAGTGTCTTACCCCCGCCCATTGGTATGGCTGCGTGAGTCCCGATTAGTCAGTAACAGGTGCTTAAGGGGTTAATGACAGGCAGCTGCGGGATCACAGCTGCCTGTCATTATCGTCAGCTCCGGACACACTGATGTGCGCGGGGCCACTCACATTGCAGCGGTTCTGCACACATCTAAAACTCCTTTCAGTCAGGAAAGTATATATTGCTGATGTGAAGGGGTGAAGGGGTTAATGCAGCTGATCTCAGCCCATTAGAGACCCCTATAGAGCACACCTTACACTTCTTACGAGAAGCTGGATAAATCAGTACAAGTGGCTCTTAAGGCTAAAGAAGAAGATGACTAGAAAAAGTTCAACAAGTCTGTGTCTGAAAATAGATCTACTGCCGTAATTGACAAAATGACACGACTGCCTCTTCACATATTCTGGGATTCATGACGAATGAGATGATTGCGATTGGTGCCGTGCGGAGCTTAGATTGATGATAAGTGGAGTTTGGCAGCTTTTCTTTGATCGGTCATTTTACTGTTTAGCCACACTGATCAGGTTGCGACTTGTGGCCGTATTGTGGGCTCATATGCATACAGGCATTTTAAAGAACCCAATATATAATATATAGCAGGCACTGTGCAGATCTGGAGTTTGCATTGGAAATCCAAAATTAAAGCAGCACTGTCTTTAACCCCTTCAAGACAGAGCCCTTTGATGCACAAATGTCCGGGTCAGATTAATGCAATGTTCTTCCCTGTCTTCTAAGAGCCATAGCGCTCATTATTATTTCTTTCTGATATATAATTTATTAAAATCAGCAATCCTGGTGTAGTTTTTTTTCTTTTTCTTTTACGCAGTTCACCATACTGGAACAATAACGTTATATTGTAATAGATCGAACAATTCCACACGCTACGATATGTAATATGTTTATTTTTTTATATTTTTATTTTTATAATGGGCAAGGGGGTATTTTAAACTTTTATTGGGAGGGGGTTAATAAGGTTTTGTTTAATACTTTTAAAAACTTTTTTACTACACTTTTTAAAAATTTTTTTTACACTTTTTAACACTGTAAAACACGCAATAAATAGATTGCATGTACTGATCTATGCCATAGCAAAGCATAGATCAGTGTTATCAGCGATCTATGTATAGAGCCTGCCTGAGAGCAGACTCTATACATAGATCGCAGACCCGACAGGACAGAGGTAAGTGACTTACCCCCACCTTTCGGCACAAGCGATCGGGACCCCCGCAGTATGGCCTGTTCTCTCACTAACTACCTTAAATGCTGCGATCGCTATAGATAACGGCATTTAAGGGGTTAATGAGACACAGCTGCGGGATCGCAGCTGCCTCTCATTACCTCCGGCCCCTGACACACTGATGTGTGCGGGACCACTCTGACTGTAGCGGCCCGAACACATCAGAAGCCCCTGAAGTCAGGAACGTATGTATACATTCCTACTGCACGGGGCATGTGCAGTAGGAACGTATATATACATGTTACTGATGGGAAGGGGTTAAAGGGGTTGTCCAGCAAAAATATTTTTCTTTCAAAATAACTGCTGTATATTTGCAATTTACTTCTATTTAAAAATCTCCAGTCTTCCCATATTTATCAGCTGCTGTATGTCGTGCATGAAGTGTTGTTTTCTTTTCAGTCTGACACAGCGCTCTCTGCTGACATCTCTGTCCAAGACAGGAACTGTCCAGAGCAGGAGAGGATTTCTATGGGAATTTGCTGCTGCTCTGGACAGTTCCTGTGTCGGACAGAGGTGGCAGCAGAGAGCACTGTGTCAGACTGTAAAGAAAACATTTCCTGCAGGACATACAGCAGCTGCTAAGTATGGGAAAACTGGAGATTTTTAAACAGAAGTAAATTCCAAATCTATATAACTTTCTGAAACCAGTTGATTTGAAAGAAAAGATTTTCGCTGGACAATCCCTTTAACCACCACAGAAATTTGGTCCTGAGAAGTCAATAGAGCCTATGTGGTGCGCACTGTGAATATTTCTCCAGTCTCAATACACTACATAGTAAGGTACTTAGTGTAACTAGTTGTAAATGGCGGTGATCAAAGCTCCATTAATTCCTTCCATTATGCAGTATTAATGGATCCAGTTAGTTTTTCTTGTTCTTACATTAGACATTAGAGCGGTAAATATGTTTCCGATGAATATGATCTATCTCAGTTTATCATGTGTCAGATATATAACTGTTTATATGGAAGTGATATTGTGCTATACTTAGTAAATCCTATTAAGCTTTTACAAAACTACAATGGTGGAATATGAAAACCTCGGGCTCCAAGCAACGACCAAGACATGGATCTTCGTGACTATGTAATCTTATGGGGAAACATACGTATCCTACAACTCATTTCATCTAATATTAAACACATACATGAATTATAAAAATGACAAATATTCCATATTCCATATTTAAACGACACATTCTACATGAAGTCATTTTCATTTTGTCACTAGTAAGTTGTATGCAGACACCCATGACTTGGTTTGAGTTTCAGCCCCCCCCCCCCCTTGTTTTTTTTTTTTTTTTTTAGATTCTAAGAACATAAAATAAATAAACCCATGCCTCAGACGTGCTTCAATGATTTTTAACAATTTCCAGTTAGCTGGATAGGACAAATGCCCTAAAGGAATCTTTTGTAAGTTTAAAAATAAAAAAAAAAGGGATTCCCGTATATCTTGGCCATAGTGAAGAAATACAAAGAGTGTGTGCTCTCATTTACTGAGCCTATTACACAGCTCGATAATTGTGCAGCGAGGGCTGCACGGACATTGTTAGCGATGTCCGTGCAGCCCTTGCAATAAACTGTTAATACATTACCTCTGTACGCTCCCGGTCTTCTTTTACCCTCTTCTAGCTTCCCAGCACTGCGTAGTGCAGCTTCTCAGTTGAAAGCTTAGCCTCTCACCGGTGGCAGCAGTCCCAATGATTGGCTGAGCGGCCTGTCAGCTCAAAGACCACTCTGAAGCTGCAGCACACGGAATTGAGCAAATGGCAGGAGAAGACCAGTAGCATGGAGAGGTAATGTATGGCAGTTTATTATCGTTAGCTGTCAGACTCGCATCACTATTACACGTAGAGATGCACGGTCGGCGACCGGTGATTTTGACCTAAAGAAACAATCAGCTGATGATTGTTGTCATCGGCTAATCCTTGTCTCTATTACACAGAGTGATAATCGGTCGAATCAGCCCGATCAGGTTGATTATCGCTCCATGTAATGTGGCCCTTATACTCTGCTGATTACTGGAGGTCCCAGCAGAGAGACACACTTTGTAATCCGTCATTGCCCAAAGTAGAGAACCTCCTAAGAGGAGATTACATTGCCTTAGTGTCTTTTGCATACTGTATGTATATTTATATGGTAGAAGAAGAATAAATCTGAAGATAAACACTTAGGGGCTAGTTCAGATTGGGACTTTTGCCAATCTCTGATGGGTGGGCAGGGGACACATCAAGACATGGAGGAGTGTGACCTTCACCTGAGCCAAACTTACTATGATTTGTGGTGGAAATCTATAAGAATATACATTCCACATAGCAGCCTCTGATATAGATTTATTGAGAGACATGTGCCTCTCAATAAATCGTGTTTGAGACACATGGGTGGGAATTACAGCAAGACAGACACAGATACAATGGTTTTGCACTTAAACTTTCCACTATTTTGTTTGTGTGTTTTTTGTGTTTTCTTTGTTGATTTGCCCTTTTTACCTCTAGGTATAGTCTTTTACGTCTATCTCTTTCTGTTCCTAACTGTACTAGTAAGTCTGTCTTGCCCATTTGACCCAGAAAAGGTCATTGGGACCCTATGTACTCCCATTGGCATTAATGAGGGGTACATAAATGTTGCAGCATTGTGAGCTCGACTGTTTCCATAAATCTTGAGTTGTGGAAACAGTGTTGTGTTGCTGTTTCTCAGAGATGACTATGTCCATGGCTGCATCCATGTTTTCCAGGACTCCCTAGGGTTTCATCCAAGTTCTTCAGCCACCAGTAATCAAGTGCTGCACACTGGGACTTGCTCATCTCTCCAGTTTTTTTAACTCACATCAAAGGGGTCACTCAGCGTTAGAAAAACATGACAGCACAACTCATGTCTCCAGTTTGGGTGGAGTGTTGCAACTCAGTTCTGTTGAAGTGATTGAAGCTTAACTGCAAACCACACCTAAAGTAAAAACAAGAATTTCTACTGAGCATGCTTTTCGAACACTGGACAACCCCTTTAACCTCTATGGGAACTATGCAAACTGTGCTACTGTACCTCCATGTTCCGACACTGTTTAGGGCACGTTGATGCCTACATGACCACCACTCATCTGACTGACTGACTGTCAACATTCCTTTTAAGGGTTTATTCACACAGGCGGATCCGCCGGGAGTCTCATGCACGAAATCCGCAGCTAATCCGCAATACACGTATTTATAATAATAAGAATAAGAATAATAATACGTGTATTGCAGATTTTGTGCGTGAGGCTCCCGGCGGATCCGCCCATGTGAATTTACCCTAAAGTCAATGTCCTGTATGAATCTCTGTGAGAACACTCCCATGCATATGAGACAGTGACTTTCATCCTCTGCAGACCTGGCACGGTCAGAGGAGAAGACAAGGTGGCACCAATGGGACCTGAATAGTGTTGGCACATGGAAATAATGCCGCGCTGTGGGAACGTCATTGGCCTGGGTAAGTATACATACAAATTACTGCCAGAACCAAAAAAAAACCCACAACAAGGGAGTGCTATCTGATGATATGTGACAATGTGTTAAAGAGAACCCACTATGTGAAAACCGCTGTCCTCTGGTTTATAAGTGGAGATGATAAGAAGATTGATAGTTTAGTGAAAATGATTGTCACCCCTTATGTTAATCTCAAGTTAACAATAGGATTTTTGATGCACATACTTGCAACTTTAACGTCTATCTTTTGGCTTTGTGAAACTGAAGTTTTATCCAGTAGCGTCCAATGTCACCGCTCTGACACCTTATAATTAGTTTGTCGTCTATACTTTGTGCTTTGTTTGTCCTTGAGTATGTCTTGGCGAATAGTACTGTGGCGGTTGCAAAGTAAAACTAGACTCTGCGCGTGAAAATGAGAAAGATATAAAATATACACAGTGTTTATGACATAAAGGTAAAGGGTTAAATGAATAATTCTTTTAAATAAGCCAGAGATACCAATGGAAAATGTTAGTAATTCTGAGAATTAATTCATAAGTCTATTCTTCTTATACATAATTATTAACTAGAGATCCAGCTATAGTGATCCACCATTGGAGATCTAGGGGGAGATTTATCAAACATGGTGTAAAGTGAAACTGGCTCAGATTCCACCTTTCATTTTCCAAAGAGTCTGTGAGGAATGAAAGGCGGAATCTGATTGGTTGGTAGGGGCGACTGAGCCAGTTTCACTTTATACCATGTTTGATAAATCTCCCCCTAGAGTATGTAGTGCTCCAACAATAGGTGACTATGAGATTCTCATTTCCATTTGGCTTATGGACAAAATCCTTGTATCTCTTTTCAGCCATTTCGGGGGCATATTCCTTCCCCCCCCCCCCCTTGTAACTAGCTGATCTAATATCTGATTTTCTTTTTTTCTTTTTTTCCTAAGAAGAATGAAGCATTACACATTATCCATTGCCTGGCTCCTAAGAGTCCTTGTGCCAGCTTGGTGGTGTCCCCAAGTATACACATTCCCTCTTCAGACCCATATAAAAGACCTCTCCCTGCCATTGAACACCTTGCTCTCTTCCGAGGCAAGAACTTTGAGACAGCTGTCTACAGATGGATCCTCTTTCTCTTGGAAGAGATTCTGTATTAGGCCAGTTTCACACATAATGGATCCACAGCGGATTTCATTTGCAGCAAAATCTTCTGCGTATCCCTTGCTCGTCATTTTCAATGAGATTGACATCCCGATGTGAGTATGTAAGTAACAGCCCCCTTAACCCCCTGCCGGCCGATACATACATTACCTGCTCCGCGTTCCGGTTTGCTACGGGCTCCCGACTGGACGTCCCGCTCAGCCAATCGGTGTGCTGCCCCACCGCACCGACTGTTTGGCTGAGTGGGGCGCTGAAGCAAAGCGGAATGCGGAGCAGATAATGTATGTACCAGCCGGCGGGGGGTTAAGGGGGCTGTCACTTCCATACTTGCAGCGGGATGTCAATCTCATTAAAAATGACAGGCAAGGGTTCCGCAGTGGATTGAACTGCAAATTTGCAGCGTGAAATCCGCTGTGGATGCGTTACGTGTGAAACTGACCTTAGCTCATAATCCCTGGTGACATTATAAGGCTCTTTGAGGGGGCTGAGCATTGATTTACAGGGAAACCAAAGCACTTTGATGAAATGATGGCATTTGATGACCGGTGGTTGAAGAAGTTGGATGCAGCCCTAGGAAGTCCCGGTAAACGTGGATACTGCCTATGGATTTATCTATGTTTTCCAGGCAGTGTTAGGGCTGCATTGAACTTCTTCAACCACCAGTAATCAAATGCTGCATGCTCAGGTTCAGACGAATCCGAGCATACTTGAGGTTCACTCATCTCTAGTTGTAAGACCTGTTTTAGTTCACATAAAGCGAACTTTAAGCTGTTGTAAAACTATAACCTCCATTATGTCTGGATAGCTAAAACAAAGCTTGGGCTGTCCAGGCAGGATGGGAATTGTAGTTTTGCAACAGCTGGAGGGCTGAAGATTCCCCATCCTTGCTCTACTAAGTGACAACAACTCCAGTCAATGGAGGCAAGCTGTAATAAAAGAGCGGTAATTTGACAATTCACTGCAATTCATATGCATTGCAGTAAACTCTACAAATGATCAAATGATTGCATAGTGTAGTCATATAAAGGGACTAACAATGTAGTTAAAAAAAGGTGAAAAAAAAAACCCATAATAAAAATTGAAATCAATTTTTGCCCATTTATAAAAAAAAAAATAGCATTTCCATGCATGGAACTGTCCAAATTACTAAAATATCATCTTATTTGATGCACTGTGAATGCCATAAACGGGAAGAAATAGAAAAAGCTAGGGTTGCTGGATTTTGGTTTGTTTGCTTTGCAATATGTTTCAAGCTGTCATTAAAATGTCATGACGAAGAGTCAAAAAGTCATGACGATTAGGAAAAAAAAACATTTTTCAAGCCAATAAAGATGTTACATAGATTACCCATCTTTAGGTCACTTTGACTTCTATAAAGAGCGACTTTCTTATAGGCAGATTGGATTGTACTATGAAATGTGTCAGAGTTATATATGTAACAAATAAACATAACTTATTGAAGCCTCAGCCATAATAAACTCCATATTCCAATTCTTGCTTCTGGTTTTTATGATTACACTATTCCAAACACTGAGTTGGGAAACCGAAAGACATCCACCCCTCAATCAACCAGGGCACGGAGCAAAACACCAAAGGAATCCATCACGTGAGGACATGTTTGTGTTTGCCAGTTGGTGTTACTGGAAACCATTACCAGATTAGTTTACACAAAAAAAAAAAAAAAAGCTACGACTGTCTTCTTCTATAGATTTCAATGGAGAAGTTCTTAAAGGGGTCTTCCACCTAAGAGCAAAAAAAATAAATGCTGGCTGGTCTTACTTGCCAAGCCTTCCCCTGAGTATTTTGGGCTGTCTCCTGTCTTTCTACCTGCCACCATTCCTGATTTACAAATGTTTCTATATCCAAGATGGGAAACTACATTTCCCATCATGCATTTCCCTGATTGGTACTTGCATACTTGCTTTCTTTCCTGCCCACTGCTGTTGTTACTATTGCACAGAAGTGTTTTTTCACTGATTTTTCATTACATCACGCATGGTGTAGCCGAGCTGACACGTGCATGGTGTAGCAGAGCTGACACGTGCATGGTGTAGCCGAGCTGACACGTGCATGGTGTAGCTATGTGCTGCATAATGGACATCTGTTTACTGGGGGTGGGAGGTGTAGTGCAGGTCTAGATCTCTGCTTGCTGACTGTGAATGAAAACATTCTAGTTCCATCCAGACTCTAAGAACATCTATAACACTTACAATATACAGAGCTATGACACAAAGACAGGTACACGTGCCTTCATTCACTGACAGCAAGCAGAGATAGCACTATAACTTTTCATATTACAGAAACCTAGGCTCAGGGGGTCGGGTTACCAAGTAAATAGACAGCTTACCCAGCCCTCAGAGAGGAGATCACATGTCGTGTGACTACAAAGGGAGGGGGGAAGAGGGAGCTGAGCGTGGTCAGAGTGGACCCAGAGTAGAGGATTTTAACCATCCAGAGCGGATAAGAATGAGGAAAAAAAGACAGGGTGGCGTTGGGAAGGGGGATTGTTTAGAATATTTTGTTTTTGTTACTTGGATAACCCCTTTAAGTAACTTAATAATTTGTTTAGAAATCCTTAGCAGGAGGGACACGTATCTGGAGTAAGGCAGTTCAGGCCAGGAATATCGGAGGGGACTTTATCACATGTGCAAATAATTCTTTAAATGAGCGCCTAAGTATTTTCCTTGGCATGCCTGCTATTTTGCATTAGAAATAAAAAGCTATTTTAGATTTGGGAGTCAGACTTCCATCAGTCAGGATGTTTTCTGGCTCAGTGATCGCCGTGAACATAATTGACAGTTTATTTATTATATTCTACATGTGCGGCGTATGAGGTGTCTCGGGCTATTTGACAGTGACTGCCATGACTGCTGTCACTTTGCTTATTACGCTTCTTTGTAATTTGAGGCATGCTGGGTCTTTTGTGCTTTTAGAATGATGAAATATCAGCGATAAGCGCATTAAAGCAGCGGCTGCATACTGAATTAATTGTCTGCCGCTCAGTCCATTGTGGTCTTTGAGAGCCCGTTGTTCTTTTGGACTCGCATTGATTTTGGATTTGCTGGATTCGTGGTAATACAGTTGAAAGTGTTTCATTCACTTTCACAGACGTGCCGCTGCCTATCAAACCGATGAGTCTTTTTTCACTTGGCAGTAATCCTTCTAGGTCGCTGTACAGTAATGTAATGGACTTACAGTGGAGATACCCTATAACGTTCTTTTAGGTTTCACGGGAAGCCTTTAAGCTTTGTTTGCTTTGAACTTGTGTTAGTCGGTAGAGAAGAGTCCTCAATATGGTATTGCCCTTTAAAGAGTCACATTTTGCTTAAAACAGTGTTTTCTTGCACGGAATACTGCTGAAAGTAAGAAAAAGAACTTGCTATATGGTGACACCTACTCAAGGTAGAGTCCCGATCCTTAAAGGAGACCTGTCATCCCTCGTGCCGGGGTGACAGGCTCCCGACCACCCTGTTAGATCCCCCTATACTCACGTGATCCCGCCGGGTCCCGCTTCCTGAGCCAGCGCGCGCGCTGACAGCAGAGTTAGATGCCCATAGAGAATGAATGGGGAGTCCGATGCTCCGTCATTCTCTATGGGCATCAGACTCATCTCTCAGGGCGCGTGCCGGGCTTCGGGCGCTGAAATCACCGTGACCCGACCGGCTCAGGAAGTGGGACCCGGCGGGATCACGTGAGTATAGGGGGATCTAACAGGGGGTCGGGAGCCTGTCACCCCGGCACGGGGGGTGACAGGTCCTCTTTAAACATATTTTATGGCCTTTCAAGTAAATTTTAAGAAAAGTTACTGATCAGAGCAGGTTTTCACTCCTAAGGGTACTATTACACCAAGACATTTTTCGACGACTAACGATAAACGATCTTAAACGACTGCTAAGGCAAACGACCCGAAATTGTTTGCCCAATTACATGGAATGATGATCGTTATTTATGATCGTTCTTGCGGTCGTTTAGTCGTCGGTATTGCGTACATTTCAGCTGCGAATTCTTATTCCACCGATTAATGTTCGAACGATATGCAAACGATCAACGATAAAAATAGGTCTGGATCCTATTAAACGATCAACGATTTCTCGTTGGTCGTTTAATCGTTGCCTATTACATGAAACGATTATCGTTCAAATCCGAACGATTTAACGATTTTTCGAACGATAATCGCTCCGTGTAATACTAGCCTAAGACTCCTGAATCAATCAAATATGACTTGTTTGTTAGGGTATATGCACACTGAGTAAATGTCACGGATAACTCTGCTCGTATTCCGCCGCTTGTCCCTGCACACTCCCGCTTGGCTCTCCACCTGTCCCATAGACTCTAATCTATGGTCAGGCAGATTCCACTGTCCGTCCAAAGAGTTGACACATGGACTCTTTGGGCGGACGACTAAAACCACCCCAGCATAGAATGGAGCCTATGGAACGGGCGGAACTTCAAGTGGGAGCTGGGGGAGGTAGAGCAACAGAATCCACGTGGAGTTAAGGATGGATGACCGTGTCTGTGGACACCAGGGAGTGGAGCACACTGCTGCAGACCCCCTCCGGTTGTATTTTGGGATAAGACTGGGTCACAGGAATTAATGTTTTATAGGGAACTATTAGCAGGTTCTTACATACCTGTAGGGGGAGAGATGCAGATTCCAGTGCTGGTCTTTTTATCTTCCTCAGTGGCACTGTTTTGGGGTATTTTTAGCAAGAGGAAACATGGGGGCATTTTATGGGTGCCTCGTAGCTTTGCCCGCCCGCCAGCTTGTTCAGTGCCTCCTCATTATGCTTATTCCTAAATGCATAAGTAGTGACTGCTAAAAACTTCTGTCACTCACATCCCTAAGACATGTCAAAAGTTTTATTTTTTAAAGGACAGGTATACAGTAAGGGTCAAACACTGATTGAGAAGCAGGTGGCACTGTAGATCAATTCCTTTTTTCTTCTGGACATGAGCTACTTTACAAACTTTTTTCAATGGAACATTTGAATGGCTTGTAAGACTCCATGGGGGATATTTATCAAGATTGGCGTACGTGTACACCAGTCTTAAATAAAGCACTGCCCCCTATTCCCCAGCTGGATTCACTAAGAGGCGCAAGCCTCTTAGAACAGGCGACCGGCCTAGCGCAGGCATTGTGCAAAAATCTACCCCCGCTCTGAAGCAGGTGTAGATTTTTGCCTGGTTTACGTCTGTTTCCAGGCATAAAACTTTAATGAATACATAATTAAATTAAATAAAATAAATCAGGCAGGGCGGGAGAACAACTTCTTTCCTTGTCACAGCCCCTGCTCGCCCATCAGTTGAGCAGAAGATATAGCTGGCGCATGCCACGGAAAAGGGTGAATCTTCCCTTTTTTTCATGGCGTATTCCAGGGTACGTAATAATAAATGCCCCCCCCCCCCCCCCCCGCATTATGTCAGCTTGGTAGTCTCTAACAAGGGGGCACACTACTACCCTAGTGCCATGTGCACAAAATAGAAGTAACAGGTCCTTTAAAAATTGTAGTTATATTTTATGTAGTTTTATTTTATGTAGTTTAAGGGGTTTTCCTAGTTATTAAAAAAAAAATTGCCTACCTGTAAGAATTACGATAATCCTATGTCTCATGTCATATCTCGTTGTCACAGTCCCTGACCACTACACTACACTGCTTATTCGCCTCTCTCCCATTCCACGGGCCTGAAAACTTCATCCCTCTTGTCTCGGAAGTACAGTATACCTTCTGAGGCAACTCCGAGGCAGAAGAGCAGTGATGGGAAGTGAGGACAAGTAGTATGCTTCCTGCTACATGGATAATCCCTTTTACCTCTGCAAGGTGGTGTGGACTACAACAGGGGACTCCCAGGTCACTACCCTTAGCGGCTGGTATGGATATAGGGTAAGTAGAGACATAGTCAGACAAAAGGTCAGGGCTGGAAGAACTCATTCAGAGTTGGATCAAAGGTCACGGCGGGCAGCCAAGAGAAAATGGTCAAAGAGCAAGTCGGGTGAAACAGAAGATAAGTAGACTGCTATAGTAATATAACCTATCGCAGAGACACACATAGCAGGAAGGAGTCCCTTTATATAGGTGTAGCATATTGGGACAAACATGTACACAGACTAGTCCCTTATATCTAAAAAATTCTGTGGACACAAGGACCTGGCAGCGGAGCAGTGATAATGTCAGGAAGCAGAGAAGCTGAGACTAGATTAGTATGTCTGTGATGAGACAACCCCTTTAAGTATCCCTCATACTCTCCGTAAGACCATGCACCATAGGCAAAGACATTATACTTCTTCAACAGCAAAATAAAGGTTATACATTGTAATTTGCTCTACTAAAAAAAAAATAACTTATAAACTATGATATCAAAAGTAATTCCACCAACAAAAAGAAATGTCAGAAAGTAAAAGATCACAATGATTAGGTTATCCGACAACGCATGCTCTTTGTTAGTTAACCGTTTAGCGTACAAGCGACATTTTCCAGCATTGTCGCCCAGAATTACCGTATCCAAAGGTCGCCTTTAATTAGCTAGAACAAAGTCTTCCTCTAATCCTTTGTTTTGTCTTTATAGTTCATCTGCCACACAAATCGGCGGGGATGTTACTATAGTAATAAAATGCTTAATAGGTAGAATAAAAGCAGAATAATTATTAACCAACAGCAAAAAAAAAAAAGATCTAGAACACTGATCTGTCGAATTTAGATTACCCCGATATGTTACGTTCATTAAACCTTTCATAATCCTATTAATTTTGCCGCACATTTCTCTCTCCTAACAAGATGCTGGCAAACAGCAAAATTAAATTCATTTAATTTTTTTTTTTTATGATAGAACTGTGTAATCTGAAGTTTGTTTAATGTGCACACGACTAATAAAAACTGAGTGTCTATTCATTCAGACTATTTACCCTACATTGTTAAAAGTGGAGAAAAAAAGGGCATAAAACAAATAATAACACACAAAGCGACGGAGAACGGTTTCGTGAGAAGTCAAACTTTTTGTTTTGAAAAGGCTTCTGCTCCCCCTGCTGGAAAAAAGTGGGTATTGCCACGAGTAAATTCCTGCTGCCTGCCTTTTAGGATTTTACGTAGAGACATTATCCAATGTTAACATGCATGCTGTAATATACGAATCATGTTTCTCATGCACAAAAAAAAAAAAAGCAATTTATTTTATTTCAAACAATAAGGGGAGGGGGGGAGGTCTTTAAAGGATAAAGAGATAGAAAGAAGGGGAAATCTCAGTGGTATGAGGCAGCATATGTTTGATATTATATCAGCTTTTTTTCTGAATTCTGGGAATGAATTTCCTTTTTGTCCCATTCAAGTCGTTCCATGAGCTCCATTTAATAGATCTATGTCAATGTTCTGAATCAAGGCACAAAGGCTGGCTGTATGATTACCGGAGCAGCATGTTGCACGGCTGAAGCAAGGATTATGTGTCTAGCAGAAAGCTCAATGCTGGTTGGAGCACATATTGTGATGATCACTTCAATCACGAGGGTGCAGATAACAGAAGTATGATTGTCTTCTGCGCTGCGAACTCCCTCTGATGCCTGGAGAACACAGCCTGGAAGAATAGCCACCCGCTTGCTTTATGTGCAGCCACTGCTTGATAAATCGTTTCAATCTGGAAAGGAGCAGAAGGGGAAATATGAATTAAAGGTGAAACTTTGAAGGGAAGAAATTATGTAATTTGATTACACGCCAGACTGTTCCCTACGGCATGGATCTTTCCTTTGTGTGAATAGGTGAAATTTTGAGGTGGGGGTGTAATGGTCGCTTTCTGCGCTTTGTTTTATGTTTAATTGTTGTACTTTTATAGTTAAACATGCAGCTGTTACTTGCTGTAATAAAAAGAGAACAATAAAAAAAGCACATGTGTAATTGGAAAATGTGTTACCCAGGTCTGCAACCTGCAGGTTATTATTTCCAGGATTCAACCAAACCAGGGCGGGCTGTATGTAGTTAATAGAGATGAGCGAACCTGGAGCATGCTCGAGTGGAGCCGAACCCGAATGTTCGACATTTGATTAGCGATGGCTGCTGAAGTTGGATAAAGCCCTAAGGCTATGTGGAAAACATGGATATAGTCATTGGCTGTATCCATGTTTACCAGACAACCTTAGAGCTTTATCCAACTTCAGCAGCCCCCGCTAATTAAATGCTGAACGTTCGGGTTCGGATCGATTCGAACCCGAACCCGGTTCGCTCATCTTTAGTAGTTAACCAATCACGGGGTTTGGTGGAAGGTCATTAACCCTTCATGGATGGAGCTAAATTGGAGCTTTAGGAGAGTGCATGTGTCTATATGTATAGTCATTATCATATAAAAACAAATATTATGCTGTTTTTGTCTACTTTTTATTTTATTTAGTTTTTTTTTTCTACTGTATTTTAGGATTTTTAGGTTTGTGTTGTAATGGAAATATTTCTTGTATAAGAAACTTTGAACCCTTAATTCTGGACCAAAGGAAGGGACTAACCATGTGGCACCTAATATTTGCTGCAGTGCATCCTCTCCCCGCTCTGAGTTAGAAAAAGCTACAATAAGCTCCCTAAGTCTGACTAATGCTACGTTTACACGGAGCGATAATTCACCCGATCGTACGATTAACGATTTTGAAGTAACGATTTCGAAGTAACGTGGTGTTAAGAGGGAGGGATGAGCCACGGAATCCACTGAAAGTTATCTGCGTATACCCTAAGAGTGGTGAGAGGGAGTGCTGCAGCGCATCTTCTCCCCACTCGTTCTCCCAATCGGTACGGGTCTGAACACTCTGACCCATCAAAACTTTTGACATGTCAAAAGTTTTTTGTAACGACAGAGACACCTTAAGGTAGAATCATTTTCAAAGGGTCATCCTCATCCAATATACTGTACACTGATTGATAGTCAACCAGTGAATTATGATAAACTATTTGGCCATGCCTGTATTAAAGAGGTTTTTTTTTACTAAAATATGCCCAGGCAATGTAACAAATTAAAAGGAGCCTGTACTTACCTCCCTCGCTTCCCTCCATTATCCTGGTGCCCAGTCTTGCTGCACTTTCCTTCCTGGTCCGGGGTTAGCATGTGACACTGTTGCTCAGCCAACCAGCCGCTAAGGTAGTGTCCCACTTCTGCCAGAGAGTAACAGTGTCGACCCCAGCACCAAGGAGCACAGCAGAGACCGGGACAAAGGAAGGCTGCACGTACTCAAGGCAGGTAAGTACAGGCTCCTTGTCACACAGACTTAAAATATTTCTCTGAGCGAGTTCAAACGTAGCGAGTTCGTAGCAAATCCACTGCTATACTTGGTGCCATTACAGTCTATGGCCCTGCATTCTCGCAGCAGATTTTCATACAGCTGTAAGAATGTAGTGCCGGCCTTGTTTAACTATTTAACTGCCATGGAGTTAAATAATAAACAGCCAAAGCTTATGTGCCCGCAATCCCCTGGCACACTAAGGCTTCAGTCTCTGGGTCCCTGCATACAGGGCATGCAGGGACCCAGAGACTGAAACAGTAGTGTGCCAGGGGATTGTAGGCACATAAGCTTTGGCTGCTTGTTTTTGAACATCACAACAGTTTAATAGTCAGCCAAGGCCGTCACTATATTCTCATTGTGGAATAAAAATTTGCTGTGAGATTTCAGTGCTGCGATCTCACTACTAGTGATGAGCGAACATGTTCGTATGAAAATGGCGCTAATTGTTTGTGTTCATTTTTGAACATATTCAAACATGCGAAAGCTTCTCGCGATGCACGCAACTGTGTAATTTACGCTCTGCACCTTAAAATCTTTAAGCGTGTGCGTACACCAAAACTGTACGTTTGCTAATTGTTTATGAATGTTCGGCAAGCTCAAACCGATCATGATGATTTTTTTTTTAATCCTTGTGTTTGGCATCCGATCTGAACATCGGGATGTTAGCTCATCACTACTCAATACATGTATATACCCTCTAAGGCTATGTTCACACAACGCTGCAACAGCCGTGATTAGTTGCGAACTTACGCTGTGCTGAAGGCTGAGTTAATCCGGGCCAGAGTGTATACACACAGTATACACTCCGGCCGGGATCCCTAGCGGCGCCGCGAGAAACTGACATGTCAGTTTTCTGTGGCCGCTATTCATTGAAAAGCAGCCGCAGCAAACCCTGTCAGCGCACGCTCAATTGTGAACAGCGAGGGATTTTGATGCAGGCACGGATTGATGTGCCCGCATCAAAATTTGGCAACGCTAAAGATCAAACAGCCCGTACTGCAGTATCGGCTGGGATGATCCAGGCCGGGAGAGGGAACGGCCGATCTCTTACCCTATGTGAACATAGCCTTAAAGAAGAACAGTGCTCATGTCTAAAAACATTAGATATACAGCACATGACCTAACTTATTGATCATTAAGCAGTCAATACTGGCCATAGTGTTTTAAAACAGCGAACAGAGAAATTTTCTCAATTCATTTGCAGCAGAGTCTCATTTTACTGACAACTACCATCCCAGGTGGATGTCACAGGCATCAGCATGCTGCAGAAATACAAGATGCCAGTGCAGGCAGGTACAGTATGTCCCGGAGTTCTCTGCCTGACCACTGACCATCTGGTGCCTTCCATCATTCTGGGACCTATACACGCTAATTGTTTCCAACTTCCCAGATTTGAAGTGATCATCCTTATCGTTTATATCCCTTACCTTACATTTAACCCCTACCCGCTCTTCACAGCCTTTTACCAAAATACTGCTTGCTTGCTTGTTCGTGAAACATTTTGACAATCATTTCAGAGATCTCAGTAGTTAGATGACAAACTGTAAATAGCTGCACTTAGAGCGATGAATATGATGATCTCTGCCTGAAATTCAGCAGGTTGCTCATTATTTTTCTCTGAAATCTAACAAGCATTGCAAAATCACAAAGTTACTTGAAAGTGATACCAAAAACCTCCAAATTCAGGATATCTGCTCATGGTCAACAAGGAAGAGTTGTTTGTATACAGGACTGTATGGCAGGTCACAGAGACTATGAAACTTCTAAGTATGGAATGCATAGCCAGGGCCGGCTCCAGGTTTTTGTGGGCCCTTGAGTGATAAAGCCTCAGTGGGCCCCTCATCCATCCACTATGCACCCATCATCCACATACTATGCACAATCACTTGAGACACCACTAACATACACAAACACTATTGACACAGACAACGACTCACTGACACTGACTGACTAACTGACACTAACACACGTACAGCTCAGTCTTCTCCCTCTTCCTCTCTGTCAGGCTGCTCAACACACTGTAAGGTTGAGGACCTTCAGGTCATGTGATCAGGTCCTTCACCCTTTTCTCTCTCTCTCTGCAGGTCCTACTCAGTCTCCTCTGTCTTCTGATGTTTAGCCTGCTCACCCTTCACTACAGTGAGCAGGCTGAACATTAGAACACTGGGCTTCCCTCCCTTTCTGGGCCCCTGGAGGTGCTGTGGGCCCCAGTTCTTGCCCGTTTAAACCCTCTGCTGATGCTGGTCCTCTGCATGGCCTCTGTAGGATGTCCTCTGACCTGTGTTTGGTGCCATAGAGATTCTCCGTTAGCACAGCAGCACACCTCTGTAGGCACTTAGTTCAATGGAGCATGCCACCCATTGTTTCTGTTTAATTTATTCAGAATCCGATTTTATTTTATTTTTTTAAAGGAATCTGACACACAGGTCCCATGCACCTCCGAAAAGAGAGAGATGCAACATGCCCACTTTCATAGGGTCAAAATCTGGCACATTACATTCTAGAAACATTATGACCAAGTACCTAGTAGAATCCATAAAATTACTACAGTACCAAATGTAGATCAGTACATGATTCTGTGGTGATCAATGTACAAAACTTTACTGTGAGTGCACAGCCTTAGAGATATTCTTATATCTGCATGATATTACTGCTCTCATACTTTCTAGCCTTATGATAGCCATGCATTGTCTTCTATTAGATGTTAATTAAATTCTCTATTGTTATTGTGCAGCTGCAGAAGACCAGAAAGAGCTTTTCCAAGATGCAGGTGAGCAAGGATCAATCTTGTCCATTTGGTTCACTTTTTTCTTTTTTGCTAATTTTATAATAATTGATTGATTGCCATCGATGAGACAATTTAGATTTTTTTTTTTTTTACAACCTATATTTTTCGAATGTTGGAGAATTCTTAAATGTAATAATTTCACATGTATGTACTGTACTACTAAACCAATTTCCATCAAATGGCATATAATCTGGGGATATCACTGTTGACTTTTTTTTTTTTTTTCTTTACAGAAAATGCTGGAGACGTGAAAGAAGCAACTACAGATTCGGGTAAAAGTTCTAACTGATTGAAAGGATGATTGATTCCTACCGCTTCAAGGACTTGTCTAATTTCAATGTTCGAGGGAATTTTCTAAAGCTGTCTAATTCTTAGATGGTTCAGACTTAGATGGTTCACGGTCCAGTCTTCAAACGTGTCAGATTTATCACAGTGACGAATGCTGTTTGATAAATATGTTGCGAAACCACAACTCCCATCATACCTGGACAGCTAAAGCTTTGGATTTGGCTGTCCAGGCATGATGGGAATTGTAGTTTTGCAACAGCTGGAGGGCCGCAGTTTGGAGACCCATGGTCTAGACCAGTGCTTCCCAACCTTTTCCACCTCGGGGCACCCCTTGGAAAAAAAAAATGTCCTCGGGGCACCCCTACTAAATAATGTTCTACAAAATAAGAAAACCGGCATACAGTGACTCACAGGTGATGTCTTCTTTGATCTGAGGAGTCACTTTTCCTCTACATCCGCCATGATGATTTCTTCCAGCTACTTTTCATCTCTTCAGAACCTGCAAGACAAACAATTTAGGCTCCGCCCATTTCTAGCAACTTCCTTTCCTTTCTCCCTCCTGTAGGCTCCCGAAGTAACTGCGCTGTTTGGTGTTATGTGCAGTAAAGCGAGTAGGAATGTGGGATGCCCCCTGTATGTAGGATCCCTTGCTGTGATGAACTAATAATGCCCCCAGAGGTGCCCCCATGAACTAATAATGCCCCCAGAGGTGCCCCCATAAACTAATAATGCCCCCAGAGGTGCCCCATGAACTAATAATGCCCCCAGAGGTGGCCCCCATGAACTAATAATGCCCCCAGAGGTTCCCCCATAAACTAATAATGCCCCCAGAGGTGCCCCCATGAACTAATAATGCCCCCAGAGGTGCCCCCTATGAACTAATAATGCCCCCAGAGGTGCCCCCATATACTAATAATGCCCCCTGAGGTGCCCCCATATACTAATAATGCCCCCAGAGGTGCCCCCATGAACTAATAATGCCCCCATATACTAATGATGCATTCAGAGGTGCCCCCATATACTAATAATGCCCCCAGAGGTGCCCCCATATACTAATAATGCTCCCAGAGATGCCCCCATATACTAATAATGCCCCCAATGGTGCCCCCATATACTAATAATGCCCCCAGAGGTGCCCCCATATACTAATAATGCCCTCAGTGGTGCCCCCATATACTAATAATGCCCCCAGAGGTGCCCCCCATGAACTAATAATGGCCCCTGCTCTGCCCCTAAAAACAAACAAACATCCTACTCACCTAATCCGCGCTGTGGCTGCAGGAAGCAGCTCTCCTCCTCTTCGGGCTCCATCTTGCGAGCCGCAGGGACGGGACTTCCGGCAGGCGTGAAGACGTCACATGATCACGCCTGCCGGGGAGGTCACGTCCCGGCCTCCCATAGGCTGCTGGCATGAAGTTCCGGCAGCCTATGGGAGTGAATATAGGAGCAGGACGCTGACACTTCCTGCTCCTATATTCTGCTTACTTTAATGTTCCGCCCGCTCATAGTGCGGGCGGAACATCAAAGCGCTCTGTGCATCCCGAGAAGCTGCGCGGCCGCAGCTTCTCAGGATGCTTAAAGTGACAGCGTACATTTCCCACCGGGATCCCGCGGCACCCCTGGCGGGTTCTCCCGGCTCACCAGTGTGCCGCAGCACCCCGGTTGGGAAACGCTGGTCTAGACTAATGATGCGTTTACATGGAACGATTATCGTTCGGGTTTTCTCAATAACAATTGCATTTGAGCGATAATCGGCTTGTGTAAGCACAGCGAACGATCAAGCGACGAGCAAGAAATCATCTCAAATCGTCGTTGGTCGTTCGCAAAAAATTCACAAATCGCTTTGTGTAAACGGTCTTTCACCGATTCACCCTATGTGTGAGATGGGCTTAAAGGGGTTTGGGTCAGGTTTTGAAACTCAGTTCCATTGAAGTAAATGGAGCTTAATTGCAAACCACACCTGAACTGGAGACAACAGTAGGGGGAAAAGTGGCCTTGTTTTTGTAGCGCTGGATAACCCCTTTAAGCGATCTTAAAGCAATCGCAATAACAAATTTTCTTAATGATATATTGTTCCGTCTAAATGCTGATCGTTATAAAAAACACGTTGTTACTTCGAAATACTTAATCGTTCGATTGGGTGAATTATCGCTCTGTGTAAACGCAGCAGGTGTTAACTATTGGTTGGGTTACTTTACACCAGAATCCCACTCCAAAAGTTGACACAAGTTATACATACATATAAAATCAGTGGTAATGGATATGTAGGCTTCTCCAAAGTGAATAGAGTGGCCAATTTTATCTCTTGCTCTGGAAGATCCAAGATATTTGTGCATTATATGATTTTATTAGGCCACCTGTAATACATCATTTCTCCTGTGGTGGCGCTGCAGATGATTTGAACACTTGATACTGGGTGTCATTGAAGTTATCATTAAAGTTCTAATAGCAACATATCTGGTAATCTGTTTATCATTGGGTATGTTTATTTTTTTTTGGGTGGGGGGGCATTGTAAAAATTGGAGAACACTTTTTTTCCTTCTTTATTTTTGATGTTTTTTTAATAAGTTGAACTCTAAATGTTCTCCTGCACCAGTGCTCAGGGGCCTTCATTACTTCATTTATGATCAACATTAAATGTTAATAGTTAAAATCTGAGATGTGTTAGGTGTCCCAGTAATGGAGTCGTAAATCAAATCTATGAGGATGTTACTAACACCTGTTCTGAGCGGGTGAATAATGAAATTGCTCAATAAAAAGAAAGAATTGTTGCAGTAATCTGGTTAGGACCTAAGTTTCTTTGTTTTTTGACCACAGACACACAGGAAATGAAAGAGACCAGTCAAGATTCAGGTCAGTAAAACATATATATCCTTGTCCTTTTAATGCTAGCCCTGATGTCTTATTACTACTTGATGAAAGTTAACATTTTATTATAAGCTGTTGTTTATATACATGAGTATTTGCACTATTTCTGACTATAATCTAACTCATCCTTGAGCTATTGGATGAATCCTAGCCTCTATCATGGCCCTGACACATAAGAAGGAGATACTGTTCTTCTATGTTCCTATAGTATACACTAAGAAGCAGCAGCAGTATGGAGGACAATATAGCAGTACTGAACAGCTGGAGCTTTGAACGAATGTAAGATTCGCCGTCAGCCTGTGTAATCTCTTTAAAGTTTGTCTGCCGTTTGATCTTCCAAGTCATTCTGTCTTCTTCCACCCTCATCAAGGCTTTTATGGAAAGCATGTAAACGAATCCATCAGTGAGCTGCTAGTCTGTCTTGTAAAGACAAGACGGGATTTTGGAAGGGGTGAGGGCTGGAAAGGAACTTCTCTTTGATAAGATACATCACAAGATTTCTTATACTCTTCTATAAAACTATGCAAAGCTGCTGAATTTTTATCTGAGTTTGATTTGTTATTTATACCTGTAAGGAAACAAAAGGAGAGAGGGGCGCCTCCTGGTGCAATAACGTGGTGGGCTAGTGTGTCTATTCCAGTAAAAGATGGACGCACTCACCTTGTGGAGTTGTGCAAATGATAGGCACAACTCTACTGTAGGTACACTCACCGGCCACTTTATTAGGTACACCTGTCCAACTGCACGTTACCACTTAATTTCTCATCAGCCAATCACATGGCGGCAACTCAGTGCATTTAGGCATGTAGACATGGTCAAGACAATCTCCTGCAGTTCAAACCGAGCATCAGTATGGGGAAGAAAGGTGATTTTGAACGTGGCATGGTTGTTGGTGCCAGAAGGGCTGGTCTGAGTATTTCAGAAACTGCTGATCTACTGGGATTTTCACGCACAACCATCTCTAGGGTTTACAGAGAATGGTCCGAAAAAGAAAAAACATCCAGTGAGCGGCAGTTCTGTGGGCGGGAATGCCTTGTTGATGCCAGAGGTCAGAGGAGAATGGGCAGACTGGTTCGAGCTGATAGAAAGGCAACAGTGATGATAGAAAGGCAACAGTGACTCAAATAGCCAACCGTTACAACCAAGGAGGCAGAAGAGCATCTCTGAACGCACAGTACGTCGAACTTTGAGGCAGATGGGCTACAGCAGCAGAAGACCACACCGGGTGCCACTCCTTTCAGCTAAGAACAGGAAACTGAGGCTACAATTTGCACAAGCTCATTGAAATTGGACAGTAGAAGATTGGAAAAACGTTGCCTGGTCTGATGAGTCTCGATTTCTGCTGCGACATTCGGATGGTAGGGTCAGAATTTGGCGTCAACAACATGAAAGCATGAATCCATCCTGCCTTGTATCAACGGTTCAGGCTGGTGGTGGTGGTGTCATGGTGTGGGGAATATTTTCTTGGCACTCTTTGGGCCCCTTGGTACCAATTGAGCATCGTTGCAACGCCACAGCCTACCTGAGTATTGTTGCTGACCATGTCCATCCCTTTATGACCACAATGTACCCAAAATCTGATGGCTACTTTCAGCAGGATAATGTGACATGTCATAAGGCTAGAATCATCTCAGACTGGTTTCTTGAACATGACAATGAGTTCACTGTACTCAAATGGCCTCCACAGTCACCAGATCTCAATCCAATAGAGCATCTTTGGGATGTGGTGGAACAGGAGATTCGCATCATGGTGCAGCCGACAAATCTGCGGCAACTGTGTGATGCCATCATGTCAATATGGACCAAAATCTCTGAGGAATGCTTCCAGCACCTTGTTGAATCTATGCCACGAAGAATTGAGGCAGTTCTGAAGGCAAAAGGGGGTCCAACCTGTTACTAGTATGGTGTACCTAATAAAGTGGCCGGTGAGTGTATATGATGTCACTCAGACAGGGACCGCAGCTATCCCTCGGGTTGCAGCCACTGAAGTTGGGTAGAAACATGCAGTTGTATCTCAGAAGAGATCACAGGAACCAAGGAGGAACTCGTAGGAGGGTCAGCGCAGGTCAACATCCAGGAGTCCAGCAAAATTTGCTGGTCTCCTGAACGTTGACCTGCGTTGGCCCTCCTAAGGGTTCCTCCTTGGTTCTTGTGATCTCTTTTAAGATACAACTCTGCACATTTATACCTGTAGGTTAGGGCTGGGCGATTAATCGAATTAATTCGATTAATCGTCCAGAACGTTGAAATCGATTTGATTTTTTGTGAAAATCGTAAATTCGATTTTCACAAAAAATCATTTCAGGCTGCGGTGTCGGGGAGGAGCTGAGAGAAGGGGGGTTGCGGTGCAGGCCGGCGGGAGAGCCGTAGAGGGGCGGTGTGGGTGAGCGGGGAGAAGATGCTGGGTGGCCAGGCTGGAGAGGGGCGGTACAGTGCCGGCGGCCTCCAGCCACTGACAGCGCCGCCGCTGATCTGCCCCCGCCCCTTCCACTGAGCGTCCCACTCCCCTCCCGGCCAGATATGGAGGTCCCGGGTCTGTGGAGGAGGAGGAGGCCGCAGGGACTACAGTAGGTGGTGATCGCGGCGCTGCTCGTCCTGGAGCTATACAGCGGGATCGGGGGGCTCGGTGCAGACCCCCGTTCCCGCTGTATAGCTCCGTGACCCGCAGCTATGCGATCACCACCTACTGTAGTCCCTGCGGCCTCCTCCTCCACTGACCTCCACTGACCTCCTCCACGGGACCTCCATATCTGGCCGGGAGGAGAGCATGTGTGTGGAGGTGAGAGGAGGAGGAGATGTATGTGCCCTCCTGCTCCAATCACCTCCAGCTGCACCAGTCACCCCCCAGTCCCCTCAGTGTCCCCCCAATCCCCTCATTGTTCCTTCAGTGTCCCCCCCCCAGTCCCCTTCAGTGTCCCCCCCCCCAGTCCCCTTCAGTGTCCCCCCCCCAGTCCCCTCATTGTTCCTTCAGTGTCCCCCCCCCAGTCCCCTTCAGTGTCCCCCCCCCCAGTCCCCTTCAGTGTCCCCCCCCAGTCCCCTCAGTGTCCCCCCAATCCCCTCATTGTTCCCTCAGTGTCCCCCCCCAGTCCCCTTCAGTGTCCCCCCCCAGTCCCCTTCAGTGTCCCCCCCCCAGTCCCCTTCAGTGTCCCCCCCCAGTCCCCTTCAGTGTCCCCCCCCAGTCCCCTTCAGTGTCCCCCCCCAGTCCCCTTCAGTGTCCCCCCCAGTCCCCTTCAGTGTCCCCCCCCAGTCCCCTTTAGTGTCCCCCCCCAGTCCCCTTCAGTGTCCCCCCCCCAGTCCCCTTCAGTGTCCCCCCCAGTCCCCTTCAGTGTCCCCCCCCAGTCCCCTCAGTGTCCCCCCAATCCCCTCATTGTTCCTTCAGTGTCCCCCCCAGTCCCCTTCAGTGTCCCCCCCAGTCCCCTTCAGTGTCCCCCCCAGTCCCCTTCAGTGTCCCCCCCCAGTCCCCTTCAGTGTCCCCCCAATCCCCTCATTGTTCCCTCAGTGTCCCCCCCCCAGTCCCCTTCAGTGTCCCCCCCCAGTCCCCTTCAGTGTCCCCCCCCAGTCCCCTTCAGTGTCCCCCCCCAGTCCCCTCATTGTTCCCTCAGTGTCCCCCCCGTCCCCTTCAGTGTGTCCCCCCCCCAGTCCCCTTCAGTGTCCCCCCCCAGTCCCCTTCAGTGTGTCCCCCCCAGTCCCCTCATTGTTCCCTCAGTGTCCCCCCCAATTCCCTCAGTGTTCCCTCAGTGTCCCCCCCAGTCCCCTCAGTGTTCCCTCAGTGTCCCCCCCAGTCCCCTCAGTGTCCCCCCAGTCCCCTCAGTGTCCCCCCAGTCCCCTCAGTGTCCCCCCAGTCCCCTCAGTGTCCCCCCAGTCCCCTCAGTGTCCCCCCAGTCCCCTCAGTGTCCCCCCAGTCCCCTTAGTGTCCCCCATTGTCCCTCCAGTCCCCTTTAGTGTCCCCCAGTCCCCTTTAGTGTCACCCCAGTCCCCTTTAGTGTCACCCCAGTCCCCTTTAGTGTCCCCCAGTGTCACCCCAGTCCCCTTTAGTGTCCCCCATTGTCCCTCCAGTCCCCCAGGGTCACCCCAGTCCCCTTTAGTGTCCCCCAGTCCCCTTTAGTGTCCCCCAGTGTCACCCCAGTCCCCTTTAGTGTCACCCCAGTCCCCTTTAGTGTCACCCCAGTCCCCTTCAGTTTTACCCCAGTCACCCCTCATCTATACCTGTACTACTACACCCCTTATCCACTATACCTCCACTCCTACACCCAACGTAGATGGAGGCACAAACATGATTTCCTATACTATATGGGGCCTCTGTTACACTGGAAATCAATACAGTTGTTGTCTAAAATATTAAAATAGTATCTGATGCTGCAGGGAGAAAATGTTCTGTTTATTTAGCAAAAAAGGAAAAAAATCGAGATTTAAATCGAGAATCGTCAAAAAATTTAAAAAAATCGAGATTTTATTTTTTGCCCATATCGCCCAGCCCTACTGTAGGTACCTAGATTGTGTATGCCATGGATGAGGAACCTGTAGCCCTACAATTCCCATGGACAGCCAACACCAAAGCTTTGACTTCCAAGACATGATGGGAATTCTGCTTTTGCAACTGCTGCAAGTTCTTCATCCCTGAGGCAACTCATTATTTGGACATATTGCCTCCATTGTCAGTCATATATCACCAATATGTCATAAAGTTGATAAGTCAAAAAGTTGAGAAAAATAAGGAAGGATGTACTGAATATAATTATAATTGAAACCAGGCAAGAGTGTAGCAATGAATAGAAGATATAGGTGCAATAGCATAGGATTATAGGACTACAGTCAAGAAATCCAACAACTATCAGGAAAAGGACATTGGCCGATGGGCAGGCTTGCTTATTTTTGAAGGAAGAATTGACGTTTGCCTGGAGGATCTGGAATTAATAGAAAACAGACATCAAGTAACTCAGTTGACTGTTGAGAAAGAGGCTTTGAAACATAATACCTAAATAAAGTAGGCTTGTATTGTGTCTGCTTTTGACAGCCTCCGGTGCTTTACTATACACAATTTAGAAGGCCTTTGCTTAAAATGGAAGACAAGTGTCCACAGAACGCTACGATCCCACATGGAAACCAAAGTAAATAATGTAACATTTACTCGTACGTTGAGTTTCGCTGCTCCTAAAATGATGAAACGTGTCAGCGTAATAGCTAAGTACGTATAGGAGCTGTCTGTTTTCATCATAAAGCAATATTTGCCATTTAAAATGAACCATTATTAAGAATAGGATCTTTCCCAACCCACGCACGGCGCACTATAGAGTCCATTACATGATAATGCATGTTATATTTCACAATGCATAGAGACAATATTATAAGGTCACCTCCACTGTATGAAACAATAATAGCAATAATAATAAGCCTCTGTTTATATTGGATTCAGAGCCTCTGTTGGGGTTTCTGTAATCTTTACGGTATTTTCGATGGCAAGAATAGAGCAGACTGCAGTATTATTCTTGCCATCACAAATACCGGAAACCCAGTGGACCTCATTAAAGTCAATGGAGTCTATCAAGATTCGATAATATCTGTTTGCAAATAAGCCCGGCATGGCTGTCCAAACTCCAGTTATTTATATTCTTTGACTAGTCACTATTAAAGGAAGTTACATATAAAATGAGAAGTAATAAAAAACTAAGTAACAAACAATAGGAATCATTGTTTGCAATTTTACAGTGGGTAAGACTTAATAGGCAGAAAGTGTGAATTTTTGTCTAGAGGACAGATATGTTATTTGTTTATTGGAGGAATCTAAATAAAGTTGCATAAACCAGTTACTGACTCTGAGCCAATGTCGATATAAGTATGCGGTGATGTAACCGGGCGACACATAAAGACAAGTATGAATTAGTGAAGAGATGGCTATAACTTGGTCAGGAAGTGCGAGGTGATACACTCCCGATACCGTCCCTCATGCAATCTCTAACCCTCTGTCCAGTGGTGTAGTCATATAGGTCCCAGTGGGTGCAGCTGCCACCGTGCCCATGAATTAGATGATTTATGTGCCCCCCATCATCTCTTTAAAGTGAATGTGCCAGCAGTACATTCGCTTTAAGACTTTCACATGGATTGAATGGCCCCGGCGCAGGGATGCCAGTGCTGCCGTCCTTTTTTTTTTTTTTTAACTGCGGCCAAGCTCCCAGGTACGGCGCCATTCTATTCCCAGGCACTGACTGGGGCTGCAGCACTGGAGGTGGGCCGGCCTGCCCCTAGTAGGAGTAAACTCCTGCCGCTCCATTGATTCTAATGGAGCCATAAAGGGATGGGGGCTTCCCCCGCTGGGGGCGGCTTCCCCATGCCGGCGCCATTCTGTCCATGTGAAAGTCTTAAAGTGAATGTACTGCTGGTACATTCGCTTTAAGACCAAGCCAATTGTTTGCATTGGAGTTTGAAAACCTTTAGCTACTCCCCTCCTCTCTCCTTGCCCGCTTCTCGCACAACCATCTCTAAGATTTATCCTGAGTTTCCCCTGTAGTCTGGAATTCCAACCCCCAACAGGCTCTCACCTACATCACAATGTTCAAAAGCAACTTGAAAACCCATCTCTTCAGACAAGGCCATAACCTATCATAACCTTACTACGGTCATACTGCACTGTTACCAGCTGCCCTCGCTCCTACTATCTTCCTCCCATCACAATGTTAATTTTAAGCTTTTGCGAGCAAAGTCCTCTCCCCATGCCAGTGTGTCAATTTGTACTTCATTTTACAATATAATTTGTCTGTTAACCCTTCATCAGAAGTACAGTGCTCTGGGGCATAAATTAATATTAAAGGGGTGCTCCAGCATGGGGGAACTTTTTTGGAGGGACAGGGGAGGTAAGTGGACATCTTTTATTTCAGCCACCTCCTCCCCGATTCCAGCGGCAGGTCCCGCATCACGGCACTCCGGTTCCCGGCTGCTTCCGGGATTCTGACGCCGCCAGAGACGCTACGTCTCAGGGCCGCTTAGCCACTCAGTGAAGGAGGCGGGATCCGAGCGGACTTCTCACGGATCCCGCCTCCTTCACTGAGTGGCTGAGCGGACCTGAGACGTCACGTCTCAAGCCCGCGTCAGACACCCGGAAGCGGCCAGGAACCGGGCACCGGAGCGCAGTGATGCGGGACCCGCCGCTGGAACTGGGGAGGTAAGTGGACGTCTTTTATTTCAGCCACCTACTCCCCGGTCCTCCCCCCCAAAAAAAGTGCCCCCACACTGGAGCACCCCTTTAATAAATAAGAGGACATTACTTGAAATGACCTTCAAAAAGCGGAATGGAGCTCTTAATGTCAGGGGCAAATCTAAGGGTAGAAACAACTTTGTTCTATAGGATGAGTGCAGTATGGGTGAAGACCTGCAGACAGGAGTTAAATGGAACGAATCAGCACGATTGTGCTGATATGGTTCCCAGCAGCACAGTATAGAGTTACTGTACAGCTCTCCGAGACTACCAGCTGCATCTGCAGAAGTAGCTTTACATTGGGGAAAAGGAGTTTTATTCCGGTGCACAAGCCCGGGAAAGGGGTGGCAACTAGTCATCTGGGTGGGATCTGCCCGTGACTAGTCAAGGCTCTCTGCCTATCAGCGTGCTCTGTGGAAATGATTGACAGGCATCATCCCCGCACTGCTCACCGTCAGGCAGAGAGCTAGTCTTGGGTGTTTCATTGCCCTGATGACTAGTTGGCGCCCTTCTCCCAGCCTTGTGCACCAGAATAAAACTCCTTTTTTCCCCAAGTAAAGCTACCACTACAGGCACGGCTGGTAGGCTTGGGGAGCTGCACAGTAGCTCTATACTGTGCAGCAGGGAACTATATCCCTTTAAGAGCACGTAAGGCAAAATAAACTATTGGGTTTGGGGTAAATCAAGGGTATAAATGGGTCAATAGATGGAGCTGAGAGCTGAACTGTAGTAAGGGGTAGTAAGGGGTAGTAGGGGGGGGGGGCTTTGTAGACCAGTAATGAAGGATCTAACAGCATCTTGGCTAGTACGCTCCTGTCTCGGATACGGCATGTGTATCTGAATTATGGTACTTCTTTTGCTGGCTGTTGAACGGATCTTTACCCATAGTCTGTAAGGAATATTATTCTCTCTAGTGTGCACATCGATTATGTGTTACTTAAAAAAGTGTAAACCTACTGATGAAAGTGGCGTGCCATGCTTTAACTTCAATCAGGAAGCTTACAAGAGGCGAGAAGCAGTGGGACGATTGACCTTTCACTTTTTGTTTTCCTGCTTCTATGATGGAACAAAAAAAAAAAAAACAGTCGATGATACAGATGTGAACACAAGACCTTACACACACCGGAGTAGAAAAGATATCGGGTTATGATCTTAAGTACTGAAGATGTGGCGGTTACTTTAACAGCATGGATATGAATATTGATCTATCCACAAATGATAGTATATTGATCGTCTGTGCTTGTTTTACCTTAGGAATTTATGACTAAAACATCCAAGTTCTCAGGTTTTCTTTTCTTTTTTTCTTCAGATGATGAACCTTGTGCACAGACACACAATGCAGAGGAATCTAAAGCAGACCTCTCCGCCTGCAACGTAGAATCAGGTCAGTGGATTTGTGTATTCTGTTGATAGAAAATTCGCTTTTTATAGAGGATGATTTATAATACTATCATATAGACTGGGAGGATATCATCTCTGCAAAGCTATAGGATTAAAAAATAATGTATAAAATGATATCATACTTTAAATTATTTAAACATTAAGGGGGAAATTTATTTGAAGCTGGTCTTAAATTAGCCCTGCCCCCTTTTCCCCGGCC
This sequence comes from Dendropsophus ebraccatus, assembly GCF_027789765.1. NCBI lineage: Eukaryota > Metazoa > Chordata > Amphibia > Anura > Hylidae > Dendropsophus > Dendropsophus ebraccatus. The sequence continues at coordinate 53,298,723 of NC_091468.1, forward strand.
GAATTAACTAAGAGGCGCATGCCTCGTGCCCAACCCTGCACCTGGCATATTAAATCTACACCAGCTACCCCAAAGTGAGGTGTGAGATGAGGCCATGCCCCTCCCCACCTTGCCACACCCCCAAGCCCCCCCCCCTTCCCAACTATTGCGTGGGGGATTCGGTAAGAGCGCGCCATGGAGAACGGGCGACTTTGTGCCTTCCCCTGACATATGCCCTGGATGTAGGTTTGATGAACGCCCTTCTGAGTGCCGATAGACTAAGCTTTTTTTTAAAAAATTTCAAAATGTCCCCAAAGTTTAAAAAACTTCACATCACATCTCCTGAGAATCCCACCATTTATTTGGTGCACAACTCTTCTATTTCTTCAAATTGCCATAATAGGGTGACAAAATGTATTGCCCATTACTGTATTACCGTAAGCCTCCAATCTCATATGGAGGCATCCAAAGATTTACCGACTCTATACCTGTATAAATCCAGTGTTATCTATAAGATTTTATATGTGAGAAGCATTCCTTCTTACCTGATGATCACTTGTTATTGCAAAGGTTCCATGTGCCCATTCATTTTTCCTTGGAAACCATGTAAATAAGTCGATCAGAACAGAAACCAGTTTAAAGGGGTACTTAGGGCAGGATATTTTTTCAATATATGCCTGGGGATAGGTCGTTTGAAAATAATTACACATACTCCCTGGCTCCTGCACCGCTGACATCTTACCAATCCGTCCCGCTGTTTGCCTGCTTACAAGACATTGCAGGCCCATCCAAATACTTAACGGCTGCAGCGGTGTCCAACCTCAGTTACTGATTGGCTTTGTGGGCCTGCAATGTTACGGCGGCAGGGCCCGGAAGCAGCCAAACAGCAGGACAGATCGGTAATATATCAGCAGGAGTGCAGGAGCCAGGGAGGTAAGTATACTTGATTATTTTCAAATTACCAATCCCTGGGCACATATTAAAAAAAGGGTTCCTGATGAGAAATAGTTTTGTAACTTTACAGAAACAACGCAGTCTATATTTACTGATGTGGTGACATTGATTTATGGGACCATGATAAAGGATGTTGACTGAATCCATGTATAAATATAAGAGAAGAATTGCTGTTTAGAACCTGAGGAGAATAATAGCTGATGGCTTAGGGTTTCTAAGACAAAAAAAGTGACTATTAACTCACGCAACAAGCTTTTGCACAAGAAAAATCAAAGTCTCTAATATTAATCCAACTACATAATGTAGCAATATTGATCTCAAGCCTCCCTATACAGCAAACAAAGCCACGGCTAAGCATTTTTACTGAAATACAGGCTTGTGTACAGCTGCCAAATAGTTGATTACAGCATTAGCTGATTGATTCCAGATATCACAAAGTGATAGCTGTTTTCTTTTTGGATAACCTGATAGATACATTTTATCTTTGGAAGGGTAAATTATGTTTTTTAGTAAAAGTTAAGACTCACTCTTTACAAAAAAAACTTAAAAAGGAGTACCTGGGGGCAAAGAAAAAAAAAAGGTAGGGCAGTGGTTGGTGGGAACATAATAATGAAGTGATACCCCTTTACCGTCCTGTCCCGATGCCCCGCAGTGCCATCTCCCAGTCCTGTGATGCCATGGCCTCACTCAGTCATTGAATGGCTGTGTGGGTTTTTCCCATAGTGTCATGATGACACAGGAAGAGTCAGGAGACCAGAGGGTAAGAGTGAGCAGTGGTGCTGCGGCTGAGGAGGCACCAGGATGGGTAAGTATTACTTTATTATGTTACTAACAACCCCTGTCATCCCTTGTTTTTTTTTTTTTTTTTGTTTTTTACATTTTCCCAGAGTACCACTTAAAAGTATAAATGAATTAAAGGACAACTCCAGTGTACAAAAAAAACCTCAAACACACACATTTTATACTCGCCATCCCTCCGGTGACAATCATTGCTTGAATCTCCTGTCGGTCGTATCCCTGTCAGCTCTGGGCGGTTTTCTTATTTTCTGTTATTACTCATGATCATATTATGTGGTGATATAATTCCACACTGTTCCAGCTTCCATTGACTACTACTTTATGGCTACAAGTAAAGCCAAAGGGGGACATTTATCATCCCAAAAAGGTGTATTTTTTGGTGGAAAATTGGCAGATGCAAATAAATTTATTTGCAAATGGCCGTTATGCATACAAAATTTCGCATCTAGACATTTTCCGCAAGCTTTGACAGGGGGGTGGGGGTGGAATGGGGGGTGTGGACTCTCCATCCACCTAATTTATAATTTTTCTCACCGAGCTGACGTAGGTTTCCTCGGCACACACACTGGTTCGCACAGGATTTATGTAGAGGCAGTACGCCTCTACTTAAATCAGCGTACTGTCAGCGGTCGGGTACATTTTTAAAGGGGTTATCCAGCGCTACAAAAACATGGCCCCTTTTCCCCCTACTGTTGTCTCCAGTTCAGGTGCGGTTTGCAATTTAAGCTCCATTTACTTCAATGGAACTGAGTTTCCAAACCCCACCCAAACTGGAGACAACAGTAGGGGGAAAGTTGCCATGTTTTTGTAGCGCTGGAAAACCCCTTTAAGCCCGGTGCAGAAAATACCGGACATAATATATGTCCCCCAAAGTCTTAATAAAAATTAGATTGTGCAATCATTTGTGATGTTTGCCAAGTCTTCTGCTCTCCAGGAGCAAGTAAGCACCAACCTGTCAGGTCAGAGTTCGCTTGCTCCTCATTCCCCGCTCACTAACGCCACTATTACACACGCTGACAGCAAGCGGGTTAGTGCGGGGGTGGCTGCAATAGCTGTAGGGGGATCTGAAGATCGTCCGGGAAGCCAATAGGAGATAGCTGCGATATCTGCTGCCTCCACTCCTCTTGCACGGATACAAGGGAGACTTGCTATATAAAAAATACATATTTATGAAAAGTCGATGCCATATATTGAATTCTATTTTCAATCTCTTCATTACCCAGATTTTTCAGATTTTATTACAGTAAATTTTTGTACTGCTATTTCAACATTTGCCTGTATTGCCAATCTCTTTTAAAAGCCAGAAAACCTTGACATTGTTCCTATAAATCTTAAGTTAAGATTGAGAATGTAAGCATTTTTTTTTCCCTAGTCTTCTTTGCCAGAGAACATAGTTTTCCTTTCCGCTGGTGCTGTAAAGATTAGGGAGAAACAACAAAAACCTTTGTTTTCTTTTCTCCATTGTAATTCATTTTAGATCTTATTCCATTAATGACTCCACAGTTTAGTTTATTAGTTGTTTCTTGATAACAAGGAAGTGTTAATAACCCCATTCATCAAAGCTAAACATTTGGCTAAATCTCTCATCTGCATAATGAAAGCGTAACTGCGGCATTACTGTGACATTCAAGGATCCTTTTTCAGCTCTATAGAAATGTATATATCATGGTATTGGTATCTTAATAGTGTTATTTATTATCTAGACACCCTTATACATTAAAGAAATGTTGGCTTAGCCCTCAGGGCTGACCGTCTATTATGTACAGGGGGCTTCTGGCGGGCTGACATCACAAGATGACCCCCAACAGATCAGAGGATTGAGCATGTTTAAACCTAAAATCATCAGGCACCCACCGACGATTCCACAAATAGCATACTTTATGCTGTTTAAACAAGGGCTGCAAGGACATCGGTTACGATGTCCCTGCAGCCCTTGCTAAACGATTATAGGGACGTGGAATAGGCCCATTAAATGAGCGCCGATCTAGCAGATTGGCGCTCGTTTACATTATTGATCGGGCCGTGGAATAGGACCCTAAGGGCCCTATTACACCAAAAGAGGTCTGACAGATTATCTGACAGATTTTTTTTCAGCCAAAGACAGGAACAGCCTATAAACAGAGAACAGGTCGTAAAGATAAGACTGAGGTTTCTCCTCTTTTCAAATACATTGCTGGCTTTGGCTGAAAAAAATCTGTCAGATAATCTGTCAGACATCTTTTGGTGTAATGGGGTCTTAAGTAACTGTCCTATTAGACAAGCCGATGGCAGCCGATCAATAATGTAAACGAGTGCCGATCTGCTAGATCGTCGCTCGTTTACTGGGCCTATTACACGGCTTGATGATTGTTTACCAAGAGCTGCACGGACATTGTTAGCGATGTCCATGCAGCCCTTAAGCCCTTTTTCTATGGGCTGACTTAGAGGAGCAAACGAGCACTATACTAGCACTTGTTCCCCGCTCGCTGCCGCCGCTATTTCACGTGGCAGCAGCCAGCCGGTGAGTCCAGGGGGGAGGCGCAGGGGGGAGGCGCAGGGGGTCTGCCCGGGGGATCGCTAGATCATCCGGGCAGCCCACAGCATTCAGCAGCAGTCTGCTGAAGCTGCTCCTATTCCACGGAGCGACGGCAGCAGTTCGTTGCTCTATGAGTCAACATGTTTGAAAGACAAACGACGCAACAATCAGCCGACATGAACAATGTCGGCTGATCGTTGCCTTTTATTCCACGGGACGATTATCGGCTGCATTCAGCCGATAATCGTCCCGTGGAATAAAAGGCAACGATCAGCCGACATTGTTCATGCAGCCGACATTGTGAATGCAGCCGATAATCGTTCCGTGGAAAAGGGCCTTTACCTTAAACTGTTATACATTACCTCTCCACGTTCCCGGTTTTCTTCTGCCCTCTGCTTACTTCCTGGCCCCTTGACTGTAGCTTCAAAGCTGTCTCTGAGCTGACAGGCCACTCACTGGCCAAGACAGCCGTAGCCATTGACTGGTTGAGCGGCCTGTCAGTTCAAATACTACTTCAAAGCTGCAGCCACAGTATCCGGAAGCAAGCACAGGGCAGAAGGAGACTGGGAGTGCAGAGGGGTAACGTAGTGATGTGCGGTTGGCAGGCAGTGATTTTGGTGTCAAACCTAAAGACACGATCAGCCAATGATAAATGTCATTGGCTGATCATTGTCCCTATTACACGGAGCAATAATCGGCCCAATCAGCCTTATTTGTTTGATTATTGTTCCATTTAATAGGGTCTTTAGGGTTTGCGAAACCCCGATTGCTTTGCGACTCTCAGTGACTGAAGAAACTGGATGCAACCCTGCCTAAAAAACATGGATACAACCATAGGTTCCCAAAATCCTCAACCCATGGAGTTTGTCTCCCTAGGGCGGCTTCCATCTCCTCCATTCACCAGGTGTCAAATGCCAAGCGTAAAGTTTCACTCATCTCTAAGAACACCTTTCAATATATTCTTTAGCTTTCTATATGTATTTTATTAATCATAAGCAGTGGTTTTTCATTTTTTGTATTATACTCATATCCTAATTTATTTTCCACAACTCTGATCTTAGTGATTATAGTCACAGCAGGGTAGAGTTAAAGCTAATGTATCAGCTGTATTTTTCTTTTTCTTTTTTACTGACTAGAGCCAGATATTTCTTCTTATGTTTTAATCATTTTCCATTTCCCGATTTGTAATTTTTTTTAATATAAAGTTTTGGACATTGTGATAGGGGCTGTCATCTTGTCCTGAACTGCTTTTAACAGCATTCAGGGATATGCTTTACAGCAAGCCCCATAGATCATAGGCAACAATAGACAAGACCTGACCCATTCAGATGAATGAGAAAGGCTTCTGGGCATGCTCACTGACCTTTATAGAAATCATTGTACAGGGAGGGGGAGCAGCAGCTATTGCGTATACCTTTTTATAATCTAAATACTGGTATAATCTTTGATTGTACTCCTGTCTGTGTGGCTAGGAAATGATCTGTACAGGACAGGATTTTTCTTTTTACATTTAGGCCTAGTGGACAGAAGGGAAACTGCAAGATCAAGAAGTGCAAGATCAAGAAGTTCATCATAACAATCTAGTTCACTATGCTGATCACTTAGGCACAGAGGCGAAGCAAAACGAGTAATATACTGTGTATAGCTGTAGCCCAGCTCAAATGGGGCCAATTGTCATATCTTGCCATGTCCCCTTTGTTGTATTACAATTTAGCTCCGTTCACTGCTAGAGAACTGAGCTGCAAAACCACATCCAAACTGAGGCCAGGTGTGGTGCTGTTTCTGAAAGAATGCAGACATGTTTTTCCTAATCCTGGATAAACCCTTTAAGAAGTATGTGTTTCTCACACAGGCCCAAAATTTTAGGAATTTTAATATTAAATGTTCCAAGTTAGCTATTTATTTTTATGAACATGAAATATATGGTTTTATGCTGGAAGTTCTCCTTCACGTAATAAAGTCAGTGTGCTACATTTAAATATTGGATTATTCGGAGTGTGAGAAGTCAGGCGTCCTGGTTATTCTGAAAGGGGGGGGTGGTTCCAGAATCCATGCTTCCAATGTTTTCTCTGTAGATCAGAGTGTCGCCCTTCCTGTGATCTATCTAAAATCCTAAATGAGTTCATGTTTTTTACAAGCAATCAATAAGCACTCATCTGAATGAACCCTTCAAGTGTACATCACTTTATGCTTAGCGACAATGAGCAAGAAGCTTTGTTTCTGCAAAACATCAGTCAGCGGATTATTTTAGGTATTGTGTTTACTGACTAATTTAACCCCTTTATACTTAAAGGTGACGTATGGCGAAATTTTTTAAGTAAGTTTTGTATTGTCTCTTGGGAAAATGCCTTATGGTGGGGGGCTGGAGGCCGGTCTCACCGCGGGCACGGGGAGAGGTAAATTCCTACATTTATCCTTAAAAATAAGGCAAAGGAGCTCGACTGTCAGCCTTTCCTTTTGATTAGTGTTGAGCAAACTTGTGGAACATTTGAGGGGAGATTTATCAAACATGGTATGAAGTGAAACTGGCTTAGTTGCCCCTAGCAACCAATCAGATTCCATGTGGTCCCTTTAAGAGCAACATGGGTCCCTTTAAAAGCGACATGGGTCCATTGCCTTTTGGAGCGACTTGGGTCCCTTTAAGAGCAACATGCGTTCCGTCCCTTTAAGAGCGACTTGGGTCCCGTCCCTTTAAGAGCGACCTGGGTACTTATAATGGTAAAGATCATTGCTCGGTTACCATGACAATCTTACTCATGTCAGGAAGGAAAAATCATTAAGGACCTTCCATCTTCTACATCTTCTATTGGCCAATAGTGGACATGTGACTGTGTGGATGTTGTAGACATTGCCTGACAAGACCTTAGAATTTCTATTGGTTGCTATATTTCAGGTATTTGCATATGTGCTGTGATTGGCTGTTAGCGGTTAGAGTGTGGCCAATATTTCCAATGGGCCATTATTTTCTATGGGAAATTCGGGGTCTTTAAATGTGAATTTCTTAAAAACGAAAAATCTGATAGAAACAAAAAATAGCACACCTCACACCGCCGAGGGCTACGAAACGCAGTTTGAATGGAGTCTGTGCGCAAAGCGGTTCGGGCTGTACTACGCGCAGAAAAATGGCTGGAAGAAGAAGAAACGGAAACGGAAGAAGAATACGGATTACAATATAGTGCTTTTCTAGCACTATAATAATAAAAAGATATTTAAAAAAAATTACAGAGGAAAATTTGTATCTCCGAGAAATGCCCCCACAGTATATACTAAAATGATAGTCATATAAAGGTGGTGTGGTCTCAATTATTAAAACATTTTTCCTAGCCACCCGTGTTTCGCCATACTGGTTTTCTCGGCAGGTATTGGGTACAGTGAAGTGAGACAATATTGCTGCATTGTTTATATGAAGCATATAGAGGCAAGTTTTGCTCTATACGCGTCTCTGTAGGAGATGGGGACAGCTGAACTTTTATATTTTATACAGGTCACAGTGGTCAGACCTCCAAATCATTAGTTCACCCACCACTAGTAGGATTTTTACTATAACCTAAACGTTATATACATTGGTATAAAAGGTTTAGGCAACAGGTAAATCCTTTTAGTGGATCTTAGTGGATTGGCTGCTGTATCATATGAAGGTAGATTACATTATTGCTGCAGGCCTGGTGTAAAAGATTTGCAAGGCTGTAGTGGTGGTGCATTTATGGCAAATATAAAATTTACGCCTATTTTATGCTGGTTGCAGCTCTTATTTACTTTTCTGAAGATCTCCTTTAAAGTGTCACTGTTTACATTTTTTTTGCAGAAATCAATAGTACAGGCGATTTTAACAAACTTTGTAATTGGGTTTATCAACCGAAAAATGCATTTTTATAGTGAAAAAGCAGTTTGAAGCTCTCTCCCCTGTGTTCATTGTTCTCTATGGAGAGGGGAGGGGTGGAGGGGGAGATAAGGCATCAAAACAGGACAACAAAGAGCTAATTTACAGCTACATCACCGGGCCATCTCCTCTGAGGTCAGCACTGATCTCTCTGACCTCTGAAAAGCAGGTCTCACACAGTTCCTGCTGTGTAATCCTTTGTTCTCTGGTGCCGACTAATCTCCTTCCTCCCCCCTCCCCTCTCCATAGGTTAGACGGGGCCCAACTGATTTAAACCAGTCGAGATTTCCCGATAATGAGCAGTAAATGAGAGAGGAGGGGGGGGGGGGGGGCTGGGGAAAGTCTTTTTGAATGCAGATAATGGCATATTTGCCTAATAAGCCTAATTACAAAGTTTCTTAAAATTGCCTGGACTATTGATTTCTGCAAAAAAAAAAAAAATTATATTAAACGACAGTGACATTTAAAGACTGTCTGACTCACAGGATCTGGATCACTTTATAAAAAAATTAAAACATTGCTCTGATCTCTACATACTGGCTTAGAAAGCAGCACCAAATTTCAGACCTAGAAATGGTGTTAGAAGATGGAGATTCCATTTAAAGGGGTGAAAATCTCAACTGGTTTCAGAAAATTATATAGATTTGTAATATTTGTAAACATCTCCAGTCTTCCCATACTTACCAGCTGCTGCTTGTCATGCAGAAAGCACCACTTCCTTCAGAACATACAGTAACAGATAAGTACTGGAAGACTGGAGATTTTTAAATCAAAGTAAATAAAAAAATCTATCTAACTTTCTGAAACCAGTTGATTGGAAAGAAAAAAATTTTTTTTTTTACCCCTTTAAAATGCCACCAATTACGCCACCTGTGCACCATATTGGGCGCTCAACATCTAAAGATTCATGTCAATGGTGAGAAGAATAAAACAAAAGTTGTAGGAGAAGAAAATCTGCAGTTGATGACTGTGCTCTGGGGTTTTTCAAAGGTCATTCATGTAAAGTGGGCAAATGTCACATGTTTCCTATCGCGAGTTTGATTATTCGTCACAGCGGGCACAAATGCCATTTTTATAGTAATATATACAGTTCCTGTCCATCTAGCAGACGAATTGTTTTACTTCAGAGTGACGACTCGAACACCCCAAGCTTTTATGTTCCGTTAGACATTTTCCTGCACAATATAACTCGGCCTAATGTATTTGCTTAGTAGTCACCCAGGTTATGTTCATTGTCACTTGAGAAGCCACAGACTCGATACTTATTATGCCGGCCCAATTGAAAGTACAACTGGCAGGTTACACACCATCAAAGCCACTGGAAATCTCTTTACATTTTCGCTTTCTATCGAAGGTGACAGCAGCTGCCAGTTCTTTAAGAGAACCAGGTAAAGCCGGCGCTAAATATGCTGCGATGAATAATGTGGGTTTTAGGTATAATGAGGAGCGTAAGCTGCTCAGGGCTGAAAATGTGGTGGCTGAGGAGTTCTGAGAGGAGACCACATGTTGGCATTGAATTATGTTGTTTCACACCGGAGTTAATCTGATAGATGTTCTTTGTTCATACAGAAAAACAACATATTTACAATCTATTTTATGCGAGCGTCATGATGTGTTCAGCCATAAGGTGCTGCCTGTGCCAAGTAAGGAAAGCTCTGCTTTATACTCTAGAACCTCACGTGCTCTTGGTATTTAATCACTTTATAAATGAAAAGTTCTACAACTTTCGAATATACTTTGCATTTAAGTTCTTCGCTATTTTTAAAGGCAAACTATCAGCAGGTTAGACGAATCTAACCTGCTGATATGTCCCTATTGCACAAAAGGCGCAGAGGATGATGGTATCCAAAAAAAAAAAAAAAGTCCACCCACCCGTTAAAATCGTCCTCTATTAGATTCCTTGGATACAATTAGAGATGAGCGAGCATGCTCGTCCGAGCTTGGTACTCGTTTGAGTATTAGGGTACTCGATGGTGCTGTTACTCGATACTCGAGACAATGGCGTCTTCCCCTTCCTGCATGTTTGGCGTTTTTTTTTTCAGTCAATCATCATGCAGTAGAGGCTTTGGAAGCTCGTAGCATCATGTGGGAACCCTACATGTCGATAGCAGCGATTGGCTGGCCATATCAGATGACCTGGGCATATAAGAATCAGGTCCCACGATGCTAGCGTCAGACACAAGCTGGATGAGCATAGGGAGAGAGCTGCTGTCTGTCAGGGAGAGTGTTAGGCAGGGAATTAGTGTGCGGTTAGGCAAGAACCCAACAGTCCTTCTAAGGGCTTAAAAAGGGCTTAGACTTGTAGTGCAGCTGTCAGTAGTCAATATGTCCTGTTGCTGACATTCTCTTGGCTTGCTGGGATCTGTAGTTCAGCTATACCTATCCTCACTGTGTGATTCGCCAGCCTCAGAGGCATCCATACATGCTGCCCCTGCTGTTTCCTGTCCATTTCCGTGGGGTTTCCATCATTTTCTGAGGTTTCCAGGTTTTCAGGCAACCTTCCCTGTGAAGAGCTTTGGTCCTCTGCAAAAATGCTCAAGTTTCCCATTAACTTCAATGGGGTTTGTTACTCGAAACGAGCACCTGAGCATCGGGAAATATTTGTCTCGAGCACCTGCGCATTTTAGTACTCGCTTATCTCTAGATACAATCTATAAAATCTTTGACGGCTAAGACGCCGATACTTTCAGTACGCTTGACAGCTGTTTTGTGCAATTACAGCACTTCCTCTGGCCAGAGGAAGTCAGAGAAAGTGCGGTAATTGCACAATTTTTCCTCAAGACGCTGCAGACGCAACGAAACATGTTGAAGGAGCTACAGGCAAATTTTTTATAGCAACAGCACACTGCTCCACCGTATTCACTGACATAGACCTGGTTTGGTTCTACTGCATATGGTTTATTTGGTAGCAGTTCGACTGTTGTGTTTTTAACCCTTTTTTTTTCTAGCAGTTGATACACAGTTTTTATTCGTATATAAGATTAAAATTTTGTCCCAGGCGTTTAGCCTGAGGGATTGGGAGTATAAAGTACAACTGGTGTCACAAAAAAAAATAGCTCATGTGAGTCTGTAGGTGAAAAAGTGCAAGTGATATGACCTTTTAAACATGAGGAAGGAAAAACAAAAGCACAAAAATGAAAACTGGCCTGGTCATCAAAGGGTTAGCACCCCAATTCCTCCAACCCCCCACCACCACCACCACCACACACACACACACACACACACACACACACGCACGCACGCACGCACGCACGCACGCACGCACACACACACACACACCGCTTCTATACGACCACCACTAATTACTGGAAAGAAATAGTTGTGACCATAGGGAAGCTCGATAAAACTTCATCTTATGTCGGTGTTGCTTAGATTTTCAGTTGGCCCATAAAATAACAAAAACATTTGTGTTTTATCCCAGCACAATTACAGTCTGCCCAGAATACATTAATAAAAACAGCTGTACTATTCCAAATTCAATAAACAAGGCGATTGTTAGTATTACCAGAAATAAATTTAAAAGTTGTCGATTTTAAAACCTTTGAGATGTTTTTCCATTTTGGAGCGGTCATCATTTGCATCTCCAGTTACTTCTGGAAACAACATTTTTTTTTTTTTTTTTTAAAGCATTTGTTTTTGCTGAGTGCTACATAGATTATCCATTGAGTATTTTTTTTTCCCCGTCACCTTCTGGCCCCACTTTTGCATTAAACAACTTGTCTAATTTACATATTCATGATGCTAGATGTAGAATACAGTTCTCGCTTTGTGGTTTGATGAGTCAATTAGATCAGACGTCTCTTTGCAGGTCGTCTGTGCAGCAATATTTTTTGAAAGGCAAGTTTTTTTGGTTTCCTTCTTTCCTTCCATTAAGCATTAGGTGCAGATTATTTGGTTTAATCACCTTTATCTGAAAGGCGGTGAACATTCTATATTAGTTAATACACATGGATAACTACACAAGGGCTTTCTTTTTCAATAAGCAGTTTGTTTCTGGTCAACATACTCTTTGTACACTTTTTTTTTTTCCATTTAGGTAAATGGGGAGATTTTTCAGCTCTGGTGTTTTTCATAGGAAGAATACTCTTATGTTATGGGTGCCGATTATCGTGTTTTATTATATTTTTTGTGTATTCAAGAAGTTTTGAAACAGCAGTGTAATTAATACATTTAAAGGGAATCAATCACGTTAAAAAAATGGCTATTAAACTAGGAAAATGTGCTGAAACATCACCCAACACACTTCCCATACATTTAGAAATTGGCGCGCCGTATGTTAATCATCCCCAAGTAGTCATCCGGGTGGTGGGCCGTTGGCAGGTAGTCACCGTCCCCTGGGAGATCCTGTGATGTAATCACGTTCCTCTGTGCGTGAGGGACGTTGTTCAAAGGGCAGTGAAGCGGTGACGTCATCTAGAGTAGTGCCGTAGTGCACATCGGCTTGCCTATGTTCTCGTAATGCCGTAATGCACAGTACAGTGAGTCCCGTTCTGTGCTGTAGGCGGCGTGCCGAGGACATGTGCTGCAGTGTGCGCTATGGCACGCGCTGATGTGCACTACGGCAAGCCTCTGAATGACGTCACGGCTTCACTGCTGTATGAACAACGCCCAGAGGGTCTGATTATATCGCAGGATTGCCCAGGGGATGGTGACTTCCCGGCAAACAGCCCATAGTCCAGATGACTATTTGGGGGGTGATTAACATATGGTGCGCCAATTTTCTAAAAGTAAGTTTACAAGTTTTCCTTTGCAGGGACGCAGGGGATAGGGACATGTATGGGAAGTGTGCTGGCTGATGTATCTGAACATTCCCCAAGCTTATTAGGCATTTTTAATGTGATTGGTTTCCTTTAAAGGAATTTTTTTTTTAAAGCATACTGTACATCATGTAGTGGTGAGGGTCATGGTCATAATAAACCAAAAGATACAAGAAAGAAAACAGGACAATAAGTGTATAATAAGTAGACAATTTTAAAGCTTGTCATAATATAACAATATAACAGGAATGGTATGTAAATAAATAATGTGTACCCGTTGACCCAGCTGCCACAACCAGCGCTATGTAATATGGACAAGCTGAGGCCCCATGCAGGCATCCATGACTGTTTCTATAGTCAGGAAACACTGATCATGAATAGAGATGAGCGAACCTCGAGCATGCCTGAGTCGATCCGAACTCGAACTTTTGGCATTTGATAAGCGGTGGCTGCTGAAGTTGGATAAAGCCCTACGGCTATGTGGAAATCATGGATATAGTCATTGGCTGTATCCATGTTTTCCAGACAACCTTAGCGTTTTATCCAAGTTCAGCAGCCCCAGCTAATCAAATACCGAACATTCGGGTTCGGATCGACCCGTTTCGCTCATCTCTAATCATGAAGTGTTTTAGGAGGCTTCAGGAAACCCTGAGTGCAAAAATTGATGAGAAAAAAAAAAAGCCATACTCACCTGCAGCTTCTCCCTCTCACTTCCTGCACTCGAGTGATGTTACTCATGCTTCACAATGTCAAAGGGGAGAGAGCAACCTCTTGTGACCAGAGAATATAATGCTGCCTCCTGCCAGAGTGATTGACAGAGCCGGGAGCCCGGTGCTGGATTTAACTGTATGCGCTCCTGATTAGGATCACATACAGTTAAAGGGACAGTGCAGCACCCGGAAGCACTTGCCCGAATGTTAACACTGTCCCGGGCTAGCTAGCAGTGCATTCAGAATTCCATCCAGTTTCCAGATGTGAATCCGGAGCTGTCCAGTATTCTGGATGATCCCATAGGGCTGTATGGGCATCAGTGGTGGAATTCCGAGCAGAAATGGAACAGAATCTATAAAGCGTGACCATGCCCAATACAGCCTTATGGGTCAGGAAATCTATCTGGATTTTTACTGAGACAGCCCCCATGCTCATGTCAGGAAAATGTATCCAGTTATAACACGCCTTATACCTCAGAGTTGGGGTCTGGGATACAGGTTGTGGTCTTGGTCATGTCAGGGTCTGATAACTTAGCACTTTGCTCTGCATTTCTATTTATACAGAGTCAGCTTGCGCCTGTTATATAGTGATGGTTGTGTCAGCTGGGTCAAAGGCCATATGGGCTTTATTTATATACTAGATACTATTCCCATTATGCCATTTATGCCATTAGAGTATAGCAAGCTATAGTTACGATAGTCTTGTTGTCATGTTGCAGTGTATTTTTTTGCATGTATTTATAACAATTTGTAATATTTTCTTTTACCATAACCTCCACATTACAAATGCTTTGGTGTCGTGGGAATCTGTCCTTAATAAAGTTTATTTGTATAAAATTTTTGTGCGCTGTTCTGTAACTGCATTGGGAATACCTTAAGGTGTGCATATGGTGTACGTTTTCAGTCCTTGGGGCCTGTTAAATGGAAAGATTATAATGTGAAAAATCTTTATATGGACAGTAGTGAATGATGGTGGATCAGCGGTGTAATATCAATTTTCTCCCAGGACAGCAGTGGACATTGGTAAATGAACATCCAGTGAGGTATTAAGATGGACAATGGGGGACATGTATCAAAAGGCGAAAATGCCTTTTTTGCTGCAGATGGGGCAGATTGGCATAAAAATATTTGCAAAGGGTATTTTTGCAAATATTTTATTTGCATCTGCCCCATCTGTGCCAACTTTGCCAGTAGGGCGGAGAGGAGGGGGGAGTGCGGCAACACGCAGAGAGGGCGTGGCCTCTTTATTATTTTTCTGGCAGAAAAATGACACTGAAACCTACGCCAGCTCTGAGCCCTGTGCGATCGGGATTAATGTAGAGGCAATGCGCCTCTACATAAATCCCCTGAGCTCCGGAGCTGCGGGGACATTTGTAAGCCCGGTGTAAAAAATGCCAGACTTTATAAATGTCCCCCATTGTGTTCACTGTGACTTCCTATAATGCACACCCGGCACCCATTTACTTGGTATACTGGACAATGGCGTCACTGCTCTCTCAGAAAACCACCCACAATCCACCCTCCTCTCATCTCTGTCCCTATCTCTCTGTATTTGTTTTCCTGGTCTATCTGCCTGCTGCAACCTACTCTCCACTATACACAGCCGACTGGCCGCCTCCAGGAAGCCAATCACCTTATATAGAGGGGGAGGGGGGTTGCTGACATCATAGTGGGGTCACCATGTTTAGCGAATTTGCAAAGCAAATCTGGCAAATTCGTGAATCGCTGCAAATCAGAATTTGTCAGATTCGCTTTGCTCATCTCTAATCGTTATTATTATTGAATCTGTGAATTCTTTACTAAAAGACTGCGTTAATGTCACATAAAAATGTCTTTACTTCCCTCTATTGAAGACCATGGAGAGAACCTACAGTAGAACCGTTTGACATTCATCCTAAACTATGGCTATTATTGCTCCCGAAACCACATGAATTATCTTATCTGCCTTCACAGTCTATGACAGGCTTATTGTTACCTTGCATGATGAAGAATTTTATTTCCTCTGCTCTTGATGTATAGTATATGAGAGATTTAGTGTATATGACAGGATGCTTACAGAAGCTTTTACCACACTCCTGTGTTTGTTTGCGGAATATTCCTTATCAGCACTTTTTGACTTTAATCTTAGTAAAGTTGCATGTCAGATGTAAGTGCACATGAAACTTTCTAGGACTTGTTTTCCCCTGAGTGATATTTCTAAGTCATACATACTGTATAACAATGTCAGGAAGACGCGGGTGTAAATTCAGAAACACCAGCTCAAAACACTAAACACTTTTTAGACATAAAGTAATGCTGAACCACCAGCAATGTCTGTGCGGTGTAATTTATTTCATCCTCGACTACATCCATACATTTTGAACCTTTTACATATGGACCCAGCTTTGCCCTCCTTGTTCCTATTTGTGTCCCTCCCTGCACTGAAATATCATGTATGAGACCTGTAGTGCAGTGATATAGTAGATGAGCCCCTACAATGATTGACGGCAAACTGAGACCCCTGACTCACAGTGCCTGTCTCTGGTGGCGGTCTGGTTAGAGAGTCCAGTGTACTTACACCCAGTTTCTCCGAAAATTAGGCATAGTGGAGGATTTACAGGATAGCTTAAAATAAGGTATCCCCGAAAATATGGCATCCCCCGAAAGTAAGACCCCCACCACCACCCTCTGCCACCATGCTGCTACCCTCTGCCATCCTCCACCATCAGCCCCTTGAGATCCTTCACTGCCAGCGCCGCAGGCATACCAATGGTCCATGGCCCCCACGTCCCTCTACACATCTTGTTGCACACCCGAGGTCACGTCATGCCGCACACTCATGGTCATGTCCTGCGCCATGTTCCGAGGTCCCGCTGCTGGGTGACGTCACCCAGCATGGATCCTGCCTGCACCAACCACGTACTGAGGACCCAGGACTTTGTTGAGTATTCTTGAGTATTATTCTTCATGGAAAAATAAGACATCCCCTGAAAATGTGTAAGGACCCTTACATGATGCTGCACAACGTACAGTTTGTGCATTAGAAGTAAACTATCCATTACTATCGTTATATAGGAAGACATTGTTGAAACGCTGGAAAGAAAAAGATGTCTATTATTTTGTGCTGCAGCGGGAAGAACCTATATATTTATAATGTAACTGCTATAAACAGGACAACCTCACCGCTTCCACTACTTTCTATTACACAAGATTTGAGATCCTTTTTCTAGTTTTTATTTCAGGTGAACCGGAGTGTTTTGGCATATGATATATATCAGGTAGGAAATCTAAGAGAACACAACACTTAAAATGCCAGAGTAAAGTTCTTTTTAAAGTGTCAAAAGCCATTACTAAGAAAACAGCGCTGAACTAAAAGTCACTGCTTTACATTGCACAGATCAGACATGGACAGCGTTTCATAGACAATTCGAAATTTACAGAAAATACTTCTACAAAAGCTCTATTTTTCATTAACGTGTCAGGACAATGTAAGCCACAATTTATTGGAATTGTCAAAGTCTTACTATAAACCATATGCAGTGCACCACATTTATCATTGTGTATCCGGTGAGATCAATCTATCACATTGTTAAAGCGAATGTACCATCAGTACATTCGCTTTAAGTTTTGCACATAAATAGATATGGCCCCGGAGTGGGGAAGCCGGTGCTGTGTGTTTTTTTTTTTTAATTCTAATGGATAAGTGTCATAGAGGTGAGGGAATTTCCTCCCACTGGGGAGAGACCGACCCACTTCCAGTGCTTCACCCCCGGCCGGTGCCCTGCACCGTACGCAGGAGACGGGCCATGGTTCACAAAAAGGACTGGGCACTGGCTTCTCCATGCCGGAGGCGTTCCATCCATCTTAAAATGTACTGGTGGTCCCCAGACACCTACAATAACTAATAGTTGAACAATCTTCCGGCAATCAGTTGTCTCTCCTGACCCCGGCCCCTGTCCTCCCCATGCACAGGTACGTTCAGCATGGCCAAGCAATCCTGTGTTCTCTATAGTAGGAGAGGGTTAAGCTGGCTTTGATTTTCCATCACACCCGACACCTACCGATCTCCACAAACATCCTCTCTCGGTGAATAATAAAGCTTCTACATACTGGTCCACGATGTCTTCCTGGCTGCAGCCGCCTTGAGAACTGCAGAGACAGTCTCTGAAGTAACAGGCCGCTCAACCAATCACTTTAGATACTGGCTCTAAGGTTCCACCTGCAAGTGCAGGCAGAGACCAAGAAGATACCGGGAAGGGGGCAGAAGCACAGGGGAGTGTGGACAGGTATGTGTAAGCTTTATTATTTTCTTTACAGATTCATCAGCCATCACCCACACATGACTATTACACGTAGCGATGCTCAGTCGGTGGCCGATTATTTTTCGGCAGGACCAAAAGATACGATGAGCTGATCATCTTTGCATTTGCTGATCGTTGTCATTATTACATGGGGAGATAATCTGTCGAATCAACCTGGGGGCAGAGCAGAGGTAACGTAACTACATCCCAGAGGATTCTGTGGCTCGTCCCTGCTCACGGCCGCGCATCTTTGCCCGTTGGCGAATTCCACCGTCTGCCGAAAGATTTGACATGTCAATTCTTTCAGCGGACAGCAGAATCCGCCTGTGCATAGAATTGAGTCTATGGCACAAGCAGAGATGCGCGGGGACGAGCGACGGAATATGCTAGAATTTCTCTGCGATGTGAACCCACCCTAAGGATTTGTGAGGCATCATGGGGGGGCAGAGGGGTTTTGGGGGGGCAGTCCATGATATACGTCCAGGTTACGGACCATATATGATGGACATGTAAATGCAACCTTTAAATAAGTGAGCCATGAACTACAGAAGATACCTCTGCTTCCCATGTCTTGGTTCCATTGGCTTCCTTTGAGGTTTACCTATTATAAGCAATGGAAAGTGACTGAGAAACAATTTGAATCCGCAGCTAGAAATGTTTTTTTCGGTACACATTATCTAGATGCCCACCAGGTATTTGAGCGCGGAACACCAAGCTGAAACATTAGCGGAGCTGTAAATACATCTGAGCTGCTCCTCCATAATGCTGGTCAGCCTTCTGTTTAGGTTTGTTTGCCTGCAGTCACAATGCTAATTGATACAATTGTGTTGGCACTCTATATTCTGAATAACATAGTAACTACTCAGTCAATCTCTATAAAGATGTTAAGTAGCGCTGGAAAATTACACAAATCCAATGAAGCAAACGCAACAACCTTCAATCACTCCAATTACGCCTGGTAAATTAGTGATGAGAGGGCCAAATTCGGTTTTAACAGAACAGGACAGAAGTTTTTGCTGTGTGGCTATCCGGGAGACGCGGCGCTTTTAGGGACATCTATTCTGATCGCTCATGAATAAGATATCTATTAAAAGCAAACCTTTCATCAAATATTTATATCCAAATAAAAAAAAAAAAGTCTACATGCATGCCAATGGTCTATGCCCTATCAGCAGTATAATGGAGGTAGAAAATAGCAGTTTTTGTGTGTTTTTATTTTTTAATATATATATTTTTTTATAAAACCTTTTATCTCCCTTATTGATACAGTATATCTAAGCGTAATATGGTTGACAGCCGTTGCAAATTACTTTTGCGTAGTCCCTTAACCAAAGTATTATTTTTGCTTAGCACCAGACATTTGACGTTTTCGTTTAAAGACATGTCGTATTTATTATTTATGTGTCAATTTCATAATATTCGCTGGAGCAATGGATTTTTATTTTAATGTTTCCACAGCAGATTTTTATGACTATACAATTGGATGCATAAGTCTAAAAAATTTTTGACTTTTAACGTTCTGTGAAATCATCCCACAAAATCCTTACAGCCGCTGTATTAGATTGTTAGCCATCATTTACTATGGAAAGACTTTGTACTTTTATTTATTTTGGATTATTTATGGTATATTGTAGATAAAAGATTATAGCCGTCTGGATGCGTAATCAAGGAGACGGTGGTGTCTGTCTATTGTTATTTAAAATGATGATTTTGAATAATATGCACTAGAATTAAAGGGGATGTCCAGACTGTTTTTTATTTTAATTTTTTTTAGGTGTATGCCTGGGATGGAGGTGATTAAAAACAATAACCTGCACTCACCTCCCTGGCTCCTGCAACACTTCCAGTATTGTACTACTCAGCCACAGCTATGTGGCTGCTTTCAGGTTTAAGGGTTAGGATGTCACACGCCCTCTAAGCCAATCAGTGGAACAATGCTGCAGCTCCTGATTGGCTAAGCAGGCTTATGACATCACAACCCCTAAAGCTGGAAGCAGCCATACAGCTGAGACAGAGTGGCAGCACAGGAGCCAGGGTGGTGAGTGCAGGTTGTTGTTTTTAATCACTCACCTACCCAGACATATCCGTAAATAGCATGATAGCAATTTTACCCACCTTCAGTCCAAGGCTAAGATTTCCAAAATATTAGAAAGACTAAACTTTCATCAGCACTCCAGTCTTCATATAAAACACATGAATTTTATTCCAAAACATAAAAAATACCAAATGCGGAGTTATAGTACAAAAATACATATCATCATGGCAAGAAAAACTTGGGATACCAACGCATTTCGGTTCTAAAGAAGCATATATATTAATTTAATGCAATGGCTCCTTAAGATAATTTATTGTATGACTCATACCACTGGCACCAAATGGACCCAAACTGTCTTTTGGATCCCTATTGTTTTGACAGTAAGAATGGTCTTCATGCAGTGCTCTTTTTTCATTCCCCACCTCATTCCTATCATATAAGTTTGCAATTGCTAATGCAGTATATGGAGCATTGCTAGAAGGAAGATATGCTTATTGTAAAGCAGGATCCTCCCTCCGTCTGTATGAGGCTTTTATTTATTTTGTTCATGTCTACTCTACTTGTTTTATGTTGTGCACTTTATTAGTATTTGATTTGAACAGTAAGGCAAAATAATACCTACCGAATGTAGTTCATATGAGAATGTCATCAGTCATCAGTCCTCAGGCCCATACATGACCCCCACCCCCAAAACTATCAACACAATTTATGGGATCCAGTAAATTACCTTGTCAGTATGTGACATGACCCATTGGAAATTTGCATAATATAAATAAATATATATATATATTTTTAAATGTTCATTTGAAGGGACAGTCTGAAACTCTCCTGCCTTTAATTAAAACATAACATAGTCCTAACAATATGAAGCAATGTTTTAAGTGCTGGTTCTCACATAAAGGATTTTTTTGTGCCTCTCTAGGCTCCAGTGCCCATAAGTAGAGATGAGCGAAGCAGCCTAAATTCGTTTTGCGAGCTTCACATATTTTTGGTCAAATTAGTTAAGATTCGATTCGCGAATCTTAACAAATTTAATTAAAACAGCCAAAACTATAGTAGCTACAATTCTATAACAAAGAAACTCATGGTGGCACTACTGGTCCCAGCGAAGACATAAAAAAATATTAGGAATTGCAGTAATAACGGAGGTGCAAGTATAAGTATCAAGATAATTTTCACAAAAAGAAGGAAATAGAACTGCACTCACCGCTAAAATTTCTTCATCTTTATTTGTAATCCATCATAAAATCAAGGAGCATTGGACAAGGTGCAGATAGTGTGGCAGCAGACGCCACAGAGGTTAAGTGACAGGCTGTTTCACGCCTCTTTCCGGCGCTTCTACGGACCACCCGTAGAGACGCCGGAAAGAGGCGTGAAACAGCCTGTCACCTAACCTCTGTGGCGTCTGCTGCTGCACTATCTGCACCTTGTCCAATGCTCCTTGATTTTATGATGGATTACAAATAAAGATGAAGAAATTCTAGCGGTGAGTGCAGTTCTATTTCCTTCTTTTTGTGCAAATTATAGTAGCTACAATACTGGGACTATTACAGAAGGGCGAATTTGTTAAAGCATGTTGTTTTAATAGTGTCAAAAATCGGAAAATCACAAAAGTCAATCATCCAATTTCCACCATTCCTCTCCTCTCTGTCCCTATATGACTCTATTAGTCTCTCCCTGCTCTGCTGTAACTGCTGCTGCCATCCTGCTCTCTCCTCCACACACAGCTGACTGGCCACCTCCGTTACCGAACTGCCTTATATAGAGCTGGAGGGGCTGACATCACAGAAGGGCCTGCAGCTGTTTGGACGGGCGCTAGGGATTATGCTTAATCCCTTTCTCCTGCCCAGTGACGCTCCAGACAGCATGTGAGGCTGCCATTTTGTTCCTTTTGTGAATTTTCGTAACAAATTAGTGGGAATTTGCTTCTTGATTCGCATAATTTGTTTTGCTGATCTCTATCCATAAGCGACCCCTATTGTTATGCTCCTTCCCCAAAACATGCAAGGATCACTAAACACATATTAGATATTGTTGCAGTCAATTGCCATACTCTGTAATATGACAGTCAAATGCTACAATCGGGATAAAGTTTAGACTTTATCTACAATCTGGAACTACAATACTGGGAAAGGAAATTTTAGAATGTTTTAGAAAAATCGATTCTTCCATTTTCGAATAGAGAATAGAAGGATTTGGCCATTTTATTCCCCAAGCGTAGACAGGTCATAGAACAGTAGACCTCAATGACTGCTAATGACAAGAGTTCACATTAAATTCTCTTTCCAAGAGTAATACATATGGATCTTATTTTTGCTCCTAGAACAACATGAAGACCCATTACACGCTAATGCAGATGTGGACATGAAAGAAGTATCTCAAGGTAAAACATATATCTACTTTATCATGTATAGTTATTTTTGGCATACACATAGAGATGCGTGGCACTGAATGCCTGGTTACAGTTACTTCCAAATGAAACCGTGCTTGCGTTCTGTATAATGAGAACAACTGTCATCTGAACACTGATGTGCGGTGCTAGCAAAGATGACTATGAAGAATATGTCTGTCTTTCAATGTGCTAATGGCTGATGACTGGCAGATCAAATAGTGGCTGATTTGAAATTTCTTTTAGAAATTTGGTGATTCCAAATATAGGGTCACTAATAGTAGAAGAGGTATTCCTATATTAGACATTTATGACATGTTCAGAGGATATGCCATAAATGTCTGATGGATGCGGATCCTATGGGTCCTATTACAAGTGTCAATGATGACCTGATGAATACTGTAAACGAGTGCCCATCTGCTGGATCGGCGCTCGTTTACTGGGCTTATTACACGGCCCTTTAATCGTTTAGTGAGGGCTGCATGGACATAGTTACCGATGTCCTTGCAGTCCTTGCCCAAACAGTATACATTACCCATCAAAACTTCAGGGCTCCTCCTGCGGTATGCTTCCTTCCCAGTCCTGCGCACTGCAGCTTCACAGAGTCAGCCAATCACTGTCCAGGATTGCCGCAGCCAATGAGTGGCTGAGCGGTCTGTCAACTGAGACGGGCCGCTCTGAAGCTGCAGCGTAGGGACCGGGGAGGAAGCAGACTGCAAGAGGAGCCCTGGAACCTGGATGGGTAATGTATACTGTTTGTAGAATCATCAGCCACCGGCCACGCATCACTATTACACGTAGCGATGCATGGCCTGTGCCCGATGGTTTTAGGTTTGGGCCTAAAGAAACGATCAGCCGATATTGTTTATTGCTCCATGTAAAAGGGCCCAAACTTTAGGGCTCCATCATCAGTATGGCCGTCACATCTGAAAAGGGAAGTTACCAAGATTACAGTTGCAGCCAAGCTGCCTAGGTTCTGCTGTTAGCTCCCATAGAAGTGAATGGGAGTAAGGAGATTGGAGCAAGCTTGTCTGTTTTATATTTTGGACAGCTTATTGTTCAGTCCCAGTCTGGATGCACTGGGCAGCAGCTGCTCAACAAGTAGGACAGGGGTTGGAGACCCCAATTCTGAAAATAGGTTTGGGTCCCAGATGTTAAGCCCACTTCATGAAAAAAACTCCAATTGTAGTATTAAAAAAAAGTATAAAACTCCACCCATTCTGGTAATTCCCAAGCCATCAGGGTTTACAAGCGAAGAGATGCCTCATCCAACATTGGTTGGTTATAGGCAGCATTTGTAAAGTGGTCCTGGTTGTCATATTTTATGTAAAAATGTGGATGCTACGCTGGGTGGTTTCAACTCTTATATCACTTTACTTTGACAGACCAAGAGGCTTCAATGGATAAAGAAAATATAAATGAAGATGAAATGAACACTGAATCACAAGGTATCATTAACATATACATTAGAATATATTCTGTGTTTAGTGCGAACACTGAAGACTCTAAAGTCCCTATTACACGGGCCGATTGTCAGGCCAGCCCTTGCTAGCTCCTCGTTCACTGCTTGCTGCTGGCGCTATTACACGCTCCGAAAGCAAGCAATTAAGTGCGGGTGGAGGCCATGGGGAGCTGCGGGGGCAGCGGGTGTCTAATCGATTGCCAGATCGTCCAAACAGCAAATAGGAGATAGCGGCGGTCTGCTGCCTTGGCCTGTTATGTTCCCATTTGGCTGGGGACATTGAGAATGAAGGTAATTTTCTTACCCTCATCCTCAGCACTGTATTTGTTGAATCTTCAAACGTAACTGTCAGATATATATATATATATATATATATATATATATATATACTGTCAGATATATATATATAAAAATTTTGTATGGGACAATCAATGGAGACTCATAAATGAGTACTCCATTGGAATTTTTCACTGTTCTCCCTGAGTTCAGTGATTGTTGTGTTTTGTTGGTCTATTTATCATTGCCCCAGTAGCCAGAATCCTGCTCCACACTGACGAGGGGCAAATACCCCGAAACTGCAGTCTGTGGATGGATGCCTAGCCTTGGTAACCCTTGTCTTATGTCGTTATACTCGCCACAGAGTTAGACTTTGACTCACAGGGGCCACCCTGGTGTTTCCCTATTTAGGTCCCAAAGCTCGCTACAGAGTGAGGACCTGAGGGACTACGTATCAGGGTGGTTTGGTGCTTTCCCCACTAGGAGGCACCCCTTGGCAATGGGCTTCCTTCTCTGGAGAGAGGGATATCTGGCTATTCCCGTGTTTTGAGACTCGTAACTGAGGCTCCACGGACCCCTTTTTTGCATATTCAAATTTTGTATGGGACAATCAATGGAGACTCGTAAATGAGTACTCCATTGGAATTTTTCACTGTTCTCCCTGAGTTCAGTGATTGTTGTGTTTTGTTGGTATATATATATATATATATATATATATATATATATTTTTTTTTTTTTTGCAGAAGTCAGTAGTATATTACATAAGTCAGTAAGTCTATATTACATTTTATTAGGCAAAAAAGCCTCTTTCTGTACTCCAAAAGCAGTTTCCATGCCTCCCCCCCCCCCCCCCTCACTTCTTATCTGTGCATTATCAGGCAAATCGATCTTCATTACAGAGAAGCAAGTGAAGACAGGTTCTGCTGTTTCCATTATATCCTATGGAGGGGGGAGGGGCCAAGGGAGATAAGCGAGCAGGAAGAGGAGACATGAAGGTTAGCTGTTTGTAGACTGTCTGGGCACCTAAAACGCTAGATTTAGAGGTCAGAAAGGTCAGTGCTTATCTAGGAACTTGCTGAGAGAAGATTGCAGAGTATTGTGCTGTGCAGGACTGCTCCCTGCTCACTCACTCCTCTCAGCCCCTCCCCTCTCCATAGAGCATAATGGACACAGAAATCCTGCTTCTTCTGAAATCAGGGGGGAGCTAGGAAAACAGCCTTTTCAGTACAGAAGGAAACTCTTTTGGTAAATAAAACCTTTTACAGAGTTTCTTAAAATTGCTTGTACTATAGATATTTATTGTTTTCAGAAAAATGACCCTGAAATGCCAGTTACACTTTCAGTTTTATTTATATTTAAATAGGGTCTTCCCCATTCTGTGAGAGCAGCAATGGTAAGTGTAATACCATATCCATACTTGTGTCGTTTGGGGGCAGCCTTCCCCGCCGGTGGTGCTGGCTGAGTTTTGGTGGGGCTTTTTGGGTCTGGTCCTGTGACATTGGGGTTGCAGGGCCGTTCCATGGCCTCCCTCCCCTGCACGTGCACGCTTTGTGGGGTTGGCGGTCGCTGACCGACACGGTGTGGAGTTAGCGTAGGGACCCGTGTGGACCAGAGGACCTGCGCGGTGGTACACAGGGCAATATGGCTTGATCAAATCATATACAGACACTCTGGTGTTGATTTTTAATATAGGCCTAGCGGCATTAGTATCAGCCATAGATGGGATGTGCAGCCGTTCCATTCTCTCCAGTTCGTATTTAAATAGGGTGGTTTGGTGCACTGGGGGTAGCATTATCATCTGAGCGAGCAATCCCTCAGCCAAGTTGTGCCTTGGTGAAGGAGATCTAGGAGCCCGACGGGAGGGGTTTTCCTTTAATTGTTTTTTATTTGTCTATATTATTTATTAGGATTTTTTCTTCTAAAATATTTTAAACTTGTTTTTTTTTTGTTTTTTTTAGATCAAAGCAGAGATCTTTCTAAGACCCTCTCTTCCCCTCTAGAAGATGAACCAAATGGTAATGTATAATCGCCTTTTGCTTAATTTTTATGCTTCTCAACTCTACTGGATATTGAATAAGTGTATATTGGCTGAAGAGTTTAGTCTCAAGTCATCCATCTGAATGGAAATGCTGACATACAAGCTTATTGCCACTGTATTCTTTGTCACTATCAGAGATAGCCAGGCGCTGTACTCATCCACTGTTTATACAGTAGCCCATAGACAGTGAATGGAGCTTAATGTGCATGAATGACTGTAACTCTATTCAGACATGAAACTTAGGAGCCCATTCTGGGGGTCCCTGCAGTCATATAATTATTCCTTTATCCTGTGCATAGGGCATACAGTACATGTTTTTGTTGAGATAACCTTTTAACACTTCACAGGCATTTATATAGGTATTAATGGGGTTTTCTGAGCTAATATGATTGATGAGCCATCCACAGGATAGGCCATCAATTGCTGATCGGCGGGGTGCCAACAGCTGCCATGCCCAGTTCTCAGTTGAGCTCAGTTAAATTAACAAGGCCCGGGGCACTCTATTCCAATTAGCCATCAATAGCCTAAATATAGTGCATAAAGTTCCATATGGTTTCTGTAGGCACTTTTTTGTTAGAGCAAAGTCCCCCACATGGCAGCAGTATTCCACTTAATAGAACTTGAGAGAGATAGATAGATAGATAGATAGATAGATAGATAGATAGATAGATAGATAGATAATAGATAGATAGATAATAGATAGATAGATAGATAGGTAGATAGGTAGATAGATAATAGATAGATAGATAGGTGAGGTTTAGCAGGAGCAGCACTCTGGATGTCAAAAGACTTGTTGTTGGGTGCCTGCAATGTGCACAAGGGAAGCAAAAGTGCAAACAATATAGTCCAGGTAAATGACTGCGTCACTCCAAATGTAATCAAACTGGTTGGTTTATTATTCCCACAGGTGATAGATAGATAGAGATAGATAGATAGATAGTTAGATAGATAGATACCGTGTTTCCCTGAAAATAGGACATCCTCCTAAAATTAGACACTATCCTACCAACTAGCTTAAAGTAAGACATCCCTCTGATAATAAGGCACCCCTCGAAAGTAAGACCGCTACACCCCCTCTACTCACCTAATCTCCCTGTGGACCTTCACAGCCTGTGCTGTCCTGTCGCACGTCACCTGCTGTACATCCTGCTTGCCGCACACTCTGCCCTATGTCCCGCCGCCTGCACGCTCCTGTTCCCCTTCTACACCTTCACCGTTGGTAAATTAGCCGGGGGCTGAGTGTCGAGGGGGGGGGAGCCGGGGGCTAAGCGTCGGGGCCTGAGTGCCTGGGGGGGGGGGAGAGAAGTAAGACAAACCCTGAAAATAAGACATAGGGCCTCTTTGGGGGCAAAAAAAATAATATAAGGCACGGTCTTCTTTTCGGGGAAACATGGTGTGTGTATATACTGTATATATATATATATATATATATATGTGTATATATATATATATCAGATAGACCTCTGTATACTATGTACCCATGTATTTTTAAGGGTGCTGTATTTTGACTAGACAACCAGGAACTTGATAAATCCACCTACAACGATTAATCTTCATGTAGGTTGACAGCCCATTCCTGATGCAATAGTTTGTATATGAAAGCTATGAAATATTATTGCATTTCCTTTAAAAAAAAAAAAAAAGGCATAATGCGATCCCCGGCCATCAAAATTTATAAGCAGCCCTGACAAGGGCTGAAACATCTTCATAGTTTTACAGATGTATCCTGAATTTCAATGATTTCCGAGTCGTTCAATTTCCACAAAATGTCATTTTTTATTTCCCATTAAGTAGCGGCCAGACAAACATGGTTGACAAACATTCTGATATGAACTGCATCAACCTTTTAATAAACTTCCCCGGGTCTAAGATGTTCTTGACAGTACTTAATTGCCAAATTGTGTTAACAGTATTGACACCTCAATAACATCTCGACAAGTTAATACGTGGTAGGTCACTCGCAAATATCACTTGTAAATGTTTGCTTTCCGGTGTTTGTATTCCAAGCTTACATGGTGTATTGTGAATTCCATACATCCCGGCGATCACGCCATATTGTGATTGCTTTGTCTTAGTTAAAGCTCTTGTATTAAATTTAGGTAAATGGTTTTGATATGCTTGAATTGCAGGCTCATTTGGTAGCACTATTATAGTCTAATTGCAGTTTCCTTGTTCCCTATTTTATTGTCCTATTAACAAAGAATTAACAATTTGCTGCATGATGCAAAATGACTGTGTTCTATAACACACCATCAGCCCCGAATGGGCTCTCTTGCATTGTCCTGGTAGACGGATGAAAGCAGAATTTTTCAAAATTATATTCCATTATCACAATTAGGGAAGCGCAATTTTTACATTTAGCTGTGAGTAAACACATCTGCTTTTTGTTAAGCAGAACAAATACCATTCCGAGATATTATCACTTTTTCAAAGGAAATATTATTTTTACATTATTGTCTGTATGTGAGATGACAGCTGCTTGTATTTTTCTATACCGTAGTTTCAAAATATTTTCCCTAGATAATTGCGTTCTATAATGGAGGGAATTATAATGATGCCTGATAAAAAAAAAATAATAATTAATGTTTAAGGAACAGAAAAACTTTTATGTGCTATTTGTGTTAGGCCGGGTTCACACAGCGTAAGACACCAACCGATCTGTGACACAGAATGGCCGGTGTCTGTGAAGATCATCCAGGCCGGTACTGCAGTACTGGCCAGATGAACTTAATTTGTGCTGAATTGGGATGCCGGGGCATCTGTGTGTGCCCGCATCCCAATTTACCATAGTACACAATGCTATTGACTGCAGTGCAACGTCGGCCATGATTAATAGAAAATTTACTGCAAATTTTCTATTAATCATGGCCGTTGTTGCAAATCGGCAACAACAGCCGTGATTAATAGAAAATTTATGTTGTGTGAACATGGCCTTAGAGCGTATCTGTAAAAAAAAAAAAAAACTTTTGACATGTCTTAGGGACATAGTGAGTGTTCAAACTTTGATCTATCAGTAGAACCAGCGAGGAGACAATTGTGCTGTTGCACTTCTCTCCCCACTCTGTCTCTATGAGACCTGGACAGCCCCATAGACTTGCATTGGTAGTCCATTCAGGTCATGTAACAAAGGGCCAGGTGGGAACACCCTAAGTGCATTTTTTTCCGCGCTCGTTCTCATCTATGCCTTGACTGAAAGCCTTACAGACCTCAGCTTCCAAGATTTAGCCCTATACATAAATCAAGCTGGAAGGGTTGGGCTCGGTGTTGCCTTCTTGACCCTTGAGTTCTGTGCATGACATAGAGCTGACAGGTGATAGTGAAGCAGAAAACTATTCCACCCAGTGTCAGGTCCAGTGTATTAAAGGAGAAGTCTTGGAAAATTCATAAAAAGCAGGAAGGCAGGGGAGTGCGAGGAAATAATAAACAAAGTTTGGGCCCTATTACATTAAACAATAATCAGGCAAATTAGGCCGATTATTGCTCTGTGTAATAGAGACAACGATCAGCCGATGACAACGATCAACGATTGTGTTCATTGGCCACCGACTGCTCATCGCTACGTGTAATAGCAATGCATGACTGACTGCTAACGATTAAATAAACTGTTGTACATTACCTCTATACGCTCCCGGTCTTCTCTGGTGCCGGGAGTGAAAGCAGAGGGAAGGAGAAGACCATGGAGAAGTAAGGTATAACAGTTTAGGGCAGGGACTGTGTAATAGACTCGGTAAACAAGTTTGTTTACATTATTCATCAGCTCGTCATCGGCCCATCTAATAGGACTCTTAGCTTACTTGTTCCTGTGCCTACATAATGCTCCTCCCAGGTCCTACTGACCACCACCAGATTTAATTTTTTCCGCTGGAATCTTGCTATGTTACATACCTGGCCCTTACAGCTGCAACTTCAGGGCCTGGCTGAGCAATTGCCTGCTCAACCAGTCAGTGACTGGGCAGTGTCCCTACTTGGTACGTGAAGTGGCAGCGGGAAGAGCTACAGGACACCGGCGGCTGTCAACAGGACCTTAGAGCGGTGTTACGGGGCACGAGGACAGCTAAGTTTACCTTGTTTCTTATTTTACCCCACCCCCTACCTTCCTTCCTTTTTTGATCATTTACAGCCTCAGCACGTCAGGAGGTCGAGAACGCTTCTTTGACTTTGCAACAGATTAGGTTGATTTTTCATTGCCCCAACTAGCCAGAATCCTGCTCCACACTGACGAGGGGCAAATACCCCGAAACAGCTGTCTGTGGATGGATATCTGCCTTGGCAAGCCCTTGTCATGTCGCAATACTCGCACCTTGAGTTAGACTTTGACAAAAAGGGGCCACCCTGTTGTTTCCCTATTTATGTTCCAATACTCGCAACCGAGTGGGACTTAAGGGGCTACCTATCAGGGTGGTGTGGTGCCCTCCCCATCATGGAGGCACCCCGTGGCAACAGGCTATGAATATCTGGCTATTCCCGTTTTGAGACTCACAACCGAGGCTTCGCGGACTCTTGTTTTGGTTATATAGGTACAGACAGATATATGAAAGATACCACGTGTCCCCTTGCCCTAACAGCTACCCAACAGCAGTTTGGAGCCTGAGATGCAGTTGATACATTACTACTCCGTGTTTTAGCTTCCTTACTCCATAAAGCTCGGTTTCTATGGCCTGGCATAGTAATTTTCCACAGACAAAATTACGACTTTTTTTTTTCTTTTCACTTCTAACATTCGCCTTCATTTCTAATCATATTCTTGCAGTTGAAGCGTTTGCTCTGGAGTACGGCACAATCATAATACATAAAAATCTCAACATTACAGAATAGTTTGTTCCTTTATTGTCTCACTTGTAATTACTGATTACAAGCACAGCAGTTCATCCTTTATTTTAACATGGTGAATTTCTCTATGGGGAATCTGGCAGAGGGAGTGAGCTTTGTTGTATTAGTCAAGTGATGATCTATGCGGCGTGAGAAAATAATTTTCTCCTTGATTTATATTTCTTTCTCATATTCCGCAGCTCTTATTTCCATGGGTACCAATCTATAGTAAATAGGCATCCACTATATCGACACAGGTGTCTTAAGTGGACGCCTCTTCAGTGTGCACTTTTGACCCTAAACAGTGTTTGAAAAAAGCATCAATAAAGCAGAAACCACATTGTTTTTCAGACTTCATTGATGCCATGCCATAAAGTGACTGCCATTAATGACATGGAGAAATCGTGTGGTTTATGCTTTATTGATGCAAAGTTAGTAGGTGAAAAGAGCACTTTAAACTTGTGGTCACTTAAGATATTTATGCTGGATGGTCTTGTAGCGGAAACCTACGTGATGGTAAATTCTCTTGTAAGAAAATTGTCGGACAGCATCGAGTAGTGCAAAACAGCAACAAGCAACATACACGGTGGCAACGTTTCGACCTCTGTGGGTCTTTCTCAAGCCTGGTAAATTCTCTTGTGTCAAAAAAAAGACCAAAGTATTTTAGGATTTATTCCTTTATTCCTTTATTGGCCAACCAGAAAAGTTATATTTTCAAGCTTTGGAAGCACGGAGGCCCATTCATTAACCCCTTAAGGACAGAGCCTGAAATGGCCTTAATGACAGAGACAAATTTTATGAATATGACCAGTGTCACTTTAGTCATTAATACCTTCGGGATGCTTTTACCTATCCGGCTGATTCTGAGATTGTTTTCTCGTGACACATTGTACTTTACATTTCTGGTAAATTGGAGTCGATACTCATAACAAATCTTTATGAAAAAAACCCAAATAATGTGAAAAAATGTGAAAAAATGCATTTTTCCAACTTTGAAACTTTTTTGCGTATACAGAAAGTGGTTATACCACATAAATTATATATTAAATAGCATTAGCAACATGTCTACTTTATGTTGGCGGCATTTATTAAACTATCTTTCATTTTTTTTAGACGATAGGAAGCTTAAAACATTAGCAGCAAATTTCCAAATTTTCAGTAAAATTTCAAAATCAGATATTTTTAGGGACCTGTTCAGGTTTAAAGTGTATTTGAGGGGCCTGTATGTTAGAAAGCCCCACAAAGCACCCCATTTCAGAAACTGCACCCCCCAAACTCTGCAAAAGCACATCCAGAAAGTGTTTTAACCCTTTAGGGGAGTCACAGAAATAAAAGCGAAGTGTGTAAGGAATTTGAAAATTTTAATTTTCTGTGCAGAGATTTTATTGTAATCCAATATTTTTCATAATTATAAACCTATTACCAGAGAAATGCACCCCAATAATTATTGCCCCGTTTCTGCAGTTTATAGAAATACCCCATATGTGACCCTATTGCGCTATTTGACGCAACCACAAGCCTCAGATATAAGGGAGCGCCTAGTGAATTTCAACGCCTCCGTTATATTTGGTCATTTCTGACTGTACCACTTCAGGTTGGCAGAGGCTCTGGGGTGCCAAAACCTAAAAAACACCCCTAAAGGGACACCATTTAGAAAACTACACCCCTCAAGGAATGTAACAAGGGGTGCGGTGAGCATCTGGACCCCACAGGTGCTTCACAGATTTTCCGAACAATATGGCGTGAAAAAAGAAAAAATTATTTTTTACACTAAAACGTTGTTCTAGCCTTCAATTTTTCATTTTCTTAAAGGGATAAGAGGCAAAAAAAGACAAAAAATGTGTAGCGCAGTTTCTCCCGAGTACAGAAATACCCCACATGTGGCAATAAAGTGCCAAGGGGGCGCAGGACGAGCCTCCAAAGGGAAGGAGCGCCAATTGGCTTTTGGAAGCTGGATTTCACTGAAAAGGATTTCAAGGGCCATGTCGCATTTACAGAGCCCTCGTGCTGCCAAGACACTGGAAACCCCCCACAAGTGATTCCATTCTGGAAACTACACCCCTCAAGGAATCTAACAAGGGGTGCAGTAAGCATATGGACCCCACTGGTGACGGGCACAAATGTGGAACAATGTGACGTGAAAGGGAAAAATTTCATTTTTTCACTTTCATGGCACAAATGTGTCCGTCATCAAGGGGTCCATATCCTCACTGCACCCCTTGTTAGATTCCCTGAGGGGTGCAGTTTCCAGAATGGGGTCACTTGTGGGGGGTTTCCAGTGTTTTGGCAGCACGAGGGCTCTGTAAATGCGACATGGCGTTCATCATCCATTCTAGCCAAATCCAACCTCCAAAATCCAAATGGCGCTCCTTCCCTTCGGAGGCTTGCCCTGCACCCACATGGCGCTTTATGTCCACATGTGGGGTATTTACGGACTCGGGGGAAATTGCTCTACACATATTGTGTGTTTTTTTTCTTTTTTAACCCCTTGTGGAAATGGAAAAAAATCAAGGCTAGACCAACATTATAGTGTAAAAAATGTAATATTTCATTTTCACGCCACATTGTTCCACATTTGTGTCCGTCACCAGTGGGGTCCATATGCTCACTACACCCCTTGTTACATTCCTTGAGGGGTGCAGTTTCCATAATGGGGTCACTTGTGGGGGGTTTCAACTGTCTTGGCAACACAGGGGCCTTTTGAATGCAACATGGCCCCTCGAAATCCATTCCATCCAAATCCAGCCTTCAAAAACCAAATGGCGCTTCGTCCCTTCGGAGGCTTACCCTGCACCCGCATGGCGCTTTATGTCCACATGTGGGGTATTTCCGTACTCAGGGGAAATTGCTCTACACATTAAATGTTTTTTTTTATCTTTTAACCCCTTGTGAAAATGAAAAAACATGACAAGATTAATAATTTAGAGTAAAAATTTTACAAAAATTACACTAAATGTTGGTCTAGCCTTGATTTTTTTCCATTTCCACAAGGGGTTAAAAAAGAAAATGAACACAAAACGTGTAGGGTAGTGTCCCCTGAGTACGAAAATACCCCACATGTGGGCATAATGTGCCATATGGGCACAGGGCAAGTCACCAAAGGGACAGAGCGCCATTTAGAGGCTGGAATGGAGGATGGAGGCCATGTCGCAATTACAAAGCTCCTGTGCTGCCAGGTCAGTAGAAACCCCCGACAAGTGACCCCATTCTGGAAACTACACCCCATAAGGAATCTAACAAGGGGTGCAGTGAGCATATGGACCCCACTGGTGACTGGCACATAAGTGGAACATGTGCCGAGAAAATAAAAAATACAATTTTTTTCATTTTCACGTCCCAAATGTGGCCGTCACCAGGGGGCCATATCCCCGCTGCCCCCCTTCTTAGATTCCTTATGGGGTGTAGTTTCCAGAATGGGGTCACTTGTGGGGGGTTTCTACTGTCCTGGCTGCACAGAGGCTTTGTAATTGCATCATGGCATCCTCTAATGGGAATGGCGGCCATACCTATTTAGCTGGGGAAAAGGGACAATTATTAATTTATTTGGGGGTATTAGGCCAATTATTAGTTTATAAGGTTGGAAATGACAGGTGTCCATCAAATTCAACCTGTGTTGATCCAGAGGAAGGCAAAAAACCCTCGTAATGCAGACGACAGTAGCCTCATCACAGGGGAAAAATTCCTTCCCGAATCCATAATGGCGATCAGAATAATCCCTGAATCAACGTGACCCCTGAAATAGGAATAAGGGACAGAATTTAGATAATGTAGAACCCCAGTGACGTGTGGTACGCCTTGGAGCGATCCAGTATGCAGAGGTCGGGGCGATCAGGACAGGTGTCACACTGGAAAATGGTGTCCTTCCTGATCCCCCTGTTACCCCACACTCTGCACTTCTTCTGGGGTCTCCTGTTCTCCAGTGTGGGGGACGTCACCTGGAGAATGTTGTCCTGGTGCGATACGGGGTCCTTCATATCCAGAAGTGCTGGGTCCGCTCCATGGCTGCTAAATATTAGGGCGCTATTACTACTTCTGATATTTACGGATCGTGCCGCAAGCTACAGGGCAGCGAGGGACCGGAAGAGGGGGTGCTGGTATAAAAGTTATCCCTGTACAGGTGGTGACCTCTATCCAGCAGTGGGAAGATCAGTTCCCGGACGATCTCCCCATTAACTCCGAGGATGGGGGGGGAGGGGGCATCTGGGGGCATCTGGGGGCTGGATTCGGGTGTCCCTTCCTTCATACACTCTAAGGGTACATGCACACTGCGGAATCGCGACAGATAACCCTTCGTGCATTTCACAGTTGGCACCCGCCGGCGGACTGATGCGGGCGCACGTCTCCACACGTGTCATAGACTCCATTCTATGCACGGGCGGATTCCGCTCTCCGTCCAACGTGTTCATTCTTTGGATGGACGACGGATTCCGCCCGTGCATAGAATGGAGTCTATGACACAGGGGGAGACGCGCGCTCGCATCAGTCCGCCGGCGGGTGCCAGCTGCGGAATGCACAAAGGGTTATCCTTCGCCATTCCGCAGTTTGCACGTACCCTGGATCTGTAAGTGTACCCTGAGGTACTCTCACAGAGTTTGTAGAATTTCACACCATACCGCCATCTCTTATTGGGACGGTACTGGCGGAAAAGACGTGTCTGGGGGGCCGCGTACGCTACGCTACCCCCCAGACACGTCACTGGATGATGAGGATGATGAGGATGAATGGAGGAAAGAAGGATCCCCCCCATTCATCCTCACTGGCTGTTTCGGTGTCGGAGGCAATAATAATGTATCCCTCTGACACCGAAAACACCCTGGGGGCCATCTTTATACGGGGATTGGTATATGGGGTATGTAGTGGTGTAGTGTCAAACTTTATTCAATGTAGTGTGGTGTAATGTAGTGTTTTTTACGTGTTTTTTTTACAGTAAGTATAAAAAAAAACTTACGCCAACAAAGGAGTTGCTGATAAATGCCGCTATTGTGTCCGGCACTTATAAGCAGACCGTGGCAGTAGAATATAGAAAAAAAACACCCTACGCCAAAAAGGAGGAGTTGCTGATTAGCAGCGCACTTTCGTGCGATGCTGATCAACACTCAGCGGCGATAGGGTGCGGAAAATAGAAAAAAAAAAATTTGGGAAAAAAAAATAATTTTTTTTTATATTCTGAATATCCCTGTAGCTGCTGATAAGTGTATTACACATATCAGCCGCTAGGGGGCAGCAGAGCGCAAAATCCGGAAAATGACGAGGCTGGAGCCGAAAATAGCCGAAAGAAGACGACGAGGACCGCCGGAAAGACCCGAAGACCGAACGGAATGACGGAGGACGCCGCGAACCCGGAAGACGCCGATCAGGAGCCCGGGACAGGTGAGTAATGTACAAATACCTGCTCTGGACCCCTCGGCTCTCTAGCTGAGGGGTCCAGGGCAGGTATTTACTATTTTGCTGGACTCTGATCGCCGTGCCACCGGCCCGATCGCCGTGAACGGCCGGCCGGCCGTTCACGGCGATCGGGCCGGTGGCACGGCGATCAACATTACTTTTTACAGTAATGGCGGTCGGTGCCGTCCTCGGACAGCACCGACCGCCATTTTTTTCCGGGTCATCGGGTCACCGATGACCCGGAAAGGTTCCGATCGCCGCTATTGGCTGATCTGAATTGATCAGCCTATAGCGGCGATCGTAAGCACGGGGGGTGTTAACCACCCCCCGTGCCGTGAAGCTAAGATGGCCTGCTATACATTATAGCAGGCCATCTTCCCCGACCGCTGTGTGTGAACACGCAGCGATCGGGGAAACATCGGGCGTACCCATACGCCCGTTTGCGTTAAAGCCCAGGCAACGGGGGCGTATGGGTACGCCCGATGTCGTTAAGGGGTTAAAGAAGTTTACAAGATGGGGCCTCTGTGCTCTGAAAGCTTGAAAATACACATTGGAGTCACATTATTATGACTACAACGTAATATCAAGAGTAAGGGTCCAATAAGACGAAGCAATCTACAGGAGGAAGTAAGGAATGACCTGTAAGGACAATGCTTGCTACCTCCTTGTTTCCCGCTCACTGTCTCTGCTATTGTATGCACAGATATCAAGCGAAGAGGGGCAGGGGGGCTGCAGGGAGCTGCCGGAGGGGCTGCCCAGACGGCAATCACATGACTGCTTTCTTTGTCAGTGCAGATGACCTGAGAAACACAGGACTTATGTGTTTAGACTCTTTGGGGAAAAAAATAGTCTAAACACAGGAAGTGTTGTGTTTTCTATGAAAACAAAAATAATAATAATAATAATAATAATAATAAATGTAAAGTGCAAACTTGCTTTATATAATGCTGTTTTTTTTTTTTTTTTTTTTACTACCACTGCAGTTCTTGTGCCAAGACCAGGGGTGGATCCAACATGAAAGAGAAGTACAAGTCCTCCATTTATATTTTCCATCTCGTTTGAATCCACTGCTGGCTTTAGCACAAAAACCGTCAGGTGTGAAAACAGCCTAAGGGTAGATTCACACACATCGTATCGCAGCTGATTTTCTGCTATGGATCCGCAGCAGATTTGATCTAAATAACTGAACAGAACATCAAATCTGCACCATCAAATCTGCTGCAGATCCTGTACGTGTCAATGCACTCTAAGGGTGCGTTCACATGTACAGGATCTGCAGCTGATTTGATGGCGCAGATTTGAAGCTGCAGATTCAGAGCAAATCAATTCTGGGCCATCAAATCTGCTGCGGATCTGCTGCAGATTCAAATCTGCGCCATCAAATCTGCTGAAGATCCTGTACGCGTGAACACACCCTGATAGCGATACTAAGAAAAAATTGTCCTGATCCCTGTTCTGTTGGCACACAAGTCAATCTAGAGCACTATTGCTAAGGTACATAACTGAAATCATTCACATATAAAGGTGTTGACAAACTACACATTTCACGCCAAAAAGGGGTTCTGCATCAGGTTCATCCCCATTGTCCATGCGAAAGTGTACTAGTCTACGCCATCATGTTTTTTTTTTTTTAAAGAACTGTTTGTTCTTCTTTGAGTTCAGATTTCCCAAAAATAGATCTGGAAATTAATGTATTCTTAAAAAAAAACAAAAAAAAAACTTTCTCAAACTCTGATTTCCATAGGCCGTTAATTAGTAGACGTCTCTCGGAAAGACCTAATCATTTCCTTTGTTGTCTGAACATTGGTTTCAGCTTTTGATACCGATGCTCAGGGGCTCTTTTTTTCTTTATGTTCTCTATCTTACAGAAAGCAATAGTTTCATTGACAAAGTAATTAAAAGCATCATGCACCTTTCCTCTCTGGCTAGCTGCCCTTCTGTTCTTCACCGTTGTTCCCGGTGTAATGTCACTAACAGATGGTCCGAGATTTTTCACCCTTTCAAAAGTTTCATTTTATTCCCATCTCATCAAGCATGTCTCCGCCAAGTGTAATTAGCTTAAGCTTTGTAACCCTCACTGGAGATCAGTTAAAGTTTCAATAAAGCGTTTAAAATGAGAAGGTTAGACATGTCTGAGATAAACCGTAATGCTACAGACTCATTTACTAAACTTTCGTAAGCGTTCTTTGTTTGGATGTTGTCTTCTACGAGACACTTAGAAAAAGCCATTAGCTTCTGTTGTGTTTGGATAACAAAGCTGCACTTTTATGGCACATAACTAAAGGCTCTTACCTTTCAGCAGGGTCAGCCTGCCTCTGTTTTCAATTAATTTTAATAAAAGGCCTCCTTTTAGGCTGTCTTAGACTAAGTGGTAAGTTTTACCGGCAACAAAAAAAACTAAACAAAAAATAATAATAATGAGCACCGAGAAAACTTTGGTCTCTAAAAGCTGAAAGTAGTATGTGTGCTTATATGTGGAGATTGGAAAGATGAAGATGAATTAATTATCAGCAGAAATGATCTCCTAAATCTGCATCTGAATAGAACAGAGCGTCTCCTCTCAAGATTATCCACTTTAAAGCAGCATATTCATGAGAGTGTGGGCTTTGTTTCTCAAGTTTCTAGATTCAGCCAAGAAGAGAACTGTTGTAATAACAAGAAGTAAAATTCTTTTAGTCAAGCACCTATTGGTCAAGGAATCCTGGCAATTCTGGTAAGCAAAAAAAGGAAAAAAAAACAAAACATACTTACATGCTGTCGGGGGGATGTGTCAGTAATATATACTTACCTTTCCCACTCCCCCCACTGCTGACCGCTCTGTGCCATTGTCCATGTTTTCATAAAATCTGATGGAATCCCGTGCCCCTAGAAAATGACTGGTTAGCCGGTGAGCATAGACTCTATGCCAAGGGTAGGGAATAGGGATGGTCCGAACCCTCCGAGGTTGGGGTTCGTATAAACCCGAACGCTCGGCATCAGATTCCTGCTGTCTGCCCACTCTGTGGAGCGGGTGGATACAGCGGGAGGACCGCCTGGAAAACTGGGATACAGCCATAGCCATAGGCTGTATCCCAGTTTTCTAGGCGGTCCTCCCGCTGGATCCGCCCGCTGCACAGAGCGGGCAGACAGCGGGAATCATTACCGAGAGTTCGGGTTCGTACGAACCCGAACCGAACTCTGTTCGGACCATCCCTAGTAGGGAACCTTGGCCCTCCAGCTGTTGTAAAACTTCAACTCCCATCAGGCAAAGCTTTGGAACAGCTGGAGAATCAAGGTTCCCTAGCCCTGCTCTATGCTGACGGGTCATTTCCCGTGGGAGCAGCACGTTACCAGTTTTCAAAATTCTGACAGCGGCGCAAAGCAGGCAGCCCAGGATCCGGCAGTGATGCGAGAGTGAGAGAGGTAAGTATACATGGCTAAGTATGAATATTTCCCAGAAAACTAACTCAAAACGTACATATTTCTAGGATATGCTGTCAATGTCTAATTGGTGATGGTACGATAATTGGTGATGGGTATGAACACTGCCAACCCCTAATTTAAAATAATACTGGTCCTTGAAAGTCAATATGCTAGAATAAAAGACACAGCTGATAATAATTAGGTAACAATTAGTTTCTTCTTAGAATTAATATTGCTTCGTTCAAGGGTGTTTGAGAACCATATACGATGGATCACCATCAGTTTTTAAAGAAGGACCTGTTGTTCATCCTGATCTGTCTGTTTCGGAAAGACTTGCAGCAGATTATAATTCTGGGGGACTGTAGAACTCTGCCTTGTGCCATTCCTCTATTATTCCTCAAGTAAATAGTGTGTGCCCTTACACTCTCTGGCACTATCAGCACTGATTGGACAGTGTCAGACTTTGTAGAGTCACACCCCATTGGGGCATGATTGGGGAGAATGGAAACACCAAATTGTGAAGAGTCAGTGAATCCCCTAGCAAGCCTATAAATAAGAAGTGGGCATGGTGTATGCCATATTAGTAAACTATCCAGTTTATTATATAGATGGATAAGATGGGCAAGATTTCTTACGATCATTGTACTAGATGCAGCAGAATCATGGCTCACAGAGCTAAAAGGGGAAAAACAGAGGCAAGACTTGTATTGGCTTCCCTTTACTAGAAAAATTAAAAAAATAGCCACCCCTATAATCTCATTACTTACTCTCTATACACCTTGTTCCATATTCAGCTCTCTGCCTAGGATAACTCATCTGTTTTAATGCTTAACTATCTCCTACTTGATATCTCCTATCATACCCTCAGAAATGAATGGAAAGGCAACACTGTCTCATTAAACCTGGGAAAGGGGGGCATCCAATTTTCAAAAATTTCAGCAGGGGTCTCCGATAAGTAGGCAAAGCAATTATCCTGTGGATCCGTGATATGCATTATCTAATGGAAAACCTAAAAAAAAAAAGAAAACAAAATGCTTAATTATTTTGTATCCTTAACTTGCTGTTTAAGGCTGGGTTCACACTACATATATTTCAGTCAGTATTGTGGTCCTCATATTGCAACCAAAGCCAGGAGTGGATTGAAAACACAGAAAGGATCTGTTCATACAATGTTGAAATTGAGTGGATGGCCGCCATTTAATGGCAAATATTTGCTGTTATTTTAGAACAACGGCTGTTATATTGAAATAATGGCAATTATTTACTGTTATATGGCGGCCATCCACTCAGTTTCAACATTGTGTGAACAGAGCCTTTCTGTGTTTTTAATCCACTCCTGGTTTTGGCTGCAATATGAGGACGACAATACTGACTGAAATATACGTAGTGTGAACCCAGCCTAAAGGAACATTGTCCCCTATAAATGAAGTGGTAATATTTGCATGTAGCTGTAGAGTGAATTCCTAATCAATTCTACCTGTGGGTCATAGTCACAAGTTGCTACAATAGGGCTGAAGCACTGGAGGCAAGCCTCCCTGCCCTCAGTGGGAGGAAACCCCTGCACCTCTGTGATGCGGCTCCAATGGGCGGGGGATTCCTCCCACTGGGGTCAGCCCGCCTCCAGTGCTGCAGCCCTGGCCTGTGCCCAGGAATAGAATGGTGCTGTATGCGGGAACCAGGCTGTGGTCCAAAAAAAAGACCGCAGCACCAGCTTCCCTGCAATTGCACTGTTCTATCCATGTGAGAAACTTAAAGTGAATCTACTGCTGGTACATTCACTTTATATTTGTGCCCATGCAAGTGGTTAAAAAAACAACTATACCCCCTTTCCTTGCTCCCCTGCCACAACAAGTATCATTGACCTTCAGTCCCTGCTATGCAGTGCAGTGCAGTGCGGGTATAGGATCAGCATGATGAATAGGTAGTTCAGTCTCTCAGCAGCCATAGTGGTGTCCTGCCTCAGCCACACATGATCAGAGTGGCCAATACTATGTGCCAACGCCAAACTCAGAAGCACTGCCCAGTGGGGATTCGATCTCTGTCATACCAGCAGTTGTAGGGGAGTTAGGAAGAATTTATTTTTATTTATTTTTTAAATTATTATTAGCAAAAAAAGTTCATTCCTGGAGTACAAATAATAGATGAGCGGTATTTTTTCATGTTGATGTATAAGGTTTCACCAATACAAGAAAACAATTTATTTTTTGTAGTTTTTCTTTGCCGAGAGTTTTGTTTTGGCTGTTTGTTCAGTCGAAATCCCTTTTCTTTCCCATTTATATATTCTTTAAAATGCAGTCACTAAACACGTGGATTTGAAATAAAGGGAATGCAGTGAGGCATTTGATGCATTGCCTGTCAGCTTGACAGATTGTTACATAGTTCACCAGTTTATGGCTTCAAATTCAGACCCGAATGCAACGTCTCCAGGAAAGTTTACCGCTAAAGAAAATTGAAACACTTGTTGGCGTTCCTGTTAACATATCACTGTAAGTTAAAATATGTAACTTATCTTAAATATGTAAGTTATCTTGAAGGACAAAGAACAGAAGTCAAGTGCATTCATGCAGTCATGTAAAGACATTTTATATCAATACATTTTATGGAATTTAGAACTTGGAAGATGGTGATCAGAGTGACAAAAATAGTCAGAGTAAGGGAGAAAATAAAAGGGGCATAGTTAACAACTACTGGACACAGATTTTAATCCACCAATTTCCAATTGATTTTAATTAGAGACGGACAAACAAGCCGAACCCAGATTCGCTCAAACTTTGCTGAAAGATTGGTTTGGTAGTGACCCAAATTTTTTGGCAAAGTTCAGAGGGGTTCAGCAAGATGGCAAGAAATAAACATATTCTCACCTGTAAATGGTCGCCAGGTGTCTCCTGGTGGTTCTTTGGTCCAGTCCCAGCATCTTTCGTGGTGAATGCTGCTCAGCCAATCACAGGTTGACTAGGACAGGGCAGCCTGTGATTGGCTGAGCAGGCTGTCCCTCTTTTCTCTAAAGTGACTGCTTACTCAGCCAAAGGCCATGGTGCTGTCCCATCCCAGTCAGCCAGTGATTGGCTGAGCGGGCTGTCACTCTAAAATCAAGAGTGACATTCTGCTCAGCCAATCACAGGCCATGGTTCTATCCCGTCCTTGTCAGCCTGTGGTTTGCTGAACAGGCCTTCACTGTAGAAGATGCCAAGACAAGACCAGAGAAGAAGGACCCTCAGGACATGGAAGTATAAGGAGCGGCCTTTAGAAACCACTTTAAAACAGCTAAAAACCTGCAGTCATTTAGCAGTTAAAATTCGGTTCGGCACGAACCCTAACTTTACATTAAAGTTTGGCGAAGCTTTTAAAAAGTTTGCTCTTCTCTAGTTTTAATCTAGCCTTCCAATTTCCTTACATGTTACAACTTTGAAATGTAGGGTACGATGATTGTAATATGTACACATGTACCTTAGTGGGATGTTATTTTGGGGAATAACATATTTTTATAGCTTATATTCTATAGTGATGTACAGAAATTATCAATACTGTCCTTAGGCTTTCTCCCCGTTGGCCTCACAGTGTAATTTTTGCCAGCCACTCTCAGCAATGTGAGATTATGACTTTCTCCCAATATATGTAGAGACTGTTTGACATTGTGACGTGATGATGTGGATATGTGCTCACCCTCTCCAACTCTCCGAAGGCTTACTTTTGAACTGGGGGGAAGCCGAAAGTAGAAGGCTTTGTCTGTTTTCTGCTTCCCGGACAACCCCTGTAAGGCATCTGTCAGGAACTTAACTGACCGTACTCCAGCAATGTCCTTCCCGGCTGGAGCGCAGTGTCACCTTCCCGGCCGGAGCCGCGTGAAGTCATGGATACCCGATGGGCTCCAGTGACACGTGGCCGCTCAGCTCAGCGGTGTTGTGCTCAGGCTGAGTGGCAGACGCTGTTGCCACCCAGTCTGCAGCTTTACACGTGTGCTGGATCAGGACTTAGGAGTCCGGACCAATTGCGT
Organism: Dendropsophus ebraccatus; assembly: GCF_027789765.1. Classification (NCBI taxonomy): domain Eukaryota; kingdom Metazoa; phylum Chordata; class Amphibia; order Anura; family Hylidae; genus Dendropsophus; species Dendropsophus ebraccatus. The sequence goes on from NC_091468.1 coordinate 53,342,386, forward strand.
TCTGGTCCAGGCTCCTGGTCCTATATTTAAAGAGCCAGTGGTCATTTCCTGATCGCTGGCTATTAAGGTTCATATCCTTATCCCAGCTTCCCCTGTCTACTCCTGCGATCCCCGTACCTAATTCCTCTGCTTGCTTGACCTGTTTCTTGACCTCCCGCCTTATCTTTGACTATCCGTTTGATCTCCGATTTTGTACTGCATTGCCCGTTTGATTCTGAATCTGCTTGTTGATTCCCTTTTATTGTGTTTGTTTGTCTGTCTGTCTTGTTCTGTGTTATACTTATTCAGTATAGGAAACGTCTTCATGGTTTTTCCGCGGCTGCCTAGGGCCGATTGAGGCAAGTAGGTAGGGACAGGAGGTGGGTTCAGGCTTAGGGCCCACTGTCTCATCTTGTACCTACCTCCCCGGCCTGACAGCATCTGGACACATTAGAGAAAAGTCATCTAACCTGTAATTTCAACAGGACTTGACAACTGTCATAAACTAGAGGAGAGAACCTTGGCAGATCCTTGCAAATCCAAAGTCTCGAATTGGTTGTGGTAACTTTTCAATCAAGGATAATCTTTAATTTAGGAAAGGGTCTATACAATTCAAAAGAAATGTCTCTTATAGGATCACAAGTGAAAGGGTGGCCACCCCCCAGTGATCTTGTAATCTTGAGAGTAGAGACCTGAGTCTCCCATTAGTAAAGCATTGCTGCTCCATTCATTATCTTGGGGAGCCGCACAAACAGCTGAATGCTGTACATGGCTATCTCCAGCAACTCCCAAAGAGAATTACTGGAGGAGTGGCATGCATGCGTGAGCCCCCACTCCACTTTAAAGGAAGCTCAGGTGCCTCTTCTCAAGATCGCAGGGGGCTCCTTCCATTATCAGATTGTTATATCCTGTCCTGTGGCTAGGTAAAAACTTTACCAGTTGCAAAACCGCAAGAGATGCCTTAAAGCATGGGTTTTCAAATTGCGGCCCTCCAGCTGTTGCCATTCTACATTTCCCATCATGCCTGAACAGCCAAATCCAAAGCTTTAGCTGTTCGGGCCAGCTGGGAATTGTGGTTTTGCAACAGCTAGAGGGCCGCAGCTTGGAGACCCATGTCTTAGAAGAACATATATTCTATACTATAATAACCAAAATGTTAGTACATTCTTAAACATGTGTTGTTTTTCTTATGTTTCTTAATACTGGAAAGAACGAAAACCAAGGTGCCCCTAACACTTATTTGCCGCTGAGGCAGAATACATTTGCTTTGTTTTTCTCAGCTGAAGTCTATGGTTCTTTATTCAATTTTTTTAAGCCACAAGAAAAAGTAAAGCCGAAAACACACTATGACCTCGCAAACTGTTTGTGCTAGTTGTTATAGTATAGAAAGTATTGTATTAAAAGCATAGCTGTAAAGTGAAAAAAAGAACGGAAACGCAATGATAACTCCCAAAGTATGGAAAACAAAGGGGCCTTTGTGTTTTAATCCCATTATAATTAAGAACGGTCTGACGCTTGCTGATCAGAGTTATTGTTGTGCGGTTGAATATCCATCAGTACACAATCACGTTCTGCTCATTTTTCTCTTTATTTTCTACACAAGCATAAAATATAAGAGAGGAAATGACAAAAATATATTATCTTGCTGTGAACATAAAAGTGGTTGTTTCCACATTCAAGTGATTTCTTAAAATCACCGCGGGGAGTGAGAGAAGACCAGGCATTGGGTAGAAATTTTATTGTGATTATTTTTTCAGAAAACTTTATTTGTAAGCTGCGCTTTTAATGCTCCAAGATTACCGTCATTAAGAGGACCGTGGGTTTTACTGATATACTGTAACCAATGTGATTAATGTTCTTAATTGTAGTGTTACATAACATTCTTAGTCATTGTATTGTGGGTGGGTGGCAGCCTGGGAAACTTTTTGGGATATTAAAATCTGGTATTGCAAACTAAATTCAGGCAAAAAACTGAAAATTGAGCATTACACAGACTTATAGGGCAGTGAGATGGGGAGCAGCGATCTCGGGTAGGAAGCGTTCTGACAACTAGTTTTAGCTTTTGGTGGGTGTCTGAACACGGAGACCCAGACGGGTCAAAAGCTTTTTAACACTGAAAGGTGGACAAACACATAATATAATTGGCAGCTAAATGCGTATTACTCCTGAAGATCTCTATTAAGATGCTTGCTTAGCTTGGCCAAGTGGGAAAGGTACAGACAGATCTCAGATGGGAGCTTAGAATGAGAAGATGGTAGTGAGGGGGGACAGTTATGAAGACCGGTGTACTCGTACACCATTCTTAACATATGCCTACCTCCAATTACCATGCTGAATTCACTAAGAGGTGCACACCCCTTAGTGAAACCGGCCTGACCTGCGCCTGCCATATAGTGCCACGCCTCATCCCCACCTTGCTGACACCCTCAAACCACCCATGAATCTAGTTGGGGTTATGACTGGCATACACCAGGGAGAAGGGACAAATCCCCTGCTCACTGGATGGGTAGGAGGGTGGGGAGCTTGTCAAGGCAGTAACAACATTGTCTGGTAACAACAGAATGTAAAGTCCATTTTTTCTAAAGGCCCTATTACAAGGAGCAATTATTGGGTAAAAATTTGCTATAACGATCAAACATAAGCGAATATTTTTCCGTGTCATAACACCCAACGATCAAACGACCAGCGAAAAATCGTTCATTTTTGTCATTCAACAGGTTGAAAAATTATAGTTGGTAGTTTGCCGATCGTTCGCATAGCTGTTGGTGTTATAAGTCAGGAGGAACAATTACCAGGACCATATAGCAACGTAAAAAAAACAAAAAACATTTTTACGTAATCGGTGAATGTAATAACCTCAGAATAGTTCACTACAAAATCACTAGTTTTCACTAGTGCTCGATCATTATAGCGAATCTTTAAACAATAATTGCTACATGTAATAGGGCCTTAATAGTTATGACCCTGAATTTATCTTTAGTGAATTAAGGAAAAAAAAGTTTTTAGTGTGTTTAGTTTATATCCGGAGAGTGATATAGTGGCCACATCATGCTTTATGGTAATACGGTCACTTTTTAGTCATGTTTTGAATCCTTTATTTTACCTAATAATATTAACTTTGGCGGCTCGGATACATATCATTTATTTCATTGAATCATTATGAACCGCGTCTTTATAGAAATAAATGTATTGATGTGTTGGTGGGCGAGTCTTAAATATTTCAGCCCGCTGGGAAATCGCACTTTTCTCAGATCTCCTTTCAACTTTAGCTTTGCGGTGGCACTTTTAAGAACACTACCTATTACAGATGAAAGGATTGTGTTTCTCAATTACTTAACAGTCGGAGTCCAGTCATTAATTCATAATGATTACCTGCTGCCTAAAAAATCTTTATCTTAATACCATTAGAAAATCTCTAATTACATTTGGGGGGGAAAATAGCTGTAATAGGTTTTATTATACCCACTGTGTACCTTAAAGTAGACCTATGAAGTTAATGTTCTTGGGAAAAGAATACATCAACTTAAAAATAAATTTACAGCAAGAAAAGTGCACATGCATAGAAAATGAGGGAAAAGTGTGGTCATATGAGGCGGCTACTCGCAAGCAATAGGCTGTGTTCCCTCTAATTTAGTCCTTTTTGTGGTTCGTTACTATTAAATGTGTGAGCCCATTGGTGGGATTATGTTCTTCTGACTAAGGAGCCGGGACATTTAGAAAAGATGTGAAGAACAGCAGGGTTAGGCTTTACTACTGTTATTCCTTATTATTGTGAAATAAAGCTCTTGCATAAGGACATGACCTCAAAAAACCTTATATAAAAATATTAAAATAATTAAATATTGAAATCTACAATATGTGATGTCCCACACTCCACCAGGTGTTTGGAAGGTCAGCTGGGTATTGATTTACACCGCCACCCTGTCCACGTGGGCACAGGGAGACTGGTAAAGCTTCTCGTTAAGATATAATAATATATCGGTCCAGAAGCCAGCCCCGAGTGATAGCGTTAGCTTGCGAACACGGGGGTGTGGGTATGTGGATTGAGACAAAAGAACAGCCACAGATTAAATGGGGAATTTAATTGCCTTAAGGGAGCACTAAACAACACACTATATACACAGGGAATAATATACAGAGGTCAGAGGCAGAGTACAGGCAGTAGTAGTACAGTCAGTTTGAGCCATCGGTCGTTACTGTAGTTTGCGGGTCTTGATGGTAAAGCAAACCCTGGGAGTCGTGTGCTTGCTGCTTGGGTTTCAGGATCTTCTCCGCCCTATAGTCATGGCCTCCCCAGACAAAGAACACTAGCTCCTGCCTAGCTCCTGGTATATATACGCCTGGCCGACACGCCCCCTCCCAGGCATGGGCTGGTCTCAGCTACTCCCCCTTGGGCTTACAACCCCAAACCCCTATAATGCCAAAGTGGGTGATATCTTCTACCCAGATTGGTCTACCAGTTCTCTGTATCTTCCTATCCCGGGGTCCCAGAGAGGAGTGAGATGCAGTATGAGGTTTTGGGGGATAAGGCGACTGTAAGACTTATGTGGTTAGGCCGCACGGTAAATGATGAGTAATGTATTTTGACACAGTGAATGAAGAGTGCTGTCTCGGCACTATCCCTAGTTTGGCATTACAGCTGAGAGTGTCTTCAGCTGATCACTTACGGAGCCCAGCGTTAGTACTGCAGCCTTACAGCACAGCTTGGTGGTGCTCTACACATTCAAAAATTCATCCAAATCACTAAATTCAAAAAACAATTGTGGCACTCATCTTGAGCTTAAAAGTTTTTCATCTTAATTCCAGTATAAGGGTCATGAAGTGGAGGAATGCAGGCTGTTTCATGCATTAAAACGCGTGCTTCGTCAGGGCAAGACAAAGCGTATGTGTTAACACATGAAACAGGTGTAGCTTACATTCCTCCACCTCACAACCTTTATCCTGGAATAAAGATGAAAGATTTTTAAGCTCATGGTGAGTACCACAATTTTTTTTTAATTTAGTGTAATGTATTTTGAGGTTACAGTATTTAGTCTCCATCTAAGTCAACGCCTTTTTGATCTAGAGATGGAATCTTCCAAGATTTGTATTCGGTCCAATTCGGTAAATCTAAAGGCCGTATTAGAATGCCTGATAAGGAAAAGTAGCTGAGCACTAATCTTCAGGATCGGCACTCCTTTCGAAAAACTGTTACATGACTTGATAGGACAGGGCTGCACAAACAATTTCCAGATTGTTTGCTATTGTTAACTTGTAAAAAAGTGAGCGCTCATCCGATGAGCGAGTGTTTGCTCGTTTGTTGGCTGAACTGTAGCCCTATTACCCTGGGGTGGTATCTGCCTTATTGAGCATATAATTGGCCCGTGTAATAAAATATAAACTGTCAGATTCATTTTTGATTCAACCTCTGTTCCCTCAGGGATCTCCTGACCCAATTTACTTTTTTTTTTTTTTTATCAAGCTGCAGGTCGGCGCATAACCCGTGGCTTCATTCATTCTTTAAGGAGCCCCCCGCTTGAAAAAGCTGAGTTCTGTACTCTGCTCTCTCTTACGGCTCCATATGAACGAAGGTGCGGGTCACATGCCGACCTGCAGCTTGATTCATAAAAAAGGAGCTGGGTCGCCAATAGAGAGATACTATCCCCAGAGGCCACAGAGTTTGGACCCCCCTGCAATCTCATACTTGTCCCCTATTCTGTGGTTGGGGAAGGTATTTTTAAATTGGAAAGCCCCTTTAAAAGCAATGGTGGAATTGCTTTTGGTCTTTTTTTTTCCATTCCACCTGAAAAATTATTATTTTTTCAATTCTCCCGACACAATATGTTGTACGTAAAGAAAAAAAAAAAAAATTATATATAATATATATATATATATATATATATATATATATATATATATATATATATACACACACAGATGTAGCCAGGGTTAACTTGATCACAATGACGCATTTAACTCGACACTCTAATTGACTTAACATTGCTCTCTGACACAATTGTTGCGTCAGGGATCATGTAAACCCAGGCTACATCTGTATATATATATTACAGAAAAAAAGCCTTTGGTCAGCTTTTAATCCAAGATCTGTCTTGGGGTCCGTTCGGCAGGGGATGCAGTTATTGTCATAAAAACAACTTTTAATCCGGCAGCGCTGTGTCTAACGGCCAGGGCTTACATTTGTATATGCATTAGGCTTGCACCACCTCTCCGTACTTCCTCCCCACCCTCCTCATCATTAGAAATACTCCAGGCAGATTGCTTTCTATTACCCACCTGTGTGCATAATGAACATGGGCTGGATCGTTAAGACACCTGTGCAAAGCTCAAACAGCAGTAAATGTTCCTGGATCATTCCTAATGATAAGGAAGGTGGGGAGGAAGGACGGAGAGGTGGTGCCAGCCTAATGTATATACAAATGTAAGCCCCGGCCGTTAGACACAGCACTGCTGGATTAAAAGTTGTTTTTATGACAATAACTGCATCCCTGCCGAACGACCCCAGGACAGATCTTGGATTAAAAGCAGCTATCCAAATGTACAAGTGGTTTGGGGGGGGGGGGACAGATTGTGTGTACGGGTGCTGTATGTCCTGCATGAAGTAATTTTTTTTTTTCCCAGTCTGATACCTTGCTTATTATTGCTATCTCTGCCCATTTATTTATTTTTCTTGAATACCCCTTTAAGAGGTTGAAGAAATATCCCTATTTAATGTTCGAAATGAAAAAATAAAGCATAAATATAACAGAGGGTGCGGCTAACATTTCACTTTACTAAAAGGCCTATAATTGTACATTTCATATCACTGCTGGTATAATGTTCCTGACTATGATTAATATGAATTCCTATTAATATACAGCATTATAATAAAAATTTATTGCTGAAAGTTCAATGATTGATTTGCGGCTCAATCTATATAGTGTTTATACTATTATAAAAGACACATCTTAGTCTGGTAGCACATTGATAGACTGTCAGCCACCCAATTTACTTTATAGTGTCATGGAGTTTATAGATCAAATGTAAGCACAGGATGAGTTGACTTGGCTCGTACAGTAACGCAATGTGCCCTTAGTATAGCTTTTTTCCTTCATAATGATTGATTGTATACTGCGACTGCCTGAAAAAGGGGTAATTAGGTTCTCTGAAAGGAAAATAAATGAGCGTAGTAGAGTTGTATATAAAAGGCTACAAACAGCTTGTAGAACATTGTATGTGCAGAAGCTTTGTGTCATCTCATGCTGAGCAATGGCTTCTTGCTAATTTATGGTATATGTTAAGGGACAAATAAGAATTCATGGAGATTTGACAGCAGTTGCCTGGAGAAGGAAGATCTTACAAAGTAACTGATCACACACAAAAGACTTTACAGATGTTGGTTTAGAAATGTTATTCCTATAAGGAAACGAGTATAATACAGAGAAACGTCTATGAGCCAACTAGGAAGGTCATGCTAAGAAGTTGGAACTGGAAAGCCATTCTATTAAATTAGGTCTTAAAACGGGGGTTACTAACGGGATACACAGGGAGCAGCATACGGCTGATGGCTTCTGCTCTCCTGCACCTTCTGAGACATGGGGAGGTGGGTGTAACTATGACCGTACATGATGACCAATAGCAGCATGATATTGATGATAGTGTTAACATAGCCTATGGCTGCAACATCAAGTTATTACCGTAGTGATCACGGCCGTTGCTGATCACAGCAGTGATTACTATGGTAATTATGTTGTGCTGCCGCTGAGGGAATCCCGGACGGAGCCTATACACTTAGTATACACTCCGTCCGGGATACCTAGCGGCGCCGCAAGAAACTGAAATGTCAGTTTTCTGCAGCCGCTATTTAGTGAATAGTGGCTGAGGAAAACCCTGTCAGTGCACACAATGGAGAGTGCGGCTCCAGCCGCACACTCCATTGTGAGCAGTGGGGAATTCGGATTCGGGCGCGCACCCACATCCTAATTCAGAGGCAGTAAAGATCATCCAGCCGGGACTGCAGTCCCGGCCGGGATGATCTTTTCTGACACCGGCTGTTCCGTGACCTGGCCATGTGACGGAACGGCCGGTCTCTTACGCCATGTGAACATGGCCATAGGCTGTATCCATGTTTACCCGGACTCCCTAAGGTGGCATCAAACTTCTTCAGCCACTGATATTCAAATGCCAAACGATCGGACTTAAAGTGACTCTGTCACCCCCTTTTAGCATTCTGACTTCTCTACACAGGTGTAAAGGGTCAATTCAGCAGTTTTCATACTTTATTTTATTTCATACGTCATTATGCTTGTTCCAGTAAAAAGCGATCTTTTATCATCTGCGAATTGCGCTATCTGGACGGGACTTCATGGCCCTGCCCAGACCTGTCAGAACTGTTACATTATTCCTCACTTGTGTGAAAACTTAACATGACCTGGATCGTTAAGGGCACCTGTGCAGTGTTCTGACAGGTGATGAATAGGAAAAATGGTGAAGAGGAGGGACGGATGGGCGTCGCAATGCTAGGGCATGGGTACTCTAGGCCATGCCAATTTTACACAGGGCTGCAAGTTTAAAAGTTGTTTTTTTTAAGACAATAACTGCATCACCTGCCGAACGGACCCCAGAACAGATCTTGGATTAAAAGCAGCTATCTGACGGGACAAGATGTTGGTGGGGGGGCAGATTGTGGGTACAGAGTTGCTTTAAAGCAGTGGTCTTTTGAAGGAGTTTGACTGTATACAATACATCAAGATGGAGGTGGCTATAAAATAGCCTCAGGAGTCGAGCATGGACCATGTCTAGAGTTGAGTTTAACTCAAGCATGCTCGAATCCAATCATTTGTTATTTCAATTCCAGTGGCTGAAGAAGTTGAATGCAGCCCTAGGAAGTCTGGAAAAACATTGTTCCCTGGTGCGCTTGTCATCGCTAATGGTTACAGAGTCTAAGGAGTCTGGGGTCTTCCCCAGTGCCCACCGCATTGGTGGTTGGACTTGCTGCAAAAGACGACCCCCAGGTCTGGGACGGGGGTGAAGAGATGGTGGCACGGGGCCCCTGCACATGGGCTCTGGCATCTGCCACTAGGAATGAGCTCTAGGGAGCGGGTATGGGAGTAACAGCGGCCCGGCGCATAAGACGCCGCCTCGGCCATTACAAACATGGGTACAATCATAGGCTCCATGTTTTGTCGGACTCCCTAGGGCCCCAATTCATGAGGAACTGGTATTTACATGCTGAAGGATCAGACTCATCTCTAGTGCTGACTCCTTACTACAGCTACTTCACATATCGGCTTATAGGGATCAGGGATAATTCCAGTCCCATCTGTTTAGCTACTTAGATGTTGAGGACTGACGTCAACCATGATCATAGAGTACCGAGCACAGAACATGGCAGCCAGGTGCATAATAAGGGCCATGTTGAAACTCCTGCTACATTCAGCCACAGGCAGGGTATAATAGTATTGCAGCCTAATACATTGCAATCCATTAGTGCTATGATAAAGTGTTAATAATGCACATTAAAAAAATCATGTACCTTCAGTGTTGCCACATATTAGGAGAAAGGTTCAGCGCTCACTCAGCGAGTTCAGTTCTTAGCTTATTTTTATTCTGTAAAACTGACAGTATGCTATGATGAAGTAAGCCCTGCCAGATACACATTAACTACTGTACACGTCTAGGAGCTTAGTCCATCTTGTAAATGGAAAGGTGAGGCTAGCCGCTCGGAGATAACAGGGTACCTGGCTGAGATGGGTTTTTATGTCTGGGAGAAAACCTATAATAAACAATTATCCTAATGGCTGAAGATGATATGGTGAGGCTGGACGCCCGCTGCTGCCTCTGCCTCCTGCATTATGCCGTATACTATAGTCTACATCCACACAACCTCAATTATTCTGTCAGGGTTAACATTTCTCACTCCCTGCATTTTATGCCTCTTTTATCATAGGAATGTTACAATTTTATGGCATTTATGAAATATTATGTTTAAGGTTAAATTCCAAGTATTTGTGCGTTCCTGTAAAGGCTGAATGTGCTCAGTGAAAGTCAATGGATAAAGGGAAAATGTGTCAATCAACAGGCTAATATACTGTAGGTATTAAGTCTGAAATGCTGGGTCGGTTCAAAAATATATAAGGGATTGTGGGTGCTGACATCATGTACTAAATGGCGGCGATGGATGATAAGGCTAAATGAATAAGTAACTTGGATGATACATATGGAATTTGCTCACTCGATCCTAAATCCAAGCTCTCCAATGATTTTATATGCTACAATTTTGGAGATAGCAGTGTGATATACAGTAGCATTTTATCCCTGTATTATCCTGGCAGAAAACATGTTCCATTTGAGTCTACAGAGCGCATGAGGTTTCTGTCCTATCTAACAGTAGCATAAACTAGTGGCAGAGAAGCTGAACAGAATGAGGTATCACTTACAGTGTTCTGTGCAGCTGATCCAGAGATCTCCTCCCGGCTAACACGGACAATAAGTAGTCCTCCATTATGTGCATGAGCCCAGTAGTCCTGGATATCCATGAGAAGGAGAAAATTCTGCCCACCAGTTGTGATTGGCAGTTATTTATCCATGCTGTGTATAGACAGTCAACTGTCAATAAGAAGCTGGAAGGTGGGGGAGGGGTGTGGCATTAATCCCATTCTCCTGCATATAAGGGAAATGGCTGAACAGAATTATGTAAGTAATACACCGATCTATTCAGTATTTATATCACTAGTTTATGCTGCCTTAGGGTGCATGCACACTACAGAATACGCGTGTATTCCGTCGCTCGCTCCCGCTCATGCCTGCGCACATCTCCGCCTGTGCCATGGACTCTATTTTATGCACAGGCGGATTCTGCCATCCGCCGAAAGAATTGACAAGTCATTTCTTTAGGCGAACCGCAGAATCCGCCCGGCCATAGAAATCTCCGCCTGTGCCACAGACTGCAGAGTGCGAGTTAGCGGCTGAACCCACGGCGGGTCATACACGCGGATTCCGTATAGTGCATGCACCCTAAGGCCATGTTCACATGGCGTATTATACCGGCCGGGTCATGGAACGGCCGGTCTCTGCAATCTTTATGACCGTAGAATTCTGAAGCACTGTTTCCTACAGCCACTATTCAATGAATAGTGGCCGCAGAAAACTGACATGTCAGTTCTTTCCGGCGCCGCTTGGGATCCTGGCCGGAGCGTATACTATGTGTATACGCTCCGGCCAGGATCCCATAGAAGAATATGCAGTGTAGCTATGCATAGAAAGTACGGCCGTTGTTGCTGATTGCAACAGCGGACATACTTTTACGCTGTGTGAACATAGCCTAAGGCAGTATAAACCTAGTGTCAAATTCCCTTTAAATGAACTGCACTAAAACAGCTAAACGATTACAAATATTTAGCTGTTTTATTGAGGTTTAGCAAGTTCAGTAACCACTATTTAGCTGTCCACATTCCCCCAGTGTTGTCCTATGGGTCTTGGGTGTCCTTTGGCTGAGCAGGCCCCCTGCAATCAGCAATCACTGGCCACTGCGATGGCCCCTCTCAGTTAGTGATTGGCTGAGAGTAGCAGCCTACTGCGATCAGCGGGGTATACTGAAGACCCACAGGAGCACCCAGGGGGAGTGTAGGCAGGTAAGACTAGCCAGCAATGTATTAAAATGTGCAGCGGCTGGTTTGTTACGAACTTTGCAAAAATTTTGATTCGTTATGGAACTGAAATTCTTGCAAAGTTCGTAACAAATTTGGGTTTGTGAAGTTTTGGTTCACTCATCTCTAATTTATTATTACTTTTTTTTTTTTTTTTAGAACCAAACCATGAAAGTCAAGGGACCATTCCAGATGCTGATACATGTGGCCAACCAGAGTCTAAAGAAATATCTGAGGATGGTACGATGATTTTTATGTTATATGTCTTTATTACTAGAGTACCAGAGGCAGAAAGCTTTTCTTCACCCAGGGAAACGATTCAGTTAACTGCCCCAGACGTTTTACTAATACCCTAGTCAAGGCTTGTTGGGGCACATGCCTTGCCAGTTCTCCTCTAGCCACACCCTTGCACATCTGTCGTTTACTTCAGCTCTTCCCTATGTAGTAATGTATGCTAGGCCCATTTCATGGAAACTTAAAAGGAGTTTTTCTAAAGACATGTCCTCAATCCATAGTACTGTACGTGACTATCTTCATATGGCCCATAGAGTTAAATAAAGCAACATGTTTGACTACTGCTCTATTCAACCAGGGGGGACAACTGTTCTTGTCATCAGTGTGGGTCCCAGTAGTCAGACTCTGGGAAAGGGGATAAGTTTATTTCATAGGCAAACCTCATTACATACCTAAAACCATATGTTCCTGGAGTGTAGAAGAAGCACAGAAGAGTACTGGGACAGGTCAGTCAGAGCGGCCCACTGGCCAATACATGGCTGCAGAGGTGTGTGAATGGCGGACCTTCTCCAATGATGTCATCATATTCAGATGTGGTGAGGAACCCAAAGAGTGACAGCAAAGGAATACTAAACAATTACTAAGGCAAATAAATATATTTAGAGGTTCGTAATTTGAGCATTTTGGGCAGAATTTTTAGAGCCATTGAAATATTGTTCACTAGACAACTCTTGGTGCTGCCAACATGTTGTAATAGAGATTTTCTTTCTTTTAGTTCACATGCTTAGTCAGAACCTAGAAAGGCCACAAGATGATGGTGAAGAGGCGGATACCGGTAAGTGTAAATGCAAAATAGCATTGGATACAGTACAGTGCATTGAATGGCTATCTCACATGGTAAAAATATTTGTAGCTTCAGTAGATATCCCGACTCTGCAATTTATCTAGGTATTATTGAGCTTGATTCTGGTGCTCTAAGTAGGTAATTATATAATTCTGATACTAGGCTCAATAATCTGTAATGAGTATAGTTCTGATACTGTATGTTCAGTCCTCAGCTTGATCTTTGCTCCACCTCTATGTACTGAGGTTGGTTCTGGTACTGTATATGTACAGATTATATTATATTTTAATATTTTTATGGGATAACTATTTTTATTTATTTAATTTTTTTTTTGGAGGGGGGGGGGGGTTGCTCAGTGCAAGACCATAAGTCAGACAGAAAATTATAAAACATTAGAATTCCACTCCTGGGCAGGCTGGGTTCAAACTGCGTTTTTCCAAGCCGCTTAACATATAAGTTTTATTGAAAAAAAATATTCAAACGGATGGCACATAATTGCATCTGTTTTTGCATCATTTTTTTCATTGACTTCCATTATTTAAAAAAAAAAAAAAAAATACGGATTGAATCGGATGCGTTTTTTTTTTTTTATACACAAAAATAGGGTTGACTAGTTCTTTCTGTGCATTAAAAGTAACCAATTAAAAACAGATACGTTGAACAGATAGAAAAAAACGCAGTGTGAACCGAGCCTCTAATAGAGTTGTCACATACAAATATTGCTTGCATTTCATGTATGGACTATATGTATATGTATGCAGAGAAAAGATGATGGCTGAACGGCACTGTACTGACTTTAAGTCAATTGGCTTCCAGCCGGTGGGTGCACGTCCTTGGTAGTCGACCCCCGACTCCACAAGATAGAGAATCAAAGCAGGTAGACGGCACTCCAATCAAGTGAATATGTGCAAGTTTATTCACCCGTATACGTACAGTACGTATACGGGTGAATAAACTTGCACATATTCACTTGATTGGAGTGCCGTCTACCTGCTTTGATTCTGTATATGTAAGCAGATAGCAGCACTGGTGGAACATTAGACTATCCTATAGATTCAGTATAGTACAGTGCCTATGGTGTCAGGTGCCGGCACTGCCACTGACAAGGAGAGATTTCACTTCATCCAAACATTAAGCAATTCTAATGCTTAGAACATGATGAAATCTATTAGTGATAGAATCTTAGCTTGTACGCTTATCCCGTTGGTAGTTTACTACAAGAATGATACAAATGAAAGGGAATGTAAAATGCCTATTTCCTCTAAGCCTTTAGTTAATAGAAACGTGCTTTACATTGTACACAATGCTACTTCATAGAATTGCATTGAATGGATGTAACATAAGCATCGCAGAGCATCAAATGCTGATAATGGAGAGCAGTGGTTTACACTCGGCTAGATATTGTACGGCATAAAGAGAAGGTAATGTGTGCCTATTGCCTACGTACATCCATTCTATCAATTCATCCTTATCCTTAATCATGGCACAAAGAAGAAAAGTCATCATCCTTAGTAACGATATTCAAATTAATGTTTTTTTTTATTTTATTATAATGTGATATATTAAAGGGGTTGTTTTTCAAATCAACTGGTGCCAGAAAGTGCCAGAGATTTGTAATGTACTTCTATTAAAAATTCTCAAGTCTTCCAGTACTTATCAGCTGCTGTATGTCCCTGCAGGAAGTGGTGTATCCTCTGCAGTCTGACACAGTGCTCTCTGCTGCCACCTCTGTCCATGTCAGGAACTGTCCAATGTAATAGCAAATCCCCATAGAAAACCTCTCCTGCTCTCCAGACTGGAAAGAATACCTCTTCCTGCAGGATATACAGCAGCTGATAAGTACTGGAAGGCTGGAGATTTTCTAATAGAAGTAAATTACAAATGTCTGGCTTTTTCTGGCAACAGTTGATTTAAAAGAAAATTATTTTTGGTCAACTACCCCTTTTAATGTTCTTGCTAAAACTTCATCAATCTTAGACTTAAATGTATTATTGCACTTTTAAATAAATAAATAAATAAATAAATAATGTTTTTAAATATTATATTATATATTAAATATATTAAAAGATAATAAGTGCAATATTCATCCCCAGTCCTGTGGAAACTCAAAGTTTACACAGATGACAGCTATTGCCCTAGCAATTCAGACACCATTGGTTTCTACCATTAAATGATTAAAGAAAAGGAAGCATTTATGGATAAAAGTCTCTTTAATTCAAAGACTTTTGGCTAGAATGTGATTCCTATAACAAGCTGTAAAACTAAAGTCCAAAGGCCAACTTTCTAAAGGTTGGAAAAGGTTATAAAATAATATTCAGGTTTAGGATGGCAGTGTTAGATCAAATGAGAGAGAGTTATTGCAAACGGTCCCTAACTTTTCAAGACTTTGCATACTGTACCTTTATAGCACAATAGGATCTGAGAAAGTTTGTAATATGTCTTAAAGGGTTTCTGGTGACTTTTCGGGAAAAGTTGATTTGTCTGTACATGAGGATTAGCACTATATCTGGCTATAATTTATCGTGCAAATAGTATTATGTAATAGATTTCTGTTTTGCTGGTTTTCTTTTAGACCTTTCACTCTCTGCACTACCCCTCTCATTTTCTGTTTTTCCTGTTCTTGGACTTGTAGTCTAAAAGTGGATGACAGATTAGCAGAAAAATGGGGAGGGGACGGGAGATGCATGATAATTGGATAAGAAAACATTTTTGTCTGATAAGATATATTACACAGTTTCTTTTATTCATTTGTACTATTGACCTATGCAAAGTTTGTGTGGAGAAAGAAGCATATTCAGTTTCAGCATCCAATGACCCATTCATTTCTATAGCCCCATAAAATGTCGGACTGGCCCACCAGAGGATCCTCCGGTGGGCTCCCAGCTTTGGAACCTGCACAAACAATGACTGACATGACACTTGTCGCTGGTTATTCATTGGTGGGCCCTAAGGATAATTTCCTCTGGTGGGCCCCAGATACCCCAGTCCGACACTGGCCCCATACACACATCCGTACGTGGTATGGATGTGTGGGGGCACCAAGGTCTATACCGCAAAAAAATACTAGTGAGCCATAATATGGTCCGTGTTTAAGGCCTGGATCCCTTATCTTGAATAAAGGCTTCCCTGCCCTTTCAGACAGATTGTGGACAGCTGTGAGTGCAAGTCCGCAGTCCTGTCCATAGCCATGGCTAAGGGCAGGACCATGGGTGTGGGAATGTGGATTGAGACTTCTTTCATACCTACTGCTTTGTAAACTTTAAAAAAACAATAACTTGGCCAAGGGATTTGGTTACATGTTGCCTATAGAAGTCTGTGGAGAAGGCAATGGTGAGAAGGAGTAAAGGTAGGTCCACAGTACCCGACCGGAGAATTTCTGATGGATTCCGTAGCTCGTACCCGTTTACAGCTGCGCGCCTCTCCACCCGTGCCATAGACACCATTCTATGCACGGGCAGATTCCGCATTCCGCCGAAGTCAATTTTTTCAGTGGATAGTGGAATCGGGCTGTCCATTGAATGGTGTCTATGGAGCCAGAGGAAAGGCGCTGTGAAAGAGTACGAGCTACGGAATCCGTCGGAAAATCTCAGGGTAGGTTCACAATACAGAACCCTAGCAAACAGTAGTTCAAGTGTGAGACAGAAGGTTAAAAAGAAGCTGTTAAAAGCTCTAGTTCTCCTTATATCTTACTACAGTGCTTGACTGACAGCTTACATTGCTCAGTACTGAATGTGACGTCTTTCACTTCCTTGCTTCTGAGGGCATGCTATAGATATATTTCCTCTTCTATGTGTTTTGGTGTGCTGTGCATGGAAGACACCATAGCAGGTAAGGCCCTATTACACGCAGCAATTATCGGTCATTACGGCTGATAATTGCTTTGTGTAATAGAAGACAACGATCAGCCGACATGAACAATGTTGGCTGATCGTTGTCTGTTGTCTTTCAACATGTTGAAAGAAAATTGACCTAAGATAGCAATGATCTGCTGCCGTTGTGACGTGTGATAGGAGCTGCAGCCGCAAACAGGCCCCTTTTTTCCCTTTGGGCTCCCCGAATGATCTATATTCCAGGCAGCCCCCCTTCCCCCCGCAATTACCAGCTCGCTGTCGGTGCGTGTAATAGCGTTGGCAGTAAGCGGGGAATGAGGAGCATGCGAGCGTTGATCTGACAGTTTGACAGGGAGTCATGGAAAACATGGATACAAACTATTGCCCATGTTTCCCAGGCAGCCTTAGGGCTATATCCAACTTCTTCAGCCACCAGCAGTCAAATGACGAACGATAGAATGCATGTTCAACTTGAATTCATCTCTAACAACATACCTATACAACATATCCCAAAAATCTACCTAAAAATTTCAAGGGGTTGGCCACTTTATAGTAAAATAGTTCAATATACAGTATTAGTAACTGTACTCCCTGCACTTACTGACAGCAGCTCCCTGTGTACCTCATAGAGCTAAAATCACACTTCCCTCCTCCCGGCTGTGCTGTCCTGCTCTGTGGTGAGTCTGTCCATAAAATGGCCAACATGAAGGAGCATGTGACCATGCCTTGCCCTCAAGTGTCCAACACTGAGCCTGTATATGTCTATGGTGGACACTGGGGGTTGGGGCATGGTCACATGCTCCCTCATGTCGGCCATCTTATGGACGGACTCACCACAGAGCAGGGCAGCACAGCCTGGAGGAGGGGAGTCTGATTTTTAGCTCTATGAGGTACACAGGGAGCTGCTGTCAGTATATACAGTGAGTACACTTACTAATACTGTACACTGAACTATTTTACTATAAATTGGCCAACCTCTTTCAGGTATGTTTAAACCAAGGGACTTAACACAAATTTTCCCATCTTCTATGGGTTGAGTGCCATTTATGATGTTCATTACAGGGTGTTCATTATCCCGTTTATATTCCTTATTGTTCAATAGTCTCTGCAGTCAGATACTGCGATGTACATAGCATCCGGAGGTCTTCTCTAAATAATCTTTGTCATTTTAAGTATTCCTAGGTTTTGAAAGATGACAGTTTTATTACGAATTGAGTTTGCCTATAAAATGTATCCATAATTTAGTACCCCTTGCGTACAAGCAGACAGTGTACCGATCTAACCAAATACAAAATTAAACTTTAATTAGCATAAATGAACCATAGAAGCTTAATATGCAGACTCTTAACTAAAAGATGTGCTCAATATTCTGACTTATTCAACGGTAGAATATACCGCCATAGAACGGCTGCTCTCATAAATTTGCCATTATATGTTCATAGAGCAGGGAAGGGATGTGAAGACATATATAGCTGGGTTTTTACAATACATCTTCCTAGAAAAATGACAAACAATTTATACAGTTTAATCTGAAACGTGACTCTCTTCTCCTAAATCCCCTGGATTCTGGGAAACACAAAGGTCGTGGCAGTTTTATTGCCGTCGGCTCGAGACTGTCCAAATTAATCTGTGATCTGAGAACAGTAAAACAAAAAAAGTACACAATATATTTTCTTTCCATACCGATTTTGCCTAAAGCGACAATAAAGTTTTTGTCATGTGATATATTTCTTTCCGCCATGGGGACGGTATCTACCTTGATAAAACCTCATGGAGCTCAAATTTGGTTCCCATTAACTGGTAAAAGGCTTATACCGATTGATATCAAATAATTGCTGTCAAAAACATAATGAGCATAACTTGTCTCTCCGGCTTATGGATTGTGGTGGAGGCCTCAATAAAATTGATAGAATGCAAAATCAGGAACATAAGTGAATTGTTAGATTTTTTTTCATTGTGGAATTTAAGCCATAATTTGCCTAGTAATGCATGTTTATTTTGTCTGCCTAAATTTTTTAGACTCCCCCCCCCCTTCTCTTTTTCCAGATCTGCCCCCAAAGCTGTATGCATTAAGCCTTCATACCAGTAGGCAGAACATGTAGCTCCTTGGGCCCAGTGCAAATCCTTTAAAGGGAACCAATCAGCATGACTGTGCTGATATGGTTCCCAGCTGCACAGTATAGAGCTATTGTGCAGCTCTCCAAGGCTACAAGCTGCGTCTACAGCTGTAGCTTTACAGGGGGAAAAAGGAGTTCTATTCTTGCATGCAAGGCTGGGAAAGGGGTGGCAACTTGTCATCTGGGTGGGGAGCCTCCCATGACTAGTCATGGCCCTCTGCCTGTTAGTAGCCTTTCTGCCTGTCAATCATCCTCACAGAGAACACTGACAGGCAGAGAGCTGTGACTAGCCATGGGCGGTTCTCTCCCCCATGCGACTAGTTATCGTCCCTCTCCAGGGCTCACATACCGAAATAAAACTGCTCTTTCCTTGATGTAACGCTACTGCTGCAGGCGCGGCTGGTGGCCTCAAGATGCTGCATAGTAGCTCTATACTGTGCAGCTGGAAACCATATCAGCACATCAGTGCTGATGGGTTCCCTTTAATCCCCCATGTACTTACATGTTATTATTAATATTGGTGTCTTGTAGCCCCCTTAGACATAAGGGTTCAGGTACGACTGTTACATCTGCACCAGCCTTAGTTATACCACAGTCTGTAAGCAGAGGCATAACCTATAGTTCCCGGTCCCTAGTAGAGATGATAGAACAGCGGAAAAGGCTCAGTTAGATCGAACTCGAACCTAGCCGGATCTTCTGCATTTGATTCCTGATGCCTTCCCGGTCCGTGTTGAAGGGATGTCTCCTGCTTCCGCACAGACCGGGAAGGCATCAGGAATCAAATGCAGAAGATCTGGCTAGGTTCAAGTTCGATCTAACCGAGCCTTTTCCGCTGTTCGATCAAGCCTAGTCCCTAGTGCAAAATCTGTAAGAAGGACCCCCAGCTACCATGTACCATTTGTAATACTGTTTTCTTGCTATATGGCAGAGATACCTTGTGTTTCCCTCAGGCACCAAGACCCTGGTGCAACTTTTACCTCTGCATCCCCATAGTTATGCCCCCATGCTGGCACTCCAGTGCATGTGGAATAAAAAAAAAAAAAAAAAAAAAACAACATGCACTAAAACAAGTTACTAAAATTGCAGATTTACAGCAATTTCTTCTTGTCATGTCAGCCATATACTATCCTCAGAGCTCCTTCCTGCCTTGAATGGTTGGTGTGCAGGACCCTGTGCTGGAAGCCAAGCCCTGTACGTGGGGGAGGGAGGAGGCATGCATACTGCAGCTCAGCATCATCCTTTTGATTACGAACAGAGCATGGTATAGAGCTGACATATTTCCTTTAAAGGGGAACTTTAGACTACTCTAACCTGCTGATAGACCTCCCCAATAGCGTCCGAGACGCTGAGAAGGAAGGTATGTGTGTTACCGTTCTCCTCGGAGACAGTCCTGCGCTGTTAGTTGGAGTAATGTTCGCTCCAGTGCACTGTTAGGAGCTCTGCCCTGCCCCCACAGTGTCATCGGCCTGCTCCTTCTAATGATAAACAATGGAGGGAGTGAGTGGGGTGATGCGGCAATGCTACTAACAGTGCGCCGGAGCGAAGATTACTCCTACTAACAGTGCGGGACCAGCGCCAAGGATGATGGTAAGACACATACCTTCCTCCTCAGCATCCCGGGTGCTTTATAGGGCTAGCAGCAGGTTAGATTAGCCTTAAAAGCAGCTATAGCCAGAATGGCAGGACATTTTCCAGAAGAATAATTTTTTAGGTGTTTTTGCATGGTCGATGGGTTGGTAGTTAGACCTTTTTCACAGTTTCTCATAGTGTGCATCATAGATCTACATCAGGGCTTATCTCTACTATGTATATCTTCAACCTCTATCCATGATGGATTCAGCATGGTGTATGTAGTTATAACATGGAATTCTATGGACTGTATGCATCTGTTTTTTTATTGCTTTATACTGCTCTACTGAATAATGTATCAACCTGAAAATTAACATACAGAACATGTAGACAAAGTACAGTTGACAATCTTCATCTTCTGTATGATAATGGTAACATTAACCCTATGCCATATGTATATAGGAAATGGGAACTGAAAATACAGTGTATTGAACGTCTATGTATCAGTACGTAGACATAGTGTGATAGCTGATAAAAATGGACGTTAATACTCTTAACTGATAGTTGTTGTTTTTTTCTTACAGCTCCTCTAGAGAAGTAAGAAGATAAAGGTGAACAATAAAGCAGGATGACAGACGAGACTTCATTCCAGTAGTAGAAGACAAGATGTCGCTAGATTGTTGCTTTCAGGGCTAATGGTCCTATGATAGGGGGATTACTTGATTTCACTTCACACTATATGAATTTGATGCATTATTTCCCTTTGGCTATTGCTTTTAGGTTTAGGTCCTCTTATTCTTTAAAATGCTAAATGAAGTTTAGGATAAAAGGTTTCTTCTTGATGATCTTTCATAAATTCCAAGTTCTATAAAGTTGACGTTAATGATGGTCTACCTACTTTTTGGCTTTATTTCAGTCCTTTTTTCTCAGAATTGCTCTGCGAATCGGCTCGGCCACAAGTCATTCAATGTCGACAGATACAATAATTAGTAGAGGCATCCTGTGAAATATCTGACGCTTCAGTGGATGAGCCTCATGGGTTTCCTAATGTGATTTTTACTCCTTTCTAAGTTAAAAATCTGCTAATACATGAAAAAAACTAATAAAATGCACAATTGTTTGAACTGCAAGAATGTGTTGTTGTCTTTATTGGCCTGTCTGCATCCTAACATGTCAATTCTTTGGTCCAAATTTGCTGGCAAATATCATTAAGTCTGTGAGACGGGCGGAACTTCAAGTGGAGGTCTCATGGCAGAATCTGCTTGAACTCTCTGCGTGTATTCCGTAGTGTGCACATACCCCAAGACGGGACTCTCTTGTCTGGAGGTTAGCAGACAAACTCCTTCACACCACAGTGGGTAACACCGGGCGCAAGTCCAGATAGAGTAACAAATTCTAAAAAATTTTATTAAATAGACAACGCACTTTGAAATCATGACAATCAAGATAAGACACTTGAGAACTAAATTGGCACAATTACGAAATTTATCAAACTGTTGAAGAGTAGAATTGTCTTAGTTGCCCCTAGTAACCAATCAGATTCCACTTGTCAAAGAGTGTGAGGAATGAAAGGTAGAATCTGATTGGTTGCTAGGGGCAACTAAGTGTGCGTTTACACAAAATTTGCCTTCCAAAATCTGTCAGGGTGCATTTACACAGAAAGATTTATCTAAGACAATTCTACTTTACACCAGTTTGATAAATTTCCCCCAATGCGTTTCGTAATTGCGCTAATATCTTTCTCAAGTGTCTTATTTTGATCGCCAGGATTTTAAGGCACGTTGTTTATTTAATAAAAGTTTTTAGCATATTTTACTCTATTTGTGATACATCACTGGTTACTATACAAAGGGCCCTATTACACGAAATGATAATCCACCAAATCGGCCTCTCCGGACAATTATCGCTCCATGTAATTATAAACACAACGATCAGCTGACGACGATTATCGGCTGATCGTTGATAGTGATGAGCGAATAGTAAGATATTCGAATATTCGATACTAGTATGAATATCCCTCGAATATTCGATCCCATTAAAGTCTATGGTAACAAGTATTTGATTAGTGAAAAACATCTATTTGGCCATTTGGAGGGTGAAACCGGAAGCTGGGGGATTTGAACGCTTATCGAATATTTTTCGAATATTCGCCGGATATTCGTACGAATATAAAATATCTCACTATTCGATCGAATACCTGTTCGATCGAACAGTATTTGCTCATCACTAATCGTTGATATAGGTTTGGACCTATAATTTTTGGAGGCGATGACCACGCATCGCTACGTGTAATTGCGGTGCACGGCCAGCGGCTGAATATTTCCAAACTGTATACATTATCTAGCCATGCTGCAGGGCTCCTCTTGCACTCTGCTTTTCTCCAGGTCCTGCACCCTCCAGCTTTAGAGCTGCCTGTTTGAGCTGACAAAATATACCAGAAAAACACTAAATGAGCATGACTTCCTTAATTCAAAAATTATCCTTTATTGATTAAAATATAAAGTGAAGATGTCATACATAAAACATGAGGGAAAAGGTGATGACAGAACAAAAGACCAGGGGATACAAAAGCAGATATGGGTCAAAAGACTATTTGTGTGGATGTATTACATATACAAGGGGCGCAAATAAGTTAATAATATAAATTAACAAAATCCCAATAAGTCTATCATTCAAGGTGCATCAGTGCACATTATAACTCATTCTCCGGACATAAATGGGATCTGTAAACATAACACACATAAATTTGCCACCAGCCCGTAAGAAATTACTGTAAGATGTATTAAAATGCAGATTAACCAGTCTTACCCATATTGCTGTTCCCCGGCACACCCCGACGCGCGTTTCGCAGATGACCACTTTATCAAGGGGCCATCTTACAGTAATTTCTTACGGGCTGGTGGCAAATTTATGTGTGTTATGTTTACAGATCCCATTTATGTCCGGAGAATGAGTTATAATGTGCACTGATGCACCTTGAATGATAGACTTATTGGGATTTTGTTATTTATATTATTAACTTATTTGCGCCCCTTGTATATGTAATACATCCACACACAAAGTCTTTTGACCCATATCTGCTTTTGTATCCCCTGGTCTTTTGTTCTGTCATCACCTTTTCCCTCATGTTTTATGTATGACATCTTCACTTTATATTTTAATCAATAAAGGATAATTTTTGAATTAAGGAAGTCATGCTCATTTAGTGTTTTTCTGGTATATTTTGGCAGTTTATTGAGTTTTCCTTGTAATATTGGTACTGATTGATATGCAGGATATATTGTTTTGCACATGCGACTTACTTAGTATTTCCCTGCAAATTGGAATTATTTTTGTATTAATAAACTGTTTGAGCTGACAGCCTGTTCAGCCAATCACAGGCCGGGCACGCCGCGGCCAGTGATTGGCTGAGTGGCTTGTCAGCTGAGACAGGCCGCTCTAAAGATGGGACCCAGCGAGAAGGAGAGCGCAAGAGGAGCCCTGCAGGATGGATAGGTAGTCTATACAGTTTAAGCAAGGGTTTGCGAGGACATCAGTAACGATAACCATGCAACACTTGTTAAACAATTATCGGGCTGTGTAATAGAAGATCGGTGCTCATTTACAGTTATTATTGGGCCCCCATCAGCCCGTGTAATAGGACCCAAAAAAACCAACAACCAGGGGATTACACAGGGTACTGGTAAATAAAAAGCCAGGCCACAATAGTGTTATCAGTATGTGGTGTGATAACATAGAAGAGTATTAGATTGCATAGTACTCTAGCTCCATCTGTTGGCTACACACAATAATGCATATAGAGTAATTAAGGTGCTTCATGCATATCCTTGACTACCTATACCAGGGATGGGGAACCTTCGGCCCTCCAGCTGTTGCAAAACTACAATTCCCATCATGCGTGAAGGTTCCCCATCCCTAACCTATAGCCTTTACACCAAAATCACAGAAAGGCGCAAAAGGTAAAGGTAGACCAGAATTTTATTTTTTTTTTTTTGCAAAAAAGAAAGTATTTAAGGAAAACACATTATCACTATTGCCTTACTTCACCAGTATCCCTGGGACCACCTGACACATGTCATACAAATTAAACTATGGAGCGCTGTTCTTTCTTGTATTGTCTAGAGAGTGCCAGCCCACTCAGTCAATCCCTGGCCGTGGCGTTCAACCAAAGGTATTCTCCTTTGTCACCACTCTGAAGGGTTAATCTAGCAAAACCAGGCAGTAGTAGTTACAAAAGATTTGTTAAAACCTAAGTACTATTACATTTTAATAAGGAATAGCACATAACTGTACCGAGTAGCCAAACACACAAGGGATATAAAATAACATTTTGAACACCAAGTATCCAGCAAATAACAAAACCCTCCGTAATGTCAAAGCAGAAATCTTTAGGGATGGTATATATGGTTCTATAGTAAGTTCTGCTTGTCATCATGAATAACTCAAGAAATTCCTCCAACATAAGAAGTAGATAAACTAACAGACATCAATGAAAAATATCACAAAGAACAGACAATGAACAACCGCAGAAGGGCAAGAGGGAGTGGGAGAGTAGTATTGTGAGTTATGATGCGAAGATGGGGAAGAGAGAAGCCAGGAAAACTGGAAGTCGGCCAGGACCGGAATCCATCAGCATCTCTAAAGAGCATCCGAGGCTGTCCGACAGTGAAGAACAAAGAAAAGTTACTAGGCTCAGTTACTGTCAATTTCTTCATGTGTTACAAAGTTCACATACTCAGAAACACACCCGTGGGGTTGATCTAGACTATATCCAATGTCTGGCAATGTTTTCATAAACCACTGCCAAAAATAAGCTAGGCTTTCCTAGTAATAGACTGGGAGGGGGAGGGAGTACATTTAGATTGCTAAAAGTTGCAAACGTTATTATGAGATCATCTGCGGCAGATCCTAAACATGTTGCACATGAGTAGAATGGTAGCATGGGGAAGTCGGTGCAAAGATCCTTTTTATGAATAGGCTTGCTCTAACAGTGAAAAAAGCTAGGTATGATCGAACTCAAACTGAGCCGGACCTTCCACATTTAATTGCTGATGCCTTCCCGATCCGTGCAGAAGGAGGAGACATCCCAGGGACCACCTGGCATTCCGGGATTCCAGGCGATTCCATCGGGAATCAAATGCGCAAGGTCCAGCTAGTTTCGAGTTCGATCAAACCTAGCTTTTTCCACTGTTCAAGCAAGGCTATTTATGAACAGCGGCCCAGTTTCCTCACACTCAGTGGGAGGAAACTGAGCACCGGCCTACCCACAGTGGGAGGAAACACCCTCCCCTCTGCGATGGGGCTCCATTAGAATCAATGGAACCATGTCAGAGGGGCAGAGGTTTCTTCCTACTAGGGGTTGGCCTCCAAGACTTCAGCCCGGGCTGGTGATCGGTAATAAAACGGCACTGTGCATGCGAACCAGGCCAATGTTTAAAAAAGAAAAAAATAAAGTAAAGTAGGAACCTGTTAGTCTCTCACTTACTAAATCATGTTTGGTGTTGCAAAACTCATTGTTAAGAAAAATAAAATTTACTATTCGACAGGGGGTTGGAACAAATAGTTACATGAGACCATATACAGCAAATGTGCTCAATGAAGAATTAAACAATCCCCTCTACTGGTGATCTGTTTGGACCATCCAGAGCCTAAGTGGTCCCCACTGTTTTTCGGTCTACAATCCAGACACATTTGTTTTGCAGGTAGCCTTAGGGCTGCATGCAACTTCTTTGTCCACCAGTAATTAAATGCAGAACGTTCAGGTTCAGACAAACTGGAGATTTGCTCATCTCTATTTTCCAGTAATGGGTTTGCCCAGTCACCAGATTTATCATCAGCATTAATCAAGCATTTATGAGACCAGCTGGGATGCCGGCTTCAGCAACTAACAAGTATGCAGGTTCTACAAGCACATTTGTGGGAAAATCCCATAAGGAATCTGTATACCTCTGTGCCAACCATATCTCTTCTTGTGTCAAAACTAAAAGCAGTCAACAGGATCCCAGAGCCTTTGTTCAGTTGCACAGTTTTCCCCAATAAAGATCATTTTGCTCTAATATTGGGATCACTTACTGATATCAGTAAGTCACACATTTTTTTTTTTATCAATGCATGCATAACTATATAAGCATTTAGAACTAAAGCACAAATTGGCTAATGTGCTAAAACAGTGACCCAAAACATACTGTAGTCCGGATGGACGTTGGCACAAACAGGGGCCAAACCTGAGACCCAATGTACATTTTGCCTACCAGGAGATATGGGAGCAATACAGTGGTATAACTATGCACAGTAATGTGGCTAACACTGTCAATCATACCTGGTCCATACAATTACAGGGTGTGTCCAAGGGAAGGATGTGATGAAGAAGAGGAAATGACTGTGCCATCCTTCCATCAAGAACCTTTGCCATCAGCGTGCTCTTTGAGCATGTGCACTGCTGTGCTTACATATTAGGGATCCATATTGCCATACTATATCTAACATCAGTAGCTGATCCCATGCAAAAATGCATCTTTACCTATTAGGGGAAAAACAGACATATTAGATTCCAAAAGTAATGGGTTAAACACTGCTAAAGAGGTACTGTAAGTAATTGTGATATCATCATGACCATCTAAAAGGTCCAGGAAGCAAATAAAATCCATTTTTATTACGTAAAACAGATAATCAATAAAAGTGACAGTGCAGGTGTAAAGTAAAAGGTGACAAAAATACACAAAACACTGAATAGAAGTGACTGGAAAAAGGATTAAAGTAACTTTGCCCAAACAAAAGCCAAATTTTAGACTATGTTCTAACACGGTAAAAACAGCAACCATTCCACCGTGAACAGCCGTGGTATATAGTTACCTATGGCCGGAATTAATATTCATGATAATAAATTACTGCTGTTGGTAGCATTTAAGCAAAATCAGCAGGGGGGTGTGACATAAAGCAAGTTTGCAATTTAAATTCATATATATATAAATAAATAAATAAATAAATAAATAAATATATAAAGATATATATCTTTATATATTTATTTTTTTTATCATGCTGTAAAACGAAGCTCTACTAACCAGAAACCCAGGTCCAGTCTCCTGAAGATTTTTAGTCTTGTGCTGGTTAAAAAAAAAAAAAAACAAAAACTAAACACAGTAATTCAGTACCGCTCTGCTCGGGGTGCCTGGGAAAGCTGGATCAAGTCCTGGTAGACGTTTCCCAGGACTGGATCCAGCTTTTCCAGGCACTCAGGGTAAAGCAGCATGGAGCTTGCATGGACTTCAAAAGCAGCCGGCTTCCCTTAGTTTGTACTGAAAATTCGCTCATCTCTAGTTATAAGGACAGGTACACTTTAAGGTGTTATATAAAACAGAAGAACACTGGATAGGACCTAATTGAAATATCATTCTCTATTATATTCATAGGAAAAACACTTGTAAACCAGACTCAGATTTTGTTCAGTTTTGCCATTTTGTTTTATTTTTTTAACTCCAAATCGACTGATCAGCAGCTGAACTCCAATTATAGGTGCACATCCATTATAACTACTCAAATGTAGCATTTTTCTATTTATTACCACTATATATTTCAATTGACACTATATATTTCGTTGACACATGTTCTTTATTCTACGCCGCATGTGTCTTTTATGTCCTCAATTTTTTTTCAATATACAAAAAAAATGAAAAAAAAAAATCTTGTGACTTTCTGCTGCAGCTGCAAATGAGTTGAGACAAACATAAGATTTGGTGGATTTTTTTTTTTCTATAAAGGGGACACACTATCATTTTAATTTGTACCAAATACATGACTTTGAGAGAAGGCACAGCATGTGTCCATGGTTGATGTTGTGTGAAACACGTTCCAATTACTGTGGGAAATGATTACAATGTGTTTCTAGCATTTGTGTTTCTCTTGAATATTCAAACATTCCCATCCCACTGTGCTAGAATAATTTATTTTTGGCATGCTGAAGCTTAAGCTTTCTCTTACTGAATTAGCTACAATTCCGAGTGTCGGGGTTTTTTTTTCCCCAAAAAACTAAAAAGAATTAAAATTAGCATTTTTGTGCTTTTCCACCCCTCGCCAGTTAATCTTCCACCTAATAATACATTTATTCCAATAAACATTTAATTTCTGAATTAGTTAAAATCCAAAATGATTCAAAAATATAATAAATTTAGCTGCTTTCTGATTCAGATGATTATGTAAGTAAATGTATTGGGATGTTCTACGAAGGGGAACAATTTGTCGCTCTGGTAGACCGATGGCAGAACAACATTCTCATTTTTGTATACCACCAGGAGAACGGATTTGAAGCGCTCTATTTGATGCCATATAGTGGTTGGTCCCTGGGAAGAAAGAAACAGAAGACTGACTGAATCTTGTTAAAGGGGTTATCCAGCAGTACAAAAACATGGCCACTTTCCCCTTACTGTGGTCTCCAGTTTGGGTGGGGTTTTGAAGCTTAGTTCCATTGAAGTAAATTGGAGCTTAGCTGCAAACCACACCTGAACTGGAGACAACAGTGGCCATGTTTTTGTAGCGCTAGATAACCCCTTTAACCCCTTAGTGACCGCCATGCTGCCTTTTTTCACGGCGGCCACTAATGGGCTTTATTCCGGATGCAGGACGGGGAGGGGGGGGGGTCAGCGGTCAGTGTGACAGCTGACACCCTCCTGTAACTGCCCGGAGCGGAGGATTCTCCGCTCCGGGCAGTTTAACCCGTTAAATGCCGCTGTCAAACCATGACAGCGGCATCTAACGGGTCCCGGTGGATCCCGGTCGGTGCCGTGGGTCACTTACGCGATCGCGATGTCCCGCGGCGCCGTCCGGTCCTCCGATGTCTCCATGGTGATCCCGGGGTCCTAATGAAGGTCCCCGGGGTCACCATGGAGATGCCTCATGCTGACAGGTGTGGCTGTGGATATTGCCTGTCAGCATGAGGCATGATACAATACATTGCAGTACATTAGTGTATTAGTGTATTGTATCAGTGATCTAAGTATTTTACACTAGTGTAAAAGTAAAAAAAAAAGTGAAAAAAAAATGTGCACCAAACACAACACAGCCCCCACAGCCCCCCCCAATAATAAAGATGCATTACATTCCCTATACCCAATAAAACGTGACATAAAAGCGATCAAAAACACAAATCCTATACATATTTGGTATTGTTACATCCGTAACGAACCAATCTATAAAACTATATCAATAATTATATCGCACGACACACGCTGCAAAAAAAAACTGAAAACTACCAGAATAGCTGTATTTTAACAATCCACTTTAGAAAATACGTCATAAAAGAGATCAAAAAGTCGTATTCAGTGGTACCTTGGTTTAAGAGTAACTTGGTGGTACCTTGGTTTAAGAGTAACTTGGTTTAAGAGCTCACCATTTTTCAAAATTGTGACTTGGTTTAAGAGCATTGCTTTGGTTTAAGAGCTCCCTGTACTGGGTGGGAGCGCGAGTGGAGGAGGGGCATGGTCTGCATAGCGGGGTCTACAGCATTGTACTCTGACCCAGGAAGTCTCCATCACCTTCCAATCCATAGCAGATCCACTTAAGGCTGGGGCTTACATCAGGGGACAGGACTGTGGGGGTAATCTCTTCATAGCTGTAACCCCTCTCTCCCCGGACAGAGAGTGCTGCAGTATGTGCCCACATCTGTCCTGCTCATTCCTTCCTGCTCCCTGCAGTCTCTCTCAGCCCTTGTGTTTCCCATCCTCTCCATTACTGTACAATAACTTATAATATCACATATTCAGCTGTTTCTGAATGTTTGTTTCATTTGTTTTACATGTTATTCAGAATAATAAATTATTTTTGGGGTGTGGAACCAACTGTCTGCATTTCTATGATTTCTTATGGGAAAATTTGCTTTGGTTTAAGAGTGGATTTGGATTACAAGTGCCGTCCCAGAACGAATTATGCTCGTAATCCAAGGCACCACTGTACATATAAAAGTTGGTATCAATAGAAACTACAGATCTTTCCGCAAAAAATAAGCCCCAAACCAGCTCTGTCGCACAAAAGATAAGAACGCTATGGATCTTGCAATGCGGCGACAGTTTTTGTGTGTTTTTGTTAGTAAGATAGTTTCTATTGCGCCAAAGTGATAATAGTTAAAAAAACCTACACAAATGTGGTATCGCCGTAACCGTAGTGACCCAGAGAATACATGTATTATGTTATTAGTGACTGCCGATACATATTTTTACGCCGATCACTAATGGGCTCTATTCTGCTGCCATCAGCTCTTTATGGCGATGGTGCAGAATAGTGCAGCAGCGCCGGTAATGCTCGCAGCCCCCTCCTCTCAGCTACCGGAGGTAGCTGAGGGGTTGGGACAGAGTGTGGGCTCAGTCCCGGCCAGTTTACCAGTATAACGGCGGCCACCGGTAACTGATATTGCCAGCGCAGCTGAACGCTTTCATCTCACAGTGAATCCACGGTGAGAGGAGATGAGAACATGTCCCCCCCCCCCCCCTGTCCCCAGAATTAACCCTAGTGACCTGGTCACTGACCCTCCCCTCCCTGGGCAGCCATCTGATCCAAGATGGCCGCCGCCATCACTGTGAACAGACTCTGTTCACAGTGATGGAATTTCTAAAAATTATCAAAGCTCCATTCTCTCCACCACCAGAGGTGGCGGAGAGCATGGGGCAATGATCGGGGACCACCCGGTGTGGTCCCAGTACAAGCGATCAGCGGTATATACTATATACCACTGATCGCTTGTTCCAAATGGTGCCAGCACTTTTTTACCCGTCACCAAAGTAAAGTGCCCTGGATTACCAGTAACCACCCCGGATTGCCCGTAACCACCCCGGATTGCCCGTAACCACCCCGGATTGCCCGTAACCACCGCAGACTGCCCGTAACCACCGCAGACTGCCCGTAACCACCGCAGACTGCCCGTAACCACAGCAGACTGCCCGTAACCACACCAGACTGCCCGTAACCACACCAGACTGCCCGTAACCACACCAGATTGCCCGTAACCACACCAGATTGCCCATAACCACACCAGATTGCCTGTCGCAACCTCAGATAGCAAGTAAACTCCCCGAGATTGTCCATTACCACCCTAGATAGCCAGTAAACACTCACATATTGCCTGTAACTAAAATGACACTCCTTCCCTTCTGAGCCCTGCTGTGTGCCCATACAGTGATTTATGAACGCTTTCATCTCACAGTGAATCCACGGTGAGAGGAGATGAGAACATGTCCCCCCCTTGTCCCCAGAATTAACCCTAGTGACCTGGTTACTGACCCTCCCCTCCCTGGGCGGCCATCTGATCCAAGATGGCCGCCGCCATCACTGTGAACAGACTCTGCTCACAGTGATGGAATTTCTAAAAATGATCAAAGCTCCATTCTCTCCACCACCAGAGGTGGCGGAGAGCATGGGGCAATGATCGGGGACCACCCGGTGTGGTCCCAGTACAAGCGATCAGCGGTATATACTATATACCACTGATCGCTTGTTCCAAATGGTGCCGGCACTATTTTTCCCGTCACCAAAGTAAAGTGCCCTGGATTACCCGTAACCACCCCAGATTGCCCGTAACCACCCCAGATTGCCCGTAACCACACCAGATTGCCCGTAACCACCGCAGACAGCCCGTAACCATCGCACACAGCCCGTAACCATCGCACACAGCCCGTAACCATCGCACACAGCCCGTAACCATCGCACACAGCCCGTAACCATCACAGATTGCCACAGACTTCCCCGTAGCTACCCCAAATTGTCCGTCACCTCCCCAGATTGCCTGTCTCCTCCCCAGATTGTCCGTCACCTCCCAAAATTGCCCGTCGACACCCCCAGATTGCCCATCACCACCCCAGATTGCCAGTGAACACCCCCAGATAACCAGTAAACACCCCCAGATAACCAGTAAACACCCCCAGATTTCCCGTAACCAAGCCATATAGCTAGTAAACACCCCCAGATTGCCCGTAACCACCCCAGATTGCCTATAACCACACCAGATTGCCTGTCGCAACCTCAGATAGCAAGTAAACACCCCGAGATTGTCCATTACCACCCTAGATAGCCAGTAAACACTCACATATTGCCTGTAACTAAAATGACACTCCTTCCCTTCTAAGCCCTGCTGTGTGCCCATACAGTGGTTTATGCCCACTAATGGGGTACCATTGTACTCAGGAGAAGCTACGTTACAAATGTTGGGGTGAGTTTTCTCCCCTCTTCCTTGTGAAATTGAGAAATTTCAAACAAAATGAACATATTATTGGAAAAATTCAATTTTTTTATTTTTACAGTCTTCTTTTGAATACTTTCCTCTAATACCCGTGGGGTCAAAATGCTCACCACACCCCAATATGAATTCTTTGAGGGGTGTACTTTCCTAAATGGGGTGACTTTGGGGGTTTTTTATTCTGCTGACACTACAGGGGCTCTGCAAACGCACCTGGCGCTCAGAAACTTCTTCAGAAAAATCATGCATGGAAAATGCTAATTGGCGCTCCCTTCATTCTGAGCCCTGCTGTGTACCCATACAGTGGTTTATGCTCAAATATGGGGTACCGTTCTACTCAGGAAAACCTGTGTTACATATATTGGGGTGCTTTTTTCCCCCTGTTCCTCGTGAAATTGAAAAATTTTAAACTAAACATACATATTAGAAAAATTCTATTTTCTCATTTTTACTGCCTTCTTTTGAATACTTTCCTCTAATACCTGTGGGGTCAAGATGGTCACCACACCCAAAGATGAATTCTTTGAGGGGTGTACTTTCCTAAATGGGGTGACTTTTGGGGGGGGGTTTATTCTGCTGGCACTACAGGGACTCTGCAAACGCATCTGGCGCTCAGAAACTTCTTCAGAAAAATCTGCACTGAAAATGCTAATTGGCGCTCCCTTCCTTCTGAGCCCTGCTGTGTGCCCATACACTGGTTTATGCCCACGTATGGGGAACCGTTATACTCAGGAGAACCTGCGTTACATATATTGGGGTGAGTTTTCTCCCCTGTTCCTCGTCAAATTGAGAAATTTCAAAGTAAACAAACATATTATTGGAAAAATTAAATTTTTTCATTTTTACTGTCTTCTTTTGAATACTTTCCTCTAATACCTGTGGGGTCAAAATGGTCACCACTCCCCAAGATGTATTCTTTGAGGGGTGTACTTTCCAAAATGGGGTGACTTTCGGGGGGGGGGGGGGGTTATTCTGCTGACACTATAGGGGCTCTGCAAACGCACCTGGCACTCAGAAACTTCTTCAGCAACATCTGAACTGGAAATGCTAATAGGTGCTCCTTCCCTTCTGAGCCCGGCTGTAAGCCCATACAGTGGTTTATGCCCACATATGGGGTACCATTGTACTCAGGAGAACCTGCGTTACAAAATTTGGGGTGCATTTTCTCTCAGGTTTATTATGAAAATGAGCTACTTTAATCTTAACAAATATATTATTGGAAAATTTCTATTTTCCATTTTTTTCTGGCCTAATTGTGAATACTTTCCTCCAGCCCTTGTAGGGTTAAAATGCTCATTATACCCCTAGATTAATTCTTTAAGGTGTCTAGTTTCCAAAATGGGGTCACTTATGGTGGTTTCCAGTATACAAGCCTCCTAAATCAACTTAAAAAAAAAGAACTGGACCCTAAAAAAAAATCAGTTTTGCAAATTTTATGAAAATTTCATAATTTGCTGATACACTTCTAAGCCCCGTAACCAAACCCCGTGACCA
The DNA here is from genome assembly GCF_027789765.1 of Dendropsophus ebraccatus. Lineage (NCBI taxonomy): Eukaryota > Metazoa > Chordata > Amphibia > Anura > Hylidae > Dendropsophus > Dendropsophus ebraccatus. The sequence goes on from NC_091468.1 coordinate 53,376,294, forward strand.
AATTTTGCCAGTAACATAAAGTACCATATGTTAGGAAAAAACAATCTCAGAATCGCTAGAATACGTTAAAGCATCACTGAGCTATAAGCGCATAAAGTGAGACAGGTCAGATTTTAAAAAAGGAGCCTGGTCATTAAGGTCCAAATGGGCTTGGTCCCTAAGGGGTTAATAGACCATCTACAATTATATGCTACGTGCCTATACCCCTTAATTTAGTATAAATAAAAAAACATTTTTGGACTTCTTTGCCTAGACTTGTGACAATACCACTACTTATTGTCCTGACTTTGACCCTGAATACTTCTATGTATTTACCTTATCTCAGTCTTGTATGGCTCATACTACTGAGCCTAAAATTAACCACCATTTTTATCTATGAATGGGTAAATGAATGGGAATAAGTGGGAAAAGCTGGACCCAATCCTGGGAAACTTCTCCCAGTTTTCCAGGATTGGATTCAGCTTTTCTCCAGGGTGGAGCGGCAAGAAGCAGAGCAGTGCTAAAAGGCCGATGACTTGATGAGCGGGGCACAGATCAAACGAAGCGCTTCACTCATCTCTAGTTATAATCATCCAGAGGTACACTATAGCCCTATGGGCAGTGGTGCACATATAGAGATATGAGGAGCTACTTAGGCTCGGTAACTACAATTTTGCCACCAGCCCGCACCCCAAAAGGGAAATTATACGTTCTGTACAACTTGACCATTGTGCAGAGCCAACCCATGGCTATGACCATGAAGCCTCATAAAAATATTGTTCTGAATATAAGATCATAGGGGCAAAAACTTTTAAAGAGGTTTTGTCTGAGACTGGACATCAGTGTGTGATCAGATGTTTGGCCGATCAGCGGTTTCCTCCCACATATACAGAATGAACAGGGCGAGAAGCAGAGGAGGAATTCATTGTGTGGTGGTGGCTGTGGGTTACTGCAGCTTAGCTCCCATTCACTTCAATAGGAGCTGATCTGCGGTAACCTGGCAGTGTCGCTACACAATGAACAGAGTCGTCTATATTGTGTATATGTCAGAGCTACATCTCTGCCATGCAGCCGATTGGCGGATGTGCCAGATATTGGCAACCTACCAATCAGACATTGATGGCCTATCCTGAACATAATTCATCAACGTGAACATTCCATAAAAACCCTTTAATTATTAGTCAGTAATCTTATTAAATGAGCACTGTGCTTTTTTTTTTTTTTTTTTAAATCCCAAAATCTCTTTAATGGAACACGTTCACCATGTAAGCAGCTGGTCTTGCGGGTGTTGATGCTAACGGCCCCTATAACAGCGGATTATGTTGCCTCCTCCCATCAGGATGCCTGAATATAAAATTTAACAAGATGTTATCTAAACCAGACAACTCATTCAAGCCCATTGACGGCCAACTGGAAGTCTATGGAGCTCACCATTCATTGTTATAATTCATCGACAACTTTGTCAAATCTAGCTTTTATGGAATCAAGAGCTCGGATCACTGACTGGTGCATTGTGATGTCCTCAGATGGCTTGTTATTAGTCTTTGGCAACCTGAAGCAACACCCACTAGTTCATTATTTTGCTGCCAAACATGTGCACAAGTTCATTAACATAGCGGCTCGATCCCATTGCCTCAGTAGTAAACCAGAGGCAAAAAAAACATTGATAAACAGTAGTTTAGCAAATGACAGCTGTCAGTACAATAGAGGAAAGTGGCGGGTTAAGTAGGAAGCTCTCGTAGTCAAGTTAACAGGAACATTTTGTACCTTTAGATTCTGGCAGAAATATTACTTGTAAAGGGGAAAAACATAGCAAATTACTTACAAATGCCAGGAAAACAGTTTTTGTTTATGCCAGTACATGTATTAATACTTTCTGGTTATTCCCTTATTGCTGGAATCAGGTTATTCCCAATTTACTGGGATCAGTGAATGGAGCGTGCGCCTTGCATAATCAGTGCTCACACTCCACTCCTACTGTGTTTTTACAAGTTGGGTTTTACTAGATTGGATGATTGACTGACTGTCAAAAAATGGATAAAAAGATAAAAAAAATAATAATAATAATATATGACACATGCGTTAACAAATTAATCCTTCTGTAATAGTCCCAGTACTGTAGCTACTATAGTTTGCCTGTTTATTGAAATTCGTTAAGAGTTAATTTGCAAATATTAACAAATAGATTGCGAAACAATGAAATATTTATCGGTAGAAGATACTGTAGATACACAAAACACATTCACAGGGCAGATTAAATGGGAGGAGAATATGTGGTGGGAACGTGGTCCTATTCTTACCATATCTCCCAGCAAACGTTTTCTGATAGATGGGTAATTCCGTACATCAGGAGGTTAACCCTCTATACTCGCTATTAGAGATGAGCAAAGCCAATTCGGTGAATCAAAACTTGCTGCGTTCTGTGAAGCAAATTCCTGCCACTTCGTTAAGGAAATTAGCAAAAAAACAAAAACAACGGCGGCCGCACACGGCGTCACTGGGCGGGAGAAAAGGGATTAACCATAATCCCTAGTGCCCGTCCAATCAGCTGCAGGCCCCTCTGTGATGTCAGCACCTCCCTCTTTATATAAGGCGGTTCGATAACGGAGCTGGCCAGTTGGCTGTGTGTGGAGGAGAGAGCAGGATGGCAGCAGGCAGTTACAGCACAGCAGGGAAAGACTAAAGGCCCTATTACACAAAGTGATTATTGGTTGTATTACAAGTTGGGTTTTACTAGATTGGATGATTGACTGACTGATTGTCAAAAAATGGAAAAATAATGTCAAAAAAATGGAAAAATAAAATAAAATTAAAAATAATATGACGAGTCAATCCGAACCCGAACGATCGGCATTTGATTAGCGGGGGCTGCTAAACTTGGATAAAGCTCTAAGGTTGTCTGGAAAACATGAATACAGCCAATTACTATATCCATGTTTACCACATAACCTTGGGCCTTTATCCAAGTTCAGCAGCCACCGCTAATCAAATGACGAAAGTTCGGGTTCGGATCGACTCAAGCATACTCGAGGTTCGCTCATCTCTAAATATGACACATGCGTTAACAAATTAATCCTTCTGTAATAGTCCCAGTACTGTAGCTACTATAGTTTGCCTGTTTTATAGAAATTGGTTAAGAGTTAATTTGCAAATATTAACAAATTTGACCCCAAATTTGCGAGGCTCCCAAATTGAATTTGTGTCTGCTTCGCTCATCTCTAGTTGTCAGGACAATTTATAAACATCAGTCATCTATTACCAGTTTACTTACTTATTTCGGATGTCTTTTTTAGATTTAGAATATAATGGTAATTATAAAAACGATGACGGCTAAATCCATTCAGTTCTTCCTGTAAAAGTTTTAAAATTTTGAAAAGCCTCATCCGCTCATCAGAGTAGGTCATAACACAATGATTTCCCATTACCAGATAATTAAAGTATTCAATAACTGTCTATTATCCAATTCTAGAAATAGTTATTTGTCCTAGCTGCAAATACCCGCATGTTTCTGATTTACGAAGCTTAATGTATCATGTTTAATACATTTTGTTCTTAAAAGTTTGAGAAGTAAAATCAATGAAATACTTCAATAAACTTGATTCTAATGAAGAAACATACTTCATAAAGAGATGACGCCATCTAACTTCAGTTACAGCTTCATTAGATTCATAAAGATGCTTTATGTTTCTTAGCTATCTTCAGACACAAATTTGTTTGATGTTTTTTTTTTTTAATATAACACCAACTTATTTCAAGGCTTGTCATCACACAACTCAGTCCCTGTCCCCATTGGAGCTTACAATCTAAATCCATCTGTCTGTATGCTAAGGAGTGTGGCAGAAAACCCACAAAAATATGGGGAGAACATACAAACTCCTAAGACAAACTACAACCATAAAAATAACCTAAGACCCCAGTGCTGCAAGGCAAAAGTGGTCACCACTGAGCCATTGTGCTGCCTATATGTTTTCTTTTCTTTTCTAAAAGAAAAATGTATACACATTTTTTGAACCATTGGAGGTCTATTGGAGAGGAAACACCATAGTGAAGCCCCAATATTCATTAAGAGGGGTGCGCTGGCCAGGGTGGGTCAGTGCGCTGAGGGTAGTTGTCCCACCCCCAGTGCAACAAACCCAATTAAAATGGCGATGTGGATCAACGTAGGAAAACTACCTTCATCTTCAGTGACCCTTGTCACAAGCTCCACTTGTGTAGAGGATTTTTAGAAAGGGTCTCCACTCCTCTAGTTATGTGCGGGTGTGAGGGGACCATCCTGGATTACTTCACTACATTGATCAATGCCAATGGTTAGAGATGAGCGAATTTACAGTACAAAAGAAGCAATCTCTTTGTTAGCTCGGCAATCAGCTTATCAGCCTGATGCCTTTGAAGTCTGTGCCGCTTCGCCCAAGGTGTCTGGAAAAGCTGAATTCAGTCCTGGGAGAAGTTTTCCAGAAGTGGATCCAGCTTTTCCAGGCACCCAGGGTGGAGCAGCATGGACTTCAAAAGGCAGCAGGCTGATAAGTAGATTGCCGAGCTACTGAAGAAATTCACTTTGATTGTACTTTAAATTCGCTCATCTCTGCCAATGGTGTTAAACCCGCAGAAAGCTTGCAGGTGGACACAAAATAATCTGATGTGACAGCAATAATGATCTGGCCCTGCAGATTAGAGATGATCAAACAGCGGAAAATCTTAGGTTCTATCAACTCGAACCTTGCAGAACCTTCCGCATTTGATTCCTGATGCCTTCCCGATCCACGGGGAAGGAGGAGACAGCTGGGTACAAACTGGAATTTCCGGGATTCAGCCTAAGTAATAGGTACCCGGACTGTCTCCTCCTTCCCCACGGACCGACAAAGCATCGGGAATCAAATGCGGAAGGTTCGGCAAGGTTCGAGTTCGATAGAACCTAAGATTTTTCACTGTTCGATCATCTCTACTCCCGATCACCACAAATGTCTGCCTAGTATACAGTATATAACTGGCCGAGGTGAGTACCATCCACTGCAACCAGTGATTGACAGAACAGATATTTCCTGTAAGTCCAGATGGAGATCAGCAGAGACCCAGGCACCATCAGAATGGCAGGAAATCGGTGAGGGGAGTACTGATTTTTTATATACATATTTTTTATTAGTTCATCCCTTTGGACAACCAATGTAAACACTATGTACAAGAAGCTAGTACTGCATTACAGGAAAGCTATAAAAATGTTAGTCGTGTCTTCAATACTTAGGGCTTATTTTTTAAACACATTCAGTTCCATGAGACCGGCTTTACTTTAGAATTTGAAACAGAAGATAAGCTACATAACTCCTAGATCTCGCTACAGAGATTGAAGATTTGTCCGATTTGTAACAAGATAATGTTCTTTTTTTTTTCTATTAGCATAAGAAAAGCCAAAGAAAAATAAGTAGGTTTAACCCACGCGATCGGAACAAATTCTACGGATTATCAATTAGTTTAATTAAATTTTGATATCGAAAACCCCATCCTTAAATCTTGATATTGTTGTGGTATTACAAAAGACAGCCAGCTAAAACTCTGAAAGGACACTTTATCACTGTGGAAATCCAGTAATGACAAATAATTCAGACTGTTCCCTTCTCGGAATCTAATATCCTTCCACTGAGCTCCAATCTCATCATAACTTATCAGGGAACAACAACAGATTTTCTAAAATCACACAAATGGGATTGAAACGGCATCTTAAATAAAACAAGAAGAACAAACAAATGTTTCTCCAGCCCATTTCCAACCAAAAGAACAATGTATTCTAGATTATGTACGGTTCCAAACAATGAAAACACATGCATTTATTATTGGCCTATATTTTTTTTTTTTTAGTTTCTCTTCGCGGTGCACAGTTCTGGAATGCATATTTCTGTTTATGGATCCCATTATTTTAATGTTTGTTTTGTTTTTTACAACCAATAATATTGTGTTGTGGTTGGATGAAAGAAACCTTCAAGCCACCCAAGACTTTAAATAGCCTTCCTCAACCTTTGAGGATCCCGCCAACTTTGGGTCCGAAGAATTTTTTGGTTTTGTCTACTGGCATTGTTGTCCTCCTAACATTTTTATTTCGATGCCAACATGAAGACACATTTTTTGTGGGATCAATTGTGTTTTCTTCAGTTGTTTCGATTGAATGTGTTATGGCAGAAATGCCTTTAAATGTAATAAAGAAAAATAGAATATGTTGCTAAGTGTTTTTCATTTTTTTATTACAGAATTATGGAATTTTAGCTACTGATTTTTCCCAGAAAGTTTTAGGTTTATTTTATATTTTTGTCCTATTCATGTAAATTAGATAATTCTGAAAAAATATGACTGTTAACAAGATATAAGTAGTACTATTAAGACATATGAATATGCAAAAGAAGAGCCCGTGGAGCCTCATTAAAGAGTCTCAAAACACAGGACTAGCCAGATATCCCTCTGGGAAGGACCCAGCCAAGGGGTGGCTCCTGTAAGGAAACCACCAAAACCACTATATTAAGGCCCTATAAGTCAATTTATTGACAAGGGAAAAACCAAGGCCAGGTTCCTTCCACATACAGCTGTTTAAGACATAGTAGTGTTCACACAAGTGCCATAGCCCAAACAAACCGCTGATCATGCGCTCTGTTGCTCTCTACTTCGATAATGTGCTAACGCTGTAGGAAATGCCCGTTTGGCCAATCACTGGTTTACGTGGGTCACTACTGTGGACAGTAATTGTAGATGCTTCTTGCAAGGGCAGCACAGCATTGGAACAAGAAGAGGCAGATACCACTGGGGACCAGGAGCCATTGAAATGGCAGCAGAAGAGAATTAAGGCAGGGGAATATACATTATTTTTTTATTTTTTTCTAAAAGTAAAAAAAAATTATCTTTAAATAACTCTTTTACTATGGGTTACTTTGTACAATGTATTTATCATTTTTTATTTCACAGTACATAGTGGTGAATAGAGATACAGCCATAGGCTGTTTCCATGTTTTCCAGGCAGCCCTAGGGCTGCATCCATGTTCTTCAGTCACTGAGATTCAAATAAAAGTGTTCAGGTTCAAATTTACTGTAAATTGACTCATCTCCAGTGGTGACAAGACAATGCAGTTCACATATTGATAGCCCCAAAGTTGACAGCTGCATTTAAATGCTAGCTGTCCCTCATCATTGGATCTCCCCCCCCCCCCCCACCCCCCACCTCATGATCATGGAGGAGTGATCCCTGCATCTTTTCCCCGGTCGGGGTCTGCACCTCAGCAGCCGAAAGTAATAGAATACTGAGCTCATCGATCTATGCAGTATATCTATACTGCATAGATCTCTATGAGAGATCAGTGTAGTAATGCTAGAATTCCCCCAGGGCGACTTCTAGTATGTGTGTAAAAAAATAAAAAAAATTTTTATTAATAAAAACCCCCCTCCCCTAATAAAAGTTTGAATCACCCCCCTTTTCCCATTTTATAAATAAAAATAAACAAACATGTTTGGTATTGCCGCGTCCGTAATCGCCCGAACTATTAATTTATTTCATTCCTGATCTTGCACGGTAAACGGCGTAAGCGCAAAAAAAATTCAAAGTGCAAAATTGTGCATTTTTGGTCGCATTAAATCTACAAAAATTGTAATAAAAAGCAATCAAAAAGTTGCATATACGCAAACAAGGTACTGATAGAAAGAACACAGAAAAAAAAAAAAGACAAATTTGGTCAGCTCTCCTAGAACACCATTCACACTAGGCAGGAGCACGTTGCTATGGCTGAAGTTGCAAACAGAAAAATGCAACAGCTCAACGCAATGGCAAGATACAGACCCACTACAGACATGAAAATAGTTAAAAGCAGCCCCCCCAAACTGCCAAAAAAACTTCCATAAAAATAATGAGGCTCTTGGTTACCACTTGAAAATGGTATAAACTGCCCCACCACGTTACGGTGGCCTCATGCTCGGGACAGTCCTACACTGATAGAAAGAACACATGGCGCAAAAATTGACACCTCCCACAGTCCCATAGACCAAAGGATAAAAGGGTTATAAGCATATGAATAGAGCAATTTTAAGGAACCTATATTTTTAAAAAAAGTTTTTAATTTTTTTAAAAGCCATCAAATAAAATAAAAGTTATATAAGTTACATATCGTCGTAATCATACTGACTTGATGAACATGTATAACAAGTCAGTTTTACCCCAGGATGAACGGCGTAAGAACAAACCACCCCACCCCCCAATTTAAAAAAAATAAATTGTGTTTTTTTTTCTCAATTTCACCACACATAATTTTTTTTTGTTTCACAGCATATTTTCGGCAAAAATTGGAAAGTACAATTAGTGGCGCAAAAAATGAAAACTGGCTGTGTCCCCTAAGGGTTAAAGCAGTCATATACCTATCCATTTGACAGTGGTTTCATTATCCTTGGTTGAAAGTAGAGATAAGCGAGCTGGCTGAGGTTCAGGTTTGTAGGAATCTGAACTGTCGGCTTCTGATTCCCGCTGTCTGCTTGCTCTGTGGAGAGGGCGGATACAGCCTGAGGACCGCCTGGAAAACTAGGATACAGCTAGTATCCCAGTTTTCCAGACGGTTCTCAGGCTGTATCCCTTCTCTCCACACAGCGGGCAGACAGCAGATTACACATACCAAGACATTGTAGCATATTATAGTCAATTTCCTATTAGAGAGAACTGTAGTGCTAACAGATTCCCTTTACTTTATACAATACAGTAGACCGTCTACAATAGCATATTGTGTGCTCACTAGACTGTCGAGACCTAAAGGAATATAACATATAGGGCTGGGGGGGGGAATGCACATAAATATGCTATACTTACCTAGTCTGAGCCACCACAGCTGCCCCATCAGTTCCTGGTCTCCTATTGTCAGTGCTACTTTCTGTTTTCTGGTAAGGACATCAGCCACAGAAGAGACACTTCAGGGACCAAAAAATAATAAATTGGTGTGGCAGCTGTGTGGCTCAAATGAGCATGGCTTGATTTATATTTTAACAGCCCTAGCCATATATGATTGTTTTTTTCATTCCCTGACATCCCATTTAAGTCTCTACAATCTCTTGGGTGTACCATGTGCATCTCTGTATACTGTATGCACATGTATAGCTTAAAGGGAATCTGTTCTGTATAATGCTCAAAGCTGCATACATGGGCAGATAGCCGATAGAGAGAAACAACAAATGATAGCTGATGGCGGTTTGCAAAAATGTATAAAATCATGTTTTACTTCTAAACTCGAGCTGTAAGAGAGCTGAGCTGCAGCATACATGATGTCTCTCTCCCCCACCCCTCTCTGCCCTACATAAAGGCCCAGTGATGGAAGTCAAACACCCCCTGCCTATAAGTTTTTCTGCATAGTCACAGCCAAGTCTGGCACAGTACAAGGGAAGCATAGTGCATGGGAGGCTTTGTACACAGTACATGGAAGACAATAGTACATGGGAATGGGGGGGCATAGTAAAACATGGGAGGCACAGAACAATGGAGGCACAGCAGTACAGGGAAGGCTACGGACACAGCAGTACATGCAAGGCACAGTAGTACACAGTAGAGAGGCATAATAATACATGGGTAGTACATTGAAAGCACAGAAGAACATGGGAGGTGCAATAAAACAATGGAGGCACAGCAGTACTGAGAGGGACAATAGTACACAGTAGGGAGGCATAGTAGTACATGGGAGGTATAATGCTCCAGATAAAATCCCTACCAGCGATCACAGCAGGTCAGGTCTCTGGCCATGCATGGAGCACACACAGAGGGGAGGGTGAGGGGAAGGCTGTTCTTCTGCTTCAGCTCTGCCCCTCCTGTTCCTCTTTAGCTACAGAAAAGTCTATGGGCCTGGGTAATGTGTAAAGGTATTGCTGCAAGGAGAGACTCTCCTGCCCCCATCCACCTCACATCTCTCCAACATGCTGCTAGCTGTATGGCTGGGTCTTTGAGACAGCTACAGCTGTATATAATAGGGTTATGGGGGGCACTGACGTGCCAGAGGGGACCCCTATGAATCATGGGCCCCCTATGAATCATTGGCCCCCACGCAACTACCTACCCTGCCCATTGAGAAAGACTGCTCTGAACTGATACCTGGACCGCACCAAGCCGCTTGCAATGCATGAAAGCTGCAAAGGCAAAGCAAATGACAAATGAAAATTCTTTTTTTTTCCCCTCCCTCGAATCACAACTCAGAGGAAAATGACTTCCGGCGGAGGTCCCACAGCCTCTCCAGCCGCTCACCACAGGAGAGGTAGGTTTCTATTTGTAATCAGTTTCCCCCCTCCCCCTGCAGGCTGCCCCGGCTCTGGGAAACCGCCAGATTTCTCCTTTAAACTCTCCTTAAACATATATGATTAAACCATGCAATAAAAGAAAACAGCAGGGTGTCCATACCCTTTAATGTATACTTTTCTTGTGTTTTCTTGTTCTAGAAAAAAAAAAAAAAAAAGGGGGAGTAGAAACCTGCTTTCCTCAATACTGAAATAGAATAAGAGTAAAAATGTAGCTTGCAATAAACCTGCCAAAGATATGACAAGGCAATCTTCTGGCAAAAGGCAGCACCATAGCAGCATTGTTCCCAGTATGCTGTGCAATGAGCCCAGTGACAGCTCTACCTGTATCATTTCCAGGATGCACACAGGAGGGAGCGCAGCATAACAGTCCGTGGATGTGTTACAGGAAATCTATTCTATTTATAGGGCAAAAACGGGCTGTCCAGCTACACTTATTGAAGAAGTCTGACAATTAGAGATGAGCGAACCTGGAGCATGCTCGACTCCATCCGAACCCGAACTTTCGGCATTTGATTAGCGGTGGCTGCTGAAGTTGGATAAAGCCCTAAGGCTATGTGGAAAACATTGATATAGTCATTGGCTGTATCCATGTTTTCCAGACAACCTTAGAGCTTTGACAACAGTCCAAAGGAACAGAACCGGTTGGATTATGTAGAATTTTAGCTCGAGTGCTCGCCTCACCAGACAGGACCCCTCCGTCCAGACATAGATCCAAAACAAATTCAGAAGGAGACAGCACCTCTCAAAGCAAACGTGATTACTTTATTCACATCCTACTTCTGCAACGTTTCGGCTGGTTCTCAGCCTTTCTCAAGCTGAGAACCAGCCGAAATGTTGTGGAAGTAGGATGTAAATAAAGTAATCACGTTTGCTTTGAGAGGTGCTGTCTCCTTCTGAATTTGTTTTGAACCTTAGAGCTTTACCCAACTTCAGCAGCCCCCGCTAATCAAATGCCAATCGTTCGGGTTCAGATGGACTCGAACCCGAACCCGGTTCGCTCATCTCTACTGACAATTTCTGAAAGCGGGCAGCCTGCGGGGGGGGGGGGGGGGTGATTGATTACAAGTAGGAACTTACCTCTCCTCCTGCCCACAGGACCCCTGGGTCTCCACGTCACGACCCAGGTCATGGAATAGCTGCCCAGCCAGTCAGTGACTGGGGCGGGAAGCCACTCCAGTCACTGACTGACTGAGCGGCCAGTCCATCAGTCGGGAAAGGCTCCTCCCCCCCCCCCCCCCCCGAATCATCACAACTCAGGGGAAAATGACTTCCGGCGGAGGTCCCACAGACTCTCCAGCCGCTCACCACGGGAGAGGTAGATTTCTATTTGTAATCAATTTCCCCCCTCCCCCTTCAGGCTGCCCCGGCTTTTAGAAACCGCCAGATTTCTCCTTTAAACTCTCCTTAAACTCATATGATTAAACCATCCAAATGGTACATATTACTGTAGAAAATACTTTATATAATAATATGAAGCAGGAAACACTAAGGCCATATAGCAAAATTTACAGTGTGACCCTTCCCCTCACACTTTTACACGGCCCCTTATGCAGTCACAAGTGTTAAATGATTGACTTATAGATTAAAACGCTGTCCCTTATTAGCTAATGTAGAAACTAAAGTGGAATATTCATAGGTTAGGTTTCTGCAAATTTTCCCTAGGAAACTTTTCTAACCAATCATTCTATTGTTTATACTGATCAATGCAATGCTTTTGTATTGCAGTGATCAGTTAATTTAGTTTTTTTCTAGTTCTGCAACCTGAAGCAGGCAGTATTGTCAAACTTAACATAGCAGGTATGGAGGCCACTTCAATGTGATTATGACGACACCCAACTAGTGATGTCACGATACCAGAATTTTGAGTTTTTTTCAATGCTCGATACCAATTCAATACTTACAAATTAAATAAATTATATTTAAAAAAAAAAAACCTCAATATTAGAAATGCCCCCCCCCCTCCAACTGTCAGGTCCGTTCGAACCAATTTATGTTTCTCTAATTTTTTAACTTTAAAAATAAAGTTGACATTATTTACATTAAGGGACATTACATTAAGGGCTCTTTCACATGTCCCGTAAAATTGTCCGTGGTCGCGGATCAGCAAGCACGGACAATTTTACAGCCCATTAAAGTGAATGTGGCCATTCACATGGTCTGTGCCGCGACCCGTGCCGCGAAAAAATAGGACATGTCGTAGTGCGGATCGCGGCACGGATCCCCCCCTGCCACCCAGCTCTCCTGTCATCTGTCCTCTCCTGTCATCTCATCTACTACTCACCTACTCCCTGCGCTGACTGGCTTCATCTTCACCAGAAGTGGCCTGGACTATGATACCTTCTCCTGGCAGCGTAGTCCCGGCCACTTCCAGGGAGCGTGTGTAGCCGGCTGGGTGGCAGGGGGGGAATCCGTGCCGGGTCGCTGCACGGATAGTGTGAAAGAGGCCTAACACTTCATCTATCAGGGAAATGATGGGGGCTGTAGTCATGTAACACACACACCAGCTGTCAGGGTGATGATGGGAGCTGTAGTCATGTAACACACCAGTTATCAGGGGGATGATGGGAGCTGTAGTCATGTAACACACACACACCAGCTATCAGGGGGGATAATGGGAGCCGTAGTCATGTAACACACACACACCAGCTATCAGGGGGGGATGATGGGAGCTGTAGTCATGTAACACACACACACACTCACACACACACACCAACTATCAGGGGGATGATGGGAGCTGTAGCCATATAACACACACACACCAGCTATCAGGGAGATGATGGGAGCTGTAGTCATGTAACACACCAGTTATCAGGGGGATGATGGGAGCTGTAGCCATATAACACACACACCAGCTATCAGGGGGATGATGGGAGCTGTAGCCATATAACACACACACACACACACACCAGCTATCAGGGGGATTATGGGAGCTGTAGTCATGTAACACACCAGTTATCAGGGGGATGATGGGAGCTGTAGCCAAGTAACACACACACACACCAACTATCAGGGGGATGATGGGAGCTGTAGTCATGTAATACACCAGTTATCAGGGGGATGATGGGAGCTGTAGTCATGTAACACACCAGTTATCAGGGGGATGATGGGAGCTGTAGCCAAGTAACACACACACACCAGCTATCAGGGGGATGATGGGAGCTGTAGTCATGTAACACCAGTTATCAGGGAAATGATGGGATCTGTAGTCATGTAACACACCAGTTATCAGGGGGATGATGGGAGCTGCAGCCAAGTAACACACACACACACACCAGCTATCAGGGGGATGATGGGAGCTGTAGTCATGTAACACACCAGTTATCAGGGGGATGATGGGAGCTGTAGTCATGTAACACACCAGTTATCAGGGCGATGATGGGAGCTGTAGTCATGTAACACACCAGTTATCAGGGCGATGATGGGAGCTATAGTCATGTAACACACCAGTTATCAGGGCGATGATGGGAGCTGTAGTCATGTAACACACCAGTTATCAGGGCGATGATGGGAGCTGTAGTCATGTAACACACCAGTTATCAGGGGGATGATGGGAGCTGTAGCCAAGTAACACACACACACACACACACACACACACACACACCAGCTACCAAGGGGATAATGGGAGCTGTAGTCATGTAACACACACACACACACCAGCTATCAGGGGGGATGATGGGAGCTGTAGTCATGTAACACACACCAGCTATCAGGGGGGATGATGGGAGCTGTAGTCATGTAACACACACACACACACCAGTTATCAGGGGGATGATGGGAGCTGTAGTCATGTAACACACCAGTTATCAGGGGGATGATGGGAGCTGTAGCCAAGTAACACACACACACCAACTATCAGGGGGATGATGGGAGCTGTAGTCATGTAATACACCAGTTATCAGGGGGATGATGGGAGCTGTAGCCAAGTAACACACACACACCAGCTATCAGGGGGATGATGGGAGCTGTAGTCATGTAACACCAGTTATCAGGGGGATGATGGGAGCTGTAGTCATGTAACACACCAGTTATCAGGGGGATGATGGGAGCTGTAGTCATGTAACACACCAGTTATCAGGGGGATGATGGGAGCTGCAGCCAAGTAACACACACACACACACCAGCTATCAGGGGGATGATGGGAGCTGTAGTCATGTAACACACCAGCTATCAGGGGGATGATGGGAGCTGTAGTCATGTAACACCAGTTATCAGGGGGATGATGGGAGCTGTAGTCATGTAACACACCAGTTATCAGGGGGATGATGGGAGCTGTAGTCATGTAACACACCAGTTATCAGGGGGATGATGGGAGCTGCAGCCAAGTAACACACACACACACCAGCTATCAGGGGGATGATGGGAGCTGTAGTCATGTAACACACCAGTTATCAGGGGGATGATGGGAGCTGTAGTCATGTAACACACCAGTTATCAGGGCGATGATGGGAGTTGTAGTCATGTAACACACCAGTTATCAGGGCGATGATGGGAGCTGTAGTCATGTAACACACCAGTTATCAGGGGGATGATGGGAGCTGTAGCCAAGTAACACACACACACACACACACACACACCAGCTACCAAGGGGATAATGGGAGCTGTAGTCATGTAACACACACACACACACACCAGCTATCAGGGGGGATGATGGGAGCTGTAGTCATGTAACACACACACACACCAGTTATCAGGGGGATGATGAGAGCTGTAGTCATGTAACACACACACACACACACCAGCTATCAGGGGGGATGATGGGAGCTGTAGTCATGTAACACACACACACACACACACACACACACAGACACACACCAGCTATCGGGGATGATGGGAGCTGTATTCCTGCTGTCAGGGCATGGTGACCACTGACCCAGCAGGGTGACCTGGATTTGGGCAGCAAGGTAAACTGCAGGCTGCAGACCCCCCCTCCCCCCTTCCCAGTGAGAGCCAGGCCGACCCCCTCTTCACCTCTCTCACATAGCTGATGTCCGCCCCGGGAGTGTCTTGTCGGCCCCGGCCTGCCGCTCCCTCACAGTCCTGTGGCCCCCACCTTACAGTGCTGTGCAGCCAGATGTAGTGGCCGCATCTCCTCCCCGCCCTCAGCCTTATGCTCCGCTCTCCTCTTCAGGAAGCGCCGGCCGCTCTCCCTCTGCAGCCGCCGACCCTGCTCTGACCCTTTCACTAAAGGGTAAATGACTGCTGGCTGCAGTCATTAGTAGTGGGGGTCTGATACACACAGTAGCCGACCCCCGCTACATAGGGAGCAGATTAGGAGAGGGGGATAATGCCGCTGTCAGTGTGACAACGGCATCTATACAGTTAAATAGCCGGCACATACGATCGCTGTGTGCCGGCTATTGGAAGTTAGCGCCGCCGGGAGCGGAGAGAGTGAGGGCGGGTGGACAGAGGAGGTGACACCAGGGGGGGCCACGCAGAGCACATGGCAGGCACTCAGCTCACTGCCTGCCATGTCTTCTGCTGTGTACTTTATGATAAGCCGCTCTGCTGCGCCGCTTATCATAAAGTATCGAATACCAGGAAATCCTGGAATCGAACCGAAAATATGCCCCGAAAATCGATAGTAGAATCGATTTTTCGGTGCATCGTGCATCCCTACACCCAACAGAAGCAGTAGCAATCACTCAATCTAAATGCTGCAATCTCTATTAAAATCACAACATTTAGGATATAAAATGATCGACGTCAGCTTGTAAAATCAGCAAAAAAGCTGATGGTAATTGTTTTTTTTTTTATACCTTAATGAGTGTGCAGCATCTAGGCTAAGTTACTGAAAGGTTTGTGGTTCAAATCCACCCAGGGGCTATTTAGATGGAATTGGCAAAACAGAGTGTGTAGCCATAATATCCTTTATCATCAAATTTTCCTGTACCGAAAATTATTCCAAAATGAATTACAGTTGCTTCACCTAGCTATGTAATGGGGGCACAGAGAGGACTAACTACTATATAAATGCACAGAAGGGCCCTATACTACGTGCTTCTTTACTATATGATTTACTATATGATGACACAGGGGACCTACTATATGGCATGGTGGGCTTATACAGAGGGCATCTATACTATGGAGACACAGAGAAGAACTATACTACATGGGGACACAAAGGAGGCCTAAAGCGATGAAAATGATGCTAGAGAAAGGAGACTTAAATTTTTATTTGGCAAATTCTGTGGAGACGAGTCGTAGCCTTAGAAATCTTAATGATGGGCTAACCCAGTTGGAAAAGAAAAGGAAACACAAACAACTTGAATGAGCAAAAACATCACTTGCAATTCATGCAGAGAAGACGCCCCTTGTGAGTCACTGGATTTAACTGCATTATAATCACTAATAAGGTCTGCAGAGCTGGGATCTCTCTCTCTATGGTCACTGCTTAGGAAGACTATTATCCTTTATATAGTGGATTTTATTCATAAATGGTAAGGTTATTATTTGTACTGTGTAATCTGATATTATTGGTAATATTTTTGTTTTATATAGTGGATTTTATTCAGTCTCTTGGTATAGAGGATTTTCCCAGTAACAGTAAGGCGGTAAACTGTATAGAAATTTATCTTACCTATGTTAAAATTCTATATTATTATTTTCTTGTACATATTCTAAAATTTGCACTGCGGCCCCACTTACACCTCTGAACGCTGCTATAGCCTATAGCTAGATGTTCCCAATTCTAGGCCCATCAGCTAGAGCACAATCCTCATGCTGCCCGATACATAGTAGGTATATACATACAAACAGATAGATACAAACGACAGATAGATAGACCTATGAGAAAGTCTATGAGAAACTGACTCTGGCACTTTTTTCACAGTAAATGGAGCTTATCATTAGATACAATACACAAGAATTTCCATCGACACTTGAGCTCATTTGTATCGACGAAGAGAAATTTTAATTGTTTTCTTCCTTTGTTACCAAATGTGCTAACAATGCTTAACACCTATTAGATCATACACTGTAAGACATGCACTGAAAATCCTCCTCATTTATAGATCTGTTAGAGAGCCCTGACAGGAACGCCTACAAAGCTAGGTCACTGTATTTGCGCTAGAACCTTCAGCTGTTAGCTGTTCAGCACTTCATCACTTTCATGTGTGAATTATTGCTCCCATCATACAGCACCAGGAAACATTTAGCTAATTATTTGATTGTCTACCTACAAGCCTCTTACCTCCTGTGCAACCGCTCTCATTGCCATTATGGGGATAGCAGCACCGGGCAAAAAAGATAAATGATACCGCGATGGGTAATTAATATAAATCACTTGTCTGTGTTAATGTATCCTAGGGTCTTTACGACTGTTGTCATAACAGTTTGCATATATGTCTGTATTTCTTGATTGGAATTATAAACTCATTTTAATACTGTGGATAGGCCAGTAGTTATAAAGTATGTTAATGAAATATCGCCCGCAGTTAATTAAAAGTCTTTCCATTCTTCGGCATCTAAATCTAGAGCAATGTATCATCTGACACGGCATTATAAAACAAAGATAACAAATAAAGTGATGGGAAAGGAAAAAAACTGAACACCCATATATTACCAGATATGTTCCCTTTTGTTTTAGATGTGAAATAAATGTAGTGTACCAATGAGATTGTTGAAAATTGTATATGATCTGAATAAAAATAATTTTTTAAATTGCCCTTAAAATGCACATTCACCTTCACTATTACTGTACTGTCATCTGTTTCATCCCAGCTCTGTTGCATTTATACATTTCAATATTATATCTAGGGCATGTGACCTATGATTAGTCACCAACTCAACTTGCGATCATTCCATAAACACACCATCCCGTGGGCAGATAAAGGCAATGCCATTGCTGCCTGTTGGTAGAGTAAAAATCCTCATATCTATATAACTAATCTAAGAGACTAACTATACATTCAGGGAGGCTGAACTGTCATCAAATCCATTATAACTGTGTCATACAGACTGTACGAGGGGCTGCTAAGTCTTTGGCTTTGTGTTCTTTTTTTGTTTCTATGGTAATGAATGTTACATCACATGATAGACTTGTGTGTCAAATATATGTTTTAAAAATTTTGCGTATGTAGCTTAGGGCAACAGTGATCAAGGCGCGCAGGGAAACAAAATGGCGGAGTCTAAGGCGATATTCACAGAAAATTAGAACAAAGGAGTGATAAACTTCTTGTTTCTGCAAGGAAAGTCTGCAACGGATATTCCTGGTGATTGGGGGATCAATGCCCTCCATATTCTACAGGAAAGAGCTGGGTTGCCAAATTTGAAACGGGCTGCTTCAGCACCAATAATAAGGAACGCCCTGGACGACCCAAAGTGGTTGTTGTTCCGGAGATAATCAATGGTGTGCACAACCTCATACTGGAAATTCAGTGAATTTCAGGCAAAGAAATAGCAGACATCATGGGCATTTCTCGTGAACGTGTTTGTTTTCATTATCCATGAACATTTGAACGTGAAGAAGCTATCTGCAAAGTGGGTCACCAAATGTTTGACAACAGATCAGAAAAGCATGCGAGTGAAAACTTCCTGGTCCATTTGTCAGCGTTTCCAGACTGATAAGAATATTCTGGATCGATTGGTTGGTTGCTATGGATTTATTTGTACAACCCGGAAACCAAGAAGCTGTCAAAAGAGTGGCAGCACAGTGGTTCTCCCGATCCAGAGAAGTCCAGGGTGCAAAAATCAGCCACTAAGATGGCGTCTGTGTTCTGGTATAAGGAGGGCATACTGCGAGTGGACCACCTTCAAAATGGTTCCACCGTCAATGCAAGATATTACATTGAACTTTTTGACCAAATTGAAGGCAGCTCTGAAGGCCAAAAGGTGCAGCAAGAAATCTTGTTCCTGCAAGACAACGCCTCCGCTCACACTGCACTAGCAAACACAGCAAAACTGGTGGAGCTAGGCTTACAGCCTAGCTTACAGACCATACATGAAATACAAGATTTGCTACTCATGAATAAAGGAAATTTGATGGTTAATAATTCCTTCGGCAGCACCAGCTGCAATTCACATTTCTCATTTTACATTGGCGTACTGTATCAAGGCAAACTGGAAGCCAATTTTGGCCAGAGGCAGCCACCACTAGATGGAGCTTTGGAGCTTACTGCATACACATTGTTGTTTAGGTTAAACTGCATGTAGCAAGTGGAAACTGCAGGTGGTCATAAGGTTATCTGATATCCAGTCAATTAAAACCTCAAAAGGAATGTATAGGCCTAAAATTATAACATAATCAGCCAGTACAAAACGGAAGCATTTTAGAGGAAGGGATGTCAACCTCCATATAATCTTTATTATCTTAAAAAAAACCATTTTATTACAGATGGTACTAAATCTGCACAGACAACAAAGGAAGCACTTAGCTGCCAATAACAGAAGGCGTACAGTTTTGTTTTACATGAAGGACAGTTGGGCCATTGAATCAACATGGATTACAATCAGCAATATTGCATTCATTTAGCTTTCATTACCAAATCCACATTATACAGAGAACCCAGAAGCTTCCATCGCCCAGTTACATCCAGTTCTTTCTAGTCATTCCCAAATGCAAAGACATAGAAGCTCAGAAAGATTTAGGGTACAAACACACACACCGTATACGCTGCGTATTTACTGCTGCGATACGCAGCAGATACGCAGCAGATTAGATCTATATAACTGAACACAGCATCAGCAGATCTGCTGCGTATACGGTGTGTGTGTTTATACCCTTACATCTGTCCCATCACCGAGGGAGCAGAGCCCCATTCGCTTGTCTACATGGAGCTCAACCATGTGAATATGTTGGACATGTTTTTTTTATTGAGCATTTCCTTTCCTTATGAGGAAGTAACAAAGTCAGGAAGGAGGCTTAGAGGAACTAGAGGTTTGTGGGGGGGGGGGGGGGTCAGATCAGAAGCAACGTGAGAATGTGTAATTTTACTGAAAGAGTTGTAGATAGGGATGAGCAAAATTTATTTACAGTTCTATCAAAGTGTAGGGACCCAGTATTGGCCCCTAAGTGTTATTGCAGCTGAGTAGGGTAACTCCCTTGGGCTCACACAGATGAGGATGAGGAATTTACTATAGTTAGTGTTTTCCCCACTAGGTGCCCCTCTGTTCTATGCTCTATGTGAAGCATTACTAAAGGAGACTAATGGGTTAACTGTTTTTCCCACATGTGATGTTTTGTCCACTTACAGGTGCTTTTTCTCCAGTCTCTATCCTCTTCACTTTCATCTCTCTTTTTGCACACACAGCTTCACCAATCACAAAAGGGTATGGTTAGACCCCTGTAGGAAGGAGTCAGTTCCTGGTGGGAGGAGTCAGTCTAGTTGGTACTAGTCAGTGTGTGAAGAAACAACAAGAACAAAGCCCCTGCTGAAGTTAAGCCAGGGTCTGGCTTAGGCCAGGTCCCATGTCAGGGACACAAGCAAGCAAGTCAGATTTTCCTTATGAGAGCCACAGCAACTATGCAGTGCTAGGAAGTACAAAGGGGGAGAGCAGCCACAAAAGAATCACCTTGAACCTCTCTAGAATGTGCAGGGTTGATACCAAGGAGTCACAGGAACTGATCCCAGTGGAACAAAGTTACTTCAAATCTAGGTATTTCACTGCGCATCGCAAGACAACTGGGAAGCCTTGGGAGTCTGCTCAGTCCAGATAACTAGACCTGGGGTTTGTACTACCCTCCAGGACGAGTAGCACGATACTGTAGGGCAGAAGGTGGTCAGACACAGTCTACACGTGAGTGAGTGTTCCCTATATCTTCCCTTTCAGCTCAAACTGTTTCAGGTAGAGTACTGTACTAATTGGTCAAGGCCCTTCAGGCACCCTCTCTCCTCTACAAAGAAACCTTCTCTTAAAAGCACCTTATCTCTACCTCAACCACAAGCACCTGAGTAACCTCAAGTATTGGTTTGTTGCACTGAACTGTATTTTTGCTGTACAGCTGTATTGCACTAAGGTTCTGAAAGTAAACTGTCCAATTTTTTAGGTGTGGGACTATTCTTGTGCACCCGCACCTATACACACCTACACTTGGGTTAAACTGTCCTCTGCGGGCGGGGCCCCAAACTATCCATTGTACAAGTGCCCAAGTGACCCTAGACCCACTCAGCTACAACACCATTGTACCAGCTGACCCAGCAGTAAACCCAAAACCCTGGGAATACCTATACCCCACCTACCGCAAAAGCGTTTTGCTAGGCTCAGCCATCGGCTTCTCAACCGGCTGCATTCCAACTCCGTAAAGTTCTACTCTAGGTACCTGGGATCCAGCTTCTGATGTATGTGTGTATGTATGTATGTATGTATGTATGTATGTATGTAGCGTTAATTCTACATCACTACACATAGATTTGTCAACTTTCACCTAGCTGTAGGTTTTGGAGGAAACCCACACAAACACGGGAGAACATATACAAACTCCTTGAATATGTTGCCCTCGGTGCAGTAACCTAGTGTTGCTAGCAGGGGCGTAGCTAGGATTCACAGGGCCCCGTAGCAAAAAAGTGTAAGGGGCTCTACTGTTAAAATCTCTTGTGGGCAAAGGCAGAATCCTGCCTGCAGCCACAAGAAAGACTGGCAGAGCAGAGAGCCAATGGCTGCTTGCTTTGCCAGTCCACTGATTTTAATTATAAGGGCCCATCAGGCAACATAGGTGTAGGAGCAAACAACCTTATGTACTGCACTGTATAAGTGACCAAATGCTCAGAAGACAAGGAGCTATCTGCTTTACTGCTGGTGCACTGATAACCCCTCACCTCTGCAAAAGGGAGCTCTGCCTTTTCCTACTTGATTGCAGCAGGAGAACTTAGGTCAGAGCAGTCAAGCAGAGATCTCTTTGTCTTGTGCTTGTTAACCCTTTTTTTGTGTTGCAGTATGTAAGTAAGAATTGGGTCACTTAGGGGACAATCAACGATAAACAATCTCAGACGACCACTATGGTGAATGATCTGAAACTGTTCACCCAATAACACGGAACGATGATCGTTACTCATGATTGTTCTCGCGGTCGTCTTGTCGCCGCTACAGCGAACAACCGAACAACGTGATATCACATGCAAACGATCTATAATAAAAATAGGTCCAAATTCTATCAAACGACCAACAATTTTAATCGTTGTCTGCTATTACACTAAACTATTATTGTTCAAATCCGAACGATTATCATCCCGTGTAATAGGGCCCTTACACACTGCAGTACATATGGGGTTAAGCAGAAGGACAGAGGATGGCTCTTTCCTTCTCCCCCGGGCCCCATAGCAGCTGCCTACCCTGCCTCTATGGTAGCTATGCCACTGTTTGCTAGGTGGTAACAGCAGTGGGCTAGGTGTTGGTATTTTGATTGGGCACTTGTCACAGTCGCCAGGAGTGGTATGCCCACCCCCGTGTATACTAACACTAGGCTTTGTAAAAGGTAGCACTGGGTGTGGGTGCAAAGCAAAAATGAGTACAAGGATTGAACAACTAGTTGTAGTTAACCTCTCAAGGTTTCCCAAGTAGGTCGAGCAAGAATCAATGGAGTTCATCAGCTTAGACACTTTGCTCCACTGCAGACAAATCCTGGATAGATGGGCTGTCTTGGATAATTGTAGAATAGGTTACCCCAGCTGTTTCCCAGGTGACTGTTACCCCACCTCTGGGTTTAGCACTGCATAGCGGTTACTAGAAAGTCTCATAAGAATCTGTAATCTGTGGTCCCTGACAAGGCTCTGGCCCTGAGGCCAGGCCAGGCCAGGGTATATGCCTAAGCAGGAACAGTTTTTTGTCTCTTCTTCTGACCACCATCCACTAATTTAAAAAAAAAAAAAAAAAAAAAAAAAAAAAAAAAAGGACTATAAAAAACCCTCCCACCAGGAACTAAGGGACTTAAATAGGGGTGACTGGGACTAATCTACTATTGGTGGAGAAAGTGCTATTACAAGAGTGGTGTAAGTGTGGAAGAGGTAGAAGTGTGAAGCACCCAAGCCACTAACTGGAGTTAACCCTTCGAGACCTTCAGCTATGCTATAGTAGAAAAAAGGGAGACACCAAGTGGTAAAAGTACAAGTTGGCACTCATCATCCCAAAGGGTGACCTTTTGACAGGTAATACAGAAGTAGTGGCACACTTGTACTGGGACACTACATTTGAACCCAGAATCCTAACACTGCAAAGCTACAGTGCTAACCACTGGGGTCCTGGGTTCAAATCCCACCAAAGGAAACATCTACAAGGAGTTTGTATGCTCTCCCCATGTTTGTGTAGGTTTCCTCGGGGTACTCCATTAAATCCAGACAAAAATGACGCCATTTGCCTTTCATTTTCCAGTCTCCTTAAAGGGGGGTCACATTTATCTATATATTGTGACCTGGTGTATATGCAGTACTGTGTATTTCTTCTGGGCAATGACTGAGGCTTCTGCTCATTGTTTTTTCAGTGATATTGTTCTATTAGCTCATGTGCCGCCCAGTGATTGAAACTGCATAGTCCAGTACCGCTGCTGAATAGGAGCCATGGTTTAATTCTATGGTTAGTAAAGGTCTTAGTTTTGCCTTTGGAAACATTTACTGAGGATATATTGAGACCATGTGGTGCTTTCTTTTTATTAATGAGAAATAACAATAATAATCTGTTTCTTCTGAATGGTCCCATTGAACACAAACCTTCCTCCATATGAACATATGTAGCTTTGATACAAACCTCCATCTGTCCTATAGTACGATTCCAAGAGATTCTAGGCCCATGAGCCAGGAAGCACTCATCTGTGCAATGTATGAAATACAACGGAAGGGAAAATAAACATACTAAGTATTGAGACATCACTTTTCATGAACTGATGTCGAAACAAATTATTGCAGATTTCTTCTTAAAAAGGGCCAAAACTTTTAATATAAATTGTAGACTCTTTAAATTTGTTCCTCAAAGCTGACGCCATATTGTTTACATAGGAGATTTATTGAGCACTTACACTTAAAAGTTCTGTTGCCCATAGCAACCAATCACAGCTCAGCTTTCATATATTGTAGAGAAATAAACTAGGAGCTGTGACTGGTTGTTATGGACAGTAAAGAGAATCTTACTATAAGCTCGAGATCTCAGAAAATGGGAAGAATGGATATGCAAAATAGTTCTTACACCACTTAGCCAAAGTGGTGTCCTTTCAAGTTAGTGTTTCACGCCATCTAGGAATCCTAGAACATCTACTGGCTTGAAGGAAAATCACTTTGCCTGAGAGGTGTGAGAGTTATTTGCAGATCTGTCCCCCAGAATTCCCAGTGGAGTAGGAATGGTCTTTTAATTTCCACATGTCTTTATGGAGGACTCTCTTTAAGTGGAACTAGACCATGTCAATAAATAGAAGTCACAAAGAATCCCTCACGGGATGAGGTCCCAACTCACGGTATGTGTGAAGCAATCGAACTCGGACCTAGCCAGACCTTCCGCATTTGATTTCTGATGCCTTCCCGGACCCCCTGGAAGGAGGAGACATCCCTGGGACCGCCTGGAATTCCGGGATACAGCCTATTACCTAGGCTGAATCCTGGAATTCAAGGCGGTCCCCGAGATGTCACCTCCTTCCGCACGGACCGGGAAGGCATCAGGAATCAAATGCGGAAGGTCCAGGTAGGTTCTAGTTCGATTTAACCTAGCTTTTTCCGCTGTTCGATCAAGCCTAATCACAACCCGGCAGGTCACCGACCATTTTGGGAAGTACAGCCGGCAATAACACAAAGCAGGTACTACCACCATACCTGTGTGCTGGACCGGTGTCATGACTATACCATATCAGGCTAAGCTGTACAACAACCCTGACAACATCCATCAATCAGCACAACACCGAGTGCTCCACCACAATTATACAGGATCCACAGCAAATTTAGATCAAATCTGCTGCAGATATGCACCATCAAATCCGCTGCAGATATGCACCATCAAATCCGCAGTGATACGGTGTGTGAAGCTACCCTAAGAGGAAAAGACTGGATAAAGGAGGAAACCAGAAAAAAAGTGGGCACCACACTATAATACAGCTGTGCAGCTATGCAAATAAATAACACAATTCAAAGACAGAAAAAAGCATATGCACACAAGAGCTGCACATCCAAACAATATTTTAGTCACAAAGTGCACAAAATTAATAAAAGAAGCAGACAAAAGGAGACAAGCCTCTTCACAAGACCATGACAGGGTTAAAATCACTTAAAATGCATAAATCAATACCCTGCTTGAATCCAAGATGATATACACTAGTAACTGACCACAAAACACAACATGGATGAAGAGTAATGAAAAAGACTACAATGGTGGATTCTGGCTATGTAGGAACAATTCCCAGTAAAGCTAAACGGGAAACAGATCACTGATCTCAGGGAGAGCAGCCAAACACAACACTGTCGGATGCTGGTTAAAGCAATCAATACAGTGAAATCCCCTTGGCTGGGCCCTGAGGGATATCTGGCTAGTCCTGTCTTTTCAGACTCTTAAATGAGGCTCCACAGGGTCTTTTTTTTGGATAATACAGCATGGACCCATGCTCACATAAATGCATAAGTGTTCAAATTGCAATTGCGCACCTACCTCCTAATGATTTGAATAATT